>NW_024038200.1:0-632500 GCF_016077235.1 Cyprinodon tularosa
GAATGGCCTGATTACTCATTTTATTCACCTGCTTAGCTCTGCTAAGTTCTCATTACCCTTCATCTGATCCACCTGCTTCAGCCTCTATTTAACCAGCCTTCAACCAGTCATCAGCGCCAGAGTATAAGAGCCTTTGGTGAGAGTTCTCTAGCGTACCTGAGTGTTTCAGATTACCTTATTGCCTGACAGTACAAACAAATCTACTGAAAATCTTCCATCTGGACTCATTTTGGGGGTTAATGCCTCTTATACCTGTTACAAGCGTAACATGGGGGCTGTTCAGAAAGCACCCGGTGACAGAACACTGGCGTTGAGGCTCCGGAGGCATTGGTCCTATGAAACAGAAGTGGAAGCAGATCATCAAACCAACAAAGTCGTCTTGTTACCTAAAAAGTTTAACTCAACTACAGAAAAATGAAAGTAATAAACTCACCGTTCAGTTAGCGTTAGCTTGCATGACCGGCTCCGTCATGCTGGTTTTCCTTCACTATGAGCGCCACAAACGTCACGTCACGTGACTAAGAAAACGTAACGGGATTGGCTGGGTGTTGGACGCCACAATCCATTGCTAATGTCTGTGACCTGAAGTAACCCTTCCATTTTTACACTGAATTTAGACGCCGAATTTAAGACGGTGAAATAGAGCCAGTTGAATCTCAGGAGGCTGAAAATATTGAGTTTGAATTTTGAAAGGTTGAATTTCTTTTTATATGCAGATTTTTTTAACACTGAAAAATTTAATTGAAAAATAAATATTGAAAATGTAATCATTTTTAAATATTAATGTGTATTTTTAGCTTGAAGAGAAAATAAAAAATGAAATTTCAACTGTGTAGAAATAATGACAATGAATTTTTTTTAGGTCAAAAATGTGTTTTGAATATATTTTAAAACTGAAACAGTAAGAACAAACATACAACATTTAAATTTCACTAGCATTTTTTATTCAAATCCCAGCGACACAGATTTACTTCCATACCTTTTTACCAAAGGTGTGTAAACATTTGTGAGTTACTGTACTGCAGCACCTTCCAGATGGCACAAAACATCATTTTAGCTCACTAAAGAGCAGCTGTCAGTCTCTAGAGCTGAAATAGCCCTGGCAGATGACTGGAGATGGTGCTATCATATTTTTTTACCATTCAGACATTTCCTCTAAGTTTTTAATTTACCCTCCAGTATACCCATCCTGCCAACATCATGCTGTAGTCCTCCTGTATATAAAAGTACACAACAGAAGCACCTAGAATAAGGTGTCTGTCTGTTTCCTCTCCTTTCTTTGTCACAAGCACAAAAGAGCTACACACTCGCTCCTTGTTTCCCGACCAACCCGCTTCACCCGTTTGACGCACTCTATTTTAGCGTCCTTGGAAAGCTAAATGGTGTGAAGTTGAGTGTTGGTCCATCTGTCCCCTAGGTATTTGGAAGGATGAAAAAGAGGGTGAGTATTGGGAGGAACAGGGGGTGGGGAGGGTTGGAAGAAGAAAAAGGAAGGGAAGGATTGGGGTCAAGACCATTAATATGAATCACCAGCAGAACCCCACAGCGGTTCCATCTGTGGCTGTACAGCACCCAGAAACAATTTACAGTGCAGACAATGAGACAGTTAAAGGTGAATGGGTGCAGAAAATATCTATGCATGAATTCGTGACAGATTCAGCACATGTTAAAGATTTCCATTACATTGCTCTCTGCTCTCCATTATTGTGCTGAAGACAGTAAAGTGCGAAGTACTGTGTATAAATCAAATGTCGCTATGTTCCTTTGCAGTTTTCTAATTGTTTGCACTGAACTTTCAACAGAGGCAGAGGAAAGACAGTTGAAAGGGTCATGGGATGGTATCCATTTTTGTAAAACAGTGGGAAGTGGAAATGGTAGATCATCACAGTTTAAGTGAATATTTTCTTTTTATGGATACTTTAAATCAGAAAAACTGAAGAGGTACAAAACTCAGAGACCTCTTTGTCTCTTATTTTCTAGTGAACCATTCTCTCTTTCACACACGAACACCCACATACCCACACGTTGTATCTGCTTATCCTAACGAGCGCTGTTTCTCAATTCACAAGAACACAACCACGGACTCGTGTCCTCGCCATGTAAGAAGAACACAGGAAAGTCTGGACTCTGGGAGAATGGGAGCATGCGGCATACACTGCAAAAACGATCTAGAAATAAATAAAAATGTCCTTAATTAAGTGTATTCACCCTTAATTTGAGTAGGTTAATGAGAAAATTTGCCAATGGAATGAGTATTTTTACTCTTAAAATAAGATAATTAGATAATATGTACTTGAAATAAGACAATGCAATAGTGTTTTCTTATTTTAAGTGTAAATTGTCCTGTTCCATTGGCAGAATGTGTCTTTTACCTCCTTAATTCAAGAACAAATGCACTTATTTTAAGAAAAAAATGACTTATCTAGATTTAGATTTTTTGCAGTGTAAATATGGGCTGCATTTCACCTCCTGTTATTAATGGTCTCCAAATAATAATGAATTCTTACTTTTTTCATTTAGTGGGGAAATAATAATTAACACAGTCAGATAAACACAAATTAAATGAATATTTTGGCAAATGAAACAGAAAACCTCCATCAGAGCCAGCGGTCTGAGCCTAGAACCGTGTTTTAACCCAAACCATGAACAATAACAACCTAACTCTAAACCTACGGTAACCTAAACTCTTTTCACATCTGAGTCCCTTTAAGTCCCGACAAAGTACTATATTCCTGGGAAAATGGCCTTACACAGACCCAAGGTAAAAAAATTAATGGTAACAACCACAACACACAATGGAGACCTTAGTTCTATTTGTGTGATAAAATAATCTTGAAATCATGTGCTGCTGAAACTGAAAATGACTCAGTTTTGACTCAATTACTAAACTGTGAAATTCGCAACTTGGAAAGTTGGATCATCTATACTCTTATGGTGATCCCATAAAAAAAAACTCTTTGAAGCAAACTGTGAAATAATTAATCAATAAAAAAAAACTGACATCATTGTCCATCTGTTTTTCTGAGCAGCGTTTGGAGATTACTTCTGTTTAAATGGCCTCTGGCTTCAAGTGCAGCAGACCTCACAGGAGGAAAGAAAATTGGCATAATAAGAAATTGGAATAGTGTGCTCCTTCGTGCAATAAAAAGCTTCTTGAAGCCAATTTGTGATTAATAAATCTTTTTCCTTTCCGCGGCCAGAATTTAGATGGCCTCTGTGGAGCTGAGGATAATTTTAAGGACATCTATGAAGATCAGCTTCACTTCTTCATCAATTCTTATAGGGTTGATTCACATTTTGATGCCCAGTTAGTGTAGGTGTAGTTTCATATTTACTTAAGAAACCTTCTCTCAAACCAAATGACTTGGTCAATTATTGATTATTATTTATATCTAATCCTCCATTTTTTTAAATTCAAGTCTCCCTTAGTCGATAGTCTAATCAGGGCTTACAGACGCAGGAAACAACGACAGACATTGAGGTTCATCACACTGATAAGCAGAATCAACAATGGAAATCGTGCGGCACGGCAGGGAAGCTAGGATTTTTATGAAGGTCTGAAATTTCCTGATTATGGAGGCTGACTGTAAGGAGATGACGCAGTCTGCTCATGCACTCTTTGTTATCTGAGAAATGAGCCGGAACTGAACCGCGTCGAGCCCTAATGATGAACTAGTACCATGTTAGAGCGGTTCGGTTGTGTCTGGCATGGTCCGGCTCAGTTTACGTGCCATTTACAATCAACAGTTATCTCAGTTACCGTGCTCGGACCGATCTCGGCACGGTTTCAAAACTGTTGGTTAAATGGGGCTATAGAAAGTGTTTTTGGATCATTACTTCTATCCCCTTCCTGTAGGTCTTCCTGTCTTCCATTGAACCCCCATTAACACCGAGCCTGGTTCTGCCAGAGGGTTCTGTTCAAGGGGAGTTTTTCCTTAGCCTGACGTAGTCCTACTCAATTCTATTCAGAATATGAGTCTGATGCTGCTCCATAGAGCTGTGATTATGGGGCGTGTTTTGAACGAACCAGGAAAAAAAATGCCTCTGCACTCAATTGGATAGACCTACAACCAATAAGAGCAACGGAGTGCGTGACGTATGTTAAGCGACGCATAGTTGTTGTCAACAAAAATCAAAGCGTGCAGTTGCACGCCTAGAATAAGAAGATGAGCCTTGATCGCGTTTCTCTGTTCCTCTTTTAAAATTAATTTGCTGTCGATATCTTCTAGAACAGACCTAATAGCAGAATCTACTCACCTCAACTCTCCAGCGGCAGCCATTGTTGTTGTCACCCAAGCGCGCTTTGGTCACGTGGTTGATTACGTTACTGTTGATCATCTGTCCAACATCGTATAAAGCCCGCCCTGATAATTTGATTGGATCGCCAGAGGGTGGGCGATCATACTTGCAGAAATCCAGTTTGTGTGGTCTGTTGTTTGTGTTTGTTTCCCCCTCCACCACCAGGTGGCGCCCTGTCCTCATTGGTCCTCCCTGCACACCTGCGTCTCGCTGGATCATTACTGAGGACTTCTTAAGCGGTGGACTGTCACTACTTCGAGGCCAGAGTGTTTGCCAGTTTTGGGTACTCTAGCCATGCTGAGATTAGCTGAGTCTAAACTAAGTCTTTGTTTCACTGAGCCTAACTTTGTTTTTGTCTTTGCCTTTCGGCAGGAAGCCACCCGGCAAGCTGGATGTTTGGCCTTCTTCCCCTGGAAGGACTGTTTTGTGTTTCACACTGAGCAGGGGATTAACCTCCAAGTTCTCTCGGAATTCCAAGTAGCAGTCCGTTCTATTGCTCCTCCAGGTCCAACGAATGTCTACCTGTCCACTCACCGAGTCCCCTCTTCTCTGGATCAACCCACACTGAATTGATTTCAAAGCGAGAGAACCCCCCCCCCCCCAGATGTGAGTCCCTCACTAGCATTAACCTTCCGGCATCCAAGATTCCGACGGTCCCTGAACTAATCTTTGTGATATCCTCTCCAGACTTTCTAGTTCCTGTTCACCGGCCCTCTGAGTTCCAGATCCAACCCTCTCTACCCTTACCTCAATAAACCTGTTTAACCTTTTGCCTTGCTCTCTGAGTGGTTCTCTGCATTTTGGGTCGGATCTCTTAAACACATCATGACATCTACTTTATCCAGATTTTCATAGTGAGGAACGTTTTCCTTCAAAGTCAATGATTTAAAGCCATCCATTGGTCTTAGATAGAAAACTTTTAACCAAACTGACTCTATGATCTAATTGAATTGTCTCTGCAAAGTGCCTTAAAATGACATGTAGGAAAAAAGTGGAAATAGATACCAGCTTTTCTCAGACATAAATAGACACTAAAAATAAAGTTGTCACTGGCATGACTTAAACTGCAATTTACAAAGTGGATTACTCCACTACTCTGGTACCGATTAATTGTTTTGGCATAATGTTGCTTTGATCTAGCTTTAAACTGGCAGTTGCATTTCCCCATTGTGAAAGATACCCCCCCCCCAATTAAATTATGTATGTATATTTAGCTTCAATTTTTTTATTTACTCTAAGCCTAAAATGATTTTATCCTATTTGTACTGCTTCAGCTCAGCTTAGATCACATGCTCTTAGCATTACAATTAATCTTCTTTCACCAAAAAAAAAAAAAAAGTGTCTTACTTAGGACAAGAATTTAAAAGATAGCCTACTAATCCCCGCTGTGCTCCAGTGCTTTTACAATTTGGGGGATGACTTGTTTTCTGTTTTATCTTAATTTTAATGGATGGGTGAGATCAATTTTGAAAGTCATAATGTGTATTTTAAATGCAGAGAACATTGCGCTATGCTGTTAGCAAGTGCTAACCCAGAAATCTTTGTAACCTTTAAGGTTTAAATAATTAATAACATTAACTTACACCTCAGATTTACCTACATTCAGTTACTGGTCTTTTTATAGTTTACTTCATGGTAATACTGAAAAGTTTTTTGGTAACTATTCTAAACACAGTAATAACAAATAGGGTTGAATGGCAAAATAGATTTATTGCATGTAGATATCAGTAGCTGACTGTCTGGTCTGTAATAAAATGGAGCCAATATTCTAATCATGTGAGCATCAGGAAGGGTATCCATTATAAAAAAGTCTGAGAGCAAGTCTTAATGACCTGCTGTAGGTAAACTATAAATATAGGCTCAGCATAAAGGAAACAAAAATCAATGATTCATTAGGGTGACTCCTATACCCATTCAAACATGCTAAATATAAAAAAAATGTCGTGATACTTTTGAATATAACTCATATTTGAAACAGAGAATCAGCTACTCTATTAGATATGAGGGATGACAGATACATGTTGGGCAGTAATTGAATGGTCAGATCTACTAGGATCTAAGGCAGAGGAAAAGCAAAGACAGGTTTTTTACAAAATGGAAAAGGATGAGGGGAGCTTGGTTTTACAGAGAAGGTTGATTCGATGGGAGAAAAGGATCAGTTTGAGGGAATCTTAAAGGAAAAGTCCGGTAAGCAAAGAATGATCAATGGATCATTAATTATACCTACAACTAATACATTTGCTGCGATTTAATGAATTTAGTATTAATCAGTAAAAAATATAACCAATCATTTTTATTTTATAATATAAAATACTGAACCCCAGTGGGCCTCAGCAGATGGCCACTCACACTGAGTCTGGTTCTGCTGGAGGTTTCTTCCTGTTATAAGGGAGTTTTTCCTCTCCACTGTTGCTACAAGCATGCTTAGTGTTAGGGAATTCATTCGGGTCAATGAGTTTGAATCAATCTGACTGGATGATCTGGTGTACTGTAAAGTGCCTTGAGATGACATGTGTTTTGGATTGGCGATATATAAATGTACGGTGGCTGAGAAGTGCAAAACACATTTACAATTCAAAAACATATTAACAAATAAAAAACAAAATAACATTTGAAGAAACAAAATTATATTTTATGAAACAAATGTATTTTTTAAAAAAAAGTTTACATTTTTAAAAACACATTTACATTTTAGCAAACAAATTTACATTAACAAATTAACAAAATAACATTTGAAGAAACAAAATTATATTTTATGAAACAAATTTATTTTTGAAAAAAAAAGTTTAAATTTTTAAAAACAAATTTACAATTCAAAAACACATTAACAAATAAAAAACAAAATAACATTTGAAGAAAAAATTATATTTTATGAAACAAATGTATTTTTGAAAAAAAAAGTTTAAATTTTTAAAAACAAATTTACATTTTAGCAAACAAATTTACATTTTAGGAAACAAATTCACATTTTAAATAAGTTCAATTTTAGGTGAGAGAAAGTTTCATTTTAGAGAAAAAAAAATACATTAGAGGGAAACAAATTTACATCTAAAAAAAATTGACCGTTCGGAAACACTTGTACAAGTGCAAAGACAAAACTTCAAGCAGCAAAACACATTTACATAGCCAAAAACAAATTAACAAAAGACGGCTACACGGAAAGGGAATGTCCCAGTGGCCGGATTTGACGTCACCATTACCCTGACTTGTAGTACAAACAGCTCAATCTGTAGTCCTCCTGCTTCACGTGAAAAGTCAGCGGCGATTTTAGATGGAAAGAATTGCACTGAAGCTGTTTTTCTTAAGTTTACGCTAACCGAACAATGTTTTCAGCCAATTTACCCCATTTTGTTCTTCGTGCGGACGGTCTCTGGAACTTTTACGAGACACTGTACAAGGTGGCAGGACCAAGCAGCAGGGCCGAGCTCAATTCGTGGCAGTGGCTGCGGCAGAGCCTGCCATTGGAGTGGCCGTTGTTGCCCGCTGCCGGCAGAGCTTGCCATCGGACAGGCAGATGGTGGCCACTGCCGGCAGAGCCTGCCATCGGAGAGGCCGATGGTGGCCACTGCCGGCAGAGCCTGCCATCGGAGAGGCCGATGGTGGCTGCTGCCGGCAGAGGCCACTTATTCGCAGATAAAGTACTCCGTTCCATCAAGTAAATGTGACATTATAAAAGTTTTAATGCAGTTTATTAAGCAATAACATCACAATAAAAAGAAACCCATAAAGAATACATTTTAATACAGGTTATTAAGCGATAACATCACAATATATAGCCTATATATATCTATATAAAACAATCTAGTTAGAAGTACAATAAATAAGGCATTTGCCGAAAAACGGCAGGAAAAATACCCAAAAAATAATTAAATACCAAAGAAAACTAATTAAAAAACTACATGACAAAATAATAGTGGCTCCGGCCAGTAATACGCCCGGCCCTGCTGCTTGGTCCTGCCACCTGGTCCATGTCCCGTAAAAGTTCCAGAGACCGTCCGCACGAAGAACAAAATGGTGTAAATTGGCTGAAATTTGCTCCACAATAATAAAATCGCCGCTGACTTTTCGCGTGAAGCAGGAGGACTACAGATTGAGCTGTTTGTACTACAAGTCAGGGTAATGGTGACGTCACATCCGGCCACTGGGACATTCCCTTTCCGTGTAGCCGTCTTTTGTTAATTTGTTTTTGGCTATGTAACTGTGTTTTGCCGCTTGCAGTTTTGTCTTTGCACTTGTACAAGTGTTTCCGAACGGTCAATTTTTTTTTAGATGTAAATTTGTTTCCCTATAATGTATTTTTTTTCCTCTAAAATGAAACTTTCTCTCACCTAAAATCTAACTTATTTAAAATGTGAATTTGTTTCCTTAAATGTAAATGTGTTTTTAAAATTTAAACTTTTTTTTCCAAAAATAAATTGTTTCATAAAATATAATTTTGTTTCTTCAAATGTTATTTTGTTTATTTGTTAATGTAAATTTGTTTGCTAAAATGTAAATGTGTTTTTAAAAATTTTAACTTTTTTTTAAAAAATACATTTGTTTCATAAAATATAATTTTGTTTCTTCAAATGTTATTTTGTTTTTTATTTGTTAAAGCTACAGTGTGTAATAATTACAGGCATATAAAGTCAGAAATTTAATATATTATACATAACTATGTTATTTATCATCACCTATGAGCTCAGCCTTTTAACCATAATATTTGCGTTGCCTTAGAATTCGTTATTTATAATTACATAGGAGCGGGTCTCGCAGCCATGGAGGCAGACATCTTTGCGCTACGGCAAGCGCAGAGGCAACAAACTAGCGATTGCGAGACCTCCCATGACGCTCAAAAATAACTACGGCAAGTTGAGAGAGATTAACTGAGACGGTACTGAACAGTAGATGGCAGTATTATGCCTGAGAAGCGTTTAGTCTGCCTGAAACCAAAGAAGAAGAAGAAGCAGGTATACTGCGCCTCAGTAACAAGAAAGGTGAACAAGGCGGCAGGCGTGAGTGACTTTGCAAACTGTTTGGCACTGTGTGGCCAAACATCAGACGAATGGAGGATCATGCCTACTCTGTATCACAACGAAAAGCGGCGGACACCGAACCCCCGTCATCTAAGAAGCGGAAACACGACGAGAATAAACGCAAGCGTGACAAGAAACGGCAAAAAACACGGATCAACATTGGCACGGCATTTACACGATGGAAGTCACTGATGGAGGAAAAAGGTTTTCAAAGTGACGCTCAAGTTGCCAGTTTTCTCTTGGACAGGTAATTAATCCTACACACACAATTGTCTAATATCACTGCAGTTTTTGGAGTACAGGATGCTCAGACCTGTCTAAAACAATAACATGCTGCGTGATGATGCTGTTACTCTCCAGTATACTTATTCAGCAACGTCCCTGACGTTTCACAGGTAATGATTCAGTAATTTTCTGTAAAATAATTTTCTGGATATATACCTCGGTTACTTCTCTCCGGCTCCTTTGGAGATCTTCAAGCCTTTCCTCCTCTGCTCTCACCCCGCTGGCTCCCCTCTCTCGCCTGGCCCTAGCTGCACGGCCTCCCTGCCTTCGCCCTCGTCCTCTCCCTCTCCCTCGCGTTGTAACCCCCGTGCCACCAAAATGACTTGGACTCTGTAAACGGGGGATATATATTCTTCCAGCGAACACAATCTCGCTGTTAAACTAATGACTACAATTACTTCGTCTGTTTATATCACCATGCAAAGCAGCTTACCAAGACGTCACAACGATGTAGAAAAAATAACGGGTATATTTATTATCTTAAGTCTACATGAAATCTATACCCTACACAGACTAATGAAACACTATCTGTAAAATTATCTATGTAAACAAACCTCATCACTTGAGAGGGTAGGTGATGTGGACGTCGTAGAAGAAATTTTGTCCCGTAACGCTCGCCGTACTGTTGGGGGGGAGAAGCGGTGGGGGGGAGATGTTCATGTTGCTGCGGTCTGTAGTCTGACCGCTAGATGTCGCTGAAAATTACACACTGTAGCTTTAATGTGTTTTTGAATTGTAAATGTGTTTTGCACTTCTCAGCCACCGTATAAATGAACTGAATGAGATGAATTGAATATGTATATTTATATATATAATAACGTCTTCTGGCAGTGATGTCACAGTGCTATAAGCGCTTTCCAAGCTAAATCAATGGGAACTACTAGACACATCTGCAATCAACAACAATTATTGAAGATTTCCAGAGGACTTCACCATTGAAATTCACCAGAGCTATAGTGAAACTGACAATGCCCACGTGCATGGCAGCTGGATGCTGGAATACATCGGGTAAAAGTGAAAAAATAGAGTTATTCCACCTTTCTGATTCCTGATCCTCCACGGACGGGTTGGTCGTTGGATCGCCAACTTGAAGAGGGAGGATTTGCCATCGAACTTCTGGCCAGAGAAAAAACCCGTAATATGTAGCCAACATTTGGAAGAAGAATGTTTTCAAGATGACTTGGATAATAGCGCGTTGTGACAAACACCAGATACAGCACTGGGACTTGATCAACAGCCGATACCGCACCGTGACAATGTCACTAACCAGTAGGTGGCAGTAGTGTTCTTTGACAAACATGGATGCCTCCAGTAAAGCACATTCAAATGAAAATTACTCTTAATTAAATTACACTTGTCATTTATTGAATAGTATGTAATAATTTCATATTTAAAGTACTTTCAAAAGTTTGAATTCTGAATGTGAACAGACTTTTCCTTTAAAGACCACAGCTGACTGAAGAGCATTGGAAATGTATTAAAAACATACGGTTACTAACAAAGTGTCAGAATTACATATGGAAGGGTTGTTAACAAGTATTATAAATTAGCATAATTTAAATAACCTGATTGACATGTTTATCGTTGTACTGCATTTCTTTTTATACTTTAAGACCAACATTTCTCCTTTCCCTTTATAAAATGAATGAGAGCAATTTTCTGCCGCTCATAAAAGGTCATGTTCTGGTGTTCTGGACCAACATGCAGACAAATGCTACAAAGCAGCACGATAGAGTGTGAGAATTTAATGAAGTATTAATATCAGGTAAACAAAGACACAGGCACAGCGACATAGAGCAGAACTGAGGACCCGATAAATACTGACAGCTAACTAAAAGCTTAGAAAGGAACAAAACAGATGTAGACAATTGAACAAATGAGGAAACACAGGTGTGTGGATTCTACTATTTATCTCAAGGGTCTTACTGAGGGGGGACTGATAAAACATGGGAAATAAATAGGAAAACAAACTAGGAAAACCTATTGGAAAGTACAGAAATAATGACTAGAGAAAGTAAAGACAAAACCAACTAAAACACAAAGAAAGTCCACTTTTCCCTGCTGATATTATCCTGCTACATTTATTTCTGATAGTCAAAATATATTTAGTTTCAGAACAGACTCACTTTCCATTCACTTCTCCATTTAATGACTTGGTTTGTAAGAATTTATATTCTGAATCAAATTGTTTTTATTCATGTTTTAAATTATGAAAAAAGTCACTGGGTGTCATCAGACAGTTAGACTCATGTTGTGTAATCCATAAAGAGAATTAACTTTTAAAACTTGGAGTCTAGTGCCAGAACCATGTTTTAAGAGTTTATCTGACTAGACGGCCGGCCGTTGTAAGGCAAGGCAAGGCTAATTTATTTGTATAGCACAATTCAGTACAAAGACAATGCAAAGTGCTTTACATGATTAAAATATAGGAAAATAAAACAGAATCAAAGCAAGTAGGAAAAAAAAAAAGAAAAAAAAATGCAGGCCCAAATAATGACGTCTTTACCAGCTTCTGTCAACCTTGTTGACTTTATAGGTCCCGGACCTATTTATTTCAAACACAACGTTTTGATCTTGTGGTTTTTTCAAACCGCAAGATCCCTGACCTTGACACCACACGATCCCTGATCTTGACACAATATGATACCCACAAGATCCCTGATCTTGACACCACAAGATCCCTTACCTTGACACCACAAGATCCCTGACCTTGACACCACAAGATCCCTGATCTTGACACCACAAGATCCCTGACCTTGACACCACAAGATCCCTGACCTTGACACCACAAGATCCCTGACCTTGACACCACAAGATCCCTGATCTTGACACAATATGATACCCACAAGATCCCTGATCTTGACACCACAAGATTCCTGATCTTGACACAATATGATACCCACAAGATCCCTGATCTTGACACCACAAGATTCCTGATCTTGACACAATATTATACCCACAAGATCCCTGATCTTGACACCACAAGATCCCTGATCTTGACACAATATTATACCCACAAGATCCCTGATCTTGACACCACAAGATCCCTGATCTTGACACAATATGATACCCACAAGATCCCTGATCTTGACACAATATGATTCCCACAAATCTCTGATCTTGACACAATATTATACCCACAAGATCCCTGATCTTGACACAATATTATACCCACAAGATCCCTGATCGTGACACAATATGATTCCCACAAGATCCCTGATCTTGACACAATATTATACCCACAAGATCCCTGATCTTGACACAATATGATTCCCACAAATCTCTGATCTTGACACCACAAGATCCCTGATCTTGACACAATATTATACCCACAAGATCCCTGATCTTGACACAGTGTAACAGCCAAAAATGCAGAAACAAAAAAGAATATTAAAAACAGTTTAAAAACAAAATAAAACTGTTTAACTAGAACAGTTGAAGGCAATCCTAAACAAATGTTTTTTAGTCTTGATTTAAAGGAACTCAGGCTTTCAACACTTTTAAAGTTTTCTGCAAGTTTGTTCCCGATAAGTGGAGCATAGGAACTAAATGCTGCTTCTCCATGTTGTAGCAGCTTCAGTAGGGCGGCGTTCCGAGGCAAGCCCAGAAATATAGTTCCTCCAGCGTGTCCTTGGTCTGCCTCTTGGAACACCTCACCAGCCAGCTGTTCTCGATGTGGAGGAGCAGCTGTTCTACTCTGAGTCCTCCCCCAGATGACTGAGCTGCTCCCCCTCTCTAAGGGAGAGCCCAGCCACACTACCGAGAAAACTAATATTCCTGGATGGGAAGAGAAACGTCTTCAAACTTGGAAACAAAGTCCAGTGGATTGTTTTTTTTTTTACTTTTTTGGAATGACTCTGACCTGGTTTACTGAGAATCTTCACCAGAATTTAGAAAGAGTATTTCTCAGGCTGAGAATCAAACCCAGGTTCTCTTGCTGCAAGGCAACACACTGCTCCCCTGTGCAGCCTTGGTGAAGCCATTGCCTTAAACAAAACAAACAAATTCAATGACTCAGACAGTACATTACATCTAGAGTTTTGTCAAATAGATGAGAATGAATGTGGAGGCCCAGGGTTTTTTATTGCAGCATTTAGTCATATTTATAGACATCTGAGTATATTACATATTTATAATGAGTAAATGATGTGGGGAAAAAGGCTTGTAGCTGTAAACTGCTTACAGGTAATCTCAAACTGTGTCAAATTTCCCTCATACGTTTTCTCCGTCACCGAAAGAAGAAATAAATGACCTCTTTTAGAGCTTGGATGAAGTTCACAAACTATGAAACAATGTTGTACATCTAGACTAAGTTTAGACCCTTCTCTGTCCTGGATTGTGAAAAAAACATTACTGGGTGTATTTAGAGAAGCTGTCAAAGCTTTCTTTTCGAGACCGTGTTCAATTCCAGGACCAGGCCCCCAAGGGCAGGTGTCTGGGAATTAAAGCTGTCTCGTTCTCTCCCACCCACCTGCCTGCACTGAAACTCACATAATCAAACACCCCTGTTTGCCGTGACCCATCTGGTTTCTCTCTAAGTCTGTGCTTCACAGTGTCTGATATGGGAGCAGAGCTGGTTAGTTGACAAAAATACATTTAATTACCCCCCCAGCAACCTAACTACCTGCCTTCCCAGACGAACGAGCAAAGGGACACACATTTGGAGCGCATGCACACACGATTCGTCTTCAAATCTTTCACCTTGCTTTCTGGCCTTACTTATGTTTCATCACTCTCCTGCTTCAATAGGTTTATGTAACCATCTTAAGGCGAGGAGAAATTCCACTCTGTTTCAAACATACAGTTCCTGTTCATGCATGAATACACAAAGACATTCACATATGCAGTCCTCAGCCAGGGCTTGTTCAGCAGCAGTTTTCAGGGAATAGGGAGAGGTCAGTCTGGGAAATAGCCTGTCCATCTAATTTAGCCTGTCAAAGTCCTCTCAGAGTGGATTGACTGTGACATGTCTGCTCAATTAGGAGAACTTACATAATGAGTTAGCTTTGGTTTACAGGTCGGCACATGCAACTTGAGGAGAGCAAAAATGGGTGAGAAAAGCCTACAATTGGTTCAAAAAAGGCAGTTTTTGAATTACAGACAAAACTGTAAACAGCATATGGAGTCATAGCATGTAATTCCCTTCAGTCCTAACTGCAGTGTTTTGTAAATATCAGTTTATATCATGTTTTCAGTACTTAAGCTCTTCTGTTTGGATGTAATCTGCATTTTGTTGCCTTGTAACTTCTGACGGATGCCATGACAATAAAGTCGAATCTATTTATGTAGCTGACTCGCTGAGATGACATTTACGAGGTTCGTTTTCTTATACACAGTGATGGGACTAACGGCGTTGAAACTAACGGCGTTACTAACGCCGTTACCTTGTTTTAGTAACGAGTAATCTAACTAATTACTTTGACTGTAACTATAACGCAGTTACCATTGCAGACACCCCGTTACTGCGCGTTACTCAGGTCGCACAATGAACCTTTTTTCATGATAGGACTCGTGCGCAGCTGCGTGAAGCTGACACCCCACCCACGTCAAAAAACTCTGCAAATAGACTAAATGGTTAGTGCAACGTTAGTGCAGATTGTTGCAGAAAAAAATATTGTTTGTGCTACTTTTGTTTAAGAGATATTAAAGATTATTTTTTAGGTCATCCAGAGGTGCGCGCCTTGTCATGAGAGAGGGGAGGATGAGAATGGCTGATGTATAGTGAGATTCCGTCTGTCAGTTGGGTAGGTGGGTGTTTCTGCTGGTGGGTGTTAACGTACAGCACACACAGAGAGATGGAGAGTGAGGATGACTCCAGCAGCAAAACAGCGTTTTCCACATGGAAATACCGGTGTTACGTAGAGCTCCGTTTCCCCATCACATAACGGTTTCCTCTGCATCTCCACACAGCGCAGGCGGCACGAGTCACCGCGCAAGCGACAGGAAACGCGCATGCTTGCTAAAGGCGCGCAACAGTCGCCCTGTGCTCGCGCCACAGGAGAACTATGGAGAGCGTGAACGATCAAATGAACCTGACAACAGCCAGAAATGATAGCCTATATGGAGAAAGGGAGAAATCTGGATGGATGGATGGATGGATGGATGGATGGATGGATGGATGGATGGATGGATGGATGGATGGATACTCTGCCTTTTCAACCTACTGTATTTTTTATTTTAAACATTATTTGATGGCCTTTGTGGCAGGGATGGAGATCCATATTTTATGTCACACACAGAGTATACAGATAGATAGATGGATAGATAGATGTTGCAGTATCTATAACAACCCAAACACACAGGATTTCAGAATTAGACATCCCCAGTTATTAATTTCATATACTCACCGGATCTGAATGTCCTGTTATAAAACTTCACATGGCGTTCCCCCCTGATGTCATTTACGTTGAGTTGCAATAAATGCTAAACTGTCTGCAGGTTCTTGTCTTTGTCGTCCGCTCTATTCAGCTGGCTTTGGAAACACACGGTGAGAAGGTGGGGGCCGGGTGGTGAGGTTTACGGGGGCGAGAAACGCAAAAGTAACGCAATAGTTACTTTTACTAGTAACTAGTTACTTTTATTGTGGAGTAACTCAGTTAGTAACTCAGTTACTTTTTGGGAGAAGTAACTAGTAACTATAACTAATTACTTTTTCAAAGTAACGTGCCCAACACTGCTTATACATAAGCACCAGTATTACTGAAGCACAGCTGTTTTAGTATTAACAATATGTTGACATATTAGAGCCACACATAAAACTCTCATATCAATTCGCCACAGTTGCTGAAATAGTTTTTTTCACGGGAACTGCAGAGTGCTGTGTGCTCATATGGCTGCAGTGTTTTTTCTCAGTTAGCTAATATTCCTTGTAGATGTCAGCTGGTAATTGTGATACTTCTTGTGATCTTATATCTTTAACCAGTGAAAGAATCGTTGCATTTTATGCAAAGCTTGCAAGTTCATTTGCAGCACAATCATTTTTACTGACTTTTCTTACTGGGTGAAACATGTGGTTGTATCTTTGGTCTTCATATAGCTTGCATTTTAATTAGACTACAGGCACCAATTTTCAGTTTGTTTAAAAGCTATCCTGACCTGGTAGTCTACTATGATTCAAGGAAGGAGCGATCTATGGTGACGCCTAGCCAATCATTGGCCACCTCTATCAGCTGATGGCTTTACATGATAACAGCATTAGTAACAGCATTTATCAGGTTGTCCAAGAGACTTTTTGCTCTTTTGGAGAGCCGGTATAAGGCAAGTCAAAGACATACTTTATGAAGTAGTGACCGGTTTTCTCCCCATGCAAGCTATGTACGACGCCATTCTAATGACTAACTATACAGTGTCCCGTTTTAGGGTTCAGCGGATGTATGATGGCTTCAAAAAAGCTTTACCGGGTGATTGGGTAAAGCTGGTTAATTCTTCAGAACCGACTGTGAGTTTTTCTGGCCTGTGTTAAAGAAAAATTATGATTTTTAGTTTTTAATACAGTTAATCTTATGGCATGTGTAAAAGGTATGTTGAACACTCTCATTTTGAACATATTTCTTAATTTTGAACAAGTTTGTGAAGATAACCTTTCCTTGAACCAAATTACTGAATTTAAGTTTGTTCCTGAGAATTTATGGCAGGAAGAGGCCCCGCATTCCACAGCTATTCTGTGAAATCTTATCCTGGAGGCCAGGCCGTAAATTAGGGGAAGCTCTAAGTTTTTCTGAGTGTCAGAGATAGCTCCTGGTTGGAGGAGCAAAGGTACGCCTTATTTGAATAAATTAAATACAAGAGGATAAAACTTTCTACACAGAAGTAACAAATCAGATTTGCTCTTGCAACTCTCCAAAGATGTCTTTGTACGTCTTTGCTTTCTTTCCTTCTCTCCATTTATGTCAGGTAATTGAATGTATGTCTCCGTTGTTCTGCAGTTTCTGGTGTAAGTTTGTGCATTGTCTTACTTCTAAGTTTATGCATTGTCTTATATTGGATTAAACTCCGTAATTCTGTGACGTCAACACGCATTGCTGGTTTTCCTTGTGGCCACACGCAGCTCGCCGGGAGGACCGGGGACCAAAGGAAGAAAGAAAGCCAACCTTTTTCCAAAGTTAACTATTTTAGAATATTTTCTTCCTTAACACCTGCCAGAAATGTTCTTTGAAAACAGAGGGAAAAGACTCTAGCTGATGCTAAAACTAAGACTTTTCATCATATCCTCTTGCAAGAGATCTCAGTGTGTCCGGTAGCGGTTGCTAAATGGAGGATTAGGCTTCCTACACTAGGAAAGGTCAATATTTGGAGTACCCTAAACATTAAATATAATAATTTACAGTGCGAACACTTAGATTTCCGCATACGAAATAATAAGTTGTTTACCAATGTTGTTATTCACCAGTTCGATAAATCCATCAGTAAGAATTGTGATTCTTGCAAAATAACAGATGAAACTGTGACCCATATTTTTGTTGACTGTATTTGTTTGAATGACTTTATTTGTTTTTTTTATTTTATTTAATTGCTAAACACTGGAGCACAAATGTACAACACTTAGATTGGAAAATACTTTTGTTATTTGGCACGGTTATTGCTGTAAATTTCAAAAATAAAAGTTTAGTTAATTTTTGTTTGTTAAGTCATGCCAGGACGGCAATATGGTTGGCTAGAAACATTATGCATTTTGAGAAAAGAAAGGTCAATATTATTAAGTTGTTTAAAAGTTTAGTTAATCGAGATTTGTTTATATAAGTTTCTTTCTGCCACTGAGTTTGAAAATGCTTTTGTTTCAGGAAGTTCTTTCATTAACACAATTGACAATAAATTGATCATTAATTTCTTTTTACGATACTTTCAACCACTAATATGATTGGAAGTTTATTTTGGAAGTCTTTGTTTGTTGGAAATTCTGTTCATTATGTCTTTAAGTAATACTGTTCCTTGGTTTTCTGTATATATTTAATTTCTTAAGTTTATGAGTAATTTTTCTGTGTTTAATTTCATGTTTTTTTCAATATTTTGTACTTTTTATAATAAAAAAAAAAGTAACAGTATTCTTTTTTATTTGAAAAACTAGTCTAACAAATTGCTTTTTACATATTGGTAAAGCTGTTATGTTACCTAAAATCTATCGCAGAACATTACTACAACTCGATCATTTGGTGACTTTTCATAATTTATTAACTCTACATCTTAGAAAATAATTTGATTCAAGAATATCCGGATAACAGTATTGTTTTCAGCAACGAGGTAAATCTTCTTACTTCAATTCAATTCAGTGTATTTATATAGCTTCAATTCACAACACATGTCATCTTATGGCACTTTACTTCGGCCAACTTACAGCTGTATGTTGTAAGATGTTTGAGCGCAGTGCGCTCTGGATTTGAGAATTTTCTCTACCGCCTGTGTTATTATAAATAGCTTTGTGTGCACTTTGCGATCACTGATCTGGTTGTACTTTATTATTTACAGGCCCATGTGGTGCTGGCTGGGTTTTAAAAGGTGATAATTGTGGGTAATGTGGGTCGGGTCTTGGTTCTGAACTTTATGGTTGTTGGCGGATACAGGTATGAAAAATCAGACTCATGCAGGACTCTGCTTCAGGCAGGGAAGAACAAGCAGGAAGCTGAGATGGAGCCATGCCTGAGGGCGACTGGCCGGGGAACAGTAAGCAAGCGGTTGTTCAGCATACCTTTAACCAGGGGTCAGCAATTCCAGTTCCTGAGGGCCGGTGTCCTGCAACTTTAAGATCAATCCTTGGTCCATGTTAGCAGGCGACCTCTCGGCTGGATTTTCAGTGAGAAAATGAACTTATCAGGCAGAGTGAAGTTAAGACATCAACAGGTTTATTTGGCTCCACAGCATTCAGTCCCCATCAAACACACAATCTCCAGCTTAAATAGACATAGCTGATGGACTACACCATTTACAGAAAAATTAACTCCTCACTTCCATCTAAAAAAAAAACATTTAAATCAAATATCTACAAACATACACTTAAGGTTATTTTTTTTATAAACATTTTCTGATTTAACTTGCACCCAAACACTATAGAAATCCCACAAACTATGTGCACAACTCCCCCTATATTTTCCATGGTCTCTCCCAGAACCTATAAATGGTGTCTGGACCCCTGGGGAATCATTTGTCCAAACACCCTGGAGAGAACACAGGAAAGACAGGTAAGTCACTTTCTCAGCACCACAACACTTCTTTTGCACTTACTTCTAACAGACTTTACACTAACATTTGCTGAAGTTTCTAAACAGTAACCTTTGCTTGCTCTAAACATCAATTCTCTTTTCCACAGACAACCACCCCAGTTGCTAATGGAGAGCAGCTGTGGAGAGCCTGGAAACAAAGGCTACATGCTAAATATTAAAGTAACCAATAAATATTCAATAAATATTTTAAAAACCTTGTGTGCAAACTGTTCTTTATGTGCAAATCTATGCTTAAAGTGCAGTGCTAAATAAAGTGTCCTAGTGTTAAGCAAGCTGATTTTTAATAAAGTGCAAAGGCCCCTTTAAAGTGCTACAAGCTATTTACATAAAAAGCTATATACATAAAAATAGTCCCAGTAATGAAGACCTCTTCATTACAATCCAACAAACCTGAATAAAATGGTTGAGTTACCTCCTCAGTATGCAGACAGTTCCTCCAGAGTCCTCTCAATCATTCAATTCAATTCAGTTTATTTCTATAGCATCAATTCACAACAAGTGATCTCAAGGCACTTTAGAGTTCCCCAGATCATCCATTCAAAGTTTTTTTTATCTAAGGAATACCAGTTGATTGCATGGACTCATTGACTCTTCAGCAATCCCTCACACTAAGCATGCTTGTAGCGACAGTGGAGAGAAAAAAACTCCCTCTTTAAAAGGAAGAAACCTCAAGCAGAAACAGGCTCAGCATGAGCAGCCATCTGCCATGGCTGACTGGGGTTCAAGGAGACAAAAGCAGACATAGAAAAAGAAGCATAGATACAAAAGGCAACTGTCAACCAGCTCCACAAGCGGCCCCATGCAAGAAACACGCAGCCAGGCAGACAAGCTCCGAGCCAGCTCCCATGTCAGAGGATGAAGAGAGCACATCCAGTTAGTCACAGTCAGAGAAACAGGACTACACTGGAAAACAGGCCACGCTCCAACATCTAGAAACAAAGGTGTTGATAATTGTGGGTAATACGGGTCGGGTCCCGGTTCTGAACTCTACGGGTGCGGGAGGATACAGTTTTTAAAAATCAGACCCATACAGGACTCTGCTTCATACCTTAATCACAGAGGAGAGATGACGGCATCTGATCCAATGATAACATTCATACAGTAAAGAACTCACTCAAGTCTAAATGTTTCTGTGATTTGGTCATTGTGTTCAAATAAAGACTTTATAAGCTGGAATCTAAAGCTCCTAACATCATCTCTACACTAATTGACAGCCTCCTTCCTTTAATCGAAACAGGTTCTTTACTTCCCCTGATTTTTTGCATGGTTTACATTTTTTCAAGCAGAAATAATGGTTCAGATTGGTCTTTTATTAGCATTAGCAAAGCACAGTTAGCACATTGCACAGCTTAAAGTATAATTTCTTAACAATTCTGTAACCAAGCCTATGTTCCTCTTTGAAAGGTCACCTTTACATAAAGGAATTATCTTTAAAAGAAGCCGGCCTGCAGTAGGCTGATTAAGTTATGGGCTGCATGTAGCTTGCCATCTGTAGTTTTAAAAAACAACACTATAAAGGGAGTAAGTGGTGGTGCTTCTTTGGAAACCATAATACCTGTTTAATTCATGACACAATGTGCTTGTTTTGTAAGCAGGTAGAAATTGTAGTTGCCTCCCTTCATCCAGATGATTAATGGCATGCACCAACAAATAGGAGAGAGGCAGCCTTGCCCAGTTCTATCCTCCGTACAGCTACAGAAAACCTTTCTCACTCACATAATTCCTCCAGCATCTAAAACTTTAAATATTATGGTTGTAATACACAGTTTTAAAACCTTTTTTAACTTTTTAAAACCTAGGCCTAGTGTATAAAAAACACCTCGGATGCTATAATCATATATACTTCATGTAATCATGTCAATAAAAAACAACAACAATTGAAATCTGATTAAAGTGGGCAATCACTAACACACTTGAGCTCAAAGGGGACACAATTAAAGTTACTTGACCAAAAGGAAAACAAATATATAAAAAAACTCCATAAAGTGATTTAATGTTCTTTAAGGGTGCTGATACTTGAAAAGTTTTAAAGTAGCAATCCTCACAGTTAAATAGTAAAAAAAAAAAACATGTAATTTAACAAGTAGATATTGGAGATCGGCCTGTTGACTGTATGATGTCGTGAACTGTAAAGTGCCTTGAGATGATTTGTTGTGAATTGGTACTATAGAAATAAACGGAATTGAAATTGAATTAATTCAGTTCTGACAGTACACTGGAAAAAATCTAAATCTAGATAAGTCATTTTTTCTTAAAATAAGTGCATTTCTTCTTAAATTGAGGAGATTAAAGAGACATTTTGCCAATGGAACAAGACAATTTAGATTTAAAATAAGAAAACACAATTGCATCTTCTTATTTCAAGTGCATTTCATCTCATTATCTTATTTTAAGGGTAAAAATACTCATTCCCTTGGCATATTATCAAATTTACCTATTCAAATCAAGGGTAAATACACTTAATTTAAGAAATGTTTACTTATTTCTAGAACGTTTTTGCAGTGTATGTGCAAAATCCTGATCAAAATATTCAATTTAATTCAATTCAGTTTATTTCTATAGCGCCAAATTCACAACACATGTCATCTCAAGGCCCTTTACAGTTCAACCAGATCATCCAGTCAAATTGATACAAAGTTTTCTATCTAAGGAAACCAGTTGATTGCATTGACTCATTGACTCAAATACAATCCCTCACACTAAGCATGCTTGTAGCGACAGTGGAGAGGAAAAACTAAATTTTAACAGGAAGAAACCTCCAGCAGAACCAGGCTCAGTGTGAGCGGCCATCTGCCGAGGCCAACTGGGGTTCAAGGAGACAGAAGCAGAGACACAAAAAGCAGCTGTAAAAGGCGGCCCCGTCCAGGAAACACACAGCCAGGCAGAGGAGCTCCGAGCCAGCTCCCATGTCAGAGGATGAAGAGAGCACATCCACTCAGTCACGGTCAGAGAAACAGGACCACACTGGAAAACAGGCCGATCTCCAGCATCTATATCAAAATATTAAGACCAGTTAATAAAACTGGACAAATTTTGTCACTATATCTTAAAAAAGCTCCAAGTCGAGCTTCACAATGGTAAAATAAGAAACTTTTTACAAGAAGCAATTTAATTGAACACCGGCAGATTTAATTCGGTGGAGTTTCTTCGACGATTTGACGTTTTTCACAGACTAAAAAATTACAAAAACTGTGCGTCGCTTAGAGTTTTCACTTAAAATTTGTAATTACCTGATTGGCTCTAACCTGATGAGGCTGACCTCGTTAGTCCTGCCTTTGAAATGGAGCTGTATAAACACTTTACCAGACTGATATCAATTCAATTCAAATTTAATTCAATTAAGTTTATTTGTATAGCGCCAAATTCACAACACAAGAATATCAAGGCACTTTCCAGTTCACCAGATCATCCAGTCAAATTGATACAAAGTTTTCTATCTAAGGAAAACCGGTTTATTGCATCGACTCATTGACTCAAATACAATCCCTCACACTAAGCATGCTTGTAGCGACAGTGGAGAGGAAAAACTCCCTTTTAACAGGAAGAAACCTCCAGCAGAACCAGGCTCAGTGTGAGCGACCATCTGCTGAGGCCCACTGGGGTTCAGTCTGGCTGATCAGGCTAAATGCTTCATGGAGTCTGATCAGCGTAAAACTGGTAATCATCCTGGGAGAGGAAACAATGGTAATCCCTGAAAATGCTATCCCCCATAATTCTCCTAATTATGAAGTATTCCGAATAGTCCCAGCATCCACCGTGTACTACTGCACACAAGTGCTTTGCTGGTATTTAAATGTTTACAGCAATCCGCCTGAACTCTTCACACCTTGTTACGTTAATAATTGAACATTAAAATGTGGACTTTCATTTTGAATGTTAACTGGTTTATGAACCAGTTTCTTATTTGTGTGACAGGAAAGCTTCTATCAATCAATGATTAAAGTGAAAATGTCTGAGAGAGATTACATGCAATCTGACTTCAGTTCTCCACCTCAGTCATCTGTGACTAAGATCAATTTAGAGACATTTTACCTGTCTCCAAAAACATGTAAAAATACATCTGAATATGAGGGACTCCACTTTTCACCAAGATTGTTTTTTATAGATCCCAACCTTTGCATGGAAGTCAACCTTCATAAGTTTCAGGACCCTATTTTTCTTCATTAAACTGTTTATAAAATAGTAAAGCATTAAAATTGGATAAAAACAAAGCTGACTTTTCTGTCATGATTTGACATTAACTTTGTGTCAGTCAGTCATAAAACAGATTTCAAAGATTTCAATTGTACAAACAGGACTTTGCCCTATTGTTCAATTCTAAAATGAATGAATGAATGAATATTTATTTATTTCAGACAATAATAATAGTAACAAATTAACAAGTAAAATAAATAAATCAAATTAACAAATAATATAAATAAATCAAAAGAACAAATAATAATAAATAAAACAATTCCAATTTCAGAAATTATCAAATAATAACAATAATTAAATCAATTTCAGAAATACTAACAAATGTGTATCACATAAAAAGTGAATGGTAAAATTATGATTTGGTATTCATTTCTTGTTAAAGGAACACAAGACATGAAAGCTTTTATATTTTGTTTGCAAAAAGTGTTTGGTTGAGATGTTGTCGCCGTCTTTCAGAACCATCATATCTGAGAGGAGGGAGCATCCACATGGTGTCTCTCAGACAAAGGCTCAAAGTAATAGCATACGGCTCCTGCGTCTTTTTCACCTCCTTCTTCTGTCTCTGGTGAAGACAGAGTAATCAGACCAGATATCAGCACCAAGATGATGACACAGCAACATTTTTCAAACCCATGACAGATGTGTCAAGGACTAAGTCCAATTTGGTTTGATCACTACACCCTATCACCACTACTGAACCCCAATCAAAGACCTTAAATATTCTTTGGTTTGTTTAATTCATTCCTCCTACAACTTTTGTTCAATGAAGTCAACCTTTTTTACTCCTTCTGTCCTTTTCTCTCTATTTGATTCCCAAACATCACAAAAACATGACAGGAAAACACTTTAATTAAAAAAAGAAGAATAGATGAAACCACAAACAGCATCCAATTTCCTCTGTACTATTTGGGCAGAGCCAAATAGTACAGACAGTCAAATCTTTAAATGAATAAAGTTACTGTTCATGTGTCAAAAATGTCCAATACTGTCACATATTGTTTTCTAATAGAATAATTTATAGATCCAATCCGATTTCAGCATTAGCTTTCTGTTACCACCCATGACCTCGGTCCACCCTCACACAAATCCAACAATGGATCATTAAGCACATTATTACTTGTACGTAGCCACAGCTGCGATTATTCAAATAATCACCGATGCATACTGATGTTTCCAGCCTTGAGGAGAAATGAGCTCAACATCCAGCCACACACACACTGACTATAAAGGACAACTTAGCTCAGGTACTGCAAAGCAATGTTGGCAGCACGCCTTGGCACATTCACAGACTTTTCCTATCGACACAGTCAAACTGAAGGTTGATCTCACTGTGAGTTGGTGAGGAAAGGTGTCCTTGGCGAAGTTGGTGCACCAGCTCCACACAAAAAGAGAAATAATTATCTTCCTCGAAGGCCTGACCAGTTGATTTAGAGTTTTATTGATTCATACATGGCAAAATGACAAAGCTGTTACTTTGGCAAAGGATGGATGGAAAAAAGGAGGGGGTGGGGGGAGTCAGTGGGAATGAGCAACAATTCAAGACTCATGGAGCAACAGATGCTGAATATTGTTCTAATTTATTCAGGGCCTACTGTGTTAATGGCTGTGTAAATCTGCTGGTCTCACAGAGTAGCAGAAAGCAACTCTGGCAGGCCTCAACAATGGAGCCTAATTGGAGATAAGCCTGAACAACAAGCCTATAGTATGTCCTCATAAATTACAGCTTCCAAAAATCTCTTTATTCTTGCTTTGCTTTCTGAACAATCCCAATAAATTAAAATCCTTTAGTACAATTTAAATCTTCTTCTTACATCCCATCATTCCTTGCTTTTTGGTTAATCTGAATCCTATTCATTCCATTTGGTAATATCGCTATCTTAGGTTTCCGTCCATTTCCCCATCTTTCTTCTTTTTGCTCCATGCCCTAGCTTCCCCAGGGTTGTAAAGAGGACTGTGCAGATTGAACAGTAAATTAAATTAATGTAGGCCATTTCTCAATCATTTTTCATCCTACTAAAATGATTAAGGCTGACGTAAGAAGTTCATTAAAACAGAAAACATTAGGCTCATTAAAAAGCCATTAAAACCATCGCAGAGAGGTGATTTATGCTGGAGTGCAACTGGGGGAGGAAATGACTGGGGAGAGAAGGCGGGCGGGGGGTGGTGGTGGGGGCGGGGTCCGAATGGAAGCAAATGGGAGAAAGAAAAAGCAGATGATGGGGTGTCGGCTTTTAAAAAAAGAACCCACCAAGAGTAAACTCTGGTGAACGCAAGAAGAATGGTGGTAAATGGAAGCAGTGGGTGGCAAGCATTAGCTTTTAACAGCCAGAATTCTTCATTTCCATTTGGTCTAAATTAAACTGGTCTGTTTTTTTGGACAGCTTGTTTCAACCGAGTCTCAGGTTTAAGTAGGACATTCAGACCAATGATTTCTACTTGTCCCTAGCCTTTAAATTGATCACTTTAAATTTTCAGAAAAGTATAGAATGTATCACTGGAAAAACAATCTAGAAATAAGTAAAAACTTCTTGAATTGAGTGTATTTACCCTTAATTTGAGCAGGTAAATGAGATACTTTGCCAATGGAATGAGTATTTTTACTCTTAAAATAAGATAATTAGATAATATGCACTTGAAATAAGACAATGCAATCGTATTTTCTTATTTTAAGTGTAAATTGTCTTTTTCCATTGGCAAAATGTCTCTTTTACCTCCTCAATCCAAGAACAAATGCACTTATTTTAAGAAAAAATGACTTGTCTAGATTTTGATTTTTTCCAGTGTAACTAAAAATCTATGCAGAATGTATCACGATCTTGTGACATTCACAATTTTTTGTGTATCAATTATAATTCATGAGCTAAAACAACTGGAATCTGATTTATAGGGCAACATCTTGTGCACATCTGTCTTCAATTTCATGCACTCTTAAGGGTTGGGCTGAGGCTAAACTTAAAGGAAAAGTCTGGTCAGCAAGAAATACTCAGTGGATCATTATTTATACCTAAAACGTTAGCGGTGATTTAATGAATTTAGCTTTAATCAGGAAATAAATGAAAACAATATTTTTCGTCATGATCACTGAGTCTGGGAGCGGCCATTTTTGCCCAAATATAGTAGCCCCTCCCTTCCGCCATCTTCCAGCAGTGACGTCACGGTGCGGTAAGCCTAGTGCCATTCTCCCCGCTTTACAAGCTAAATCAATGGGAATTACTAGACACATCTGCAATCAACAACAATTATTGAAGATTTAATTAATTAATTTAATATTTTACTTCCCAGGTATAGAAATACAACAAAATTGGCATGGTGTAGGTTTTGGTCTGGAATGACCCAAGTACAAAATAAATCAAGAATTTATCAACCAAAAAGATTTTTAAAAATATTCTAATCAAAATCTTCCTGAAAGACTGAATCGGTGCTATGCAGCTGCACTACTTCTCTGTGAGTGATAACGAGAGAAAGGGGCAAAGACAAAGGTGTAGTTTTGTACAGTATCCTATTGTTGCAATGGATGCATACAGTGCAGCTGGATCACCCTGCAGGACGAATGGGTTCAGGATCGACTCACAAACTTCGAAAAGAAGCCTTACATCTTACTCCAAACATCCTAAAAACCCAGTCTGATAACCCCTACCCCAGACACACACCCAGTAAAGACCCTCTTTATCCAAAACATAACCAAGACACATCAGAGTTTAGTTTCCAAATGTTATAATAAGGTGCTTATCTTATCTAACCGTGTTCTATAGTTTCTAAGCTTAGTAAAATATAAAGTGAGTTTAGCAGCAAAATAACAGATTGTCTGCTTACTCACTGGTGACATGTTCACTTCAGTTGGACAGAGAATAAACAGAGTCAACCATCCAATCTGTTGAGCCTTTCTCTGTAAACAGAGCTCAAGAAAGCTGACCCATTGTTTACTGAGACCCTGGCAGTTGGTTCAGCACACAAAGCCAAATCTATCCAAAGCAGAACCTCTGCCCATTCTTCCAAAATGCTTCAAAACATGGTGCTCATCTCTTTTCTTTCATTTTTTTCCATCTACAGCAGTAAATCATGTAATATCAAATCATATCAAATCGTAGCATATCATTTTATATGATAATATAAAGTACATCTACAGGTACATAATAAAAAAAAAAAACTCCACATATCCCCATTTAATTCAAGCTATCAGTTTCTAAAAAAACAAACATGATGACACAGACTCTTTGAATAACCTCTTGTCTTTTAGTTGTATTTCTTACTAGTCTAATGTCACAAAATGAGAAAATGATTAATGATAATAGAGAGGAATGAGGCAATCTCATATTTCCCTTCTTAAAGCTACAGTGTGTAACTTTCAGCGACATCTAATGTCCAGACTGCAGACTGCAGCAACATGAACATCTCCCCCCCACCGCTTCTCCCCCCCAACAGTACGGCGAGCGTTACGGGACAAAATGTCTTCCACAACGTCCGCATCACCTACCTTCTCAAGTGATGAGGTTTGTCACATAGATAATTTTACAGATAGTATTTAATTAGTCTGTATAGGGTATAGATTTCACGTAGACTTAAGATAATAAATATACCCGTTATTTTTTCTACATCGTCGTGACGTTTTGGCGATCTCGCAATCGCTAGTTTGTTGGCTCTGTGCTGCCGTAGCGCAAAGATGTCTGCCTCCATGGCTGCGAGACCCGCTCCTATGTAATATAAATAACGAATTCTAAGCTACAGCTCACAATGTAGAACAAAACCGCAGGGTTTAAGTCCACAGCTCACGATGTTTGTTCTCACGCTGTGCGACCCGACGCTCTGATGCGATCTACCTGGTCTCACTGCACATCTAAAAACCAGGTGGGACTCAGCACCGCAGTGAGATGGCGTTACTCGGGCTCGTCTATCCGGAAGCCAAACGAGTAGAAGAGGAATATGAAGCTCACTAGAGTGAAACGCGCTGCCTTGGCAATTTGGCCAATTTTGTGCTGAAAGCCCGAAAAAGAAAATGCGATGACGTATTTGGACAAAGACATGGCTGAGCAAATGTTGCTACTATGGTCTGTCAATTTTACAGAAAGAACTCCATCTCACTCTCACCCATACATGCTTCTCTGTTTTCCTCTGAGGGGAAGAAGAAGAATCCTTGTTTGCCCACTGAGCGATTTGCTTACGACGGCCGACTAAATTTCAAACATGTTTGATTTTCTCCTGACATTACGATTCCTGATCGAAGGGTGATCGTTAGTAACCTGACTCTGCCAGATGGATTTGCTCCGCATATCCATCTGGAAACCTTCTGTTGAAGTAATTTTGGGAAGGGGCGAAAATACTGGTTAGCTGATTGGCCTATGTTGGTGATAGACGGGCCAAATAAACCAATCAGATCAACGAAGCATATGATGTACTAACAGAGCGACGACGAAAACACAACCACAAGATCAAACTCTTGTCGAAACCAGTCAAGAGAAGAGCAAAAACATCTTTTCCTCTGAGAAAAGCCTCCAGAGCAGTGTTTTACTCTTCTTTCAGTGAAGAAATACTCTGTAATTCCGATAAAACTTGCTCGATAGCCACGCTAATGCTAGTTTCATCGGCCGAAGCCGCCATGTTCTTTAGACGGAACTGTCGCGCTTCTCGTTGCGTCACACCTCAACCCGCCTCAAAGCCAACGCTGATTGGACGTTCGTTTGGTGAACGGCTCCAGATTTTCTTTAACGGAGAGTCTCCAGACTGATCTGCGAGTGAAACCTTGAAAGCTTGCGAGATCAGGATGGTCTCACGAGGCTAGATCGTTAGAGGCTTATCGCCTCTAAGAATATGCAAGAGGGGGTCACTCCAGTGGCTGGAAGTTGGAGGGGATTTTGCTGGGAGTTGGAGGGAAGTGACCTGCCATTCGGTTGGTGTTAGACTGGGAAGGGCCATTTTGAACGGCTGGTACTGTAACTAATTTCCACCTACAAATTATGATTTTCACTTAATACCTGTATTCAGAGAGTCCTGGATCCAGATGATAGTCCGGTTCATCACCAAAATCTATAATTTTTGTTGCCACTCACATAATGCACCTTCTCTGAAAATTTGAGCAAAATCCGTTCAAATCTTTTAACATAATTTTGAAAACAGACAAACCAATGCAGATGAAAACCTCCTTGGCAGAGTTAACAAGTAGAAAATAGGAGTTCTATCTAGAAAAATATCTACAAATTGAGAACAAAATGGTAGAGTAAGTTGCAGATTACTGCTACGTTCACATCCGAAGTGCTTTGGGCAACTAAAAAGCGCCTGCTGCTTCATTTTTGATGCTTGTCCACATTAAGTTCAGACGTGCCTCATGAGCATCTTAGGTGGAGTTGAAGCACATCCAGTAAAGTGTGACCAGACGCATCTGATGCTTCTGCTGCTCCTGTGTTCAACGGCAGAGAGTGGCTTTGCTATACCTGCTGTGATCAGTGGGTAAAAAGTAGATTGAATATGTTTTATAGTGAGAAGGTCCAACTGAAAACATCTGTAGCATCAGTTCATCAAGATTACGATTGGAGCCTCTCAGACCCCCACATACCGGCGGTGCGCTATCACTGGGAATCCCCAGCAGCAGCTGCTTCAGGCCGGCTCGCCTCTTGGGGGTTTTCCCCTACTGTTAGTGGCAGCTGGACGTAGATGTTAGTGTTTTTCAGGTTCTTATTACAAACTGCAGGCATATCACTGCAGATCACCTTCTCTGATTGGTTGTTTTCGAGCAACAAAAATTTATGTTTCCAACTCCAGCACCTGCTGCTTGTGAAGCGCATTACGTGCGTCAGATGCTCAGAAGCTCATGAGGAGCTGCTTCAGCTGCTCAGATGCAGCAAGATGCGCTGCTCCTGCTGCTCTAGACACGCTGCAGGACCTTTGATGCACTTTGATGTTCGTCAACCATAGATTTTGCATGTAAAGTGGCTGCTTCTGCTGCCCAAAGCACTTTAGATGTGAATGTAGCATAACAGAAGGTTCCAACAAAGACAACCTGACAGCTTGAATGCAGAGCAAAGAATGAAGAGAGGTGATGCAAACTAGTACAAGTAATATAGGTGGAGAAGTGAGAAACAGCTAAAGTCAGTTTATTAATACAGTTCCAACTCAAAACATGTCATCACCATGTACTTTGCAGAGACAATTATAAAGGGATGAGGTCTACAGCCGCACAAGGCTCAGTGTGAGGGGCCTTCTGCCCTGGTCAAGAAGGGGTTAGAAAAGACAGAAGTAGAAATAAAAAAGGATCATAGAAGCATTGATCTATACATTATAAAAGCTAACAGTACAGTACCTCAAGAAACCTGTAACAATTGCATCTGTACACACACATAGGTTCATCATAGCTTTGAGTTGATTGGTGGACAACAAAGCCAGTCATCTACTCACAATTACAAGTAAAAAATGCAGATCTGCTCTATACAGCATAGATGTATATATAAGGGTTTTGGTTAATAAATCATCTCACTCCAGACACCTGCCACTAACTTAAAAATAAACTCACTTTATCTTCTTTAGTCAAGCTAAATTATTACAATAAGAACCGCCGCCATAAAAAGATTGTGACCTGCATAAACATTTATATATGGTGTTAGTTGATGCAGTGCTTTTTTTAATCAAACAATATATAATAAATTAGCTACTACCTAAAACTAGGCTGACCCCTTCTTATAGCACCAAAAAGGGGGACATTATGCAGCATATCAATAAATTACTAAGGTGTACTAAGGTATACTGTCAATTATTGTACAGTTTTGAGGTGCTTAAAGAGGATACTTGTGTAGCTGAATAGAATTTTTTTTATTTATTTATTCAATACATTGTGGTATTCAAAATGGACCAGTTAGATTCATTTGTTAAAGTACATAATGCAAAAAACATAGCATGTGTTTATTTAAATGTAAAAAAAAAAATTAACAGGTAACATTCATATTTAAAAAAAAAAGAACATTTTATATAAACAACAAAAGAGATTGTAAAAAAACACATTCAACTTGTAGTATAGCTTCAGTATGGTACACATTGAACAGCTCTGCAGCAGTTATTTTGGTAACCAGGGGCGACAAACTTTCATGAAAAAAAACTTATTGAAGAGCTACCTGCCGCATGTTTATTATTCCTACGTCAATTCCTACTCGCATGCTATTCAATTGTAGCTTTCCCTCGACTGCTTACGTCCAAGTCGCAGTGTGCAGAAGCCGTGGAATAAGTTTCAACTACGTCTTTATCATAAATTCACACTTCTTTGTCCATTCAGAGTTAAATGAGTTCTTGCTTTTTGGCATGATGATAACTTTCTTTTGTTGTATGTTGACAGCACTCTGATCCTTGTTTACTTTTTTAACCAATGACAAGCAGACATCTATCTGATACGGCACCACTCCTATCCAATCATCAGATAGTTGATACATTTTTTATATTCTATGATTGGATATTATGCTACAATCCAGCAAAAATGAAAAAACAAAAAAACTACTCTTCAAGCCTTTATAAAGCTTCATAAAGGAGGATAAATACGTGTCCAGCTGGATGCTGGGCTTGACGGTGCATTAAAAATCCGGACTAAAGTTGAACATCTGGTCATCCTAACTACATCTACAGCCTATTGTCTGTCTCAGTAGTAACCACTCTGGCTTCTTTATGTAGCGTTGCAGGACAACAATTTCTCTGGCTAAGGATGCAATGAATAAAAAGAGCAGACAGATGGAAATCCTCATATGGGGGTGGAAGCAGTTTATATGCAGGCCCACAGCTCAGATCTACAGTGAAATCTTCAGCAAAACTGGCTATCTGAAAACTGCAAGACAAAATGGATCAGCTCACCCTGACTTCATAAAAATGGGGAATTCAGTAAAGGTTGCTGTTAGAGTGATAATTATAAAATTATTGTGTGGACATATGAAACATTGAAAGAAAGAGGATGCTACATTTCTATGCTGTGTCAACCAGAAGGGTCATAAACTTTTATGACCCCTAGTAGGTCATGAGGCAGAATCACACGGTTGTGTGACTTCCATCCAGCCAGTTGGTCAATTCACACTATCTTGTTACCTGCATCCTCCCAGACAATCATTACGGGGTCTTCTGTTTAAGGCACACCCTATGATGTTGTAAACTGTTATTAAAAGGCTTTGCCATGAAGGGATCTGTGTGAGAAGGTGCTGGTTTTCCGAGCCAGCAGGCTTCTCTCCACCCTGCGGACGCTGACGTCACAAAACCCTGTCTCTGTGTTGATCATTTCCTTTTAATCTTTTAAAAAATAAAAACAATATTTTTCGTCGTGATCACTGATTCTGGGAGCGGCCATTTTAGCCCAAATATAGTAGCCCCTCCCTCCTGCCATCTTCCAGCAGTGACGTCACGGTGCGGTAAGCCTAGCGCCATTCTCCCCGCTTTACAAGCTAAATCAATGGGAACTACTAGACACATCTGCAATCAACAACAATTATTGAAGATTTCCAGAGGACTTCACCATTGAAATTCACCAGAGCTATAGTGAAACTGACAATGCCCACGTGCATGGCAGCTGGATGCTGGAATACATCGGGTAAAAGTGAAAAAAAGAGTTATTCCACCTTTCTGATTCCTGATCCTCCACGGACGGGTTGGTCGTTGGATCGCCAACTTGAAGAGGGAGGATTTGCCATCGAACTTCTGGCCAGAGAAAAAACCCGTAATATGTAGCCAACATTTGGAAGAAGAATGTTTTCAAGATGACTTGGATAATAGCGCGTTGTGACAAACACCAGATACAGCACTGGGACTTGATCAACAGCCGATACCGCACCGTGACGTCACAAACCAGTAGGTGGCAGTAGTGCTCTTTGACAAACATGGATGCCTCCAGTAAAGCACATTCACATGAAAATTACTCTGAATTAAAAACACCTAATTTATTGAAAAGTATGTAATAATTTCATACTTAAAGTACTTTTACAAATTTGTATTCTGAATGTGACCGGAGTGTTCCTTCAAAAGGACAGACTCTGATCTTTAGTTACCTCCAGAGTGGCTGCAATTCTTCTCCGATGAGCACCCACATGCATGTGATTGTTACTGTGGTTGCTTTTCCATTATAAATGTGTGCAAAACTATGTCAATATTATGCTAAGTTTGAAAATGTAAATTTCAACTGAATAAGAATTTCAATTAAAATTGCACTTGAATACTTTGGTTCACCGGATAACTCTTGAAAATAACATGGCAGCTGCCAATGTAAATCCATAACCAACTCTTTTTGGTTATGTAACATTTTCCCGATACATTTTACTGGCTTTTATCCTTTTATCCATAAATTAAATCTCTCACATTCCTATTTTGGTTCTTTTGTTTATTCATATATTCACTTCATTCTTTAGATATTGAAAGACATACATAATGTTACTGTCAAATGTATAAAACATGCACAGCAGAGTTTGAAGCAATTGGTAAACTCCAGCTCTTTTACTCCCTCTAGGTATCCTCAGCTCAGCTGCAATCCGTCCTTTAAAGAAAAAAAGGAAACTCTTACTCTACATGCAAATGGGAAACAGTGATTTCAAATAAACAAGCATATTCCAATTTAATGCCGATGCTTTGGGCTTTAAAAGAGAATCCTAAATGCGGCAGGCATTGGGCAGCTGATGCTTTTAACATGAAGGGATCCTGTTGCCGACTCTCTAATTGTGTGCAAAGCTGCCAACAGTTTTTTGTCATTGCTTGTTCATTGTTTAACCATCCAGCTGACAAAGAGATATTTTGATTTATTGGCCAACAGCTAGTTAACAGTGTGCAACAACAAGCATGTGTTTGTGTGTGTGTGCCTGTGTTTCGTATATGGGATGTACGACTGAAGATGCTGTGTGTAGTTTAGCTCCATACAAAGAGAATGTATAAAACGCTGTCTGATGGCCTCATATTTAATCTTTAAACTGGCTCACAGTTCAAAGCTGCTCTGCTGGTGCAGCATATTATTACCCTTCAATTAAAATGATAAAGTCCTGTTTCTGTTTATAAAAAGAGAAATTTGGAATCAATTGACTTTATTTTTCACTCTGATGTAAAAAATTATAGATTGTAAAAACAGGACAAATGATTGTCTTAAAGGCATACTTTGCAACATTTTTCAGTTAATTATTGTGTTCCATAACGTTTTGGATGATTAAATGAGTCATTTCAGGTCGAACAAAGGTATTCTCGGCCGCCCTGGTGGTCTGCAGGGGAAATACCGTACTTGTAATTGCAGGAGCCCTCGGCCCGCACCCACAGGCTCAGAAGTCTCATGCATCGCGAGAGTCGGTCTTGCTTTACGGCGAGAACTGCTACACGCCCCCAGTGAAAGGCATGCTCGTTGCTAGCACAGTGGCGATATTTGTGCAGTTATCATGGCGGAACCAGCGAGAAAACAGTGAAAGCCCATGTTGGAGCAGGCAAGAAAGAGGAAAAGGGCTCCGGACAGAGAGAGGAGTCGTACACGGGTCACTTATCGCAGTAGACATGGTGATTTGTTGCGTTCGCCTGTCTGCTAAGCTCAAAACAACCGCGCCTGGCTTGACGGAGAAACCAGGAGAACAGCTGAGCATATTTACGACAGTGCACTTTGACTTTCGCCCTCTGGGGGGAGCCTCGCTGGAAAATCAACACCGGTTGCATAGTATACCTTTAAGAAAGCAAACAAAAAGTCACAAACACTGATGGGACTTTAGCAGACCCCAACCAGTTTCAGCTCTGTCTAAATGCTACGGTCTTCTCTGATCCAGCGCTGTCCTCCATCAGTCTCTGAGCAGTTAGCTTCCTTAATTCAATTCAGTTTATTTCTATAGCGCCAATTCACAACATGTCATCTCAAGGCACTTTACAATTGAACCAGATCATCCAGTCAAATTGATTGATTCAAAGTTTTCTATCTAAGAAAAACCAGTTGATTGCATCGGCTCATTTAACACATCCAGCCAGTCACAGTCAGAGAAACAGGACTACACTGAAAAACAGGCTGATCTCCAACATCTAGAAACAAAGGTGTTGATGGCAGCAGCACAGCTGATATTTCTCTCCAGGATGGAGTCACAGCCAAACAGGAACAGACCAGATGAAGCTACTATGAGAAAAAGCAGAGAGAGCAGAAGGTTAGAGATTGAACTAACAGATTCTGCAGAGTGGGAGAATAGAGATAGAATGAAGCAGAATGATAAAAAAAAGGGGTCCCTATGTCCTCCAGCAGTCTAAGCCTATAGCAGCAGAACTATAGAGATAGCTCAGGATAAGGATGGAACTTAGCTCCAGAGCTGCTCTCTGCCCTGTTCTGATGTACTCTTTCTCAAGGTTCTTTCTATAATTACCCACAGCACCTTTTTGAGCTACAGAATGCCATCTAACCTTAATGTACTCGTCTCGTACTCGTACTCGTCGTCTCCCGCTTTATCCGGAACCGGGTCGCGGGGGCAGCAGACTAAGCAGAGACTCCCAGACTTCCCTCTCCGCTGACACCTCCTCTAGCTCTGTTGGGGGAAGCCCTATGCACTCCCAGGCCAGCCGAGAGACGTAGTCTCTCCAACATGTCCTGGGCCTCCTCCCGGTGGGACGTGCCTGGAACACCTCCCGAGGGAGGCGTCCAGGGGGCATCTGAAGAAGCTGTCCGAGCCACCTCAACTGACTCCTCTCGATGTGGAGGAGAACCGGCTCTACACTGAGCCTCTCCCGAATGACCGAGCTCCTCACCCTATCTCTAAGGGAGAGCCCAGCCACCCTGCGGAAAAAGGTCATTTCAGCCGCTTGTATCCGGGATCTCGTTCTTTCGGTCATGATCCAGATTTCATGACCATAGGTGAGGGTAGGAACGAAGACCGACCGGTAAATTGAGAGCTTTGCCTTTTCGCTCAGCTCTCTCTTCACCACGACAGACCGGTGTAGCGTCCGCATTATTGCAGCAGCCGCACCGATCCGTCTATCGATCTCCCACTCCATTCTTCTCGTGAACACACTCGTGAACAGGACTTGAACTCCTCCACTTGAGGCAGGGACTCTCCTCCAACCTGAAGGGGACAAGCCACCTTTTTCCGGTCGAGAACCATGGCCTCGGACCTTAACCTTAATGTCTGTTGTGGAAGTGGTCCTTACCTAAAGAGGAATAGTTTTAGGTCCTGGTCAGATAAAAGTACAGCTAAAAACAGCCTTTATCCAGACGTACCCAGACTGGCTGGGGGTTTGGGCAGAAATCACACACACCCTAAAGTGAACACAGAAACAGTGATCCTGAAGTGGCTACGCTCTATGTAGAAAAGTGAAAGATTATATGCCCTAGTACTTCCTAAAGTTGTTTCATTTAGGACATATATGCAGCTTTTTAGAGCTAACATTAGCTTTTCATTTTCAAATTGTAGTTGAAAGCCTTCAGCTGATCCAAAATGCTGCAGCCGAAGTCCTGATGAAAATTTAAAAGAGAAATCAGATTTGTCTTATTTTAACTTTCCTTCATAGGTATCCAAATCCAGAATAGAATTTTAAATCCTCCTTCTCACATATAAAGCCTTAAATGGCCAAGCGCCATCTGATATCAGAGATCTGATTGTTCCTTATGTTCCTAACAGAGCACTTCACTCTCAATCTGCAGGTTTCCTAGTGGTTCCTAGAGTTTCTAAAAGTAGAATGGGAGGCAGATCTTTTAGTTATCAGGCTCCTCTCCTCAGACACCCTGTCTACTTTTAAGGTTTAAAACATTCCTTTTTCAATAAGCTTATGGTCAACAACATACTGTCGTGATGTTTTGCTGAGTAGAGAAGAAGGATATGTTCTCCTTGGCTCTTATACCTCATCCAGCAAAGTTAGGTTATACGGAGCTATTTTTTATATTTCTGCTTCTATAAGTTTCGACTGCTGGAGGACATGGGGACCCCATTTTCACCATTCTGCTTCATTCTATCTCTATTCTTCCATTCTGCAGTATTTGTTAGTTCAACATCTAACTTCATGCTCTCTCTGCTTTTTTTAATCATAGTAGCTTCATCTTGTCAGTTTCTGTTTTATTGTGACTCCTGCATTGAAATATCTTCTGGGCTGCTGCTATAAACACCTTTGATAGATGTTGGAGTTGAGGCTGTTTTTCAGTGTAGTCCTGTTTTTTTTCTTTTTCTTTTTTCTATGTGACTAACTGTATGTGCTCTCTCTCATGACATTCTCAGGACTGGTGCAAAGATAACAGCCTGAGGGGTCATCAATGACCCCTCACCCCCCCACCATGGACTGTTCTCCCTGCTGCCCTCTGGGAAGAGGCTTCACAGCATCCAATGCAGGTCCAGCAGATTCCATAACAGTTTCTTCTCCTCTGCCATTAGACATATATAGTTAGAACTGTAAAAATACAGTCATATGTTTATATTACTATTTTTTATGTATTTATTACTGTATTTCAAGGCTTCACTTTAAAAAATGAAATCTTCTAGAGCTGTTTTATACGAAATGTCTTTTTGTATTCACTCGTGTATACAAAATGACAAATCTGTCTAAGTCTAAGTCATCCTTTGGCATGGTAACAGCCTTATCTGGCTGGCTGTGTCGTTCCTGGACGGGGCCATATGTGGAGCTAGTCAACAGATAACTTTTGTATATCTGCTTCTTTCAATACGTCTGCTTCTTAGACTTAGACATCTTTTATTGTCATTTTGTAAACATTGTCAGGTTTCTGTTATGTTTTTTTTTTTTTTGTGTTCAGTTTTGCTTTACTCCTTGTTTTCTAGTATTAGTGGTTTTATTTTTAATTTTCTGTGTTCTTTGGTCAGTTCCTAGTTACTGTTTCAGTCTTGGTTCTTTTTTTTCTTTTGAGTATCCAGTTTTGCTTTACTCCTTGTTTTCTAGTTTAAAGGGTTTAATTCTTATTTTGTTGTAATTTCCAGTCTACCTGGTTTCTATTTGTTGCCCTCTGCTGCCCTCTTATGTTCTCCTTTTTCCCTAGCTCTTTCCCTCTATTATTCTGTGCACACCTGCTCCCAGTTTCCTCATTAGCACTCTCTTTATCTCAGTCTCCTTTAAAAGCCCTCTCTCTTCAGTTCCTCTTTTCTGGGTCCTTGTCAAACCTCGTCTACTTCCTCCAACTCCGTCTCTCTGAGCCTACCTCTTCTAGATTGGATTCCCTCTGATGTCTCCATGGTTTCTGGTTTGTTTTGACTTTGTTTTCATGTTTTGATTTTGGGATTTTTGGATATTTGGACTCCTGGTTTTCAGCTTGTTTTGGACTTAGTTGTTTGGTGTTTGGATTTTTGGATTTTCCTGCCTCTGTCTTCTGTTCTCCTTTAAACCATCTCTGCCTCCCTGCTTCTGCATTTTGGGTCATCTATCCACAAACAAATCATGACATACATAGAGTGTATACAAATTTAAATTTTGTTTAGTACAGCTCTCCAGACAGTAAATGAACATTTCCATTCTATAAAGTGCGGCAGTGATCAAATGTAAATAGTCTGTCCCTTGAACCCCAACTTGGCCTCAACAGATGGCCGCTCACACTGAGCCTGGTTGTGCTGGAGGTTCTTTCTGTTAAAAGGGAGTCTTCCATTGCACTCTTGCTGCGCACATGCTCGGTTAGAAGGATTGCTGAAGAGTCAACGACAAAATGCAAGTATATATCGTCACAGCAAACTCATCAAGGAGGAGCGTATCCTGTCAACGACTCCATGCAATCAGCTGGTTTTCCTTGATAGAAACTTTTAAACAATCAGACTGTATTGTCTCTGTAAAGTGCCTTGAGATTACACTTCTTTTGAATTGGCACTATTTAAATAAAATGAATAAAAAATTGAATCATGATTAATTATGTTAACAAGCTTTTGTCTTGTCTAATTGCTATTGTTCCAGATGCCACAGAACCTCAAAATCTTTAAAAAAAAAAACACTTGTCACCTTCATATTTTTTCGTTTTTAGAAATTTCCTGTGAATGAGTTTACATTTTACCCAGGAAATTATATTAACACAACAAAAATTTATATTGTCACAAAGGAACGGACCAATTATTAATCACTTTTGAGATCACATAACAAATCAATCCCCTTATAAAACAGGTCGTGTTTAATTTGAGAGAAAGTGAGATTTTAGAAACAATTGGGGTGGATTTAAAACACTGGTTTGCTACTATCTTCTGAGATGTGTCATGATTAGGAGCTTACAGATGATCGAAAGGCATAAAGAACATGTTTAGATACCGGAATGAAAGGACGATCTGAAAATTGGCTGCAGTATGCCATGATAATATATTTAAGTTCACAAGATGCAGTGGGACCAGATCAGGTAATGGGATAAACACAAATCAGAACATTTAAGTTCATATAATTATCTGTACCCTGTGAGAAGGATGCAGCTAAATCAAAGAGTAAGTGTAAAATAAATCATGGGATGGTCCTGGTATGGCTGGTAGATCAGTAACTTTTTTCCTACTCTGTCAAAGCAGTGAGAATCTTCCTGAGCTGCAAACCGCAGCCTGGAGCTGCAATAATCTTGCATCGCCCTCTGTTCAGCCTGGAGATGTTAGTGAAGCAGTTGGGATTCCTTAAAAGCATTCTTTGTAAAAATTGAGAAAGTTTATTGTGAGAATAGATTGGGAAAAAAAAATTATAGAATACATTTTTTTTATAATAATTAGAATAGAATAGAATAGAATAGAATACAATACAATAGGTGTGTTATGGTTCTCAGTTGTTGTGACTCTGAGTTTTCTGTTATCAGTTGTTTTGTTTTTATTTTCCATCATATTCTTGCATTCTTTAGTTACTCTCTGTCGCCCCCTTGTGATTGTTTTCTTTCCCCTTGGATTCCCTCTTGCCAGTTCCACCCACACCTTCTCCTCATTCAGCTCGTTAGTCCATCCTTTGTTTTGTTCTCCTTAAATACTCCACCTCTGCAGTCACTCAGTGCTGGTTCCTTCTCATTGCTGTATTGTCTACTCAGCTCGTATCTCCCTGGCTCCTCAGACTCGTTTTTCCCCTGACGTCTCCATGGTTTTGGTTTGTTTAATATTTTAAGTTGGATTTCTGCTTCTGTTACCTATGGTCTGCAATTTAACCTCTCAGAACTCATCTCTGCTTCACTCGTCTCTGCATCTGGGTCCTCGAGCAACCTCACCACCCATTGTTGACAAGGTGTGGAAATTCTGATGTGACATAAGAAAACTTAAGGTTACACACAAAGATAAATGATATAAAAACGGTCTATTTTAAAAGCTTTTTAAAGAGAAAAGCATCTGGAAAAGAAAAAAAAACAAACCGCATAATTGTGCGAAGATGTTCTCTGCTGAGGCCGCCTGGTATCTGACTTTTTCATTTTGGTCAATTCAGAATAGAAGAGGACTTATTGATATTGCTAACTATGGAACTGTACAGCAAATAAATGATGAATGCTTCAAAATGTTTCACAGAATGTAAAAATATTTCTTATTTTTCCACATTAATTTCCAGCGTTTTTCTTTAAAAATCTGCAAAACCCTCTTAAGGAGTAACAGGGGAAGCTTGAGCTATTTTTAACAGTAGGATCCAGTTTCTTCTGGATAGGTCGGTTCCTGTCATGTTCATTTATAAACAGGTGGCAACCATTTTACTCCAAAATGGTTTCTATCGACAACATAATGTTGCTCTGCTGGTCAACATAGCAACATGTTACAGTAAGTACAGATTTTAAAGCTTTACGTTTTTGCTTTGGTGTTAGAAAACATCCATCCATCCATGCATCCATCCATGTATCCATCTGTCCGTCCATCCATCCATCTGTCCATCCATCCATCCATCCATCCATCCATCCATCCATCCATCCATCCATCTGTCCATCCATTCATCCATCCATGCATCCATCCATCCATCCATCCATCCAACCATCCATCATCCATCATCCATGCATCCGTCCATTCATCCATCCATCCATCTGTCCATCCATCCATCCATCCATCCATCGTCCATCCATCCATCGTCCATCCATCCGTCCATTCATCCATCCATTCATCCATCCATGCATCCGTCCATCCATCCAACCATCCATCGTCCATCCATCCATCGTCCATCCATCCATCCATCCATCCGTCCATCCATCATGTCCATCCATCCATTCATCCATCCATTCATCATCTATCATCCATCCATCCATCCATCCGTCTATCCATCCATCCATCCATCCATCCGTCCATCCATCCATCCATCCATCCATCCATCCATCCGTCCATCCATTCATCCGTCCATCCATCCATCCGTCCATCCATCCATCCGTCCATCCATCATGTCCATCCATCCATTCATCCATCCATTCATCATCTATCATCCATCCATCCATCCATCCATCCATCCATCCGTCCATCCATTCATCCATCCTTCCATCCATCCTGCTTATCCCAGGGTTGCCATTGCCTATCTCAGCTGTCTATGTGCGTAAGGTGGGGTCCACCCTGGACAGGTCGCCAGTCTACCGCAGGGCAGAAAACAACCATCAGTGTGAAAATAAAATGCTTTTTTAAAAACCTATATTCATTAGTTTCATCCATGAACAAAAAACCACGGGTTAGTCCTTAAGATCTTCTTTTACATGTATTCTTTGACTTCCCCTTTTTATAATTTCAGATTCTCTGCTCTTTTTCTCTACTTTTTAGCCTTAAGTGCATAATTTATTCACAAATCCTATGATGTGTTCAGCTCCACAGCATCGCGTTTACACATGAATTATGGAATTGGACATTGTTTCTTCTTGACATGCTGCCTCTTGCATTCTGTTGCCAGTGCTAGGGAAAGCATTTCAGAAAGGGATATGATACTTTATTTTTTAGTGGTAAACCCTGATGCAAGATTTGGCCACAATATAGTAGTACAGTTTCATTTTATACACACTACTTTTTTAATCATAATGCATGCATACACCTACTTTTTTGCTCATATGCAAGTACTATTTTTGAACATAAGTGGAGAGTATGTATTTAATCTCTATGGATTTAATGATTTAGCTCTTCTTGTGGGCTTTAATTGAAAGATTTACACAATAGTCATAAAGTGGAATACTCTTAGCTAGAGTTGATAAGTGTGGTTGTATTCTCTTGTAGGGTTTTTCAGTTGTCTTTCTCTAGAATTAGAGCTGAACTTCAGACTTGCTTGTGGTCTCAGAGTTTGTTGACTGAGATTATCTGACAGGATTGGTGTGGTGGTCAGCATGAAATGAAAGCCCCCCCCTCCAATGATGTATTCTTTACTTCACCTACGAACTAAATGAGATACAAGCTGTGTATGGCCAGTGGACTCCTTCATCTCAAGTTGACTGACATGCTTGGCAAGCTTTCACTTTAATGAATTAGTCATAACTGTCATAATCAATCAAGCAGTCAATCAATCAATCACTCTTTCAGTTGCGTCAACAAGTCTGTCACACAGCTATGCATTATGCATAGTCTGTTTGTGGAAAATATAGGAAACAGTGCTTGTTCCATATGCATTTGTTTGTGCAGCACTCTGAAGTACACTTATGAAGTTTGACTCTGGTGGTGAAATGCACAAGCAAGATGAAAGAGAAAAGCTTTAATAAGGTTATTTTAAAATTTGCTGACCTCATGTCCACATATCATTGATAGAGTTTCCTATTTCTCTATACTCATCTGTCCAGACTGATGCAGATTATCATCATATGAAAAGCTAACAAGCCTTCAAACTGCAATTTCAATTCAATTCAGTTTATTTATATATCACAACACTTCATCTTAAGGTACTTTCCAGTTCACCTGATCATCCAGTCAAATTGATTTTAAGTTTTCTATCCAAGGAAAACCAGTTGATTGCATCGACTTATTGACTCAAAGGCAATCCCTCACACTAAGCATGCTTTGAGTGACAGTGGTGAGGAAAAACTCCCTTTTAACAGGAAGAAACCTCCAGCAGAACCAGGCTCAGTGTGAGCGGCCATCTGCTGAGGCCGACTGGGGTTCAAGGAGACAGAAGCAGAGATACGAAGGGAAACTGTAAAAGGCGGCCTCGTCCCCACAATCAATGCCATGTGTCAGCACAAGTTCCAGAGTATGAAGGCAAAAGTAGGAAGAGCTGCAAATTTTTAGACCAAAACTGAATTGAGTCTGAATTAGCAAGATTATCAAATTGCCGACATAAATGTTAAAATCTCTCAACAATGACCAATATGACCTTGCTGGAATTTAACACCATATAGGATATGATTTCTGAGAACTAATTTAAAAATGGGGAGTATTGGTGGACGGTACGACAACAGAGGTAATTTCAGTGCTTTATAGTATGGATGAAAAAATAAGAATTATAAATCCATAAGAGCTGCAGGTATAATTTTTTTGGGGACTTCCTCCTAAACCAGTGTTTCTACTGTAAGTACCTCAACATATAAATGATTAGAATAAACTGGCTAGTTTTTACTGATATATTTTATTATGTTTATTTTATTGATCATTGACTTTTTTAACATTCATTTTTGAGATATTTGATTGTTGGTGTGTTTTAGAGGGTTGTTGGGATCTGGAGGTTTGTCATCTGCTCATCAGGAGATCTGTACTTAAGGAGGCGGAGGGCTTCACTCCAGCGCCAGAGTGTTTGCCAGTAACGGTTAGCAAGCCTGAGCCAACCTGCCTGTCTGTGATCTCTGACTTTTGTGAACCACACCTGATCCCGTTTTCTCCTCTCTGCTTCCCAGGTTGATCCTGCCTGAATACCTGAAACTCTGGAGAATTTCTCTGCCGGTGATCTGTCTGCTCATTCTCAGTTGAACTCTGGAGAGCTGTCTCTGTCAAGTATCTGCCTGCCCGCTCTCAGAAGATTACTGGAAGGAAACTTTGAGATCTGCATGCACTCTGTAAGCTCTGCCTCCGCCTCTGCCCTCAGCCTGCCGACAACCTCTGGACCCTCAAGGTCCCCCCCCCTCTGCAGCTCTGCTCCACTGCAGAACAGGTACTGACCTGAACACTCTCAACCTGCAAAATACCTGGACCTCCACCTATCTCTCTGTCCTCCTCAGCAGTGAACCCACTCGTGACCAGTCAAGTCCCCTCTTGGATCTGATCAAACTTTGTACATTTATTGTAAATAAATCTTTGAACTTTTCTTCTGCCTCCGAGTGTTCTGCATGTGGGTTAGACACATTAATCCGAACATGACATGGGTAAAAGTACAGAAGTGCCTCTGAGGTGTCCTAAAGTCCCTTTCCTAGTCCAGATGCTAGGCTGTTCGCATTTCCGAGGATTAATCAATTTGGCCAGACTTCTGAAATAAAGAAATACTCACTGCATCCCTAAAATATTTTTTTAGTAGAATAACTTAGAGCTGACTCAATGAATTCAGATTAAATCAAGAGTCTGAAACACCAAACAAATCCACAGGGTGGAGCAGCAAAGATGCAGTAATACAACAAACCCCAGAGGTCTGTTTGAAAAGATTTTTTGGAGGGTAGAAGAAGTATTTTTGAAGCTTTAAAAGCTTTACCCCGGAGAAAAGGCCTATTTATGTGAAGTGTAAAATGTTTAAAACAGCATAAAGTCACTGAGACGGTCATAATGGTCGGTAAGAAAAAAATTGCACGGCATGCAAATGCAAAAAGGTTTCATACAGACAAAGCTTAACAAAGTAGTTTTAATCAGACTTTTTCTCTCAGTGGGTTTACTTTGCAAGGACTGATTGTTTTATGTTTTTTTCTGTGTTCTTGGTTGCGACCATCATAACTCAATGAAATAATAAGGACCTTGTTAGGAACTTTAAGGTCAAAAAGCAAGGTAAAATATGACTTGTGTAGAAAAAAAAATGCCCATCCTGCATTTGGTGGATTCATAATTAATGATGTATAAATGAATAATTCATTTTCAGTCCACCTACTCCAGTGAAACAAGAATCGGTGGTGTGTAACCATGTCCATTCAACTTAGAACAACTGTTTCCCTCTAAACAATCCCCCCCACTCCCTCTTTTCCTTGCACTGCACATTCTCTAACCTGCTTACTTTCACTGGAGCCTTTTTTTTTTTCCCCCATCAACCATAGTGATCATCCACTCGCTTACTGCATCCCGTGCCCGAAAGAGAGACGATCCATTAATCAACAAATAGTGCATTACCTTTGTAATTAACATTCAACTGAGTTTTACCCAGTAATATTTCATTAGTTTATATGCAAATAATTTTGAATGATTGCCTCATTTCGTCGGTGAGAGCAATGATAAATTGAGCCTACTAAAGGAATGTGCATGGTTTACTTCTGTGAGTATATGTGTATACATCTGCATGCACTCACACTGCTGTAGTCTGGGGTAACACATTTTCATAAACTCTCTCTGTCCCTCTCTCACACTCCCGTCACATGCGTACAAAAAGTCCCACACACCTGCCCCACCTCACACACACAGAGGTGATAACTACAGTAGTGAGGAAATGTACCTGGCTTGCTTTTTAAACACATTAAGCCCTTTACTAACATCAAACTAATTTCAAATTCCCTACACCCGATCAAACTTGATCCGACTATTAAAACAGAACAGTCAATTCCTTGTCAGTTTACCTAAAATATAACCACTGACACTTGAGAGCTGCACCCCTAGCAGCTGTCAGTTCTCCATGTTTATTTAATCTACTGTATGCATGAGAGTGCTTAAAGAAGGAGAGCTTTTCCCTTTCATTCTCAAAGCTCTAAAAACATTGTGTAACACAAGAACATAATGTACCAAGGAAATCCTGTACTTCTCCAGGTGGCATCAGCCACTGCTGTTCTGTTAGCAGGCCTAACAAAGAGGGGCCTTAAGATTTTACCCCCCCCAAACACTAGACATCATTTAGACGCTGGTTTTTAGGATAATCTGGTCTTAGTCTGGATTTAGTCCAGAAAAAATGGCTGTAAATTGGGCTGTGTTTGGTTGGTCTGATTTTGTCCCATTTTTCAACATCTTTTGAAAGTTATGAAAATTACAGCTTTTCACATTTCACTTTTCAACCAAATGTAGATATCGTCTTTTTAATGCCTTTTCGAACAGATTTTGCTCAGTGGGTAGGTTGTGTATGTTCATTTTGTTAAAGGAAAAATCCACTCAGTACTTTAAATATTAAATTATTAAATACTGTTCAATAAATTACAAGTTTTTTTTTAATTCAGAGTAATTTTCATGTGAATGTGCTTTACTGGAGGCATCCATGTTTGTCAAAGAACACTACTGCCACCTACTGGTCTGTGCCGTCACGGTGCGGTATCGGCTGTTGATCAAGTCCCAGTGCTGTATCTGGTGTTTGTCACAACGCGCTATTATCCAAGTCATCTTGAAAACATTCTTCTTCCAAATGTTGGCTACATATTACGGGTTTTTTCTCTGGCCAGAAGTTCGATGGCAAAACCTCCCTCTTCAAGTTGGCGATCCAACGACCAACCCGTCCGTGGAGGATCAGGAATCAGAAAGGTGGAATAACTCTTTATTCCACTTTTACCCGATGTATTCCAGCATCCAGCTGCCATGCACGTGGGTATTGTCGGTTTCACTATAGCTCTGGTGAATTTCAATTGTGAAGTCCTCTGGAAATCTTCAATAATTGTTGTTGATTGCAGATGTGTCTAGTAGTTCCCATTGATTTTGCTTGTAAAGCGGGGAGAATGGCGCTAGGCTTACCGCACCGTGACGTCACTGCTGGAAGATGGCAGGAGGGAGGGGCTACTATATTTGGCCAAAAATGGCCGCTCCCAGACTCAGGGATCGCAACGAAAATTATTATTTTTATTTTTATCTTTTTACTGATTAACACTAAATTCCTGAAATCTCTGCCAACGTATTAGTTTGAGGTATAAATAATGATCCATGGAACATTTCTTACTGACCAGACTTTTCCTTTAAAGAATTTTGGTTAAATAAATGTTTTCTTATGCATTCTAACATAGTTGTAGGGATTAAACTGAACTGTACAAAGCGAAATTAAATACCACAATTTCAAGATTTACACCAACACTGTTTTTTTCAGAGCTTTTTTGTGTTGTTTATTCAAAGTTCACTACTTCTAATAAAATTCAAACACACAATGTGTATATAAATGGTGCACTTTACAGAGTCAGTTTAATCAAATACAACAATCCTAAAATAGCTTAGATACATACTAAAGCCATCTGTCAAACTCAGTTTTATTAAAAAGACATTTTGTGATGGAATACTATTCTATATGTTTACACCAACATTAGAAACCTTAAAATCTTGAGAAATTTTGGAAATTCTACCATCATAAACTTCAAAGTATTTTATTGTGACTTTATGTGACTGAAAAAGAAAGTGCAAAGAATGTGTTTACACATGAAATATCTGAATGAGTGCAAACAGTTTCCATTCTGATTCCTCTTCTATAATCTAAATGACATGATCATGATGTAATTTTATCTCAGCATAAATGCAGCTGTTTTATGAAGACCTGACCCTTAACCCAAACATTAACATCTAAAAAACCACACAGTAATTTTGAGTTTGTTGAAATAAACCATTGCAAAGAAATATATAAAATAAAAACCCGTAAGAGTTTAAATGCAAATCAAAAATACAAAGGAAAAGGAAACTTAGACCGGAACAAATCAAGAATTCCCCCTCCCCATCTAGTTGTGGTCCTGGCTGCCATCTTTGTGATGACCAAAGGAAAGTAAGCCTGCAAAAAAAAAAAAAAAAGGTTTGATAATTATCTAAATAAATCAAGAAGTGAATAACATTCAGGAATTACCTCAATGACTGTGCTTAAAAATAAAACAAATAGATTTGCACCAATCAATACATTTATTGTAAATTGATCTGTTTCATTGTGACTGAATGAAGAGTCACTATGAAAACCTCTTTTTTTTTATCTGCTTGGAGCTTTGAAGTGTCCAGAACAAACTAAAAAAGTTTTAGGGCTGGATTTAATTTGAATTTAATAACTTCTATTTTCACAGTTTTTTGATCCAATCTCTTTGTTAAAAACACTGCAATAATAGATTTATTTTTCTGTTTATAAGCATAAAAGTATTGCGGCCTGAAAAATCTGAATATCAGCAATTTGTATCTGAAAATTTGAAGCACTTTATATTATTTTTATTCCATTTCACAGTCAGTTAAAGAGCAACCAGAACTACAACCATTTTTTTGTGCTCTGTTACTGAAGGAAGTCTGTTAAAGTTACTACCTCAGCTAACACTAAGGCAATATCATTACATGACAACTGCCAATGTGTCCACTGGGGCTGATTTATTGGCCTCTAGTCTAGAGGTTTGCTGGGGAAAGACGGCTCTCCATCAAGTTACAAGTGAGCAGATGCCGGCTTATAGCTGACAGCTTTCCAATATGCAAACTCTCTGTTTTTATTTATTTATTTGCTTCTTAATGTCCTGGGGTTGAAGCCAGAGGGTGATTTTTCCATTTTTGGTCAAAAATACATTTTTTTATGTTAATAATTTGTGACTGCATTAAAATTGTGAAGAGAAAATAATATCTCTATTTCAGATGTGTTCTTAAAGTTCAGGGTCTCTGCACATTTTTTCAGGGCAAACCGCCAGTTTTGACATATCCAGAGATTTCTGCTCTTTTTAAAGGCATTCTGTGTCAAACTGGGGGGAAGATGGAGATATTGCTAGATCATGGATGCATTGATGGATGGACTGATTGACGGACAGAGTAATGGATGACTAGACAGATCCATGACAGATACCTGGATGGACTAAAGAATAAATCAATGCACAGATAGATGGATGGATGGACATTTTAGACACAGTTGAGCCTTACCCCTCCTCCTCCAGTGGTGGATGACGTACTTGAGTAAAAGTATTGATACTCATAGTCAACACTTTCTCAACTACAAGTAAAAGTTACTTTATCAATAATCTACTCAAGTTAAAGTATTGAAGTACTCACTTTTGAAAATACTTAGGCATTCAAAAGTAATTGCATTTAGAAGTATTTAAGTATTAAAATATACAGATTAAATGTTCTAATGTGCAGGTGAAGCTTCTCAGTCATCCAGGTCATAGTCATTCCAGAAAGGTTAAATAAACAAACCACTGGACTTTGTTTCCAAGTTTGAAGACATTTCTCTTCCCAGCCAAGAAGATTTTTTTTATTAAAAATGTCAGAAATAAGGTTGAGTTTAAGGCTTTATAGAAGGGACCAAAAACAAATCCTTGTTTTGGCTTAGAAAACATGCAAATTGAACTAGATGAACGTGTACGCCCCGTAGGAACGAAAGTGTTTGAGTTCTTTTTTAGCATGCAATACCCAATACTGGTCTATGCCTCTGAAACGGGGTTGTTTAAGGGAATTGTTGGCCTGGCTGAATAGACGAGGTCTTCTGTTCCCTTGTATGGGGGTGTGGGTTGCCATGATAGTTGGAAGTAATCAACTCTATCGCTGCATTGTAGGTTTTTAAGGCGGAAATCTGAGTCCACCCCCCCCCCCTGTTTAAGGTTGCTTTTTCTCTCTTAAGCCATTTATTTTATTTTTGTAACGAATCTGTAACTTTCAGAAACCACCTGATGTATTGATGCGTAGAACCACCTGCTGATTCTACACCACCTAGAAAGAACTTTAGCATAAAAAATACCATAAGAAATAAGGGCAGCTATTTTTTATGATTATTTCTTATTCAAAAACAAACCAAAAAGAAAACAGTAGTGTCTTGATTTTCATACTCTCTCTATGGAATAGAAAGTTAAAACTATTATAACAAAGAAATTGAAATATCATTCTACTAAAAATCTTGGCCACATGGTAACAACTAACACATTCATTACATTTATAACTACAAATAATATCTGCCCTGAGTTTTTCCACATTTGTGGAACATTATGCAAATCTCTAAAACAGTGGTGCCCAGATTCAGTCCAAATGGCTCCTATCTGCCATGTTAATGTTACATTTCAAGATAGAAAATTAGCAACAGAGAATTGCAAAGCTAAACTGAGCCAAAAGTAAGAAGGAACCAACATCTTCCCAGAAATGGAGTAAAGGTGCTAAAAAAAAGTACACTACAGTACAGTACAGTAATTATGGAAGCTCATTGGTAGAATTCGCTTATGACAGAAAGAAGGCCACGATTCACAACATTTTATCATCCGGAGGGGGGAACGTTTAATTGCAAAACCGAATTCCTACAGCTGTCTTAAAAACTTCATACATTCAGCAATGCATCGTCACGTCTCAGTTATAATTCCCTTAACCTTCAGTCGATTCAGGCTGCGTTTATAGTTTCCACATCACATTACGTAACTGCACATGTCGAAAGCTTACTGGAATTCACGTGGGCTGGTCTGCGTCAAAGTCACTCAGACCTTAAAGAATGTCTATACAGATGTTTTCTGTTTATGCCAAACTTCCTCATACATCATCTAATTGTGTACGCATAATGCATTAGGGACTTTATTATTGCTAAGACTCATACTTGAACTTCAACATGTACTGTTTTGTTGCTAAGTAAGTATAGGGCCATGTTGTAGGATATATTCTGATTCTGATCTGATATAAGACAATAAAACTGCTTCTACATAATAAAGTAAATGTACTGTCCTCCTCTCTGGCTCACAATCAAACCTAAAACCTCTGAATGTAACGAGTATCACTCTGATTTCAGCTCCTGTGAGATCTGTTCGGTTGGTCATGTGGATCTCCATGACATTTCATCACCCACATCCCAGGGAAAAACTGTCCTTAAACAACAACACTGTTTATTTGAGTCAAACATTTTAACGGCCAAAAAGCCCCGAAAATGTTAGTTTTAGTGTGTTATAATACGTTCTGTTAGTTCTACAAGCAACCTTGAAGACCTTCCAATGAGTCTTTAAACACTGCAGCAAGTTTACTTTAGAAGCAACAATAATGATCTCTCTACAAATCCAATGTCCACAGCTTTGTGAATGATCATTTAATTGCTGTGGCTATTTTATTATTGTCATAGTGTTGGTTCTGTTTAAGTATTATCTTTGAGTTTTCATTGGTTTTATTAACATTTTGTGTTATTCTAGTTTTTTGTTTTTTTTTAGTTCTTACGTAGGTATTTCCTGTTTGCCCTTTGTTTCCCTCTTGTGTCAGTCTCCTTTCCCTAGCTCCCTTCTAGCCTCCTCTGTTCACACCTGCTCCCAATCTGCTGATTAGCCTGGACTATGTTTCTCTCCCATATATAAATCTCCTGCTCTGTCACTGTTGCTGGTTTGTTGTGATTTTTTTTTGCCCCCCTTGTTGTGAGTATTCTTGGTTTTAAGTATTTTCAGATTTTGGCTTCCGTTACCCTTTTTGTTATTAAACCTTCAAGAAACCACTTCAGCCTTAGCTTCTGCATTTGGATCCTCTTCCAACCTCCACCCAACTTGACAATTTGTGTTTTAAAACTGTAAATTAAATATAAAATGTTTCCCTTTTTGTGTCAAAAAGGAATAAGCCCAATTCTGAAAATTATGCTTTGTTTTGTTTTTTTTATGTTTAATGACAAAAAATTTAATTATTTTTGAACAGAAACAAATAAAAGGCCTGTTTTTTTTTGGTGTTTTTGTTAATTTAGATTTTTTTTTTGGAGAACTGATGTGATTGTTTATGTCACAAATGCATGAAATTTGAAAGGGTGAAGATAATCCAAGGAAGTGGGAGAGGAAGGCAATTTCCTGAAAGAAATTAGATTTTGTGATCTCATGGCCCAGGAGGTAGGAGTCGTCCCAAAAACCAGTGTGCTGCTGGTTCATCTTCCTGCTCTAAACATCTCTGGTGACGTTTCTTATGGCAACATACCTCACATCTTTGGCCACTTGGTGGTCAGAGGGTGCTTTGGCGCAGGTTTTAAGGCAGTCTTGCGTGAGCCAGGCTGCTGCTGAGATACTCTGGGTAGAGTGTAAAGTGCTATATTGGCTGTTTCATCTCTTTTCATGAGAAAAATCTCCCTTTTCTGCTTTGCAAACCATCTTACTCCACAGCCTTTCTGTGGATGGTACGCCTTGTTTTGCAGTGTCAAAAATCTAATGAATGTTAATCAAAATAGAAAACTTTAAATTTTACTCACCCTTTTATGAAACAAAAAACACACAATATCAAGTAAAAATACAGTTTTGAAATAGAAATAAAATGGCCACTTTTTTCTGACTGTTTTTCTTCCTCTAAAGATTTGTGCTTTAACACTATTGAATACCAAGTATCCATTTCCCTTCTGGTCTTGTCAAGATTTGGTTTTAAGGTTTTTGTGAGGACCCAAATGCAGAGGCTGACAGGCAGGGGTGAGTTCTTAAAAGATTTAATGAAAGATCAGGCAGCAAAAACAGGAATCCAAAATATCCAACTTAAAAATGTTAAACAAAAACAAACCATGGAGACATCAGGGGAAAACCATAGTTAATACGAGGAACCAGCACCGAGGGACTGAACAGGGAGTGTATTTATGGCTGACTGAACAAAGGGCAGGACTAACGAGCTGATAAGAAGCAGGTGTGAGTTGGGCTGACGAGGAAGCCAAGGGAAAAGAAAACACAAGGGGGCAACAGAGGACAAGCGATGAAAAACCTAAGAAACTAAAATAAATCCAGAACACATGGATAAACATAAACTATAAACTTAGAGAAGACCAACAGAACCAAGATCATTACAGGTCTAAAGATACAGTATATCAACATTTTTGCTCAAACCTGTCACCTTTGGGTTTTTGAGGACCCAAAACCCCTGTGGGAAGCCAGATATGAGGAAGCTACTAAACAACAAGGAACCAGGACTGCAGAGGTGGAGTATATAAGGGGAACCGAACAAAGGATGGGCTGATGAGCTGAATAAGGAGCAGGTGTGAGTGGAACTAACTAGAGGGAAGCTAAGGGGAAAGGAAACAAGCACAAGGGGGCAGTAGAGAGTAACTAAAGGCTGCTTGATTATGAAGGAAAATAAACTAAAGATAACTGATAACTAAAAACTCCCAAAAGGAAAGAACCAAAACAAAACCTTACATTTTTTCCATTTCTTTCTATTCACATTTCAACCGTCTCCATTTTAATCAGTACGAGGATATCAACCCCCCCTTCGGCTTAAACAACAATGTAATTAAATTATATACAGCATTTGTCACAGTGAAGCATGTTGTAGTAGCATTTTACTTTTATAAAGTTTTGAAAGAGCATCCGATCAGCTGTCTGAGCAAAAACTGCAGCTTTCCTCTCAGATCTTCTCATTACCTGTCAACACAGGATGGGGTCAGCTGTTTCTTTCATCTGTGGTGATATAAAATTCAGCCAGCCTCATCTTTAAGTGACTCCTCTAGATATCAGCGCCTCGGTCGCTCTGCGCTTAAAACTATTTGGCTGTTTTCTACATTTTAACAAGGTCCATTCTGATTTGTTTTTTAGCAGGGCATATTTTTTACATCATTAAATTGATGCAGTAGATTGATTGAGCTGTCAGCTCATTTGAATACAATGGACTTGATTCCTGAATGGCTAGATTTTAAAGCAATGATTTTTTTTTTACTTTAGAATAAGTATTAGCTTTTCTATTATTTAACAGCATATAATCACATTTTTGATCTTTGTATAGTCTTTTAGTATTATCTAAATTGCACCAAAACTAGGATAATCTGATAGATTATGAGAGGATGATACTACAGCAGAAGTAGAGAGAAGTGGGCAGTGGGATACAGGCAGTGGATTTTTTTTTTTTGGTACTCTCTTCAGATATCATATTTATGTGTTTCTAAAATACATTTCCACAAACTATGCAAAAGTATAAACCATGGTTACGTGTAAAACAAGATTCCAAGCCGTTCACCAAACGAACGTCCAATCAGCGTTGGCTTTGAGGCGGGTTGAGGTGTGACGCAACGAGAAGCGCGACAGTTCAGTCTAAAGAACATGGCGGCTTGTGGTTGTGTTTTCGTCGTCGTTCTGTTAGTACGTCATATGCTTTGTTGATCTGATTGGTTTATTTGGCCCATCTATCACCAACATAGGCCAATCAGCTAACCAGTATTTTCGCCCCTTCCCAAAATTACTTCAACGGAAGGTTTCCAGATGGATATGCGGAGTAAATCCATCTGGCGGAGTCAGGTTAAGCCTGCCCTGCTATGAGATGGTAATCCACCTAAAGTAGATGCTTTCTATATGTACTCTGAAGTATCACATTAGAAGAGAATCATGAAAACAGATAAATTCAATTCAGCAAAAGAAAAAAAAATACAAATCAATTTAATTCAGTTGATTTATTTATACTGTGAAAATTCACAATACTTCATCTCATGACACTTTACAGAGACAATTCAATAAAATGATACAGTTGGACTGGTTCAAAGTTTCTATCAAAGGAAAACCAGCTGATTGAATCGCCTCCTGGTCGAGCACTTGGCAAGAAAAGATATTAGCTTGTATTTTGTTGTTACCTCCACAGTAATCCTTTACACCAAGCATGCATGCCGTGACAGTGGGGAGAAAAATCTCCCAAAATGCTCCCAACAAGAAACCTCTGGCAGAACCAGGCTCAGTGTGAGCAGCGTTTTACCACAGTAGACTGGGTGTTGAAGAACACAGAAGTAGACATGTAAAAGAACATAGAAGCACTAATCCAAAAAAACCTCTTTGTTAGAAAAGGTAACATAAACTAGCTCCTTATGCGGCTCTGTCGAGGAAAGAAACAGTTAAGCAGACAAGCTTTAAGCCAGTTTTCACTTCAGAGGCATGAAAGAGAGCATTTAGTCACAATAAAAGCTCAGTCCATAGCTATGTAAACAGCAGATAGAATATTAAGTTAGATGTGCCCCCCTCAGGACACTGGCTTGTGACATTTTATGGGCATTACACTGCCATGCCTTATGCATAAGGTAGGCTGTCGTTGGACATCAGTTGCTGCTTTGGTGCATTCTTCTCTTGTGACCTTAAACTTTGCCCCTCTCATCCCACTTTTGCTGGAGGGGAAGTAATGCAGCTGCACAGCAGATACCCATGAAAATTTTGATTAGAGCATTTTTTTTTTAAATCTTTTTGGTTGATTAAGTCAGGGTTTATTTTGTATTTGGGTCCTTACAGACCAAAACCAATGCCAGTTTTATTTTATTGCATTTCTTTATGTGGTAAGTAAAAAAGTTTTCACGTAACCCCTGCAATGCATTGGTGGACCACTAGGGGTATTAGTAGCCCTGGCTGGGAATCACTACTATACATAATAAATATAATTTAGAGGCAAGAAGATTGAAGGCAGTGCTTCCTATTTGCAAGGTAGATACATACATACGACAAAAGTTTTTTCGCTTACAAATGAGCACATCAACCTGGTGCAAAATCCATAGCAGCGGCAAAATCATACTGTGGAGATGTTTTTTTTTCTTAAAGAACAAAGAAGTAGGTCCAGTTTGATGGGAAGATGGGTGGAGTTTTAAACAATCCTTTGAGAGGAAAGAAATATTGGGACAGAAAAAGCAATTGTATCAACATATTCTCATTATCAGTTCGTATGAAGTCGTACGAAAAGTTATGCACAGTATTTTGTACGTTTTGGACGTTTTTCCTCGAAAAAAACAGATCAGTGCGCATGTGCAGGCAGACAGACGAAAAAAGCAGATCCGCGGACGGACGAAAAACTGGGAAAAACAGAGCAATAATTACTTATTGATGTCTCTCAATAGGTTGCTTGCTGTTTTGTATCTTAGGGTTAGGGTTAATTGTATGTTAAATTCTATTTTATTGAACCGTGCGTAAGATGCGCATGCGCAAGGATATCTTGTCTCGGGGCAAGACGTAAAAATACGACGAAAAAAAAACGTAAAAAACGTACAAAATTACTGTGCACAACTTTTCGTACGATTTCATACGAACTGATAATGAGAATACACTGATTGTATTTCAAGCTTCAAACCTACCATAACCATTAGACCTAAAAAACTTTGCCAAAAACCAAAATCGGGATTCCCTCTCTGCTTTTGCAATTTCATATTGATTTTCTTGGAGATATAGATGTTTCAATCCAGGGTTTCATTGCTTTGCACAAGTTTTAAGATTGTATGGACAGAGTCCATTTTTGCAGAACCTTACTATTGCTGTTGTCTGGAAAAGATCTCACTTTGGCCAGATGTGCTACTAAACACTTCCCCTAAGAATGAACCCTCCATTTGCACGTACCCGCGGAGGGCCCGCCACATTAAGAGCTGCGTCTCAAACCATGTTTTGGGTAGGGCAAGTGGACCGTTCAGCCCTCAATTTGGCAGCGGGTGTGACGGCAAACTAATGGCAGAGGAAAAATCAGTATTTAAATGTAAGCGCTGCGGGTTTGCTACTTCTTTATCGCATTGTCAGAAAATTAGACATTTCTACAGTTTTATTTTACTGTAGAATTCCATTTTTAAGAAAGGGGCAAATGTTTGTTATCTCATCCTGCAACACAGAGCTACAACCCTGTAAGTGGTGCATCACTGTGTTGGCATGGCAACGACTGTCTTCCTTTTCTGTTCCATTTAGACTTAGACTTAGACTTAGACTTCTTTATTTGTCATTTTGTATGCACAGGGTGCATACAGAACGAAATTGCGTTACATACAGCTTATGAACGTTGCATTGATATTTCACAATGGCACGAGTTATAGAAAAATACAAAAAGTGCAGCAGTGGTCAAAGTGTGAACAGTGCAGAGGATAAGAGACAGTGTGCAAGTTGCAGTGGTTCAGTGCAAAATGGCATTTGTGCAAAAAATGCGTTATTGAAAAATACAATGAGATGAACAATTTAAAGGGCTAAAAGTTAAAAGTTCAGCAGCATTTGATGCCCGATAATGTGCAATAGGTGCAGAGTTCGGATTGTGGATCAAAGGTTCAACAGTCTGATGGCAGTGGGGAAGAAGCTGTTGCACAACCTGGTGGATCTGCAGCGGATGCTGCGGAACCTCTTTCCAGAGGGCAGCAGGGAGAACAGTCCATGGTGGGGGTGTGAGGGGTCTTTGATGATATTACGGGCTCGGGACACACAGCGCTGTGATGAAATGTCCTTAATGGAGGGAAGAGGAGCCCCAATGATTCCTTCCGCTGTCCTCACCACCCTCCTCACATTCTTCCAGTCAGAAGCTCTGCAGCCTCCACACCACAGAGAGAGACAGCTGGTCAGAACGCTCTCTATGGTGCTTCTGTAGAAGGTTGTGAGGATGGGCGGGGGCAGGCGGGCTCTCCTCATCCTCCGCAGAAAGTACAAGCGCTTCTGTGCCCTCTTCACTAGAGATTAAGTGTTTACAGTCCAGGTGAGGTTGTCCGTGATGTGCACCCCCAGGAACTTTGTGCTGCTGACCACCTCCACAGCTGAGCTGTTGATGAGCAGTGGAGCATGGTGGGGGCGGTTTTTCCTGAAGTCGACGATGATCTCCTTCGTCTTCTCCACGTTCAGGATCAGACTGTTTTCACTGCACCAGTCCACCAGCTGCTCCACCTCCTCTCTGTAGTCCCGGTCGTTGTCGTCCCTGATGAGGCCCACCACCGTGGTGTCGTCCGCAAACTTCACGATGTGATTGGTGGTGAACCTGGGGACGCAGTCATATGTCATCAGGGTGAACAGCAGGGGGCTCAGGACGCAGCCCTGAGGGGAGCCCGTGCTGAGGGTGATGACATCAGAGGTGTTCTGACCGACCCGGACTGACTGAGGTCTGTTGGTGAGGAAGTCCAGCAGCCAGTTTCGAAGGGGTGTGTTGAAGCCCAGATGTTCCAGCTTTCCCACCAGGTGCTGTGGGATGATGGTGTTAAACGCTGAACTGAAGTCCAGGAACAGCATCCGCACGTGGGTGTTCTTCTCCTCCAGGTGGGCCAGGCTCAGGTGAAGAGCAGAGGAGATGGCGTCCTCAGTGGAGCGGTTTCGCCGGTAGGCAAACTGGAACGGGTCGAGTGTTGGGGGGAGACTGGAGACGATGTGTTCCTTTACCAGCCTTTCAAAGCACTTCATCATGATGGGAGTCAGTGCGACGGGCCGGTAGTCGTTGTAGCAGGTGACTTGAGGTTTCTTTGGCACTGGGATGATGGAGGCAGACTTGAAGCATGCTGGCACTGTGGCTTGCTCCAGCGAGGTGTTAAAAATGTCCGTGAGGACACCAGCTAGCTGACCTGCACACTCCTTGAGCACCCGCCCAGGTATGTTGTCGGGACCTGGGGCCTTCCGCGGGTTGACCCTCCTCAGAGTCTTCCACACGTCGGCTGTGTCAAGGCAGAGAACCTCCTCTTCCTGATGTGGGACAGCCTTCACTGCTGGAGTGCGATTTAGTGCCTCAAACCTCCCAAAGAAGTTATTTAGTCCGTTTAGGAAGTCAGCATCAACTTCATCCACCGGGGCAGGGGGCGTGTTGTAGTCTGTGATCGCCCGTATGCCTTGCCACATGCTCCTGGTGTTGTTGGCGTCGTGGAACAGATGCTGGATTTTCTGGTTATGGTTCCGCTTTGCTAACCTGATGGCACGGTTCAGGGTGGCTCTAGCTGTCCTCAGTGCCTCCTTGTCACCAGACTTGAAGGCTGAGTTCCGTGCTTTTAGCGCGTGGCGGACCTCCTCAGTCATCCAGGGCCGTTGGTTGGCTCGGGTGGTGATGGTCTTTGTTGTGCTGACGTCCTCGATGCAGTGGTTGATGTAGGCTGAAACAGTCATGGCGTACTCATCAACATTGATTTAAACCCCTCAACTTCAATCGAGGTGCACTCCACAGCTGTGAGTGTGACTTCATTGGGATTGTTAAAGGGTTAATGCTTTGGGGGCGCTTTGGGATTGGGCCTTCTAATCACATGCAACTATCTCTTCCCATTTGTGTGGCGAAGACCTACTTTTAGTGTAGTACTGTCACCAAAAGGGCTGGAGTAAAGATGAATGTGTTACTACTTTGAAAAATAATTAGTACCTTTAAAATGTTAAAATAGCAATTTGTAAAACCGTGTTTACATTGCAAATGTAATTGATTTACTATCCGCACTGACCATACGAGCAGAACTTTGATTAGTTTTATCAAAGCATATTCACGTTTGAGAATAGTTCAGAAAAGAAAATGTAAAACTTTCATTCTCTGCTCATGCAAACGCTGCAAAAGGTTCACCAATGTAATTAAGGATTCTCCAAGAGGGAACAATAAAAAAATCATGCCATTTTTTCTCCTCCTTTTCTTATTTTCATTTGCTAGAATTCTTAAAAAAATGTTTGTTTATACTTTCAAGTCAGAATTATATAATTTATTGTGCTAGTGTCAACGACGACCCAAACGCAGAAATTAGTTCTTGTTGGTTTAATGAAAAAGCTGAGGCAGACATCCAAAAATACAAAGAACAACAAAAAAAAACAAACAGAAAACATCAAGTAAAACTCACGAGGGGAACCAGAGACGAGGAGGCAACTGACAGCAACAAGGAACCAGCAAACAGTGGCTCTGTTCAAATTTATGGGCTGTGTCGTCTGAAGGCCAGATTCGAAGGTCGATTACGTCATAGTGCGGCGCCGAGGTCTGGTCGGATTCCAAGACTCTTCGTTATGACGACTACAAATGATTCCTTCTTTTTGCCAGATTTGAAGGATGGGTACAATGTATCCAAACTATCCTTGTTTTTCCCAGGATTCATTGCGAGTCCAAGCGAGCCGGCTGCTCCATGAACAGAGGAAAAAGCTACTTGACACCGAACAGTGGTGAATATTAGAAGTTCAATTTAATATGACACAGCTATGTGAATAGTTCCATCTGTAATGAATGAAAATACTTTTTTTCAATGGCTTTTGAGTCAAATATGTGGCAGATTTATCTAAAGGTTTTTATCTATTTCTGTGTAAATGGGTTTGGCTCTAACTTAAAGACAGATTCTAATATATCTGCAGTGTGGGGACTTTAAATCTGATAGTATTTTTTAATTTCTATTTTGCACAATTTGCTTAACTAAGTATTTTTTTGTTGTTGAATATCATATATATATATATATATATATATATATATATATACAGTATACTTTTATCTTTATACCCCTTTATTGAATATAACAGAATAGAGAATATCTTTGTTGTCCCACAATGGGGAAATCCTGGTGTTCACAGAGGTCACAGCAAATGTGGACCTTAGAAAAATGTATAAGAATACCATAATAGTGAAGAGTTAAAAGATAAACAATAAGATACTAAACTGTAAAGTGTTTTAACAATCTAAAACTGTGCACCTGGAAAATAAATTAATCAATAAAAAAAAAAAAAAAAAAAAAAAAAGGAAACAGTTTTGAAAAACGCCGAAGGATAGACCTGTTTGAATTCACAGCCAAATCTCCTCTGGTCTACTTATTTTCACAGACTTCAAAGGATCCAGTCCAGGTGGAAGATGCAAAATAAATTCTAACGCAGCCAGTGACTAAACATGAGTTGTATAAATGGGAGACTAAACAAAGACGTAATCAGCAGATTGGGAGCAGGTGTGGAGAGAGGAGTCTAGAAGGGAGCTAGGGAAAAAGGAGGCTGACACTAGAGGGCAGCAGAGGGCAAACAATACCTAAGAAGTCAATTAGAATAAAAAAAAAAACTAGAATAACACAAAATGGAAATGAAACCAATAAAGTAGAAAACACAGAAAGACATGAATCAAAGTTTAACTGAAAACTCAAAAAAGGAAACTTAAACAGAACCAAAAATGCAGTCATGACAGCTAGTTTATCATATCCTAAAAAATACACAAGCAACTGTGTCTGTGAGTAGAAACAAATGTTAAAGAAGTATAAGGAGTTATAATATATTGATATTAGTACTGTGGTGTAAATGGATTCCAGCTCCTTTTTCAAGGAAAAGAAAAACATGAAAGACTACTGGGCTGCATCTCATTAATTCAAGTCAGTGTGTCTGAAAGTGAGCTATGAAGCTGCAGTGACAGTGACTGTTGCGGCATAGATTGCTTACACTTTTAATAAATTAGATGCTCTCTTTGACTCTCTCACTCTCTCTCGTGGTTTGCTGTTTTTGATATACCTTTTTATGCTGTTCATTATCCTGTAATATTTGCACTGTCAACATCACAGATGAGCCTGGCTTTCCCTGTGCTTGAGCAATCTGCATCCGACTGCCACAGATGACCGCTGCGGAACCTCACAGGTGATCCATCACTACATTAACCGGGCGATGGGGACCAACTAGTAATACAACATTTGATCGATGTGCAAACTGTAATTAAAAGCGCTGCACTAATAAGCACCTTGGGGGCAGTTCTTTTTTACCTCACGTTGATGGTCATGAAGCAGGAGAGTGGGCTGGTTCAGAAAAAGGATGCAGGGGCAGACAGAGGTATGACACACACACACATATATATATATAGTTGGAGGGGATTTTGCAGCCATTTGGCTGGCTTTTGTCTGGGAGGAGCCATTTTGAATGGCTTCTACTGTATATTCAATTCAGTTCAGTTTATTTCTATAGCGCCAATTCACATCATGTCATCTCAAGGCACTTTCCAGTTCACCAGATCATCCAGTCAGATTGATTCAAAGTTTTCTCTCTAAGGAAAACCAGCTGATTGCATCGACTCATTGACTCTTCAGCAATCCCTCACACTAAGCATGCTTGTAGCGACAGTGGAGAGGAAAAACTCCCTTTGAACAGGAAGAAACCTCCAGCAGAACCAGGCTCAGTGTGAGCGGCCATCTGCTGAGGCCCACTGGGGTTCAAGGAGACAGATGCAGAGATACAAAAAGCAGCTGTAAAAGGCGGCCCCGTCCAGGAAACACGCAGCCAGGCAGACTAGCTCAGAGCCAGCTCCCATGTTAAAGGATGAAGAGAGCACATCCAGTTAGTCACAGTCAGAGAAACAGGACTACACTGAGAAACATGCCGATCTCAAACATCTAGAAACAAAGGTGTTGATGGCAGCAGCACAGCTGATATTTCTCTACAGGATGGAGTCACAGCCAAACAGGAACAGACCAGATGAAGTTATTATGAGAAAAAGCAGAGAGAGCAGAACGTTAGAGATTGAACTAATAGATTCTGCAGAGTGGGAGAATAGAGATAGAATGAATCAGAATGATGAAAAAGGGGTCCCTATGTCCTCCAGCAGTCTAAGCCTATAGCAGCAGAACTATAGAGATAGCTCAGGATAACCTGAGCCACTCTAACTAGAAGCTTTATCAAAAAGGAAAGTTTTAAGCCTAGCCTTAAAAGTAGACAGGGTGTCTGCCTCACGGACTAAAACTGGTAGTTGGTTATATACAGAGATGGCAAAAGTACTTACTTTCCGTACTTGAGTAAAAGTACAGATACTTGTGTTAAAAAATACTCTGGTAAAAGTGGAAGTACTGATTAAACTTCTTTACTCAAGTAAAAGTAACAAAGTACAGGCTTGTAAATTTACTTAAAGTATAAAAGTAAAAGTAGAAACCACTTTTTTCATGCCGTTGCCTACATTTTAAATGGATGTCTGCCAATAGGACTAGATCTCCGTTGTGTTCATTTTCAATCATCTCGTCGTCCATGCTACTATGCTAACGCCACCGCCACCAAGCTGCAATGATTTGCCGCCAATGAATACCGCCGAATCTGTCGATTCATCTTGTAGTGGTGCGTCAAATGCAACGTAGATTCACATCCAATTAGATTGAATTTGGTATTGATGACGTGAAAAATAATAACGGTAACTCCATTGAAATGATTCAAAACTAAAGTAACGAGACAATTTTTTTAAATGTAAGGAGTAGAAGTAAAAAGTCACCATAAAAATAAGTAGTAAAGTAAAGTAAAAATTATCAGAAAAATCTATTTGAGTACAGTAATGAAGTATTTGTACTTCGTTACTTCCCATCTCTGGTTATATATATATATATATATATATATATATATATATATATATATATATATATATATATATATACATATATTTGTGTGTATTAAAGATGAATGGAGTTACAGAGGAGAGAGCAAAGGAGGCTGCAGGGCTGCGATGAGTCGGCCTGGGTGAGAAGATCAAAGCTCAAGTGCTCAGATGGACAGATTGAAAAGCATGAGGTCGGGGGAAGGCAGTGGAGTGTGCTGCTGGCAGAATATCTAAAAAGATGAGAAAAAAAAAAAAGAGGAAGCCGGGGAAGTAGGCTGACATGACTTGGCTGTAAAGACAAAACATGATCTTTGATTTATGAAATCTTTTGGAGCTGTGCTCTTTATTCGTTAGCCAGATGTGTGCACAGTCTTTCTACCTCTGTTTACTCTGCGGCGTCGACTCAAAAGTGTCGGATGGAAGCGGGTGAGAAACCAAAGCGCGGCCCTCTGTCTCCTAATCTCCTGCTTTATCTTATTAGGCTGCACATCCATACTCATCCTAATTAAAACCAATCTTAATTCATGACAGCAATGAATCACAAATGTACCCCCCCCTCCCCTTCCATACACCGACATGTGTGGGCCAGAGTGATCAGCAACACATATGCACTCACACACACCCCAAAATCTTAAACCCTGAGCAGGATATTGTTCCAAATCCCTTTGTAAACAATTAGGCAAGTTATAGACTGCTTAATGAGATAAAAGTTGATGGAGCATTATCTTTTGTTTTTTCTGTCCCTTGGGACTGCTAGCTGGAGTTAGTTTGCATTATCGGGATGCGTCCCCTGAGGTGTCTGCACGGCTGGAGAGCTCCAGACATTAACACACAGTTCCATCCTAGCGTGTGCGGGACTCCAACTCGGTAAGTGCTTCAACTTCCAGCATGCCAGTAAACACAGGGCACCAAATTTAACTCCCCATTTTGTTTTCTTATTTGGACATCCTCCTTTTATTTTTATTCTATCTCCCTCAGTGTCTGTGTCTCTCTGAATCCCATCTGAGCCTCATATATCTTTGGAAAGAACACACACATTTCAGTAGCCCACAAAGCAACAAATGAACCAAGCAGTGAAGGATGAATTCCTCCCTTTTCTCTTTTCGTTTAAATGTGTATTTGTGCTGTGTGCAGCTCCCCCCTTGGAAGCATGAAATCAAAAAGCTTGAATGATTCTTGACTAATGTAGTTTTAGCATGGACAGAATACACCAAAATCTTTGGAGCATAGTGGAAATTAACCCCACCTTTTTCCATTTCCTTCATCTGTTTTCACCTGTCCTAGAAAACCATCTGCAGTTCATGTCAGCTAATTATCACTAATCAAGAAAAAGAATTGTGTTTGTCAATAACTGAAACATCTCATTGACATCAAAACATGTCTGCAAATACATTAAAGTCATAAATGATTCATGCATCTTTGCATCTAATGATCTATAATTCACCTTGTTTACTTTTCCTGTGTTTAAATAGGATGTGGCTTTTGCACAATGTCTCCACTAGAAGCTTGGAAAGCATTCAGGGCGGTAATAGTAGAAACGTCCCACACTTTAATGAGCCAAACCGGCCAAGCAATGACAAGCAATCTCCATATCAGACTTGCAACTAACAGCCTCCAGGGTTCAACAGCAACTCTATTTTTAGTAGTAGTGGCTAAAGTGATTGTGCGGCTCTGCAAACAGGCAAGACATCAAAGTCCTCCCTGACATAGAAAGTGTGCAAAGCTGGCAGAGCATCATATCATAAGTTTTGCAACATGTGATGTGAGGGTTGCAGCCATCAAAGGCTTCATGCTCACATGCACAAATTGCTCTATCATCATGTGAGATGAAAGGTCAAGCAATTCTTTTGACCCTCTTTTTCTCAGTCACTCGGATCTTGTACAGCTACTTGCAGGGATGTGGGTTACCGAATTTTCTATATGGGATAATTTTAAGGATTGAGGTCCGTTTTAAAGTGATAGAAGGAAGTGAAACAGTATTTTACATTTTCTGATGCAATGTTCTGTAAATATGATGGCCAAGACTGATAGATATATCGATGTGACTCATCAGTCCACCAAGCATCAGTAAACTTTAAACATTTTCACCTGGCTATTATTTGTGCCATAAAAAAGAATACCATCCATTTTAATCCCTTTCTAAATTTCAGTTTTTTGGTAAATTGGTTAGCCTCTGCTAATTACTGTCCTACCATTAGTATAGAGTTAGAACTATTCAGTAGAGAAAAAAAATATTTCTAGGCAAAGAGTTTTTAGAAAAACTTTATATTGAGTTTTTTAAATGACTAAAATGGCCTAAAGGAGAAAAAAAGGGAGTTTATGACAATTTTCTATTATAGCAAAGTCCATTATTACTATATATATATATATATATATTTTTATTATTTTTTTGCCAAAGAACCTCAATCAATATAATCAGCACTCTGCTTCTATTATCATACCTGACGTAGATAATTCTCCTGGTGCCATTAACTGGTAAAAATTTAGATAAATTGGTCCAAGAGGCTGAAATTTTCAATTAGATAGTTAAGCTAAATTGAAATACTTTCACTGCATGTCAATGAGAGACTTTTTCTTTTTTTAAAGAGTAGATAACTTTAGCTCACGGCAAGTAGGCTGAATGTTTTTTTTCTTCCAGATTTTATTGAGGACCATGGTATCATAATACTCTGATTAATTTTTTTTATTTTATTTCTTGATACAAACAGGATGTTCTGCATGAACTCTAAAACTTCTTTTAAAAGTCAAAAACTACAAAAAATAGTTATCGATCAGATATTACATCACCAGGGATCTGGAAGATAATAACTCCCATAATAATATTCATATAATATATATTATTTGCATAATAAACATATTTTTCTTTTACCTCAGCAAAAGAACAAGCAAAAATAGACACACAAACAATCAGTTATGATTAATAAACTCCCATGTTAAATTTCCCCCTTGGTGTTCCTTTAGAGGCTCCATTTACACTACATTTTAAGTTTTATTAAAATAATTTGGAGCTACTTTGATTTGCAATATTTTGGTCAAGTGAAAGTTGTGAATAAGTTGGCAGAGTTATATATGTTTGAATTTTGCAGTAAATCTGTATTATTAGGGTGACCAAACGTCCGTATTTCACGTCCTGTCCCGGGCGTCCCGGTTTTTTTTTAGAAAGTGAGGAAATGTCCAGATTTTTTAAATTACCTTAATTGGACCATTAAATTTACTGGCACTAGGGCACTGCGCACGACGCTACGTGTGACGTAATCCCTGAGCCGGGTCAGTGCGGGCAGCCCTGTTCTTAATCAGAATATAGATAGCATGGCTGTCAGTACGCCAACAACATGCAAAAGCGCAAATGTATGTTTACCAACGATTTACTAAAGAGTTTCCCCGCTTTCAGACCGGGTCGAGACAAATATGTGCACATATGTCTCTGTGTCCAATGGAGGTGCAAGGGATCTGAAAAGCCACCTGGACACTGAAAGTAAAGATAGTCTCTTGATACGTTTGTTCGTTTTTGGTACATTTTGAGTTATTTTTGCTACACAAGAGGTATTTTTTGTTAATTAGCTCATTTGTTAATTTATTTTTTCCAATAGCCTACAGAACAGACATTATTTCATTCATTGCTGAGGCTGAGTATCATCTGTTATTGGGAGTTGAGAGTTATTGTTAACTTTTATTGTTAACTGAGGGATGTTTAGATGAGACATTATTTCTTTCATTGTGCTATTCATTCATTACAGGAATTGTTAAGCATTTTTAATAAATACATTTTGAATAAAATTATCGTTTGTTATTGGAGTTATGGCTGTTGACTTTTACTGAAAAGCTAGTTATTGTAGGATTACGTAGGCCTATGTTAAGTGAGTGCATGCCACAGACCCCCCCCCCCCCTGCGCTCCAAGGTGTCCTGGTTTTTCCAAATGAAAATATGGTCACCCTATGTATTATTGTCTGTTGGATGTTGAAGTTGGAGGCGCAAAGTCGTTTTCCAGGTTTTACGAGTATGCTTTAAGCCTTCATTTTGTCTTTTATTATATTCCTCTTTTGATATTTTAGTTTCATTTGAAGAGATTTTAGGTCCTTACATGTAAAGTGCATTATAAATAACATTTATTATAATTCTTATTGACATTGATTACTTTATATTTATTAACATGATTAACTCCACTTCTGTAATTCCAAACTTACCCTTTCTCTACTGTGCTTCCTGCATCTTAGACTTAGACTTTATTGTCATTTTGTATACAGTGTATACAAAAACAAATTTCGTTGAGTACAGCTCTCAAGACATTTCCATTTCTAAAGTAATCTTCCTTATCGTACACCAGTTTCAACCAGTTTAGCTCCAGTTATCCTTTGTTCCCAACGTTTTTGTAACTCATCCACAGCTTGCCCATTAATTGCCTTTTTTGTCTGCATGAGCAATTTAGCACTCCTTACATGGACTCTTTGAAGATTAAGCCAAAAATCATTAGTCCCTCATCAACTGTCATGTTAACTAAACTTTAGTTTTAAACTGAAGTGTTTATAAGGATTTCCTGAAATGTTTTTCTCATTATTTGCTGCAATTTTTACCATCTCATTTCAATTCAAACATCCAATGAAAACATGTAACCTGAGGTCTTCAACGCTTTGATATAACTGGACTTTTTTACACAGATTTAAAAAATATTTTTTTCCATGAAACCCGGCTTTGGAGATATAGAAATGAGTTCTTTTCTTTTATCAAACTGCCACTAAAGAATTGAACTCCTTGCTGCAAATGTGTTGAAATCAGAGGCAACTAGAAATTTGCTTAATTTTTCAGAACATGTTTTGAAATATGTCCTTTTTCTAATGTTGAAGGAAAAGTCCGATCAGCAATGCATAATCAATGGATCATTATCTGTAGCTGAAACTGAGTGATTTAATGAAACTAGCCTTAATACATAAAAAAAAATAATAATAATAATTTTCTTCATGATCACAGTCTGGGAGCGGCCATTTTTGCCCAAATATAGTAGCCCCTCCCTCCTGCCATCTTCCAGCAGTGACATCACAGTGCGGTAAGCCTAGCGCCATTCTCCCCGCTTTACAAGCTAAATCGATGGGAACTACTAGACACATCTGCAATCAACAACAATTATTGAAGATTTCCAGAGGACTTCACCATTGAAATTCACCAGAGCTATAGTGAAACTGACAATGCCCACGTGCATGGCAGCTGGATGCTGGAATACATCGGGTAAAAGTGAAAATAAAAGAGTTATTCCACCTTTCTGATCCCTGATCCTCCACGGACTTAGATTAGATGAACTTTATTGATCTCACAGCGGAGAAATATACTGATCACATATTGGCACAGAAGTTGCCAATAAGAATTTGCCTTACAGAAACCTGGCTGCAGCAAGAGGATTATGTGAGCATAAACGAGGCAACTCCTTCAAGCTATTTAAATTTTCACATACCCAGAAGTTCTGGGCGAGGAGGAGGAGTAGCAACAATCTTCCAGTCTGACTTACTGATTACTCCCAAAACAGTTAATACCTACAACTCTTTGAACATTTAACCCTTAATTTCCCTGATCCAAATTTCAAGGCAAGAAAACCTCTTCTTTTTGTAACTTTGTATCGTCCACCAGGTCCTTACTCTGAATTTTTAGATGAGTTTTCAGAGTTCCTTTCTGATTTGGTATTAAATACTGACAGGGTCATCATAGTGGGAGATTTTAACATCCATGCTGACATTGAAGGCGATAGCTTAAGAGCAGCCTTTAATGCTATCTTAGACACTATTGGCTTTGTTCAAAATGTGAATAGTCCCACACATTCTCATCTTCATACTTTGGATCTTGTGCTGACATACGGCATAGAATGTGAAGAAATAACAGTATTTCCTCACAACCCTGTCTTCTCTGACCACTTTCTAATAACCTTCAGGATTACTTTAACAGAGTTCTCCTCCCCCAAAAGAAGGTTCAATTTTAGTAGATCTTTATCAGATAGTGCAGTTATAAATTTTAAAGAATCGGCTTCACTTTCTCTCTCCTCTGTGTCACTGAGCAGTGCTGCAGAGTGCAAAAGTATAGCTTATTCCCCTTCACAGGTTGATGATTTTGTTGATGGGGTTGCTACACTGCAAAAAATATAAATCTCAATAAGTTATTTTTTCTTAAAATAAGTGTGTTTTTCCTTGATTTGAGGAGATAAGTAAGACACTTTGCCAATGGAACAAGACAATTTCCTTTTAAAATAAGAAAAAACTATTTTATCGTCTTATTTCAAGTAAATATTATCTAACTATCTTATTTTAAGAGTGAAAATACTCATTCCATTGGCAAATCATCTTATTTACCTGCTCAAATTAAGGCTAAATATACTTAATTTAAGCCATTTTTTACTTATTTCTGGATTGTTTTTGCAGTGTAGTTCTCTGGGTACTGCCTTAGACAACGCAGCTCCTTTGAAAATGAAAACCATTAAAAATAGAAAGCTTGCTCCTTGGTTTAATGCAGAGCTGCGTACTTTGAAGCAAAATGCTAGGAAACTGGAGAGAAAATATCGCTCCACAGGCCTGCAGGAGTCCTTCCTAGTCTGGAAAAATGGTTTACTGCTGTATAAGAGGACCCTTTGTAAAGTAAGAGCAGCATACTTCTCCTCATTAATAGAGGAGAATAAGAATAATCCTAGATTTCTTTTTAATACAGTTGCCAAACTCACCCAGAGCCATAGCTCTGTTGAACCGTCCATTCCACCTGCTCTTAACAGCAATGATTTTATGGGATTCTTTATAAATAAGATTGATCTTATTAAAAATAAGATCATAAGCACTCCTCTATCCGCGATTGTACCTGAGGTAGTCATGGAATCTGAACCGGGTTTAGACTGCTTTGATCCAGTTGAACTTTCTGAATTAGCAAAATTATTGTCTTCATCTAGGCCTTCAACTTGTATGTTAGATCCAGTTCCAACCAGGTTATTTAAGGAGGTATTCCCTTTGATCTCCTCCTCCATTTTAGATGTGATTAATCTATCTCTGTTACAGGGATATGTACCTAAAGCTTTTAAGGTTGCTGTAATTAAACCTCTGCTTAAGAAACCGTCTCTTGACCCAGATGACTTGGTTAATTATAGACCTATATCCAATCTTCCTTTCTTATCCAAAATTCTTGAGAAAGTAGTTGCCAAACAAGTTTGCGATCACTTCCACCATAATGAACTTTTTGAAGAGTTTCAGTCTGGCTTTAGAGCTCATCATAGCACTGAAACAGCTCTGGTGAAAGTCACTAATGATATTCTCATGGCCTCAGATAATGGACTTGTATCTGTGCTCGTCCTGTTGGATCTTAGTGCTGCATTTGATACAGTTGACCATAATATTCTTTTAGAAAGACTTGAATATTTTGTTGGAATTAAAGGAACAGCACTAGACTGGTTTAAATCTTATCTATCTGATCGAATTCAGTTTGTTCATGTTAATGATAGATCTTCAACACGCTCAAAGGTTACCTGTGGAGTACCACAGGGATCAGTGCTAGGACCAATTCTCTTTACTTTATACATGCTCCCAATTGGTAGAATTATTAGACAGCATGGGATTAATTTCCACTGTTATGCTGATGATACCCAGCTATATCTGTCTATAAATCCAGATGAAGCTAACCCATTACATAGATTACAAGCATGTCTTGAAGACATAAAAACCTGGATGACTCTTAACTTTCTGCTTCTGAATGCAGACAAAACAGAAGTTATAGTCTTTGGACCAGAGTCTCTGAAAAAGAAGCTGATTAGCCAGTCACTTCATTTGGATGGGATTAAACTGATTTCAGATAATAAAGTAAAAAATCTTGGTGTTATTTTTGATCAGGACCTGTCATTTAAATCCCAGATCAAAGAGGTTTCTAGAATTTCCTTCTTTCATCTGAGGAACATTGCAAAAATTAGAAATATCCTGTCCAGGGGTGATGCTGAGAAACTAGTCCATGCATTTGTTACTTCAAGGCTGGACTATTGTAATTCTTTACTATCAGGAAGTCCACAAACTGTAGTTAAAAGCCTTCAGCTGATCCAAAATGCTGCAGCCAGAGTTCTGATGAAAATTAAAAAGAGAGATCATATCTCTCCTATCCTGGCTTCTCTTCATTGGCTTCCTGTTAAATCAAGAATAGAATTTAAAATCCTCCTTCTCACATATAAAGCCTTAAATGGCCAAGCTCCATCTTATATCAGAGATCTGATTGTTCCTTATGTTCCTAACAGAGCACTTCGCTCTCAATCTGCAGGTTTACTAGTGGTTCCTAGAATTTCTAAAAGTAGAATGGGAGGCAGATCTTTTAGTTATCAGGCTCCTCTCCTGTGGAACCAACTACCAGTTTTAGTCCGTGAGGCAGACACCCTGTCTACTTTTAAGGCTAGGCTTAAAACTTTCCTTTTTGATAAAGCTTATAGTTAGAGTGGCTCAGGTTATCCTGAGCTATCTCTATAGTTATGCTGCTATAGGCTTAGACTGCTGGAGGACATAGGGACCCCCATTTCATCATTCTGCTTCATTCTCTCTCTGTTCTCCTATTCTGCAGAATCTGTTTGTTCAATCTCTAACCTTCTGCTCTCTCTGCTTTTCCTCAGAGTAGCTTTGCCTCGTCTGTTCCTGTTTGGCTGTGACGTCATCCAGGAAAGAAACATCAGCTGTGCTGCTTCCATCAACACCCTTGTTTGTAGATGTTGGAGATCGGCCTGTCTTCAGGTGTGGTCCTGTTTCTCTGGCCGTGACTGAGTGGATGTGCTCTCTTCGTCCTCTGGCATGGGAGCTGCCTTGGAGCTCGTCTGCCTGGCTGTGTGTTTCCTGGACGGGGCCGCCTTTTACAGCTGCTTGTATCTCTGCTTCTGTCTCCTTGAACCCCAGTCGGCCTTGGCAGATGGCCGCTCACACTGAGCCTGGTTCTGCTGGAGGTTTCTTCCTGTTAAAAGGGAGTTTTTCCTCTCCACTGTCGCTACAAGCATGCTTAGTGTGGGGGATTGTATTTGAGTCAATGAGTCGATGCAATCAACTGGTTTTCCTTAGATAGAAAACTTTGTATCAATTTGACTGTATGATCTGGTTGAACTGTAAAGTGCCTTGAGATGACATGTGTTGTGAATTTGGCGCTATATAAATAAACTGAATTGAATTGAATTGAAGTTAAAGGAGGTACAAACAAGGAGGAAAAAGGTGCATTAAGAATAAACAATATATACATACAGTATATCCAGGTATATACAGTATATTAAGATAAATAAGGATTAAGGTGCAAGTGTACATGTATTGCACACAATGAAAAACAAAATAGAAATAAGAAATAAAAAAATAAGAAATAAAAATATGTACAATCCGGATGGCTTATATACAGGTGGATTTACTTTTACGTTAAAGTGTAGTAGGTAATGATTGCACATTCAGCATATTGCACAGTCAGTAAATAAAAAAAACTATAATATAGCTGCAAAGTGGTTTTTACAGGAGTTATTGTGGTTATAGTGCATTATTATAGAGTCTGGTGGCAGCAGGAATGAATGACCTGCGGTAGCGCTCCTTCTTACAGACAGGGTGTCTAAGTGACTAAAGGACTGACTAAGGCTACGTTCACACTGCAGGCCTTAATGCTCAATTCCGATTTTTTTGTGAAATCGGATTTTTTTGCATGTCCGTTCACACTTCCAAGTATATGCGACTTGTATGTTATCTACTGTGTGAACTGAAAGCGTTCAACCGAAGTGTCCCGCATGCGCACTCGAGGACGCGATGACGTCACATGTAGCAAGCGTCCTCAGTGTTTGCGGAAGTAAACATGACTCGTAATACCGCAGCGTATATTGCGTTCTTTAAGTTCTTCTCCAACAGGAGCAGGCACATTACGAACGAAATCTTTTTAAGAAGATCAAAAAGAAAGAGAGCCAGGTTCCGGTAAGACCCTTCGAGTTTGATCTGAATCGAGCTATCTTTCCAAATATGAATTAAGTCAGCAACCTCACTTTCTCTCCATTGACTGCTCTCTGTGTTATCTTCCGCAATGGTTGTTAGTTTTTCCCGCCTCCGCTTAGTAGGACGCAGATTAGTAACGTTTAGTAACATTTGTCAAGTATCAATGACGTGTAGGTCGGATGAATGCGACCTGGCCGTACAGACACAGGTCGCATTTGAAAAGATCAGATCCGTATCGGATTCAGGACCACATATCCAAGTGGCCTGGGTCGCATTTGAAAAAATCCGATCTGTGTCGTTCAGACTGTCATAAAAAGATCTGATACAGGTCACATATGGGCAAAAAAATCGGAATTGGGTCACTTCAGGCTGCAGTGTGAACGTAGCCTTAAGGAGCTGCTCAGCTCCTCTACAGTCTGGTGCAGAGGGTGAGAGGTGTTGTCCATGATGGATGTGAGTTTGGACAGCATCCTCCTTTCAGCCACTTCCTCCACCGAGTCCAGAGGGCAGCCCAGGACAGAAGTGGCCTTCCTCACCAGCTTATTCAACGGGTTGGTCGTTGGATCGCCAACTTGAAGAGGGAGGATTTGCCATCGAACTTCTGGCCAGAGAAAAAACCCGTAATATGTAGCCAACATTTGGAAGAAGAATGTTTTCAAGATGACTTGGATAATAGCGCGTTGTGACAAACACCAGATACAGCACTGGGACTTGATCAACAGCCGATACCGCACCTTGACGTCACTAACCAGTAGGTGGCAGTAGTGTTCTTTGACAAACATGGATGCCTCCAGTAAAGCACATTCACATGAAAATTACTCTGAATTAAAAGCCCTTATTATTTATTTAGCAGTATGTAATAATTTTATATTTAAAGTACTTTCAGAAGTTTGTATTCTGAATATGAACGGACTCACCTGTCATTTACTTGAGCTGTTTAACTATTTTTTATATGTGCTTTATGTGTTTGACCGTTTTAATCATGATAAGTTTGTTTGTGTAACGTCTTTGAAATCCTGCACCACACAGATGCTTGGAAGCCCAACGAAAGTCCCATCATCTCCCATTTCAACCTGCTTGTTTTTGCAATGACCCGCAGACTGATGACTTGCAGGCATAAACGTCTTACTATTTGCTTTTAGCTTTAGAATTAGCCTTGAATTCTCTTTTTCTTTTACATCCACTTTGTATCTTTTGTAATTCCAGTGCTGCGGTTTGCGAAGGTTGTTGTTCCTCCTCTGTCTCCTTTACCCCTTCCACTAATTTGTGTCAGGGCTAATGACACATTCATCTTCAGTCACCTTCAGCCCTCTCAAAAACCGCTCTTGACAAATGCTTTCACTTTTTCCGAGGTTCGCGGTGTCAAAAAAAAACAAAAAAAAAACTGAGGGCAAAGTGGAGGTAAACACCAACCACTGATGCTTCCTTCAGGATAATCACCACTGTGACTGCCCTGCTCCTTGCACTAAACACTCTGCTCAGCCTTTGTCTATGATTTGCAAAGAGGGGATGTGATGCTTTGGTGCTGGTGATCTTATCTACTGTGCATGAAAGTTGGCATCTATGTGTGATTAATCTTTACTGAGCGAAAGGTTGTGTCCAATCAGCACTCCATTTGTGAATAGTAAAGGGCTCTGTGACCATGAAGGATAAATGGGAAATGGGAGATGGCGTGTCCAGTGTTTTGGCAGCGTAATGGAGCCTATGAAGTTATTTAGGACCAGCTCTGCCCTGTCACATGCCTGTCACACCGCTGGCTCTGCGGTGTCACATCCGATGTGTGTCTGCTGAAGCGCGCCGCCAAACGCTGGCATCTTCCACCGTCCTGTGTCAGTCAAAGACAACACACATAACGATCAAGACCGCACACCCTTACATGCAATCACACACATGTAGATTGCATAGCAGCGGAAGGTAGGAGAGCCCGGGGGGGGGGGGGGGGGGGGGGGGCACGTCAAGCCGGCAGCTCTGTCTTATCCAGATAAACATCCTCTCAACACTGTGACATTTTCCTCCATTCAAGCTGATGGAGAAGACTGCAAATGTGCATAAACATTTTCCAACACAAGATATTTTTTGTGTGAGCATTTTATTTATGCATGCAGCAGTTAGGGGCATTTTATATAAAGAGCAAAATTAATGTGTGACCCTGGTGCACCTGGTAATAAATCACTGTTTGGGAGAAAAGCGTTTTTTGTTCCCCCCCCCTATGCTCTTCCCCTCTCTAAAATGTTACTATTAGCATTTTGTTGTGTTGTGTCAGGATAAATGATTGTGAGATTTATGCAAAGAGAATTAGGTGATGCCAAGTGTTTTTGGCACGGTCATGAGAGTCATGTCAAACTCCCTGGTTTTTTATGTATGAGAAAAGAGCAACGAGCTGACTTGACATGTACTTTTAACTCTCTGCCAAGTTGAATTTAATTATTTATTTGGGTTCTGTTTTTAATCCCATGTGACCTGTAATATTTGTCTTGCTGGTGTGCGTCAGATGGAGCATTACACAGTATGATGGCTGTGACTGCAAGAAGCTTTTTCTGATAACTTTTGCTTAAATCAGTATTCATAGTGTAACCTTTAGATGTAAGGAATCATTTTCATTAAGTTAAAAATAATGACATGATATCAGGTAAACAATTGTTATTAAAAAGCGTATTGCCAAGTAGTGTTTTTACAAAGAATTTGTTATGGGGATGAAGTGCCACCAATTCACAACACGTCATCTCAGGTCACTTTCCAGTTCACCAGATCATCCAGTCAGATTGATTCAAAGTTTTCTATCTAAAAAAAAACCAGTTGATTGCATCGACTCATTGACTCTTCAGCAATCCCTCACACTAAGCATGCTTTTAGCGACAGTGGAGAGGAAAAACTCTCTTTGAACAGGAAGAAACCTCCAGCAGAACCAGGCTCAGTGTGAGCGGCCATCTGCTGAGGCCCACTGGGGTTCAAGGAGACAGAAGCAGACATAGAAAAAGAAGCATAGATATAAAAGGCAACTGTCAATCAGCTCCACAGGCGGCCCCGTCCAGGAAACACACAGCCAGGCAGACGAGCTCCGAGCCAGCTCCCATGTCAGAGGATGAAGAGAGCACATCCAGTTAGTCACAGTCAGACTACACTGGAAAACAGGCCAAGCTCCAACATCTAGAAACAAAGGTGTTGATGGCAGCAGCACAGCTGATATTTCTCTCCAGGATGGAGTCACAGCCAAACAGGAACAGACCAGATGAAGCTACTATGAGAAAAAGCAGAGAGAGCAGAACGTTAGAGATTGAACTTATATGTATTGCTGCATATACACTATATTGCCAAAAGTATTTGCTCACCTGCCTTGACTCACATATGAGCTTAAGTGACATCCCGTTCCTAATCCATAGGGTTCAATATGACGTCGGTCCACCCTTTGCAGCTAGAACAGCTTCAACTCTTCTGGGAAGGCTGTCCACAAGGTTTAGGAGTGTGTTTATGGGAATTTTTGACCATTCTTCCAGAAGCGCATTTGTGAGGTTGCACACTGATGTTGGACGAGAAGGCCTGGCTCTCAGTCTCCGCTCTAATTCATCCCAAAGGTGTTCTATCGGGTTGAGGTCAGGACTCTGTGCAGGCCAGTCAAGTTCATCCACACCAGACTCTGTCATCCATGTCTTTATGGACCTTGCTTTGTGCACTGGTGCACAGTCATGTTGGAAGAGGAAGGGGCCAGCTCCAAACTGTTCCCACAAAGTTGGGAGCATGGAATTGTCCAAAATGTCTTGGGATGCTGAAGCATTCAGAGTTCCTTTCACTGGAACTAAGGGGCCAAGCCCAGCTCCTGAAAAACAACCCCACACCATAATCCCCCCTCCAACAAACTTTACACTTGGCACAATGCAGTCAGACAAGTACCGTTCTCCTGGCAACCGCCAAACCCAGACCCGTCCATCAGATTGCCAGATGGAGAAGCGCGATTCGTCACTCCAGAGAACGCGTCTCCACTGCTCTAGAGTCCAGTGGCGGCGTGCTTTACACCACCGCATCCGACGCTTTGCATTGCACTTGGTGATGTATGGCTTGGATGCAGCTGCTCGACCATGGAAACCCATTCCGTGAAGCTCTCTGCGCACTGTTCTTGAGCTAATCTGAAGGCCACATGAAGTTTGGAGGTCTGTAGTGATTGACTCTGCAGAAAGTTGGCGACCTCTTCGCACTATGCGCGTCAGCATCCGCTGACCCCGCTCCGTCAGTTTACGTGGCCTACCACTTCGTGGCTGAGTTGCTGTCGTTCCCAAACACTTCCATTTTCTTATAATACAGCTGACAGTTGACTGTGGAATATTTAGGAGCGAGGAAATTTCACGACTGGATTTGTTGCACAGGTGGCATCCTATCACAGTTCCACGCTGGAATTCACTGAGCTCCTGAGAGCGACCCATTCTTTCACAAATGTTTGTAAAAACAGTCTGCATGCCTAGGTGCTTGAATTTATACACCTGTGGCCATGGAAGTGATTGGAACACCTGATTCCAATAATTTGGATGGGTGAGCAAATACTTTTGGCAATATAGTGTATGTCAGCGAGAGAGGAAATTAACCACACAGATTTTGGCTGAGGTGGTGAACGGAAGTCAGATTGCGTCATAACTTCTCACAATTTATTTGCTATACTTTTTATGAAACTTTGATTATAGATCAACTTTTTATATTCAAAACTATTATGTGATATATGCTTATATTAAAAAAAAAAAGTCTGTTAAAATTTTAAATTTTCCTCACTGTCACATTCCTCTCATTCAGCGTTATATCAATAAAGCAACAAAGATTGATATATACACTCTATGTAATACCACCCAGCCACCTATTTGTAATGGTGCACAACGGATTATTCAACCATTCTGGGGACATTGGAAATGGGGGAATTATGACGGATTGTAATTTATGGGATTACAAATATTTCCTTATCTAGGATGATAACTGGCACTGCTCTCAGACCACACCTTCCCAGTGTGCATAAATCCAAAGGATAGCTATTCTTTTTGTATTTATAGAAACACATATAAATACAAAAAGAATAGAAGAAGAATTTAAAATAGATTCATCATTTATGAATAATTTTCATGTTGATAATGGACAGGAATGGAGCCAAAGGAATGCTTGATGGTGCACCCATATTCAAATGATCCAAAAATAATTGAGAAAAGATTAGAAGAAAAAAAATAAGCTAAACATAATGAACAGGTTGGTTAAATGACTACCTGAAACCATTTTTAGGAATAAAATATTTCTTTGAATTTATCCAGAAATCAGGGATGATACAGTCGGGGATAAGCGCAATGCTTCCTTCATGTTAAAGGAAAAGTTTGGTCATATTCAGAATTCAAACTTCTGAAAGAACTTTAAATATGGAATTATTCCATCCTGTTCAATAAATGATCAGTGTTTTTAATTCAGAGTAATTTTCATGTGAATGTGCTTTACTGGAGGCATCCATGTTTGTCAAAGAACACTACTGCCACCTACTGGTTAGTGACGTCACGGTGCGGTATCGGCTGTTGATCAAGTCCCAGTGCTGTATCTGGTGTTTGTCACAACGCGCTATTATCCAAGTCATCTTGAAAACATTCTTCTTCCAAATGTTGGCTACATATTACGGGTTTTTTCTCTGGCCAGAAGTTCGATGGCAAATCCTCCCTCTTCAAGTTGGCGATCCAACGACCAACCCGTCCGTGGAGGATCAGGAATCAGAAAGGTGGAATAACTCTTTTATTTTCACTTTTACCCGATGTATTCCAGCATCCAGCTGCCATGCACGTGGGCATTGTCAGTTTCACTATAGCTCTGGTGAATTTCAATGGTGAAGTCCTCTGGAAATCTTCAATAATTGTTGTTGATTGCAGATGTGTCTAGTAGTTCCCATTGATTTAGCTTGTAAAGCGGGGAGAATGGTAGCCTGGGTGCCATTCCGAACTTAGTCCCGCCCACAACGTTTGAGGTCGGGAAGTTCGGTCTGACATTTCTTAATAGTAGCGCGAGTATGCTAGCACAATATCTGGCGGGCCAATCAAATTGTCAGGGCGGGCTTTATACGATGATGGACAGATGATCAACAGTAACGTAATCAACCACGTGACCAAAGCGCGCTTGGGTGACAACAACAATGGCTGCCGCTGGAGAGTTTAGGTGAGTAGATTCTGCTATTAGGTCTGTTCTAGAAGATATCGACAGCAAATTAATTTTAAAAGAGGAACAGAGAAACGCGATTAAGGCTCATCTTCTTATTCTAGGCGTGTAACTGCACGCTTTGATTTTTGTTGACAACAACTATGCGTCGCTTAACACACGTCACGCACTCCGTTGCTCTTATTGGTTGTAGGTCTATCCAATTGAGTGCAGAGGCATTTTTTTCCTGGTTCGTTCGAAACACGCCCCATAATCACAGCTCTATGGAGCAGCATCAGACTCAGATTCTGACTAGAATTGAGGAGGACTACGTCAGGCTAGGAGAATGGCGCTAGGCGTACCGCACCGTGACGTCACTGCCGGAAGATGGCAGGAGTGAGGGGTTACTATATTTGGGCAAAAATGGCCGCTCCAGACCTCTTGATTGTGACAAATATGATTATTTTTATTTTTTTTTTCTGAGTGACACTAAATTCATCACCACACATTATCATTTTTGTGTATGAATCATGACCCATTAGTTATTCCTTGCTGACCGGACTTTTCCTTTAAATGATTTGTTTTGTCTTGTTTAGAGCTTATATAAAGACACTGTGTTACAAAAGTCCTGGTCATTTAAATGCAGCAAAAGGTAGCTCCTTCAACAAAGCATAGTTCAGCAGTGCTAATTAGTTAGGTTTTTGGAAGGTTTTGTTTTTAGTATATCAATTAATTATTTTCCATATCAATCAGTACCACGGCTGCAGTCTTTCCCAACACTCACAGCTTTAACCTGGTAGAGTACGAATCAGTATCACCTCTGAAGGTTCTTTTTCTTTCCCCACCTCTCGATGTTCCATTTTTCCTCTTCCTCCCTCTCCACACCCTGCACGAGGTGGAATTAATGTTGAGTGTGGGAGACTTGTAGATGGCAAATGTTCACATTCATTATGCATGACTTCCATGTTGCTGTTAATTTCTCGGAGCCAGCCAAGTCGAGGAAATTATTTTGTACATTATGTTTGTTTAATTAAATTGTCACACTAATGGAAGTGAGGCAGAATAAGATGGAGATGACTGTTTCAGTTTGTCGTTTTTATGACTTTTTTTCCCCCTAAATCACAGCTTTTAACAACATAACCTTTTCCCCGTATTTATGGAATCTTGGATCTCTCAGCATTGCTTGTTTGATCGGAAATGCAGGTTAGTTTAACATGTTTACATTTAATCTTCATTAGTATTGAATTGATGCTCTATCCAGATATTCACATCAGTCAAAATGCAGCGGTTTATCCATCTTCTCAAGGTCTGCACATGTTTGAGTTCAGGGGATTCCCCTGCTGGTTTGTGAATAATTTAGTATTCTATATGATATAGATCTTTCAAAGCAAACATGTTTTATCTCATTCCTGACTGCACCTGAGGCCAAACAGTGTACAAGATTCTAATCATCGGTCCATTTCTTTTTTATGTCAGAGTCACACATAACATGATCTTACATAGCAGCAGGTACAGTCCGCTGTATTGGGGTGAACTAGTGCGAAAGATAAACAGATAGCTGTAGAGGTAGGTGGCCCAGGAGACAAAAAAAGAGCTTGGTGTTTTCAGGGCCATGTTACAGATTTGCTTTCAATTAAATTCATACAAAAAAAAAGTCAATCAAATATGCAGCATTTTGCAAGAGGGGTTTTAAAAGCAATGAAGATACAGTCTACAGGCAACCTGTTAGTGTCTCCGTAACCTTTTAGCTTTATGTGGTAGCCATTCAGAATTTCCCCACTTTTCTTGATAGGCCTTTGTCCGGTGCTTGATGGGCCCTTCGCTGGCCCTTGGTGAGTCATTGGCTGTTCATTGGCTGGTGAGCAGGTGATCTGATGGAGACTGATTGGAAACGGGGCGGAGCTGACAGGTGTGTTGAATCCTCAATCAAACCAGCACTAGTGCCAGAAGTCATGACATGACTACATAGGGCACTATATAAACGTTTCACCGTTTTAAATTAGTCTAAAATTCTAGTGGATGAAAAAGTAGTGGACCCCAAATTTCCCACAATGCACCTTGAAAAGTAGTGATCATCCATGGTCACTAGCAGATATTTCCCAGATTGCTTTGCAAGAGCTCTACTTACAAAGCATCATGGGATATGTTGTACAAATAACAAAGATGGTGCAGGCACTGTGCAGGGAGGCGGAGTTACGGGACCAACGGGGAGCGAAAAGCAGTGATCATCTGTCTGAACGGTCAGTTAACTGATTCCACTATATAGTCATTGCTCTAAATATTGATTTAGGGGTTAGGGCGGACTTTAAGACACACAAACTGTCTTCCATATTTTCTGACAGTCCCAAATCCTTTGCAAAACAGCTGCAACACACACATTTTTTTTTCATTTTGTTGAATATAATGTTTCATGTTATATATAGATATGTATTGTTATATTTATATATATATATATATATATATATATATATATATATATATATATATATATATATATATATATATATATATATATATATATTACACACTAGTATTTATCTGAGTCTTTTTTGAATGATAGCAGAGCACCATGGTGGGGGTTATTTTATTTTTTGATTTTCAATTTTGTTTTGAAATGTCTCACAATTTTTAACCAGTATGCATTTTTTCGGAGTAACCTCTTTGTTTTCTTTTGGTCCACATATTGCTGAATGTTTCTTTAGCTCAGCAGATGTAGCTGGCGTGTGACGGCTGTTGTCTTCACCATAAACTCGCCTGGTCAGAAACTGAATTAGCATCACCTACCCTGAAAGGGACCCGAGGCCACAGAATAGAAACTTGATAGTTAAAGCCGTCCTCCATTTTTATTGTGAAAATTCCTTGAACAACATTGTCTCTTTTAAGCAGCCAAGGCTGATATTTGTTATGAGGCGGTGAAAGTGTGAGGAAGCAAGCTCTTTCAGAAAATGTAAGGTTTTAAAGTAGGCTGTTTTTTTGAGGAGAACAAGAAAATAGCATAAAGGTTAGCTTTGGAATGATTCTTTTGAAGAAAGCAAGCATCTGTATGTATAATGCATCAAGATAACCGTAATAAATGCTAAATTCAAGTAGCTTCAGATTTAAAATCAATCTTAAATAAAAATTGTCACCAACAACAAGCTGGAATTAAGTTGAATTTTTTTGTTGTAAATTCTCAGTAGTAGTAGTAAGAAGCACAGCTGAGGCTTCCCACTCGCTTTGCTCCACTGGGATAATACGGTTAGGTGAACTCTTCAAGATTCAGTGTTTAGTCATTAAGGGCTTTGACTGTGAGGAAAATCATTTCAAATTCTGGATTGGATATGGAATGGGAGCAAGAAAGCTAAGACAGGATAAAAATTATCTCTCTGGTATTTGCTGTCAGAAATCTTGCTGCAGTATTTCGGACTGGGGTTATAAATGAAGTACATTGTCAGTGACATTGAATGGTCAAAGCACTTCCAATTGGGCCCGAGGGAGGCTGTTGCCTCAAAGAGAAACCTGATTTACTATGCTATGGGCATTCCAAGGATCTGAAACCTTCTGGGATAAAAACGTACTAGTGAACATTGTTCTGCACATCAATCATCTACTTTGATGTTATGTGTTTTACATATGAACATATATGATATGATAAATAGTCACATTTACTCAGTTCCATGTTTAAAAAAAACAACTGTCTTTATGACCCAAAGCGTATAGCGTACACCATGCTTCATACTGGGCATGAATCAAAAAATGTCTGCGTCAAGCTCACTGCGACACACTGCTGCAGAAGTATAACCAGGCCTTAAAGGAATAGTACACCCAAAACATGATTAGCCTTCATTTTCTACTCACCCCCATGCTGAACAACGCTCTGGAGTACTTTTTTGATATCTCAAATGCATCTGGAGATCTGGGAGGCTTCTTGCTGTCTGCTGACATTCAAATAATGGAGGTCTATGGTGCCCGAGACAGAAAGGTCCATAAAAGTCCACAAAAAACGTGTCAATATTCCTCCATACTGCTCGTCCAATGTATTCCAAGTGTCCTGAGTGGGTAGCGTCCACAATTTACTCGAAACAAAGTCATTTAGAATGTTTTTAGAGCATAAACAGTAGTGTATAGGATTTCCTAAAAGCGTGCGCCTGCGAGATAAAGAGTCTACGGAAACCGCGGCAGACCAAACCAGATGAAAGTGCGCATTCAGCGTCTGCTCTTGATAATGCAAGCGTAGAAGAAGAAATTTGCTGTTTACCTGTGCAAAGAAAGAAACAACGAAAGAAAAATGTCTGAGGACTTCAGTGTTGAGGAAGAGCATGAGTTCTTTGCCAAGCTGAATGCGCACTTTCATCTGGTTTGGTCTGCCGCGGTTTCCGTAGCGTCATGAACTCGCTTTCAGGAAATCCTATCACTACTGTTTATGCTCTAAAAACATTCTAAATGACTTTGTTTCGAGTAAATTCTGGACGCTACCCACTCAGGACACTTGGAATACATTGGACGAGCAGTATGGAGGAATATTGACACGTTTTTTGTGGACTTTTATGGACCTTTCTGCCTCGGGCGCCATAGACCTCCATTATTTGAATGTCAGCAGACAGCAAGAAGCCTCCCAGATCTCCAGATGCATTTGAGATATCAAAAAAGTACTCCAGAGTGTTGTTCAGCATGGGGGTGAGTAGAAAATGAAGGCTAATCATGTTTTGGGTGTACTATTCCTTTAAGCATGCTTGTAGCGACAGTGGAGAGGAAAAAGTCCCTTTTAACAGGAGTAAACCTCCAGCAGAACCAGGCTCAGTGTGAGCGGCCATCTGCTGAGGCCGACTGGTTAAAAACATAATGTTATTAAACATGTTATTAAACTGATTTAAAACATTTGTAAATTACTGCATGTTGCCCGATATCAGTGTCTAATTTTACTTGCTCCTCTTCTCCTGTTAATACGGTAAAGCCCTGGGGAGCGTCCGGCTCCAGGCTGCACGTGATCCAAATGAGCCAATGAGCTGTCAGTCTGGGTTGCTGCTGCTGCTACTTTTAGACACAGCAGGCAAACCTGTGGCAAGCCGGGCGATGGGAAAGAAGGAGAAGACCATGAGAAAAAGAGAGCAGAGAAAGTGTGGACTGCTGGAAGAACTGCGGTGAACTGGTGAAAGAAAAGTGAAATGGCGTGCTCAAAGATGACCCTGCACATTTAGAGGATGTTTGGCTCAACCTGCTGCTGTGAAGCAGGATTCTCCACCATGAACAGAATCAACAATAAATCTGGATCCAGGCTCAAAATGAGCTCCTTGATATGTGCTTGAGAATGGCTTAGTCTCCGGTTAAACCCAGGTTTAAAGCCTTGCAGGGCAGCCTAAAGCCGACTGCCAACATTAAGACAGAAAAAAGAAGGAAAAAAGCATGTATCTATATACCAAACTGAACGACTGTTGTTCTCTACTAGATTTTTAAATGGAAAAACTTTCTATTTTTTTTTATTTCAAAAGTCAATGTATAACATGGATGCATAAACACCTCATTTTCAGTGTTAAATTCTGTTTAAAGTAACAGATTATAATTAAAAATGTCTCTGGACATTTACTGGTTGTTGATTTTCTTTATTCGGACTCCACTGATTTTTAATTGGTTACCCCTGGTATAAGGGTTCAGATTTTTGTACTGGAAAAGAAACACAGCTAAAGATAACTTTTCTTCTAGCCAGATTTGCAGGTGCAAATTAATGCAGCCTTTATATTTCCGCAATTTGAATAACAAAAAGAAGGGGAAATCCGTAAATTCTATATGACAAAATTCTTTATGATGCAACTTGGTTGCTTTTCACTTTCTTTAATATAAGAATATAAAAGCAGACTATTAAAGATAATATACTTTATTAACAAAAAACCTTACAAATTCAGGTTTGAATATCATCTATCATTTACTGTATACCCTTCTGTATGTGTTGGAAAATGTATCATGCCAAATCTACATCCTTATTTTTTGTCTGAACTTCAAACTGTACACACATGTAGGTGTGTAGAGTTAGGAGTTTGCCAGAGTGTGTGTGCGTGTTTATGTTTATTGCAGCGGTGATGATGCTGCCTCTAACCCAAAATCCATCACTGAGTCCAGTCATGCGATTACTGCCTGCCATGGGAAACGCTGACTACTGCTGCTACTCTATTAGGCAAAGTGCTTGTGTGTGTATGTGTGCGTCGGTAAAAGAGATGGTAAGAGAAAGAGAGAATGGGTATTATCCCAGGTTCTAAGTGCTTCTCGCCACCCCTTTTTGGTCCTCGACCATTTTCCCTTCATACGCCACACCTATACCCCCCCACACACACACACGCACTCACCACTCCAGGGCTGTGAATCAGCCCTTCCTGCTGAAGAGTGAGATTACCGTGTGCTGCATTGCAACAGATTGATTTGTACTCGACCTGCATTCCATCCCATTTACTTTCACCTGCATCCTCCGTGTGTCTCATGTCCGACCTACATTAATGATTTTTCCCAGCTTAGTCTCAACCTGCTTTTGATTCTTAAATCAGTAATAAAAAAAACTCTGCAGAGATGTGGACATGCCTTTGCAACGTCTGTTTCCAGGCATCTGAAATCTAGATCCCACATGTGTGCATGTTTATAGGTGTGTCAGTGTAGAAAACCAGGCGGGCTGTGAAATAGGGATTGATGTGTCCATTTGGAGACAGGTGTTTAGATGTGACTGAGGGCTGCGGCAGCTCTGCTTCGGTCTGCTGCCTCCGTCGGGGCGCTTCTACCACTGGCCTTGATTACTTGTTGTTATTGGAGTGTGAAATCTGAATATGCTTTTTCATCACTCAAACTTTGGCTTGAGTCAGAGCAAAGAGGCGCAGCGACAAAATGTTAGGTTTCACGATGTGTAGCCGGGCTAAATTTGTGTTTTCATTTACTGTCCAGGAGTTTAAACTATTGCTCTTTTAAAAGGAGAGACAACAAAAATATACATTTTCCATATGCTACACAGACGGTTGAGTTGTAGTTGATTCTCATTTTTATTATTTTGTGTGTATGTGCTTTTTCAGTTACATTCCTGGATTTTTGAAATTATTTATCAAAGTTGTGTATATAGATTTGGTCTTTGGTCTTTACATATACTAACATACACTTCAAATTCAAAATTTTTATATATATATATATATATATATATATATATATATATATATATATATATATATATACACACACACACACACACAATATATACACTCACCGGCCACTTTATTAGGTACACCTGTCCAACTGCTCGTTAACACTTAATTTCTAAGCAGCCAATCACATGGTGGCAACTCAGTGCATTTAGGCATGTAGACATGGTCAAGACAATCTCCTGCAGTTCAAACCGAGCATCAGTATGGGGAAGAAAGGTGATTTGAGTGACTTTGAACGTGGCATGATTGTTGGTGCCAGAAGGGCTGGTCTGAGTATTTCAGAAACTGCTGATCTACTGGGATTTTCACGCACAACCATCTCTAGGGTTTACAGAGAATGGTCCGGAAAAGAAAAAACATCCAGTGAGCGGCAGTTCTGTGGGGGGAAATGCCTTGTTGATGCCAGAGGTCAGAGGAGAATGGCCAGACTGGTTCGAGCTGATAGAAGGGCAACAGTGACTCAAATAACCACCCGTTACAACCAAGGTGGGCATAGGAGCATCTCTGAACGCACAGTACGTCGAACTTTGAGGCAAATGGGCTACAGCAGCGGAAGACCACACCGGGTGCCACTCCTTTCAGCTAAGAACAGGAAACTGAGGCTACAATTTGCACAAGCTCATCGAAATTGGACAATAGAAGATTGGAAAAACGTTGCCTGGTCTGATGAGTCTCGATTTCTGCTGCAACATTTGGATTGGTAGGGTCAGAATTTGGCACCTACAACATGAAAGCATGGATCCATCCTGCCTTGTATCAATGGTTCAGGCTGGTGGTGGTGGTGTCATGGTGTGGGGAATATTTTCTTGGCACTCTTTGGGCCCCTTGGTACCAATTGAGCATCGATGCAACGCCACAGCCTACCTGAGTATTGTTGCTGACCATGTCCATCCCTTTATGACCACAATGTACCCAACTTCTGATGGCTACTTTCAGCAGGATAATGCGCCATGTCATAAAGCTGGAATCATCTCAGACTGGTTTCTTGAACATGACAATGAGTTCACTGTACTCAAATGGCCTCCACAGTCACCAGATCTCAATCCAATAGAGCATCTTTGGGATGTGGTGGAACGGGTGATTCGCATCATGGATGTGCAGCCGACAAATCTGCGGCAACTGTGTGATGCCATCATGTCAATATGGACCAAACTCCCTGAGGAATGCTTCCAGCACCTTGTTGAATCTATGCCACAAAGAATTGAGGCAGTTCTGAAGGCAAAAGGGGGTCCAACCCGTTACTAGCATGGGGTACCTAATAAAGTGGCCGGTGAGTGTATATATATATATATATATATATATACACACACACACACACAAAATATATATATATATATATATATATATATATATATATATATATATATATATATATATATATATATATATACACACACACACACACACATATATATATATATATATATACACACACACATATATATATATATACAAATACACACACATATATATATATATACACACACACATATATATATACATATATATATACACACACACACACATATATATACATCTATATATATATATATATATATATATATATATACACACATATATATATATATACACACACACACACATATGTATATATATATACACACATATATATACACACCGGTATATATATACACACACACACACAGTAAAAATTCAAGTTTTTTTTTTCCTTCATTTAAATTCTCTTCTTCTGTGAGTATATACTGTGAGGTAGGGCAAGGTGGGTTTATTTGTACAACGTAATTAAATACAAAGACAATTCCAAGTCCTTTACATGATTAAATATTAAGTAGCAGAAAATTAAACACTACATTTAGAGCACCTATTGGGTGTATCATAATTAGAAAATGCAGATTTTGCAACAAAATGAAAATCAGTCATATCAAAATTCTCCAGGATTAAAGGGATAATGTCATGCTTTTATCTTTAGTAAAATTGATCACTGCAACAGTGTTTTTATGGGTTTGTTTAAAAAGTCCATCAGACAGCTGCAGCTGATCCAAAACCTTGCTGTCTGTGTTCTCACTAGTACTAAGAAAGTAGAGCACATCAGCCTGGTTCTGAATTCCTGCCATGGGTTCCCTGTAGCTCAGAAAATAGACTCTAAAATTCTTCTGTCAGTCTAGAAATCTCTAAATAGATCAGCACATAAATGCCTTACAGATTTGCTAAGAATGCATCAACCTCCCAGACCACTGAGGTCTTTAACTCTCAGGTTAAAAGTAAACCATTAACTGCTGTATTAGTAGTTTAAGTTTGGGGTTCAACTCTATTACTATTTGTTTTCCTGCTTTTATGATTTTTGTATCCTTATTTGCTTTTAAACAATTCTTTTAGCATAAAATGTACCTGGTCTGAATCTACCTACGCAAAAGAAAACATGCAGCTCATTTATATGTTAGGTTTGTTTGTCTATGCTCATTTTTGTTACGTGGCAGCCAATAAGCTGCACGCTTGAAGTAAACATACAGCTCCTTATGCAGGTAGGCTACTTAAGGGCAGCTGCAGAAGAGCTGAATAATAGGAAAAAAACGGCAGGAGAACTTATATTGTTGGAGTCTGCAGGACTACTTTGAGTTTCGTATGGTCTGTTCACCAGTTTTTTAAATTAAACCAACAATATGAAAATAAGAAAGCAATGTGTCAGGTTGGGTAAAATACTGAAAACCAAACAGAAACCAATAAACATCAGGAAAAATACTCAAAAGGAAGAAAGAGACTAGAAAGCAATGAAACAATATTAACAAAACAAGAAACCAGCACTGAGTGACGGCTCTGCTGCTCTTTTAAGCACACACTCTGATTAGAAAGATTATCTTCACCTGTGTAGGTTACCCAGGTTCTCCACAAAGATCCTCTGTGGAAGTGATGAATAACTCGCGCACTGCAAAAAATATAAATCTTAATAAGTTATTTTTTCTTAAAATAAGTGTGTTTTTCCTTGATTTGAGGAGATAAGTAAGACACTTTGCCAATGGAACAAGACAATTTCCTTTTAAAATAAGAAAAAACTATTTTATCGTCTTATTTCAAGTAAATATTATCTAACTATCTTATTTTAAGAGTGAAAATACTCATTCCATTGGCAAATCATCTTATTTACCTGGTCAAATAAAGGCTAAATATACTTAATTTAAGCCATTTTTTACTTATTTCTGGATTGTTTTTGCAGTGCACTCCCTCACACACAGGGACCCTGACACAATGGCCACCATTCAAATCGTCATTTATTTTTCAATTTTCAGCTGACTGACATCATTGGATAACATAGACTCAACTCTTTGAGTACGGTAAATACTTAAAGCCTGGGAGCGTGAGGGTTGTTCGCAGTTTCTAAGCTGTCCCAACAGCACATTTCTGGACTAAGATGTCTGATGTTTCTCCAGGTCAGGGATCCCCAAAGTCGGTCCTCGAGGGCCGCTGTCCTGCAGGTTTTAGAGGTTTCTTTGCTCCAGCACAGCTGATTTTAATTGAAAGCTCATTGTGAGGCTTTTATTCAACTGCAATCATCAGAATCAGCTGTGCTAAAGCAGGGAAACCTCTAAAACCTGCAAGACCGACTTTGGGGATGCCTGTTTTAGAGGTTTCTTTGCTCCAGCACAGCTGATTTTAAGGCTTTTATTCAACTGCAATCATCAGAATCAGCTGTGCTAAAGAAGGGAAACCTCTAAAACTTGCAGGACTGACTTTGGGGATGCCTGCTCCAGGTGGTACTGGACTACTGGAACATGAAGACAATGGACACAATAATATATATATTAGTAGTGGGACTTGGTTGTATTTATTGGTTACTCTCTGTTGCTTCCTTGTGCCCCTCTCATTTCCCCTTTGTTCTCTTCTATTCACTTCTGTCTGAATGCGCACTTCCATCTGGTTTGGTCTGCCGGCTTCCGTAGCGTCGTGAACGCGCATTTGCGCGCTTTCAGGAAATCCTATACACTACTGTTTATGCTCTAAAAACATTCTAAATGACTCCGTTTCGAGTAAATTCTGGATGCTACCCACTCAGGACACTTGGAATACATTGGACGAGCAGTATGGAGGAATATTGACACGTTTTTTGTGGACTTTTATGGACCTTTCTGCCTCGGGCGCCATAGACCTCCATTATTTGAATGTCAGCAGACAGCAAGAAGCCTCCCAGATCTCCAGATGCATTTGAGATATCAAAAAAGTACTCCAGAGTGTTGTTCAGCATGGGGGTGAGTAGAAAATGAAGGCTAATCATGTTTTGGGTGTACTATTCCTTTAATTATATGCAACTTCTTTAGAAGTGTAAACATTAGAGATGCACGATATTGGGATTTTGGCCGATATCCGATATGCCGATATTTTAAAACTCATGTAGCCGATAACCGATATTGATACCGATGTTAAAGCTGGACAAAAATAAGTAGTCATTGAAAATAGCAGTTTTGTTATCCATTTCTGACACTTTGAAAAATAATATACTCAAATATATTTTCATATGCTGATATCAAATAGATTTTTTAAAACGCGGTATCGATCTATTTTACTTTCAAAATCTCGTGAAATTTCATCTTTCTGTTACAAACTCTCGTGATATTTTGCAAATTCTTGTGAGATTTTGTTAGTAAAATAGATCGATACCGCGTCAATATATCAACATATAAAAATATGGCAAATTTCGTGAATTTTCGGGGGATTTCGTAGCATAACGATGACATATAGCAATATTTCATTAGTAAAAGAGATTGATATGGTGTTTTTAAATGGCAATATATCAGCATATGAAGATATTGTGATATTTTAATGTATCAATATTTTTTCCCTCATCTTTAGAAGTTTTTAAGTCTGTAAAAAAGAAGTTTTTGAGGAAGAAGAAGAAGTAGTATTTTCTTTTTTTTTTTAGACTTTAGAAACTCAGAAGCTGATCAAATACCGGGTAAAATATCGGTGGGGTGGCCTATGTCCGATATTCAGTTTTAAAGCCGATACCGATAGGGGGCCGATTATATCGTGCATCACTAGTAAACATCACATAAAGATTTGATTGAGAGACAGACAGACAGACAGACAGACAGACAGACAGACAGACAGACAGACAGATAGATTATACTAAAGTGTACTTAGCTTGGGGAAATTATTAGAAAAAGAGAATTTCATCAATGTACAGTCTTTATTTACTAAAATGTTTATTAATATGCACTGTCACTTCCAAATCATCTAATACATTGTAAACCAAACAGATTTGCCCATAAATATTATTTTTCAGAATTACACATTGCCCATATATTATTATTATTATTATTATTATTATTATTATTATTATTATTATTATTATTATTATTATTATTATCTAAACAGTGAGTTTAAAGAACTTAAAATACAACAGACAGCTGGCTAAACACCAGCAGAAAAGTAAGATGTTTTTATATGAATCTTCTTTATTTATTTTACCCTTCAGTTTTACAGGTTTTGGAAGTTTCAAAAATATACACCAGGGCAGGTTGTTTACCCAGAGTTAGATTTCATTTATATTCTGAGTTGGGAATCTCTTCTCCAGAAGAAGACATGCATTAATGAATGAGTCCACCCAAAACTCATCCATGGCCTGATCTGTATGACTTCGGACAAAAACAAACAAAAGGAAAAATGTTGTTTACTATTTTATGAAAATATAAAAGGAGAATTAAAAAGCAAACCTCAGTAGGAAATATGAACCTTCTTATGATCTATGGGATATCTAGTTGCTGCTGGATTTTATGCATCCTAGTAAATATTTGGAAGGATAAATTATATTTGTTTTTTTTAAATGTATGTTGTTTTAAATGCCACAAATTTAATTGGAGATGATAAAGTTGGTGAATTTTCCTATTTTTTCCACCTCAGAATAGAATAGAATAGTTATTGTCTTTGGACATATATGTTATTTCAGAATAAATAAGGAACGGAGTCTTCAACATTGGGTCCGCGACCCCTAGGGGGTCCACGGAGGTTCTGCATGGGGGTCGCGAAAGTTTTGGTTGATTAGACTTTTTTTCTTATTTCCCTCTGCAATTTTTTCCACTCATTGAAATGTCTTTAAATCCACATTAACATGAATTCAACACACTAGTAAACAGATAAATGGAGGCAGAAGATTCAGCGACACACACACTGCAAAAACTGTTTATCTAATTTAGTAATTATTTCTTAAAATAAGTGGTTTTCTTCTTAAATTGAGCAGACACTTTGCCAATGGAATAAGACCATTAACATTGAAAATAAGAAAAAACAACTGAAGTCTCTTATTTCAAGGGCGTAAAATCTAATTATCTTATTTCAAGGATAAAAATGCTCATTCCATTCGCAGATCATCTTATTTTCTGGCTTAAATTAAGGGTGAATACACTTATTTAAAAACATTTTTACTCATTTGTAGAATGTTTTTGCAGTGCAGGAGCTCTTTCAAGCTGGGAACCGATTCATTCACAACACCTGACCCAACCAGGAATCAGAATCAGAAATACTTTAACAATCCCACGGAGAAATGGCTTTCGTTACATATAGGACCAGTTTGATATAACACAATTGAATACAATATATATAATTAGGGGGTCCCCGCTCCATCTAGACATCAGTTTGGGGGTCCTTGGCCTGGAAAACGTTGAAGACCCATGAAATAGAATATTAAATTTCCTTGGACATGTATTTTATTTTAAAAATGGTTGACATTCCATTAAGAGTAGATGATTCTGAAAATGTTCAATAATACTACTGACTTTTATATCCACTATAAGAAAGAAATAATAAAAAATAACTTCTATTTTTTTTTTTTTTTTAGGTCCAGCTGCATTGCTCAGTCCAAATATTACAGATTCCTTTTGCTATTTGTCATACCAGTATATAATCATGTAAAAGACAGTTTACACTGAATGACCTCATGTTGTAAGCTGACAGCCAGACAGCTGTGTGCTTAAATAGCTGGAGTGTATTATAAAAAGACAGAGAGCACCTGGTGAAAGTCTATTAATCTTCAGGTGCTCTGAGGAGACATTCGTTATCAGAGCTTGGGAATTAAACATGAGCATGAATTCTTCAGGGGCGCAATATAAAAGAGTTGGATAATTTTAGAAGGGATCACTCCACCTGTAATTTTTAGCTTCTCTCAAAGGCCCCTCTCTGTCTCTGCCGTTTAAAGCTAATCCCTTTTGGAATTTGGAAGCTGTGTACTCCGATGTGTATTCACAAAGTGGATTAAAAAGACCCGATAGTTTGAATTTTGTTTTTTTTGAGTGAGTGATTAACTGAAACCTTTGAGATTTATCCAATTTACCAGATAAGTGGCGATTGGGAAAGACACATAAGAAAACTACTTTGGAACAATAAAAGAATTTGCAATAACTTCATCTGAGAATGAAAGACACAGTGGCTTGCAATAGCGGTAATGTTAGATTAAATGTCCATAATTTGTGATTTAACTGTTATAAGTGTGTTGACATTGTTACAAGTATTGCATTTTATATACCAGTGCAACATAATGGAATATATGGAACCCAGGAGCGGTCGTGTCCCTCAAATGGTTTTCTTGAGAAAACAAGTTAATTTCCTCCCATTAAAGATATATAAAGCCGTTTTCTGGTCATAACAGGATGATTGGTGCGTTTTAAAACTATTTACATCCTTCAATACCACAACAGCGGGAGAGGATTTATAAGTCATGGCAGTCTATGTGTGATTCTGTAAATAAACCTGTTTTTAACTTTAACAAGACGACGTTGTTGGTTTCATAATTTGCTTCCACTTCTGATTCATAAGCAATTAGACCTATGCATCCAGGTGTTTTCTGAACAGCCCCGGTGTTACGCCTGTAACAGGTATAAGATGCATTAACCCCCAAAATGAGTCCAGCTTAAAGTTGTCGGGAAACGGCTGTTACAAACGTTGCATTTCCGAATTCCCCGGAGTGGTGCACGACTTTACATGAGTGGATTAAGTGAATTTGATTGGTCGTTTATCCAGAGAGTGGGATTGTTGTGGTGGAAGGTTCGCAAGCATGTCTGATTCTGGTCGGTTTCTCGGAAGCATCTTGCTAACCAGTTAGCAACTTGGTGCTAGTAGGTTGCCAATGGGAAATTCTATTGGGATCAAGTAGCACTAAATTGGTGACTTAGGAAAGACGCTGTTTTGTTTCGGTCTCCATTGTCTCCTTTCAATGGAGCGCTCACAGAGCATTGAGTTAAAAGTCCTCTTTTCTTTAGCTGTTGATCAATAAAAATAGGTTTCAATATCATTTGAGGAGAGAACATTTTACTTTTAAGCACCACTATGTGGCCCATTTACCAATTTAATGCGTAGCCGTCTCTTGGCATAGCTGCGTGTGAAGACAGCTGGCTATGATGGCAATATTTTTGTTTTATTTGGCAAAATGTTAATTTGATTTGTGTTTATGTGACTGTGTTAATATTACTTATTTATAACAGCTCCAGATTAGCTGAGCATGTGGTGATGTCACGAGTATGCTTTGGCTGCCGTTCTCTCCAACATCACCCTTTTCTGTATTCTTCTCAAGAGTATACTTTGTGTCCATACGTTCTTGTCACAGTGGCGTTGGATGTAGGAGTTTGCCCTGAAATCGAAGGATTGACGGTTCAAGCCCCGACTCCGACTTTCATTGTCGTTGTGTCCTTGGGCAAGACACTTCACCTGCATTGTCTACTGATGGTGGTCAGAGGGCCCGGTGGCGCCAGTGTACGGCAGCCCCGCTTCTGTCAGTGAGCCCCAGGGCAGCTGTGGCTACAATGCAGCTTGCCACCATCAGTGTGTGCGTGAATGGGTGAATGAATGTAGTGTAAAGCGCTTTGGTCAAGTCTCCTAACTTGAATAAAGGCGCTATATAAGTACATGCCATTTACCAATTTAAAAAACGGCCCACAATTCGCTCTCCAACTCTACACCTGTAACGGTCACCACTACTCTGTGAGGAGTCTTATTTCAACCGTTGCGTATATTAGCTGCGACATATGAATCAAGATGCTATAACTGAAAAAATTATATTGCCAGATGACCGTTGATATATGATTGGCGGAATTTAGGTGTTCAGGCTGATGTAGAACTAACTGGCCTGCAGAAGATAACGTAAAAAGATTTTAAGATTTTTTTTTTTTATTGAAACTTTCTAAATTCTGGGACAATATCGTCTGATAAAGAGTACATTTATATACATGTTTAACCCAGAATGATTTGACATTTAAATATGACTTCCCTACGACTTTACAGATTTTCATAAAAAAAAAAACTGTCAGATCTGTTTCTACTGATGCAATCCAATCATACACCATGACCTGACAATGAGTCGAAAGAAAAAGGATACGAAAAAAGTTATTATCTGCTCACATTCGGTTACTGCACAACTATTGGCGCCGCAGGCACGGATGAACTGGGAATCCAGGGCTGTTGGCAATCCTCATTCATTATTTATACACTTTAATCATCTCGTTATCTCAAGAAATAAGTTATAACCTTAAGGGGACACAGATTTTTAAGAAACCCAAATTCAGAACCAGTTTGAAAGAACGATGTACCTCGATACAAGGAGTCAAACTGTGGAACGAACTACAAAATTATGTTAAAAATGCCAAATCACTGCACATGTTTAAGAGAATGAAAAAAATCTAAATCTAGATAAGTAATTTTTTCTTAAAATAAGTGCATTTCTTCTTAAATTGAGGAGATTAAAGAGACATTTTTGCCAATGGAACAAGACAATTTTAGATTTAAAATAAGAAAACACAATTGCATCTTCTTATTTCAAGTGCATTTCATCTAATTATCTTATTTTAAGGGTAAAAATACTCATTCCATTGGCATATTATCAAATTTACCTATTCAAATCAAGGGTAAATACACTTAATTTAAGAAATGTTTTCTTATTTCTAGATAATTTTTGCAGTGTAAGCATCTAAAAAAAAAAAAAAAACTCCAATCTGGTTATTAAAAATTTTATTTGTAATTGTAACTGGTATTTCACACTCTGACTGCTGTTTATTTTGAAATAAGCTGTAAAAAACAATTAAATAAATCCCACTGAGCATTTGGGCTTTGAGTCGCTACACAAGCTGTTTAAGCGAAAATGCAGCAGGTGTTTTGACCAAAGCAGGATTTCACTGGAATGTTTCTAAATCTTGTGACATGATCCAGCATCATGGAGTGATTGATTATGCACACCAGAGCACAGGCTTTGTCACACACATTAGCCTTTGACCTTACAGGTGTGGATGGTGTCACGTCGAATGCTCAAAGGGAGGATGCGTTAGGAAACGAGCCGGTCCTGATTTACTGTGCCATTACTGCGTTCTAAGTCAGGAAGGACCTGTGGGAATAAGAAAGGGTGGGACAAAAGGAAGGGTAGATAAAGCCACAGAGACAAAGGGGAGTAGAGGGGGATTAATCAAGTAGGAGGCCTTATGACGGAAAAAAAAGCGAAGCTGCAGACAGACGTGGTGAAGCAGGAGCTTAAATTGTGTCCTTTTCTGATGTTTATTTTATCTGAGGTGGCAGGTGTGTCGGGTCCACAACCTCACGGTGCTCCTCTGGCCCCATTCTTGCTGGCTGTGTTGCCTGCCTTGAGATAAGACGGTAATGAAGCCGATTGGGCATAACACCGACCACCAAAGGAAGCCTCCGGCCTGAGTCAGACCCAAGCATTGCCTGCATCCCTCCACCCTCAGCTATCCCTTTGTCTCACAACATAAATTTGCTCCTTCATCCCTGTCCTGCTGGCTCTGTTTGTTTAGGGACTGTCGATGAAGGGAAATAAATTGTGCTGATTCCCAGTGGGAAGCCAAGACGCTGGAAGCCCTATGTTTGCCTTATCGCACAAGCAAGCAGGGAATTTAAAGCTGAATATGGATCGCCTGAGCTAAGCAAACATGCCTAGATACAGTGACGTGTAAAATTATCCATATCCACTAAACTTGTTATTAATGAGTCATTTAACAACGAAAAACTTTATTTGCTTTGTGCAAGAATCATACATGATATGCTAAAGCTTCCTGTACAATTTTGAAATGGTAACAAGAATAAAGATAGTTGTAAAATATTTTTTAAGAATAAAAAAAACAATGTGATCAGCTGTTTTCAGTCTAATTCAATTCAGTTTAGTTTATTTCTATAGCGCCAATTCACAACACATTTTTATCTCAAGGCACTTTACAGTTAATCAGATCATCCAGTCAGGTTGATTTAAAGTTTTCTATCTAAGGAAAACCACTGGATTGCATCGACTCATTGACTCTTCAGCAATCCCTGACACTAAGCATGCTTGTAGCGACAGTGGAGAGGAAAAATTCCCTTTGAACAGGAAGAAACCTCCAGCAGAACCAGGCTCAGTGTGAGCGGCCATCTGCTGAGGCCCACTGGGGTTCAAGGAGACAGAAGCAGATATAGAAAAAGAAGCATAGATACAAAAGGCAACTGTCAACCAGCTCCACTGGCGGCCCCGTCCAGGAAACACACAGCCAGGCAGACGAGCTCCGAGCCAGCTCCCATGTCAGAGGATGAAGAGAGCACATACAGTTATACCCCATTTACACTACCCTTGAAAAACCGTGCCGTGACCGGTCCAATAACCTATCGTGTGTACCGTAAAATCTCTAATATTGACCTGTATTCCATTAGTGGCCGGGTCTCTAATAATGGCCGGTCTCGCTGATGGCGGAGGTAAATAGTGGCCGGACTCTTATACAGGCCGGGGCTATAATTAAAACCAACGATGTTTCTGGGCAGTCCTCAACAACTTGTGATAGTAACATACAAGTACCACGGGGGGCAATGTTTGCTAACGAATCCAAGCCATTAGCATGGGAAGTCCCACCCCTACACAGACATCATAGTTGTCTTATACAGTCGTTTTGATCTGAAAGACAAATGTGATTACCAGTAGGTCTGGTAACCAGGCAGCGTTAAAATTACAGATTTTCGTTGGTCTTCGTTGTTCTGAATTTCCCTTAAAATATATGATACTGGTAGCCTATTTCCACTTAGCCTGCCTCAAATTAAATTTCGCTATGATGGCAGAACAGGTTCCATTAATTTTTTTAAAACTTTGTTTCGCAAGTCAGTTTGCCCAAGATTCCACTCTGTGTATTTTTTTTTTTTTGTTGTATTGCCGTTCAGAAAAATTTCAGCTGCTAGAAGCTGTCTGAACAATGTTCTGTATACCATTATCGTACCAAGATGTACCTGAGTGAAATAAAAGCCTCGGCCTATATTAGAGGATTTACGGTATATGGAAAGCAAACTGAACTGTACCGAGCTAACGGCAGATCAGTTCCAGAGGTGGGCTCGGCTCGGTTTTTCCCTGGCTCGATTCTCTGATAACAAGAACGCATGAGCAGAACGCGTCATCTCTGTCTGGCTCCCGATTCACACTCCATTCCAGTAGTTGGTGGTAATGCCCCTCCGGAAGTTGCTTGCCAGCCAACACAAAACAGAAGAAGAACAACAACTATAAACAACAATAAAAATCTTCTCCACGCAACATTTAAAAAAAATGGCTTCAAAACAGCGTGGTGCGACCCTCCGTAAACACCGAAGTACAGCAAAAATAATCAAGCATAATTTACTGAATGTGACGGGCGCCACCATTCTGATTTGCTTGATTCCCTCCTTCCTCGTCTTCTTCTTCTTGTGTTTTATGGCGGTTGGCAAACAACTTTCTGGGAATTACCGCCACCAACTACTTGATTTCCTCCTTCAATACTGGCAGTAATACCGCAGATCGTCACTAGGAGGCGAGGAGCCGAGATAGCGTGATGTATGAACAGTCGTCAGAACCGAGCTCTACCTGGTTAACTGATCCGAGCTCGGACCGGTCTCGGCATGGATCGGTTTTTCAAGGGTAGTGTAAATTGTGTATTAGTCACAGTCAGAGAAACAGGACTATACTGAAAAACAGAATCTATAAACAAAGGTGTTGATGGCAGCAGCTCAGCTGATATTTCTGTCCAGGATGGAGTCACAGCCAAACAGGAACAGACCAGATGAAGCTACTATCAGAAAAAGCAGAGAGAGCAGAACTTTAGAGATTGAACTAACGATAAAAATGATAAAAAGGGGTCCCTATGTCCTCCAGCAGTCTAAGCCTATAGCGGCAGAACTATAGAGATAGCTCAGGATAACCTGAGCCACTCTAATTAGAAGCTTTATCAAAAAGGAAAGTTTTAAGCCTAACCTTAAAAGTAGACAGGGTGTCTGCCTCACGGACTAAAACTGGTAGTTGGTTCCACAGGAGAGGAGCCTGATAACTAAAAGATCTGCCTCCCATTTGACTGATTTAACTTTGGCGTTGTCCAGTTTCTATGAAGCAGAAAAAGCTGCCTGTCAACCTGGACGTGAGCATTCTATCTTTATGTAGCCTCATGCTGTTGCTTTGCTGTGACAGGCTTAGTGTCCCGGCGAGGCGTGACATTGAGAGCCCAGCACTTTCAGAATGCCACAGAAAACATTTAACCCCTTTAAACTCACCCAAAACGGATTCGTGTTTTTTGTGTGTGACAGAGTCCTTCCTGCAGGAGAACAGACAGTCGTACCAAGGCTGTGTAAGCACAGACGTGCTGACAGCGCTGATCGCTCACGCTTACATGGGTGTGTGTGGTATTTTTGTGCATGTGGATGTGTTTAGGATTGGATGCATTTTGCCTTGGTGCCCTTTGTCCCTCTTCTTCTCCTCCTTTTCCCTCCCTTTCTTCTACCACACCTTCTCTCCTCCCATTATTCGCATTCTGCACTGGAGGACTGTCAGTGAACCCTGAATGCATTACACTGTCTGCTCCTTTGTTTGTGCTGTTTCTCTGTTCCTGTGCCCCACTCTCTCCCAATATTTGTTTTCATTAATCACAATGGGAGCCTGCTGCGGGTGTCTTGATGGCATTTTTTTTTTTTTTTGGTTTGTCTTTTGTTCCAATATGCGGCTTTTGTCTTTAGGCGCTTGCTTTGACTGCTTTGTTTGTAAGTGCTACAGTGTTTGCGGCGGCACGTGTTTGTGTCTAAATGTTTGAGCGCATGTGCTCATCGGCGGGCGGGCAAAGACAGAGATGGGTCAAAAGGCACATATCACACATTACAATACATCCTTCCTCCTTTCATGCTGTGCTTTTATCTGTGCTCATTATAGCTGTTTTTTTGAGAGAGCTATTAGGCAGAAGTCTAACATATTTTTGGTCACATTGTCTGATGGCGTGGTTCAAGTTGGCTCTCACTGTTGTTAGTGCCTCTTTGTCACCACACTTGTAGGCTGAGTTCTGTGCTTTAGCGTTTGCCGGACCTCCTCAGACATCCAGGGTCGTTTGCCCTAGATGATGAAGTTCTTTGTGGTGCTGACGTCCTCAATGCATGTGTTGATGTAGGCTGATACAGTCTTGGCATACTCATCCATATTGATCAAGTTATATGTAGCTGCACTTTTGAACATGTTCCAGTCAGAGCATTTAAAACAGTCCTGAAGTTTCTCCATGGCCCCCTCAAGGCTGATTTATATTCAGAAACCGGGTTGTCTGCATGTGTGTTGCAGTGAATGTAGATATGTCCCGCCCCTTCCGCAGACACTCTGTTGCATCTCTCCAGTATTCTAGGTGACCGCAGACAGGAGGCCTCTGATTGGTCAAATCTACGTCCGCTCTACACTATGTGTATTTCCTGTTTGGTTCCTAACCGGCTTATTCTGTTTGTATGGCCGCCATTGTGGAAAACGACTGGTGAAGATGGACCAGTTGGAAAAGCGAGGTGCGTGAGAACGCTGGGCCCCTTTTTCCACCTGGATCCCCGCCCTTTTTCGCCCTCATGTCCCTCCATTGTTGCACAAACTTGCCTCTGCGTTTTTCCACTTTCTCACCGCCTCGGCGGTATCTAGACCCACAGCTAGTTCCCGATTGTCTCTCTTGCATTGTGGCGTGGAATAATACAGTGCAGACCACTCTTTAACCCTGTAATGCCAAATGTATCATATTTGATACATACGGTTTCTGAAATGTTTTGTGTCTGACACCTTTTGCATAATTTAATGGTAAAAACTTTGCTCAAAATCCTATTGTACACAATCAGATATACCTGATAACAGCCAGTAGAAGACTACACAAAAAATAATCTTGACTTATCGCATAGTAATAAATTATTAATATCAAAAATGTATTTCTGTTTTTTCTTTTCATATATTTTGATAAAAGGCTAAATAAGGACTTCAAACTTTCTGTAAAAATTCAAAAAATATCCACTGGACTTGGTTTCCAAGATTTGAAGACGTTTCTCCACCTCTCCAGGAAGCTTTCTCAATTCAAATGTCTGGATCCGCAGTGAGTTTGAGTCTTATATAGACAAAGCCTTGTATCACTTGGAAACATGCAAATGGTAACCGATGAATGGGTCGTTTGGTTCCATCGTTAGCCTGTAACAAGGACTTCAAACCAAAAAAAAAGTAATTTTCTGTTTTGTTTTATTCTTGGATTGGGCTTTAAAGGGTTAAAATTGGGCATAAATCAAAAATATCTGCAACAAGATCACTGCAACACACACTGTAAAAACGAAAAAGTTAGTTCAACTCAAAATTTCAAGGCAATCGACTGCACAGATTTTTGAGTTGAAGGCATCAACTTAATTTTTTAAGTTTTGTAGAACTACACTTGTTAAGTTCTGCCAACTAAGTTTTTTAAATTCAAGTTACTGGAACTTTCAAGTCTGTATTTTAAATTCAGATTATCTGTAAAAAGTTAGTTTAAATTCAGATTACCATCCCCTGTAATAACGCACATGACTTGTGCATTCTTCAGACTGACCACTCTTCAAGCTTGCACTGTCACTACCCAATCCGTCTCGGAAGCACGATCCATCCTGCGTATGCGCGAACAGAATAATAACATCCGGATCGCCAATAAAACTACGTGATAAACGACGTACTGGAAATATTTATTTATAATATACTTAAAATATCGAAGAATGCCAAATTACATTGTATAGAAAATATTGAAGACTTTTTTGGAAGTAATGGATACGTTTTACATCTGTTGTATTGCTTGACGTCATCATGCTCAGAGCAGTTACAGTAATGTCCAAAAGGCAATTTAAGTGTATTGCCTTTTTTTGTTTATAGAACATAAAATATTTTCGCAAATACAAAGATATTCAAAAGGACCCCCCCCCCCCCACCCCCCCCCCCCCGCCAGAAAATAATAAAAAAGCAAGAAGAACAAAGTATTGCCTTTAGTGCAGGACGGATCGTGCTTCCGGGACGGATCGGATAGTGACAGTTTATGCTTGGAAACTGGTCAGTCTTAGGAACGCACAAGTCTGCTCTGATGCATGCTGGGTAAAGAGGGAGGGGTGACAACAACATCAAGGAATTTTGTCAGTTTCGATCTTGTGTTATTTGCAATTGAAACAGTGCTGGTTCTAAATCTGATGACGAACACATGAGAAGGTACAAGTATGCTGTTATGTGAAAAAAAGAATTCAACCATACAGTCCAGTTAAATAAATGGAGATCGAAGGATTTTTATCAATCGGCACTTTATTTTACTTTGCAAAGTAGAAAGAAAACAAGATCAACAGCCCTCACAGCATGACGTTTCTTCCCTGTTCTGATCTACACAGAGTTTCTTCTCCCTTACAATAATGGAAAGTAATCAGAGTCAAAACAAACTATAGACACTTTGGTTAAACAGTAACATGTCATGAATAAACCTTCCAAAAGAAAATGGCTGGTCATAGGAATAGTATTTCTTCTCACACATTTTTCGGCCTTGCAGGTGAAACAGACTGAGTGAAAAAAATTTTCAGTAAGTAAATAGCATAAATCAATACATGAAATAAGAAATGAATAGAAATATAACTTTTCTGACCACATATGCACATTGAGAAACGGCTTCATCCGGATTTTTCTCCTTCATTCAGCCCCTAACTGTCTGAATTATGTCCTTTTTTCAAATTGTCCTTCAATTTCTCTGTTCATCTTTAACTATGAGCGCAGATTGAGAGTGAAGACATTAATAGATGATGTGTTTCTACGTGGAAACCTTTGATGCATCAAAAAGAGTTGCCATGGTATTAGGGAAAAAATCTCTATTCTTTACACTTAAGACATGATCACATTCATTCACAGTCTGTGATTTCTTTTGTTGTGAATTGCTAAGCTTTCAGTAACTGTGCAAATAATGTTAAAGTTTAAAAAAAAGGAGAAGGTGGCATCTACAGTAGGTACTGGTTGGAAATCCTGCGTGAATCACGATGTATTTCCTGAGGCCAGTTTTTCTTATTAAAAAAAGAACTGCAATGTACCCGGACAGCCACCAGGTGGCGCTTGGGAGCTCTGCCGTGCTAAAGGTGACGTTTGTGTGCCTGCAGTCAACTGAAAAGCAGGTTTATTGGGAATCTTGGTGTGATATTGTGCTATTTTATGATGTTTTTGATTAAAATAAAGTTAATGAATTAATTTAACATAGTGACTGCATTATCTGCATCTCTATTATTTAATGAAAAATAAAATTAATTAAGTTGGAGCCGGGGATATGGACTGAGGCGCAACCAGAGAAAGGCGACGGAGACAGTACTGCGGCTGGTGATTTTGAAATTAAAATCATATCCAAAGTTGATTCCTCATTAAAATAAGCCAAAGTTGTTCAAAAAGGTATGTAAGAAAATATAGTTTTGTGAAACCTCTGCTTAAGAAACCGTCTCTTGACCCAGATGACTTGGTCAATTATAGACCTATATCCAATCTTCCTTTCTTATCCAAAATTCTTGAGAAAGTAGTTGCCAAACAAGTTTGCGATCACTTCCACCATAATGAACTTTTTGAAGAGTTTCAGTCTGGCTTTAGAGCTCATCATAGCACTGAAACAGCTCTGGTGAAAGTCACTAATGATATTCTCATGGCCTCAGATAATGGACTTGTATCTGTGCTCGTCCTGTTGGATCTTAGTGCTGCATTTGATACAGTTGACCATAATATTCTTTTAGAAAGACTTGAATATTTTGTTGGAATTAAAGGAACAGCACTAGACTGGTTTAAATCTTATCTATCTGATCGAATTCAGTTTGTTCATGTTAATGATAGATCTTCAACACACTCAAAGGTTACCTGTGGAGTACCACAGGGATCAGTGCTAGGACCAATTCTCTTTACTTTATACATGCTCCCAATTGGTAGAATTATTAGACAGCATGGGATTAATTTCCACTGTTACGCTGATGATACCCAGCTATATCTGTCTATAAATCCAGATGAAGCTAACCCATTACATAGATTACAGGCATGTCTTGAAGACATAAAAACCTGGATGACTCTTAACTTTCTGCTCCTGAATGCAGACAAAACAGAAGTTAGTCTTTGGTCCAGAGTCTCTGAAAAAGAAACTGATTAGTCAGTCACTTCATTTGGATGGGATTAAACTGATTTCAGATAATAAAGTAAAAAATCTTGGTGTTATTTTTGATCAGGACCTGTCATTTAAATCCCATATCAAAGAGGTTTCTAGAATTTCCTTCTTTCATCTGAGGAATACTGCAAAAATTAGAAATATCCTGTCCAGGGGTGATGCTGAGAAACTAGTCCATGCATTTGTTACTTCAAGGCTGGACTATTGTAATTCTTTACTATCAGGAAGTCCACAAACTGTAGTTAAAAGCCTTCAGCTGATCCAAAATGCTGCAGCCAGAGTTCTGTTGAAAATGAAAAAGAGAGATCATATCTCTCCTATCCTGGCTTCTCTTCATTGGCTTCCTGTTAAATCCATAATAGAATTTAAAATCCTCCTTCTCACATATAAAGCCTTAAATGGCCAAGCTCCATCTGATATCAGAGATCTGATTGTTCCTTATGTTCCTAACAGAGCACTTCGCTCTCAATCTGCAGGTTTACTAGCGGTTCCTAGAATTTCTAAAAGTAGAATGGGAGGCAGATCTTTTAGTTATCAGGCTCCTCTCCTGTGGAACCAACTACCAGTTTTAGTCCGTGAGGCAGACACCCTGTCTACTTTTAAGGCTAGGCTTAAAACTTTCCTTTTTGATAAAGCTTCTAGTTAGAGTGGCTCAGGTTATCCTGATCTATCTCTATAGTTCTGCTGCTATAGCCTTACACTGCTGGAGGACATAGGGACCCCTTTTTCATCATTCTGTTTCATTCTATCTCTATTCTCCCACTCTGCAGAATCTGTTAGTTCAATCTCTAACCTTCTGCTCTCTCTGCTTTTCCTCAGGGTAGCTTTGCCTCGTCTGTTCCTGTTTGGCTGTGACGTCATCCTGGAAATAAACATCAGCTGTGCTGCTTCCATCAACACCCTTGTTTATAGATGTTGGAGATCGGCCTGTTTTCCAGTGTGGTCCTGTTTCTCTGACCATGACTGAGTGGATGTGCTCTCTTCGTCCTCTGGCATGGGAGCTGCCTTGGAGCTCGTCTGCCTGGCTGCGTGTTTCCTGGACGGGGCCGCCTTTTACAGCTGCTTTTTGTATCTCTGCTTCTGTCTCCTTGAACCCCAGTCGGCCTCGGCAGATGGCCGCTCACACTGAGCCTGGTTCTGCTGGAGGTTTCTTCCTGTTAAAAGGGAGTTTTTCCTCTCCACTGTCGCTACAAGCATGCTTAGTGTGGGGGATTGTATTTGAGTCAATGAGTCGATGCAATCAACTGGTTTTCCTTAGATAGAAAACTTTGTATCAATTTGACTGTATGATCTGGTTGAACTGTAAAGTGCCTTGAGATGACATGTGTTGTGAATTTGGCGCTATATAAATAAACTAAATTGAATTGAATTGAAATATAAGTGCCGTTGACAGCTTTGAGGATCAAAAGTTAAGCTAATCTTTAACTGTGTTCATTCAAATCCATCGAGAGTTTGTGTGCGTGGTCTGTAATAAAAAAAATTAATAAAATAGCCATAGTAAAAAGCATTTCACGTTCAGAATCACAAAATTATCAGATTTTATCACTTAAACGTTTAGCCTTGATGGGGTTGCGATACATGTACACATGCACCTTAATCCTATTTATCTTGATATACTGTATATACTGTATATATACAGTAGCAGCCATTCAAAATAACCCTTTCTAGTCAAACGCCAGCCGAATGGAAGACCACTTCCCTGCAGCTCCCAGCAAAATCCACTGCAACTTCCAGCCACTGGCCTTCTCCTGGGCGTGCATATATTTTTACTCTGACTCCACCCTTTCATTGAATTAGGTAACGCTTTCTTTTACAGTACATCAATAACCATGTAATAATATGGTAATAACATAGCAAGTCACGCTATTTTAATTTGTAACAACAACAAAAAATATTTGGTAATTACGAAAAAGTTAAATAATTACTGGAATGTAATTATCATAATTGTATGTTACTTTGTAAAAATGGAGACATCAGGTGGGTAATTACTATTAGGTTACACATGGTTTCTATTATTTGCCACCACCTACGACAAGATTACAAAGTAAATTTTTATTTATAATCAGGTAAATAAAGAATTATAAAACTGAACTCAAGTTACATATAAGAGTTTAGTTATGAAGTTTGGCTTGCTATCTTCAAGGTTTGGTTTTCTGTTATATGCCAAGAAATAGAATGCATTTTACTACATAATAATACATTGATTTATTGCTGTCCTTTCTCCCTGGCTTTTCTCCCTGTACACCAACTGCTGCACCTCCAGCCATCAGTCCGTTAAACTGATCAAGTCTGCGGACGAGTCTGCCTACAGGAGGGAGGTGGACCGGCTGGTGTCCTGGTGCAGCAGCAACAACCTGGATCTGAACGCCCAAAAGACAGTGGAGATGATCGTGGACTTCAGAAAGGTCACAGCCCCAACGTCCCCCCTAGCCCTCACAGACAGCCCTACCCCCATCTCCAACGTGGAGTCCTTCCGCTTCCTGGGCACCACCATCACCCAGGACCTCAAGTGGGAGTCGACCATCAGCTCCCTCATCAAGAAGGCCCAGCAGAGGATGTTCTTTTTGCGGCAGCTGAGGAAACTCAAGCTGCCAACCCGGATGTTGGTGCAATTTTACACCTCCATCATTGAGTCCATCCTAACCTCCTCCATCACCGTGTGGTACGCTGGCGCCACCGCCAGGTACAGATACCAACTGCAGCGCATTGTGCGCTCCGTTGAGAAGGTGATCGGCTGTAAGCTGCCATCACTCCAGGACCTGTACGTCTCCAGGACCAGGAGGCGTGCAGGTCGCATCACAGCCGACCCTTCTCACCCTGGACACAGACTGTTTGAACCTCTCCCCTCAGGGAGGAGGCTACGGTCCATACGGACCAGAACCTCTCGCCATAAAAACAGCTTCTTCCCCTCTGCCAAAAGACTCATGAACACATAACTATATGTCAGACTCCATAACCTGCCCATGCCATTTACACTGCTCTATTGCACACTGCTCTATTTGCACTACCTTGTATATTTCACTTTTTATATTTTTTTATCCATATTAAGTGTATATATTAGTCTATTTTTTGCATGCCTTATACCCACAGTGTTTTTTGAGAGTTTTATAATTTTATTTACCTATTCCATATTATATGTTTCATGTTGCACGATTGTACCATAAAAAATTCCTAGTTTGTGAACTCCTTCACTGACAATGGCAATAAAACTGATTCTGATTCTGTTGATTAAATGACTGAGTTACCTGGTTGTAGAAGTTTGAAATCTAAGAAGTCTGAGTTACCTTGTCTGCCTAAAATTTGAATCACAGTACTTACCAAAATTCTCCATAAAGTTCTTGTTGTTACCTAATAATATAGTGTAACTTGCTATGTCATTACCATCTTATTACATGGTTATTGATGTACTGTAAAGCGTTACCTTGAATTACAGGGTCTGACCAGGAGATGGCGCTTCTCTTTAGATCTTAATGTCCACAAATCATGACAGAAAGAATATTTTAGTACAAACATTGACATTTGAAAATAATTTATAGGAGAACAGCCAAGGAAAGTGGGGAAATTGTGAATGGCTACTACTGTAAAGGCTAAAATCAGAGATGGGAAGTAACGAAGTACAAATACTTCGTTACTGTACTCAAGTAGATTTTTCTGATATTTTTACTTTACTTTACTACTTATTTTTATGGCGACTTTTTACTTCTACTCCTTACATTTTTACACAAATATCTGTACTTTCTACTCCTTACATTTTAAAAAATTGGCTCGTTACTTTAGTTTTGAATCATTTCAATGGAGTTACCGTTATTGTTTTTCACGTCATCAATACCAAATTCAATCTAATTGGATGGGAATCTACGTTGCATTTGACGCACCACTACAAGATGAATCGACAGATTCGGCGGTATTCATTGGCGGCAAATCATTGCAGCTTGGTGGCGGTGGCGTTAGCATAGTAGCATGGACGACGAGATGATTGAAAATGAACACAACGGAGATCTAGTCCTATTGGCAGACATCCATTTAAAATGTAGGCAACGGCATGAAAAAAGTGGTTTCTACTTCTACTTTTATACTTTAAGTAAATTTACAAGCCTGTACTTTGTTACTTTTACTTGAGTAAAGAAGTTTAATCAGTACTTCCTCTTTTTATCAGAGTATTTTTTAACACAAGTTTCTGTACTTTTACTCAAGTACGGAAAGTAAGTACTTTTGCCATTTATGGCTAAAACGTTAAGAATACATTGTTTATGAGGACCATTGTATCCCAGTTCACCATAATATGTGCAGCGCTGAGGCAGACATGTCTAACAAACTCCTTTCTATCAAAAACAGGGAAGTTAAAGGCATTTTTTCTTGCTAACTTTCTTCTTAAACGCTGTGCGCTACCAACTATCTCTGATGTTGATCTGGATCTAATTAGCTGTAAAGGCTGTTTCAGGCAACTGTTAGATGTTTTCATTGTTGTGTAAAGAAATTCTTAAAGTACTGCTTGCTAAAATACACTGTTTGTTCTCTGCAAGATCTCAACCCTGTGTGAGAAAAGTTAATAATACACTTAGGGACCCATTATTAAAATAGAGGCCTTAGTGGCTTTGTCCAAAAAAAAAAAAAAAGTAAAATAAGAGAGTGTTTGATAAATGTGTTGGGTTGGTTCTTTTGCAAATGTGATGTTTTGCACTGGTGAACTGATCTCTGATTTATCTGCTCTGTCTCAGTCTGTCTACCTGACTGTCGCTTTGCATCCACCAGTTAAGCTGTTAAGCATCAATCAGTAAAGCTACAAACATTTAATGAATTACAAATCTCTCCTTAGATATTACGGAGACCCTTTTCATGTGCAAAGACTCAAACTCCATCAATGTTCACTTCCTGTATTTGTAAATACCAATTAATTATGCATGATGTCATTATCTGTCTGGAGTGAGTCTGCAGCAACGCTTCAAATGTGTTTATTAACTGAATTCCCATCCTATTGATAATCCAGGATGGTGCAGCATGATTCAATTTGAATGTTAACCTCTTACACCCTCAGGGGGTATAAATAAATGTCTGCCTGACAAAAACACACAAAAGTAGTAGCCTCACAGCTATTAGATTTAAGAAGAAACTTTTGGTACCTCTGTAAAGGTAAGATGTCATAGAATGGTTTTCTGGTGTCAGCACCTTTGTAGCTTTGACCCTGCCTGAAATATTAGGGACAAACTACAAAATATTTAGCATTTTTTGAACCTCGACAAAATTTTCTTTGAAATAAACATTGCAAAACACTACCAAAATATTATTTATAGCACAAAAAAGTAGTACAGACTTTTAAATCTAAATGTTGTGTAAAAATATACCAAATTTGGACTCAATCAGATGAATCATATTTATTTTAGAATGGTATTAGTGAGAAATTTCTTAGGCGGAGAGGCCATTTTGGCACATTTATCCAAAAATGTCACCAAACTGTGCCAAATGTGTTTTTTACATCAATACTGGGGGTTTGTTAAAATTACGAGGTCACGTGGCAGCTGGACCCACCGGTGGGTCCGTAGGGTTCTAGGGGTTAAAAAATACAATAACTTTTAAACAAAGAGAAAATATAAACAATTTGTTCATATTCTGAGACTGGATGTGTTGGTTATTTTCACAAGACCACCAAATTAATAGGATTGTCAGCCTTGATGAGTTATGGTTTCAGACATCCCAAAGAAAGGCCTGTCAGACACAGAAATCTCAACTCTGATTTCACAAATGAGGAGCAAGAGGAGCTTCAGGAAGAAATATGAGGAGATTTTGAAATCTCACGCCTCTGGAGGTAGACCTTCATCCTGTAACCAGTGGATTGCTGGCTTTAGCCTCCTCTCTATCCCCATCATTTTCCTTGGTGAGACACTTGACCTGCCTTGCCCACTGCTGGTGGTCAGATGATCCTTTCTGCAAAAAAAGGCAAAGCCTTAAGAGTTTTGATGAGGAAACACTTAGGCTGCCCCTTAAAAATGGTTGAGCATCAGCCAAAGTCTTGTCATCCATTTTCTCGCTTTCCCAGCATAAAAAAGGAGATTGGTGACAGTTGTGCACCAGGTGTGAAGCTGATTCCTCCAGCAGGGATCATTTGCTAAGGAAAAAACGAACATAAATGCAAAAACCCGCTCTAACACTCCATGGTTGTGACAAGAATCTTTTAAGAAAAAATTCAATTTTTGTTCCACTTTACCAATAACAATAAAAAAAAAAGTGTTTTAGATGTATTTTAAATCTAGAGAATGCATTAAAAGTGCAATAAATGGATTATACCGAGTAATAAAACGTATAAAATTATAGGTAAAAGAAAACCTTCCTGTCTTGGTCTTGTGTTCTGAATGTATTGTATCATCTGTAGTCTAAATTTTTATTGTAAGACGGGGAGTGTTGGGCGAGTTGTTAGAGCATAGAGCTTGGAATCCTGAGGTTCTGAGTTTGAGCCCCACTCCCACAGACTGCTAGCCTCGTGAGACCATCCTGATCTCGCAAGCTTTCAAGGTTTCAATCACAGATCAGTCTGGCTACTTTCCGTTAAAGAAAATTTGGAACCGTTCACCAAACGAACGTCCAATCAGCGTTGGCTTTGAGGCGGGTTGAGGTGTGACGCAACGAGAAGCGCGACAGTTCAGTCTAAAGAACATGGCGGCTTCAGCCGATGAAACTAGCGTTAGCGTGGCTATCGAGCAAGTTTTATCGGAATTACAGAGTATTTAATCACTGAAAGAAGAGCAAAACACTGCTCTGGAGGCTTTTCTCAGAGGAAAAGATGTTTTTGCTTTTCACCCGACTGGTTTCGGCAAGAGTTTGATCTATCAATTGGCTCCTCTTCGTCGTCGCTCTGTTAGTACGTCATATGCTTCGTTGATCTGATTGGTTTATTCGGCCCGTCTATCACCAACATAGGCCAATCAGCTAACCAGTATTTTCGCCCCTTCCCAAAATTACTGCAACGGAAGGTTTCCAGATGGATATGCGGAGCAAATCCATCTGGCGGAGTCAGGTTAACAGACTGCCACTCTGGGGCTCTGAGCAAAGACCCTTAACCCTGCAATGCTCCCCGGGCGCCGCACAATAGCAGACACTGCTCCCCAGGGGGGTGGATTAAATGCAGAGGTAAATTTCTCCAATGTGAGACCAATAACGTTAGATTATTATTATTATTATTATTCCTAATACAGCATGTCCCATGATATCAGAACATAATGGGAAATTACTGAAATTAGCTGCTTCACAAACATTATGTTGAAAAATTTTATCTGTTCAGTGCTAAAAAGTCCAACAGAGTAAAAAAAATAAATAAAAAAATACATGATAGGCTAAAAAATGCAGCGTAAACCTCGGGAATTAAAGATGTTACTTCCTTTAGGGTTTGTTTTTTCTATTAAATAAATATATATATAAAGAAATGTATATATTTGTTTTAAAAAAAAAAAATTCTGTTTTGGATTGTTTCTTTATTTTGGTCTTAATAATTTAACTCAAATTTGCTAAAAAAAAAATTAAATGTACTCTTTAAAATTTGATAAGCAAAGCCATAAGACTTCCACTAAAAAATGTATTTTGCTCTCTCTCTCCGTCAGTCATTGTGTTCGGTTGTCTCTCAGCCCTCCTCCCTGATGCAGAAATCCATAGTGTTGTAAATGAAGCTGTGAGGATCGATGCTGCAGGCAGGATAACGCCAGAGCGCTACCACCAGAGTATTGCTACAATGATCTAGTGGTTAAAAACACATCGGAAAACAGAGAGAGGAAGATAGATCTGAGCCAGCCGCACGCCCACATTGCTCTCGCTGGAGACATCATCAAATTAAACAACAACTATGATGTGTTTCTGCTCTGTGCCCCCGCTACCACGCAACCGTGTTTCTCCCAACACACCCGCCTCTTGTTCTCTTTTTGTTATTGACAAGAACCTCCACTGGGGTAGATTTATAATGGAATGCATGACATGATTTGTTTCAAGTTTAGGATGAAGGCCAATTAGTTTAACAAACAGGAGACAAATCTTGTTTGACAAAAGCTGAAGTCAGGGCATGTGAGAACTATCCACTGGGAGATGTTTAGGAGGCTGTAGGCAGACTCTCATGAGACACTGATATATAGAAAAATGTATCTAATGCTCATGGGGGGGGGAGGGTTTTCCTTCGACTTTTGGTTTAACAATGTCCACTCTCTTACATGAAAGAGGAATCAGGAAACATTTTTGGCAGCTTAAAACACAATCATGGTCTGAAAATTAAAGGTGCATCACCCACCTCTTTCATTTGGTAATTTTGAAATTAAAGTTTACAAACTAAAATATTAAAATATCTTTTCGAGCAGTCAACTGCAGGCTGGATAACTCAGCACAAAACTAAGAAATCTTTTTCTATGACTCTAGTGGCCTGTATGGTTGTTATTTTTTAAAGTAGGCCAACAGGAAATGGGATTAGAGGAACAGGGGAAGACATGGGGTAAACCTAAGATGGCTGTATTAAGAACTAAAGTCTCTGTACATTCAATTCAATTCAGTTCATTTCTATAGCGCCAATTCACAACACGTCATCTCAAGGCACTTTCCAGTTCACCAGATCATAGAGTCAAATTAATTTTCTATCTAAGGTAAACCAGCTGATTGCATCGACTCATTGACTCTTAGGCAATCCCTCACACCAAGCATGCTTGTAGCGACAGTGGAGAGGAAAAACTCCCTTTGAACAGGAAGAAACCTCCAGCAGAACCAGGCTCAGTGTGAGCAGCCATCTGCTGAGGCCCACTGGGGTTCAAGGAGACAGAAGCAGACATAGAAAAAGAAGCATAGATACAAAAGGCAACTGTCAACCAGCTCCACAGGCGGCCCCGTCCAAGAAACACACGGCCAGGGAGACGAGCTCCGAGCCAGCTCCCATGTCAGAGGATGAAGAGAGCACATCCAGTTAGTCACAGTCAGAGAAACAGGACTACACTGGAAAACAGGAAGATCTCCAACATCTAGAAACAAAGGTGTTGATGGCAGCAGCACAGCTGATATTTCTCTTCAGGATGGAGTCACAGCCAAACAGTGACTCCATCGCTTGCCATCATTGCACTAGCCCGGTGGGCAAATGCAATGAAATTTGTACGAATCTATATGATCGCAAAAAAAATAAAATATTTATCACTCAAAATTACTTTAAAATCACCGACGTTCGCTGAAAACGTCCCACAAGCGTTGCCAGTGCCATTTTTGCTGTTTTGTTCACATTCTCGCGTGATTTAAAAAAGCTGCATGATTTTCCGCTAGATGGCGTGATTCAGCTCTTGGGAGAGAATTCTGCAGAGCAGCAGCTGGATGATGAATGTAATCTATACTATAATACACGCTAGATTAAAAATGATCAGTCGGGGATTAGGAAAATAATAATAATTGTATGCGGACAGTTTAATATTTCTATCATATGGCAGTCTTCTGTACAGTGGTTATACATTAAAGCTACAGTGTGTAATAATTACAGGGATATACAGTCAGAAATGTAATATATTATACATAACTATGTATTTATCATCATCTACGAGCTCAGCCTCTTAACCTTAATATTTGCGTTGCCTTAGAATTCGTTATTTATAATTACATAGGAGCGGGTCTCGCAGCCATGGAGGCAGACATCTTTGCGCTACCGCAGCGCAGAGCCAACAAACTAGCGATTGCAAGATCGCCCATTACGCTCGAAAGTAACTACGGCAAGTTGAGAGAGATGAACTGAGACGGTACTGAACAACAGAAACTAAATACTACTATAGATACTATCTGTAAAATTATCTATGTAAACAAACCTCATCACTTGATGCGGACGTCGTGGAAGACATTTTGTCCCGTAACGCTCGCCGTACTGTTGGGGGGGAGAAGCGGTGGGGGGGAGATGTTCATGTTGCTGCGGTCTGCAGTCTGGACGTTAGATGTCGCTGAAAATTACACACTGTAGCTTTAAAAAAATGCTCATTAATTTTTTTTTTAGACATTGTACACTGCAAAAATGATCTAGAAATAAGAAAACATGTCTTAAATTAAGTGTATTTACCCTTGATTTGATTAGGTAAATTTGATAATATGCCAATGGAATGAGTATTTTCACCCTTAAAATAAGATAATTAGATGAAATGCACTTGAAATAAGAAGATGCAATTGTGTTTTCTTACTTTAAATCTAAATTTGTCTTGTTCCATTGGCAAAATGTCTCTTTAATCTCCTTCTTAATCTCTTCTTAAGAAAAAATGCACTTATTTTAAGAAAAAATTACTTATCTAGATTTTTATTTTTTCCAGTGGTGCATTTAAATGTTATAGCTAAACATGTTAAATTGGTGAGTAGTAGTAGTGTAAGTTTTTAACCTGTCAAGTGTTTTTTAGATTTTTAACATTACAATTTATATTTTTCCAAGCACACAACAGTTTAAAGAAAAGTTTAGTTTGAAAAGAATGTGCAGGAAGGATTGAAAAGCATGTTAACACGGTAATGTAGGCTTGAGTTCATTATCTGACGCATGCATATACATGATATAGCTTATAGTTAGAGTGGCTCAGGTTATCCTGAGCTATCTCTATAGTTATGCTGCTATAGGCTTAGACTGCTGGAGGACATAGGGACCCCTTTTTCATCATTCTGCTTCATTCTCTCTCTGTTCTCCTATTTTGCAGAATCTGTTAGTTCAATCTCTAACGTTCTGCTCTCTCTGCTTTTTCTCATAGTAGCTTCATCTGGTCTGTTCCTGTTTGGCTGTGACTCCATCCTGGAAAGAAATATCAGCTGTGCTGCTTCCATCAACACCTTTGTTTCTAGATGTTGGAGCTTGGCCTGTTTTCCAGTGTAGTCCTGTTTCTCTGACCGTGACTGAGTGGATGTGCTCTCTTCGTCCTCTGGCATGGGAGCTGGCTCGGAGCTCGTCTGCCTGGCTGTGTGTTTCCTGGACGGGGCCGCCTTTTACAGCTGCTTTTTGTGTCTCTGCTTCTGTCTCCTTGAACCCCAGTCGGCCTCAGCAGATGGTCGCTCACACTGAGCCGGGTTCTGCTGGAGGTTTCTTCCTGTTAAAAGGGAGTTTTTCCTCTCCACTGTCAAGCATGCACAAGCATGCACAAGCATGCTTAGTGTGAGGGATTGTATTTGAGTCAATGAGTCGATGCAATCAACTGGTTTTCCTTAGATAGAAAACTTTGAATCAGTCTGACTGGATGATCTGGTTGAACTGGAAAGTGCCTTGAGATGACATGTGTTGTGAATTTGGCGCTATATAAATAAACTGAAAAACAAACTGAATTGAATATACACACCAGGAACCTGGAAACTTACTGAATTACAAAAAAACATTTAAAAAACAAACATGTTTCATTGATATATATACAAAAATGAATATTAGGAACTATATTTATCAAACATTATACTGGGCAAGTAAAAATTGCCCGAAGTGGCAACGTCAACCTTTGCATTACAGATTTTTATTTAATCCTTTTTACAAATGTAGCAATAAAGTTAATCCTTTAATTTATTATAGATTGAAATGATTATATTTCTGCTCATCCTTTCCTGAAACAGTTTAATTCAATGTATGTGTTCTGTTCATTTTATTATTCAAACACAAATGCTGATTGGCTTTGAAAACACCGCAAACAGCTCTTTTGACCCATGAATTAGCAGTTTTTATCCAGTCCTTTCTGGTTGGTGACCTTATTGTTTCACCTCTTATTTCTCATGAGATCAGTCTCACTCTAACCTCTGTTTCTGTGTAGCCAGCACGGCTCTGGATTATGGAAACTACCCGGTAAACAGGACAAAGAGGCCCATGCAGAAACACACATACAAGCATGAGCAAACATTTTGGTGGGCAAACAGTTGAACAGGGTGACTCCTTTGTTTTCAGTGTTTTTTCTTTTTTTTTTTTTTTTGCATACAAAACTAGATGTTTGAAGCAAAGTTTTTAGGCTTCCACCTTTTTCCTAATGTTGCTTGTGGATAAAATAACACAAACTCTTTGAGTTGAATCTGTGAGGATAAGGGTCACGTCTTGGCCCTTGTCTGTGTCCCGCCAGGAAGATTAGACCTCTCATCCCGGCTCAGATCAGCTCTGATCAAAAGCAAAAAGCTCACAAACACTCCCGCTCCATCTATCAAGCACATTCACAGCCACAATCTCTTCTCCTCGCTGCGAAGATGTGATCACAGACCCCAATCATGTTACTGCCACATAGACAATTGTTGTTTTTTCCTTTTTTTAAATTATCATCGATATATTCTTGCTCTTGTTCCTGAAGTTAAACAGCAGGCTCACCGGCGGGGTTGAGACCTTATCGTCGTATACATCCACTGGGCATCTACCGGGCATTATCAACACAAGACTTTGACTTCAGCCATGGTCTGATCCTTGTCTCAAATCCACACTGAGTCAACAGGCGATGGGAGCGCAGATAGCCAACTATGGAGAGAGTCCACAGGTGGCCCAGCTCTGGATAAAAGCTTTGTTTGTTTGTTGAGGCTGATCCCCTTTCTTTTCATCCGGCCGTGGCCTCTCTTCGGTACAATATTGTCGCCTTGCCTGAACACAGCAGATTAGCTCTGATCTAAAGTTTCTGGTTGACTTTATTCCATAGCCTCAGTATACCGCTGGCTTTCTCATCACTACCTTAATCAGAAATTTCCTGACCTGCCTCTCTACCTTACTAGGGGATTTTCAAACACTTCCAACACCTCTTGATTAACGTTTTCGATGTAAATCTGTGTTGTTTCAACATTCAAAATGGTTATTGCTTGGAATGTAATTAGAATTAGGGATATTGATCACGCAGGTCTAGACAGTGGCGGTATAAATAATAGCTAGCATGAGGAAGTGAAAGCGATAGGTGAGCTCTAGTTGATTTATGTGCAGGCTCTATTGGTCCTTGGCATAAATCACCAACAGCCATGTTCTTATTGAGTTATGAAGCCCCGGAGTTGCTGCAGAATAATGGCCAACTGTGTCTTGTGTGTTACTACTCAATCCATAAGATAACAGCTACGGACCAATAAATAAGCAGGATACTATGCTCTGTTTTATGTTGTAGGATAGATTTATATATTCATCAGTCGCTGTGTCACTGTAGATGATGAGTGAGTGGATGTTTGGGTTTTCTAAGCTATTGAAATTTAAATCCCTGCCTTTTCCCTAACAAAGTTAGTTGGACCTGTGAAGTCAGTGCTGAAATGTCACTTGAACACTTTCTGTTATGTATCTGGACATGATTGTGGGGAAAATGTTGCCCTCGTTTACAGTTTGTTTATAGTTTTTTTCTAGATAGAACATTTGTTCTTAAAAAAGTGCATCTGTTCTTGAATTGAGCAGGTAAAAGAGACATTTTGACAATGGAACAAGATTATTTTCATTTAAAATAAGAAAACACAATTGTATTTTCTTATTTCAAGTTTTTATCTAATTATCTTAATATAAGAGTAAAAATTCTAATTCCATTGGCAAACCATCTAATTTACCGACTCAGATTAACGATAAATACACTTAATTTAAAAAACTAGTCGTTTTTCTAGTGTAGAAGCCAAAATCTAGACTATAATTTTGGAAATTAGCTCCATCTAAGAGGACCGTAGACAGATAAGGTTTAATCAGGCTCTAAAGTTGTTCCTTTCCTGCAATGTAAAATAACCTCAGTCGTTTTAGTTGCAGTGGGTCAAAAATTTAGTTATAATAAATATCAAATAGAGGACTAGTATTAAGTTGGTGTTTAAATTTTTTAGAAAAGAGAGTCAGATACAGCAGGTAATGGAGCCCATCCTGCAGCCGTGGTAGCAGGGACAGAGAGCACATCTATGTATGAATGTCTGTTTTGCTCTGCCACACTTAGTTCATCTGGGTCAGACTCGCCCTGAATCAGAGCCCACTGTGGACTCAATAAAACTGCCATGATTAAATACATTTAAGTGGTACTTTTTCACTTGCGTTTGGTGTTCAGGCCTACGATTCCAGAGTGCGTCATACTTTATGCCCATCGGCCTAAACATCTATGATGTTTCGTCTGTTTCCTAAAGGGACACCACTCTGAGGTCCATACATGGACTCCAGTTGATGCCTAGATCCGCTGTGTAACCTGGTGCCAAGATGTTTGTCATATTTCCACCTGTTTAACCTGTCCTTACAGGCCACTTTATTAGGTAGGCTACTTAATAAACAAATAGCTAATTAGCTAATTATATGGCAGGGTCTTAATGTGATTAATGTATCTAGATGTGTTAAAGTAAAACCTGTTAGAGTTCAGACTAACCCTGGTACTGCTAAAGAAAATCTATTTCATTTAATTTGAATGTTGAATTTTATTTTGGTGCCAGATGGGTTGGAACATTTCAGAAGGGAAGTTTTTAATAAACAACTATTCTCTATATCAAGGGGAAATGCTTTTACTAGCCAATGAGTATCAGTTTATGGTAGAATATTTAAATGGTAGATTCAGAATTTGCTGTAGACTTCATGAAAGCATGAATCTGTTCAGATGGCTGCTTACATTGAGCCTGGTTCTGCTGGAGGTTTCTTCCTGTTCAAAGGGAGTTTTTCCTCTCCACTGTCGCTACAAGCATGCTTAGTGTGAGGGATTGCTGAAGAGTCAATGAGTCGATGCAATCAACTGGTTTTCCTTCGACAGAAAAAAATTGAATGAATCTGACTGGATGATCTGGTGAACTGTAAAGTGCCTTAAGAAGATGTGTGTTGTGAATTGGCGCTAAATAAATAAACTGAATTGAATTGTATCAATCACAATGTGAGACTGACCCAAATTGTTTAGTAGTAGAATGGAAAGCTATGGTGGACTGGCTACTTGAATGACTTCTGAGTTAAAGCTTATTGCCATGATTTCTTAGGCTACAATGCTCTCTGAAAAGGTTTGATTTATGCCTGTTTAAAAGTGCTGAAAGATTTAAGAATTGTTATGGTTTAACACGAACAGAAATTACTTAGTTTCATGTTGAAGGTAAATATCTAACCCACACGCAGAATACAACTCAGGAGACTAGAGAAAGGGTTTGTTGAAAAGAGTTTGTAAATGAACAGGAAACCAGGATCAGATTGGACTGTTTGGAGATAATTATTTTCCATAAAGATTGCTTACAGGTGAGCGTCGAGAAGTTAGGGGATGATGATGACAGTCAGGATCCAGGAGGTTAATTTCACCTATATTTTCAAACAGATGCGTGCACAGACATTTTGGGGGGCAGGTGCACTTTTTAGCGCACGTGGAACACTTAATTCTAAAAAAAAAATACACACGCATGTTGAATGAAATTTGACTTTTATTTGTAACATTCTCTAAACGTGAGTTTTCAATGGAAAAAAGTCACACCACCAACAGAACAGACTAAAGCGTATTTTGCTCATCTTTCTTCTTCTTTCATCTGGCTCATCTCCCTGTTCTCCCTCATCCAATATAATAATAATAACCATCATGACAATAATAATAATAATAATAATAATAATAATAATAATAATAATAATAATAGCTTTAAGACTGGAAGTCTTGTCACGTGGATATGACTTATGGTAGCCTACAAAATAATAGCTATTTTAATACCTGCTGATTTTGTACAAACCACTTAGAAATAAAATGTGAACAGCTTTTAAGATTTTTCAATACGATTAACCCTCCTTTCTTGGCATTGTGCTGCAATTACTAAATCATTATACAATTAAGACAATAAAGAGACCAAAATGTGTTAATTTATGTTGCCTAACAAAACCTATACAACAGAAAATGTTTGTCTTAACACATAGATTTGCAATTGCAAACTCTACCTTAATTATTTGTAGCCCATGTGGTCGTCCTCACGTTATCTGTCATTGACTTGGGCTACAGTGTAAAACTTTATCTAGCCTAACTAGTTTTTCAGGTGACCAGTCGGCAAAAATGCTTGTTGCGACCGTTCCTGCTATCTGAAGACGCTTACTGAACTGCTATGATGCTGCGCATCTGGAAAGCCCTGCGGGCGACCGCGCGAGTTCACGTGACAAAGGAAGAGAGATAGGCTGGTCAGGTGTGCTTAAGGAGGTGGCTCATTTCGGGGCATTGTTTCAGTCGTTTTTAATGGCTCAGGTTTTCAAAAGATCATTTCAAAACCGACCTCAGTAAAATCTTAATAATATTAATAATAATAAAAAAGAAAAACGAGTCCCCCTGGATTGGCAGACTGGGGTGGTGGTCCCCCTATTCAAAAAGGGGGACCGGAGGGTGTGCTCCAATTACAGGGGAGTCACACTCTTAAGCCTCCCCGGCAAGGTCTATTCGGGGGTGCTGGAGAGGAGGGTCCGTCGGATAGTCGAACCTCGGATTCAGGAAGAGCAGTGTGGTTTCCGTCCTGGTCGTGGAACGCTGGACCAGCTCTACACCCTCAGCGGGGTCCTGGAGGGTGCATGGGAGTTCGCCCAACCAGTCTACATGTGCTTTGTGGACTTGGAGAAGGCGTTCGACCGTGTCCCTCGGGGGGCCCTGTGGGGGGTTCTCCGGGAGTACGGGGTGCCGGGCCCTTTGATACGGGCTGTCAGGTCCCTGTATGACCGGTGTCAGAGTCTGGTACGCATTGCCGGCAGTAAGTCGGGCTCGTTTCCAGTGGGAGTTGGACTCCGCCAGGGCTGCCCTTTGTCACCGATTCTGTTCATTACCTTCATGGACAGAATTTCTAGGCGCAGCCAAGGTGTTGAGGGGATCCGTTTTGGTGGCCTTAGGATTGCGTCTCTGCTTTTTGCAGATGATGTGGTCCTGTTGGCTTCATCAAGTCGTGATCTGCAGCTCTCGCTGGATCGGTTCGCAGCCGAGTGTGAAGCGGCCGGGATGGGGATCAGTGCCTCCAAATCCGAGGCCATGGTCTTGAGCCGGAAAAGGGTAGAGTGCCTTCTCCGGGTCAGGGGGGGTGTCCTGCCCCAAGTGGAGGAGTTTAAGTATCTTGGGATCTTGTTCACGAATGAGGGAAGAAGGGAGCGGGAGATCGACAGGCGGATTGGTGCAGCGTCTGCCGTGAAGCGGGCACTGTACCGGTCCGTCGTGGTGAAGAGAGAGCTGAGTCAAAAAGCGAAGCTCTCGATTTACCGGTCGATCTACGTTCCTACCCTCATCTATGGTCATGAACTCTGGGTCATGACCGAAAGAACGAGATCGCGGATACAAGCGGCCGAAATGGGTTTCCTCCGTAGGGTGGCTGGGCTCTCCCTTAGAGATAGGGTGAGAAGCTCGGTCATCCGGGAGGGACTCGGAGTAGAGCCGCTGCTCCTCCACGTCGAGAGGAGCCAGTTGAGGTGGCTTGGGCATCTGTTTAGGATGCCTCCTGGACGCCTCCCTGGTGAGGTGTTCCGGGCACGTCCCACCGGGGGGAGGCCCCGGGGAAGACCCAGGACACGCTGGAGAGACTATGTTTCTCGGCTGGCCTGGGAACGCCTTGGGGTTCCTCCTGAAGAGCTGGAAGAAGTGGCTGGGGAGAGGGAAGTCTGGGCCTCCCTTCTTAAGCTGCTGCCCCCGCGACCCGACCCCGGATAAGCGGAGGAAGATGGATGGATGAAAAACGAGTTTCAAAAGGGCATTTTCGTTGATAAAGGGCAAACTTCCTAGTGCTTTAGCACCACCTAGTGTCTATGTATGCACGCCCCTGTTTTCAAAGCACCCTTTGGAAATCTGCTGTGGGATGAGTTCTATGCTATTCTATTCTATCTGATCAATCTATGCTGTTTAGAACTGATCTAACTCTAAAGACAATCACTGGAAAAACGATCTAGAAATAAGTAAACATTTCTTAAATGAAGTGTATTTACCCTTGATTTGAGTAGGTAAATGAGATAGTTTGCCAATGGAATCAGTATTGTTACTCTTTAAATAAGATAATGCAATTGCGTTTTCTTATTTTAAATCTAAATTGTCTTGTTCCATTGGCAAGATGTCTCTTTTACCTCCTCAATTCAAGAACAAATGCACTTATTTTAAGAAAAAGGACTTATCAAAATTTAGATTTTTTGCAGTGTATAGAACTTGTTCTCAACATGCCAGTGCCCCACATGATGACCAGCCTGGGAAGCTAAAGCATTTTAATACAAAATATGATGAAAGCTGCATTTAAATTAAACAACAAAGACTAATGAACAGTTTATATCTAGATGAGGGTGATGATCAGAGAGCTTTCTCTTTACCAAAGTTACTTTTTTATTTCCAGTGAGGGGAGCACAATGTAAGGCAACAGTGTAAAAGGGAGTTAGAAAAGCTTCTGTCCTGCTATGTTTTTCTTTTTTTTTTATATTGACCTTATGCTGTTATACATGAATGAGATTAGAAATATGCTATTTTATTTCAACCGTGTTCTGAGATAACTTAACTGTTTTAACAAATCAAGTTGAGACAATAACTTGTGCCACTAGAGGAAGTAATGTTTGCCAGCTGGACTTTTAAATGACCAATAGAATTGTAATTTCCTCGGAGCAGAGCTTGTCATTACAGCTGGCAAGCATCTTGTTAGAGTCCCTGCTGTTTGTGCTGCATCTTTCACACTCTTAAGTGACACTAAGTCTCTGCAACAGGGGAGGGTTTTAAACAAGCCCCGCAAACAGCCATAGCCCAGGGTCTCTTAAGAGCTGTCTGGTGGGCAGACGGATCAGTGTCCCCCCTGCCTCAGATACAGCGTCTCTGCAGTCGGCAGGGAGAGCTAGATTCCATTCAGCCTGATCAAGCATGGGGGAGAGGAACATACAGCTCTGCAGACGGCACGCATTATAAGCAAACAAGCCCCACAACAGAGGAGTGAACACATGTGTGTGTTTCATGCTGGCCATGTTATCTGTCTGCTTTAACTCGCTCACTTTGCTCTGCACTAACACTGCAGTGCAGGGCAGCTCAGGTCAGTGCCGACTGCTCTTGTCAGTCTCACATTTGCTCTGTGTCTCGCTAAGACATACGCAAGGCATGCAGAGCTGCCTCCCACATTAGCACACAGGCCCTTTTGAGCTGCTGCTGGGGAAAAAAAAATGCTTTCATCAGGCAACACTTGAAGCAAAATATTTGAACCTATAAGGAGAATAACAGGAGCTAGGGAAATTGATTTTGATTTGAAAGTGAGGGGAAATAATGGGGCTTGAGAACACCCCTGAATCTGAATCAGTTTCTCATTCCAGAATGCAAATAGCCTTTAACAAGACTTTTGGGTGGTAAACAGATTTTCAATTCCATTACTGTTACATATTCAGAGGGTTGCACAGGCCTACCTGGGGCTCAGGCACAGCAGTGCAGGGATGCACTGATTCACAGGAGCAATTGAAATGACCAGACATTATCATGGATGTTTTATTATAGCAATTCTCTATACTAATTGGTATTATCTTATGATGTAAACCAAAGATAATATTGCACAGTTTTTTAATAAAGTAAAAGTGTTGTACAAACAAACTAAACCCTGATAAAGACATGTTTTAACTGACTATATTTGGAAAGTTAAGAAAATAAATCAACCTTTAATCTTTAGGGGTTTGCCATACCTTCCATCTGTTAGGTACTGTATGGAGGAGGATCTGTCATGCTGTGGTTCTCTTCCACTTGTTGTTCTTAGTTTGTACTTTTTATATAAAAAAAAACATTTATATATGTATTCTTCCTGAACATTGAAAGGAGCCAAATTATATATGGCCGAAAACAAACAAAAAACAAACAAGTCATTTCCAAACACTAAATCCTTTAAAAAAAGATACACTGGAAAAAATCAAAATCTAGATAAGTCATTTTTTCTTAAAATAAGTGCATTTATTCTTAAATTGAGGAGATTAAAGAGACATTTTGCCAATGGAACAAGACAATTTAGATTTAAAATAAGTTAACTCAATTGCATCTTCTTATTTCAAGTGCATTTCATCTAATTATCTTATTTTAAGGGTAAAAATACTCATTCCATTGGCATATTATCAAATGTACCTATTCAAATCAAGGGTAAATACACTTAATTTAAGAAATGTTTACTTATTTCTAGATAATTTTTACAGTGTATGAAGTTTACTGAACCCAGAGAGCAAAAGTACAACATAAAAAAAAAAGAAAAGAAAAAAAAACGCTTCAAATTCAAACTGACACGGTTTTGGTTTAAAACTAAATAATAATATAGAAAACAGGTTGCACAAAGGGTTGACATCAGAGGAGCAAACAACTTTTAACAATAAATAAGAAACTCAAAGTGAACCTTGGATTTTTCATTAATCCACAGAGAGCTTCCCAAACAGCAATTAAATCTGTATTTATTTTTTATTTTTATTTTATTTTTTTCAAATATTTACTGAAGCCCTGAAAGGCAAGAGAAAAAAAAATCAAAGGCATTTTTTTTTGTGTGTTTTTATTGTAATACCTTGTTTTGCCACTAGAGGCACTGAAGTAACAAGCAGACACTCACTGTTGGCTGTTTTCTTCTACATGTACTGTATAGTCAGAGAGCCCTGGTTTGCAGGAATCAATATCCTAAATATAAAATTAGATTTTTGCAAAGTAAAATAAGATACAAATAAGGTAGAAAAACTGTGTCTTCATTGGCCATGGCATGTGGTTATCATTTTAACCTACAGGTGCTGGTCATAAAATTAGAATATCATGAAAAAGTAGATTGATTTCAGTAATTCCATTTAAAAAGTGAAACTTGTATATTATATTCATACATTACATACAAACTCATATATCTCAGATGTTTATTTTGTTTAATTTTGATGATTACAAATGACAACAAATGAAAATCTCAAATTCATCATATCAGAAAATTAGAATATTACTGAAGACCAATAAAAACAAAGGATTTATAGAAATGTTGGCCAACTGAAAAGTATGAACATGAAAAGTATGAGCATGTACAGCACTCAGTATTTAGTTGGGCCTCCTTTGGCCTGTATTACTGCAGCAATGCGGCGTGGCATGGAGTCGATCAGTCTGTGGCACTGCTCAGGTGTTATGATAGCTCAGGTTGCTCTAATAGTGGCTTTTAGCTCTTCTGAATTGTTGGGTCTGGTGTATTGCATCTTCTTCTTCACAATACCCCATAGATTTTCTATGGGGTTAAGGTCAGGAGAGTTTGCTGGCCAATTAAGAACAGGGATACCATGGTCCTTCAACCAGGTACTGGTAGCTTTGGCACTGTGTGCAGGTGCCAAGTCCTGTTGGAAAATGAAATCTGCATCTCCAAAAAGTTGGTCAGCTGCAGGAAGCATGAAGTGCTCTAAAACTTCCTGGTATGTGGCTGCGTTGACCCTGGACCTCAGAAAACACAATGGACCAACACCAGCAGATGACATGGCACCCCAAACCATCACTGACTGTGGAAACTTTACACTGGACTTCAAGCAACGTGGATGAAGTGCCTCTCTTCTTTTCCTCCAGACTCTGGGACCTTGATATCCAAAGGAAATGCAAAATTTACTTTCATCAGAGAACATGACTTTGGACCACTCACCAGCAGTCCAGTCCTGTTTCTCTTTAGCCCAGGCAAGACGCTTCTGACGCTGTCTGTGGTTCAAGAGTGGCTTGACACAAGGAATGCGACAGCAGAAACCCATGTCTTTCATACGTCTGTGTGTGGTGGTTCTTGAAGCACTCACTCCAGCTGCAGTCCACTCTTTGTGAATCTCCCCCACATTTTTGAATGGGTTTTGTTTCACAATCCTCTCCAGGGTGCGGTTATCTCTCTTGCTTGTACACTTTTTTCGACCACATCTTTTCCTTCCCTTCGCCTCTCTATTAATGTGCTTGGACACTGAGCTCTGTGAACAGCCAGCCTCTTTAGCGATGACCTTTTGTGTCTTGCCCTCCTTGTGCAAGGTGTCGATGGTCGTCTTTTGGACAACTGTCAAGTCAGCAGTCTTCCCCATGATTGTGTAGCCTATAGAACTAGACTGAAAGACCATTTAAAGGCTTTTGCAGGTGGTTTGAGTTAATTAGCTGATTAGAGTGTGGCACCAGGGGCCATCAATTTTGAACCTTTTCACAATATTCTAATTTTCTGATATGATGAATTTGAGATTTTCATTTGTTGTCATTTGTAATCATCAAAATTAAACAAAATAAACATCTGAAATATATGAGTTTGTATGTAATGTATGAATATAATATACAAGTTTCACTTTTTAAATGGAATTACTGAAATCAATCTACTTTTTCATGATATTCTAATTTTATGACCAGCACCTGTATAGAGGGATGATTCAGCATAACTCCTCTTTGTTAGGATCAAGAATGTGTTTCCCAGATAACCTTAGACTTGCTTTCTGTCAATACTTATCATACCCTGTCACAGTAAATTAGACAATTTAAATATGAATGCTTAAATAATTGATTGAATGAGTTTTAACCTCAAACCACTTTAAATAACAAAGTGGCGGGAAAACTTTTAATTTAGATATCAAAGGTTCCTCCATGAAAACGAACACATCTTGGTTACATTTCTAAGTCTAATAGGCAAGAGGCATATTTACTGTGCATCCCAGCAAATATACTTACTTCCCAAAAATAATAAGCTACCATAAGAATAACTGATAAAGATTCCCTGTCATCCAGGTCATAGTCATTCCATGCAAATTTGCATGTTTTCTAAACAAAAACAAGGCTTTGTTGGTGTCAAGTTCTCTGTTTAGGTTTGATTTTTAAATGTGCAATCCCCACTTGAAAGGGAAGTCTGTTCTGTGAAACATAACTGGTGTCCACTCAAGGAGTCTTCATTTAAGTCATCTTTATTTTGATGGTTATAATTTTCCTCCAATCAAACAGGTGAAAACCCTCAAAAGAGACAGAAACATCTAATTACATTAAAAGATCAACATGAAAAGAAAGAAAAACAAATAAATTTCCACTTATTTAAATAATTTAATCCATTAACATTAAGTATTTTATAGTAATTAAACAGCAATTAATAAATTAGTATTTTTATCAACATTTTTCTGCTTCAACACCAAGTGTATTTTTTTTATATATTTTTTTTCTTTTAATAATATTAAACAATCAACCAGATAATCAGAGTCAGTCCGTGTGAATAAGCAACTGAAATCAGCTTACCGGCTGTCCTTCACAGTTCTTTTAAGAAACCTTTTGCACAGTTTGCACTTTGCATGTTCTACCATCACTGTTTCGCTTGCATGCTGTGCTACTTCCTCAAACAAGAGTGAGAGGTCAGCCACACCAAAAAGATACTCTTTGATTGCATGAGATTGAGTCCAGCTGGTTCCCAGGCTTCCCGGGTTCCCGGGGGTCCTGGGAACCCGGCAGTCCTGGCAGTTTACCGGAACAGTTGGGCTACTATATAAAGCCTGGAAATCAACGCTATTTTTGACATTAAAAAGGCTTCCTGGATGGGAAGAGAAACGTCTTCAATCTTTGAAACAAAGTGGAGTTTTTTGTTTGTTTTTTTTTTACATTTTTGGGAAACCATAAGAATAACTGATTTATGTAAAAAAAAAAAATTCATTTCGTTTTGGCTCTAATTATGGATTTTATATGCAAGAACATTGGCTTAAAACCATATATAGAAAAAGTGTTTGGCAAACATTTATTTGTCTCTTCCTTGGTTATCCCTATAATGCCAAATGTATCATATTTGATACATACGGTTTCTGAAATGTTTTGCGTCTGACACCTTTTGCATAATTTAATGGTAAAAACTTTGCTCAAAATCCTATTGTACACAATCAGATATACCTGATAACAGCCAGTAGAAGACTACACAAAAAATAGTCTTGACTTATCGCATAGTAATAAATTATTAATATCAAAAATGTATTTCTGTTTTTTCTTTTTACATATTTTGTTAAAAGGCCAAACAAGGAATTGAAACAAAAAAAAAAAGTAATTTTCTGTTTTGTTTTATTCTTGGATCGGGCTTTAAAGGGTTATTTAAACAACACAAAAGAATGTTGGAGAAACAAAAAACAAAATGAAAACTATCTAATTTAAAGCTGTATTTTACAAGCATACCTCCAAATAGATTTTCTGAGTGGAGTTAAGCTGACAGCTGGAGTTGCCTAACAAAATATGCTTAAATTCAACAAATTAATCATGATTTTCTGTGACAATAATGTAGTTTAATAAAGGAAGACTGACAAACAACGCTGAGGGAATCATCACTCCTAAATTAATAGTGACTGACATCAACACCCCCCCCACCCTGCTTAATTAATTGGAAACAAAACCCAACAAGAACATCAATCTAGATACGGGGAAACAAAGAAAGGGTCGACTTCTGCCATTCTCTGTAAGCTGCCTGCAGACAGTGAAACGTGGGAACGTCGAGGCTGAAGGCATCGGTGCGCGAGCGCGAGCACGCCAAGCCTTGTTTTTTCAGTCTCTGAGGTAGACACATAACACGCCCCGAGCCTCTGACATTGAGTTTATAAGCAGGCATTATTTTTAGCGACGCTGTCATTCTTGGAGTGACAGATCTTAAAAGCGTCCACATGCAAAGCCCACCTCCTCTTGCTCTCTAAAGCCACGTTTGCTTAGCGGCAATGACTGGGCTATTATCTTACAAGATGAAAGCTGACACGTTGCTTACGCTTTTCCTTTTCTGCAAAGACCATCGCTTTCTGGCTGAGCTTTTTGATGTTTGATTTGTCCTCTCATTGCTGGCCCGCTGCGTGGCCGCAGTCAATACTCTGCGATTATAATAATATCCGGCCGTCGGATGTCAAGAGACAGCTTTGTGCCCTGTTTGAACCACACTTGGTTGTGAAAGGAATATTAGACCGAAGGAGCGAAAGGGAGGAGTGGGGAAAAAAGGTCAGAGCGACGTTTTAGAAAAACCACTCCGGAGAAACGGGACACTCTTCGACACTTTGTCCCATCAATTAGGAATTCTATCTGGGCAATAGGATCACGGCCTGTGGGAGTGCTGGCCAGGACAGCCGTTATACATCTCGCTGTTTTTTCCGTCTATACACGTCTTTGTGTTTTTGTGTAGAGGAAGTGAGACAATCGTTCTTTTTGAAGTGTTGATATTTATCTGACTGACCCCTGGGAGAGCTAATTTTAGCCAGGGCTTTCTCAATAACCTCGGCCGCCTCGTTTTGCTAATTTCCTCATAAGCTGGGAGCGAATGCAAGGAGCAGCAAGGCGTAGCCTCAGTGGCATGCTGTCTCTCTGCCTCTCTTTCTCACTAACAGTCAGTCAGGCAGTCAGGCCTTGAGGCTGTCAGAGGGGGAACAAAGTGACTGGGTGATGAGCCAGACACCCGTTGTCTGATCACACGGACTGATGCTGCGCCAGACACCGCAGCCACTGGCTCACTCAACAAGGTTCCTCTCACAACAGACGTTCGCGTACTCCCGACCTGGGCTCTTTATTCTTTTCCTGTCCCCCCCCCCCCCCCCCCCCCCCCTCTCTCCCCTTCCCCACTTCTGTCTGTTCCATCTCTCTCATCTTTCTCGCTTCTCTCTTTTCTCCCATCTGTCCTGCTCTATTTACTCGCTTTCTTTGCATTCCCAAACACGCTTGTTGTTTTTTTTTTTTCTGGTTTAAATATTGCCTTTGAAAGACGTTCACTCTGCAGTCATCGTTCACTTCGTTCTCCATCTTCTTTTCCTAATTGTTCTGCGAGTTAGAAGGTGAGCCCCTGCTGTGTACAGAATTAGTGCAACACAATCGAAGATGGTGCCGGGGAATCTTTAGGAAAAAAAAAGGGCAAGAAGCATAATGTCGGCAAATGTACAGAGATTAACCTTTTCTCAGGGCTGATTAGTGTTGACATGTTTACAATCTGACTGGTTTTGGAGGATTTTTGTGTTTGTGCAGCTCAATTATTCAGAGAGGAATCAAAAACCATATGTATATCTTTAATAAATTCTAAATAAATGTCATGTAAATATATATATATATATATTTTTTTTTTCATTCTTTTTACACATAGATATATATGTCTCAAATGTTTATTTCTGTTAATTTTGATGTTTATGTCGTACTCTCCAGAAGGGCTGCTATTGATTTTTATTTTTGCTAATCATTGAATCTATCCAATATTTATCCATTAATTAATGAATGATCTAATGTTAAAAAGTTGTGATAGTGAAGTGATACTTCAACTAAGCTGCTTGAAGAGTTCAGGAAAGAGCAATCTGAAGGACAAAATAGGTGGTTTTCATTGGTATATTTACTGCTTTTATAATGACCGGGCATTTATCAATCTTTCTACCCCAGTAATTTATAAATTAGTTAATTAATTGGTTGACAATTATTTCAATAATCGATAAATCATGATTTAGCCAATCAATTGTTTCAGCCCTACTAACAGGTAAAAAATGTTTTGGTGTTAATAGACTAAATACTCCTAAACAATGTCTGGATAGTTCATATCTATCTATCTATCTATCTATCTATCTATCTATCTATCTATCTATCTATCTATCTATCTATCTATCTATCTGTCTGTCTGTCTGTCTGTCTGTCTGTCTGTCTGTCTGTCTGTCTGTCTGTCTGTCTGTCTGTCTGTCTATATATATATATATATATATATATATATATATATATATATATATATATATATATATATATATATATATATATATATTCATAAATTTTAGAAGTTTACTGTAGATCAGATGTTTTTGACCCATATGGATTTCTTCAATAGAAAAAAAAAAGACACTCAGTCGGTGTTCTGTCAGATCAGCATACCCATACTCAACACACATGTGCAAAATGTCAGATTTGCATTTATCCCTTTAGTTTTGTATGAAAAATACACTTTAAACTACGTGTATACCTTCAGTCATGTACCAAAAATTAAAACAATTCAAGGCCAGATCACCATAAGCTTCAAAAAACACCAAAAAGTAAGTAGTTAAATTGTTTTTTTGCACATGATTAAAGGGATACACACTACGGAAGAGGATTAGGGCCACTGAAAAAAAAAAAAAGTTAACTGATTTTTACATTTTATTTCAGTTTAATATGGGAAAAAAGTCAGAATTCTGACTTTAATCTCAGAATTCTGACTGAATTCTGACAGATAACCAACATGTTAGAATCAAGCCATAGCCATGTCTGAGACTAGCTCTCTTGTTTTAATGACCTTCTGCTCCTCTATTAATGAGGGGACCCCTCGGGCACCTAAAAAGTTGCCTAATTCCATCATTTTCCACCAATGTGTCACTGGCCCTCCCAAACATCTTTGTCAGTGAAGCTGAGTGCTCCACATCTCTTCCTTCATGGTGCCCATCTACATTAAGAACCAAAATTCTGAGATTTTAGTCAGAATTCTGACTTTTTCCCCATACTATACTGAAATAAAATAAAAAAAATCAGTTCACTTTTTTTTTTTTCTCAGTGGCCCTAATCCTCTTCCGTATACACACCCATTGAGGTAGTTTAAAGTACATTTGTGTACAAATCTAAAGGGATAAACAGGTATTGACTGTGGGTATGCTGGTCTGACAGAACACCGGTTAAAAACATGACAGGAGGTAAAATACAAAGCTGCAAAACATCAAATATATAATGATTAATTAACAGCATTAACTCATAATCTAAATGTATTTATCTTTATGTAAAGAATCCTGCTAACTTTACTTTAGTAATACTGTAATTTAGTGAGAAACTCCTGTATTTGCAGGTGTTTTTCTCTGATATCCTTTATCCATACCGACTCCAACCCTCTGAGATGTCTTCTATGAAACAACTATATTTTTTGTTCTATGAATAAGCTGACTTCCTCTGATATTTTGTGGCTCCCAGCTGCAATGGTCTATGTATAAATCAATGCTGTGGTGGGCCAAGAGAGAGGGAGCAGTTATATTTACTCTGTTTCCTAGCTAGCAGCACTAGCTGTACTAGCGGGTAAAGGAATTCGATACACACCACTGGGAGGCAAAGGCTTTTTCCATCACACACCAGGAGCAGCAGCTCTTCTAATAAGAATGAAGTAATAAAGGAACGCTGGTTCAGTCAAGCAAGGAAACACTCTCTGCAACACATCAAAATAACATAAAACAGATTGTTGGTCATGTATCACAGACAGGGAAGTATGAGAAACAACATTGTGTACACGCAAACATGGAGTCGTTTGCTGATTAGCGACTCACAGACCGTTTTAATACAGAAGCACAGAAATCACATCAGCTAGTTTATACTTTAGCTGCTTTTATTTTTAAATTAACTTAAAGGAAAAGTCGGGTCATATTCAGAATTCAAACTCCTGAAAGTACTTTAAAAAATATATATATATTACATACTGTTCAATAAATAAAAAGTGTTTTTAATTCAGAGTACATACACCTTGATGCTGCGGCTCTGTGCAAATGCAACATTCAAGCCAGAATAAGGCTTAATCATCAAATGATGATTTCATTTATGCAATAGTTGGTCAGCTAGCTGTGATGGTAACATAGTAGCTCAATAGTAATGGAAAGGGAAACCGTTAAAGGTAAAGTCCATTCACATTCAAAATACAAACCTCTGAAAGTTCTTTATATATAAATATTCCATCATGTTCAATAAATGATCAGTGTTTTTAATTCAGAGTAATTTTCATGTGAATGTGCTTTACTGGAGGCATCCATGTTTGTCAAAGAACACTACTGCCACCTACTGGTTAGTGACGTCACGGTGCGGTATCGGCTGTTGATTAAGTCCCAGTGCTGTATCTGGTGTTTGTCACAACGCGCTATTATCCAAGTCATCTTGAAAACATTCTTCTTCCAAATGTTGGCTACATATTACGGGTTTTTTCTCTGGCCAGAAGTTCGATGGCAAATCCTCCCTCTTCAAGTTGGCGATCCAACGACCAACCCGTCCGTGGAGGATCAGGAATCAGAAAGGTGGAATAACTCTTTTTTTTTTTCACTTTTACCCGATGTATTCCAGCATCCAGCTGCCATGCACGTGGGCATTGTCAGTTTCACTATAGCTCTGGTGAATTTCAATGGTGAAGTCCTCTGGAAATCTTCAATAATTGTTGTTGATTGCAGATGTGTCTAGTAGTTCCCATTGATTTAGCTTGTAAAGCGGGGAGAATGGCGCTAGGCTTACCGCACCGTGACGTCACTGCTGGAACATGGCAGGAGGGAGGGGCTACTATATTTGGGCAAAAATGGCCGCTCCCAGACTACAAGATTACAACAAAAATTATTGTTTTTATTTTTTTACTGATTAACGCTAAATTCATTAAATCACTGCAAACATATTAATTTCAGGTATAAATAATGATCCATTGATTATTTCTTGCTGATCAGACTTTTTCTTTAAACCAATAATACCCAGAATTCCTTTTTTGATAAATACGTTGATAAACCATTATCATTGTGGTACAGATCTATTTTTTTCCCCAGAGAATTAGATTCAATGATACTGCATTAATCTTGAGATGTCAATTGTTTTGAATTGATGCTGTATAAATAAACTGTATTGAATTGATCCAAAACAGAAAAACAGAGATAAATAAATGATAATGAATGGAAAACCACCATCTCTACTCAAATGACCAACAGCACATTTCTTTCTTACACTCAGCAAAAATATTATAATGTAATTTGTCTTTTGGAAAAATACAGATTTTTTTAATTTACCTCATTTTAACTAAATAATCACAATTATTTAAAATTAGAACTAGAGCTTAAATAAAACTTAAAATCATGCAGTAATGTTTGTGGTTTTTTTTTGGTTTGTATCCCATTTATTTTCCTTTTAATCTTTTTACTGGTTCAGATAATCCATCAATGTGTTTTAGTTCTGTATTTGCAGTTTTACTTCTACAGGATTAAAGTTAATGATAATAAGTTATACCTGCAGAAAAACGCAATTCTTGTCATTAGATTAGAGATATTTGAATATTGTGTACTATGGTAATGGTGTTGCTTTTATCACTGTCCAGTACAGTTCTGCAACTAAAGAAAGAAAATACGCCATCATCACAATAATGCAATGTTTTATAATTCATTAATTCAGCCACCAAAATTAAGTTAAATAATTAATTGTAACATAAGATGGAAGGCAGTCTCACTGTTTCCCCAGTGAAGAGCAGAGAGAAGAGCTTGTGAGTTGGCGTTATCTTCTTTTTCTGGATTATTCTGTCAGTTTGTAATTGTGTGCAAGTGTTTCTCCAGGCTTTGAGAAATGAGGGCTTGGATGAGTTGATAATAGAGGCCGAGGGGGTGTGTTAGCATAGTCCTCTACATCACTTCTTAGCGAGGGAGACATCTCCAGGGCTCTGAGCTGCAGTGATGGAGTGTTGAAAGGGGAACAGACTGGTACAGGGAATCAGTGATGGAAAGGGCATCTAAAGATGGAGACTGGAGGACGGATGAGATGTAGGGTGCTGTGAAGAATGCGTTGTCACTGCTTTCACTCCTGATGACTTAATCACCATCAAAACATGACAAATTCTGATTATCTGCCAAATGCAATAACTCTCTGTTCATTGGACATATTCACAGGAAATTTAAACTATATCTCAAATACAAAAAACAGAGAAAAACATTGACAAAAAATGCTTGACTTAAAAAAATTCAAACCTATTAGCCTACTGCTAAAAATACGGAAGCCCAGAGCGGTCGTGTTTCTCTGATACTTTTTCATGGTGGTTATTGTTAGGTTTATTCAATGATAATAATAATAATAATAATAATAATAATAATAATAATAATAATAATAATAATACTAATAATAATAATAATAATAATAATACATTTTATTTAAAAAGGCGCCTTTCTGGACACTCAAGGTCACCGTACAAAAACATAAAAAGTGTCAGAAAAAATTAAAATAATAATTATAAAGACATTTAAAAACATTTAAAAAATACAGAGGCTTTGACAGTGAAATTTATATTTTTAAAGAGAATAAGCAATCTTGAAAAGATGGGTTTTGAGTTGCATTATAAAATTTATGTATGTACATATAAGCATTGAAGCGAGTAGATGCTCCACCCTGCCTTGTGATTCTGGTGGAGCATCCTGTCTTATAAACTGATCAATTTTTCTGTCAGAACAATACTGTTTTGTAACCATGTGTTATGTTCTGTTAATAAAAGACGGCTGCAGGAGGGGAGTCGAAGGGAAAGCTGGAAGTCAGGTTGGGCTCTTTCCGCTCTGTCAGAATCTTGGTTTGTTAGTTCCTGTTTTTCTTGGTTTTACATTTGTTGTCCTCTGCTGCCCTCTTGTGTCCTATTTCCCTTGCTCTGTTTTCTGTTCTGCCCTCACCTGTTTTCAATCCCCTCGTTAGCTCTCTCTTTGCCTCTGTCCCCTTTAAAAGCCTCCCTCTTCAGTTCCTGTTTGCTGGATCCTCGTCTAACATCTGCCTGGCTTCCTCGTCTCTCCCTGGCTCCTAGAGTTTTGGTTTACCCCTGATGTCTCATTGGTTCTGGTGGGTTTGTTATTTTCTGTTGGATTTTGATTCCTGCCTCAGTTCCTGTGAACCTTAATAAAACCACTTAAATTCACCTCTGCCAACTGGTCTCTGCATTTGGGTCCTCCAAACAAACACCCTTTCATGACACGCTCCTGCAGAAGCTGTTGTTGAAAATCCCTTACTGTGTATTCAGTCCTTCTTTTACAAACCTACATTTTTTAACCTAACAGTTATCTCGATAAAGAGAGTTAATTTTCTCATTATTTAAAGATAACGAAAGCCGTTTTCTTGTGTCATAATTGGTGTGTGTTTAAACTGATTTCATCCTTCAATACCATAATGGGCGGGAGAGGATTTCTAAGTATAAGTCACGGCAGTCTGTGTGTAATTCTGTAAATAATCCTGTTTTTAAATTTTAGGTAATGAGACGACGTTGTTGATTTGATGATTTTCTTCCACTTCTGATTTATAAGCAGTCATCTCTATGCCTCCAGGTGTTTTCTGAACAGCTGCATTAACCCCCAAAATGAGTCCAGATTAAAGATTTTCATGATGTCAGATTTGTTTCTACTGTATTCCATGCAATCTAATCATCCACCACGACCTGGCAAGGAGTGAAAAGACAAAGGAAAGTGAAAAAAGTGATTATTTGTGCACAGGTGGTACCGTGGCTGCACAACTATGGGCCCCGCAGGCATGGATGGACTGGGAATCCAGGGCCGTTGTCCAGCCTCCTTCATTACTCATCACTGCATGAAAAGTGAGATTTTCGTCCCCGTAAACCCCCGTAAACTCCCGCAGATCTGCCTGATTTTCGTCAGTTTCCGACAATTTGCAACCCGTGCTTGTCCGCGTTTTTCGTGCCACAAATTGTCGGAAACGGACTCTGACGTATGTGGAGAGCGATCAGCTGTACTAATGGCCCTAATTAGCATATGAATGCAGCAAACCCGCGCGGCTGGCCAGGTCTGGCTTGAATAACCTACTCAGTATTGGCTGAAACCACTATTCTCAAACAAATGAAATCGCTCGTGATTGGCAGCAAAACCACACGTGGCCACGCCAGGCTTTAATTTTCTTACTGAGTATTGGACGGAACCACTTCTTTTTAAACAAGTAAAGTCGCTCGTGATTGGTTGGCATATATATATATTTACATATAAATTTACATATATATATATATATATATATATATATATTTATTCATTCATATATTTATTCATTCATATGGTGTGTATTTATGTTATCCTACACTACTACACAATTATTATGCTACCATCAAGGACATGAATGAATTTATACAGGAAATGAACATTTGCCAGGAAGCTGTTTATGCAAAGAAAGAGCTTTATTAAAACACACACAACTATATACAACGCGTATCCAAACACATGCGTATCTAAAAATTAAAAGTGAATGAATGAATTTAGCGTTCCAGAGTTCCACTTCCTCATCTGCCAGCACACTCTGCCTCGCTTTCAGCAGCTGAAAAAAAAAACAATGAATCAGCGCACTGCGTATGGACACAACACATCTATCAATGCACCTGAAAAATAGTCACCAAATAAAGTCTTACCCTCTTTCTTCTGGCCCGACTCAGAGCAGATTGCCTCCGCACGCAGCGTGTGGCTGGCTGCGTATATCTGAAGCTCCTGCGTACCGTCTGAAAATACGTCTTACAGGCAGCTGGAAAACAATTAAATGAGAGTGGTATGAATAAAAAATCAAACGCAAGTCACAGTAACAAGGAAGGAGAAAACATTAAAACAAGTCACTTACACACAATGTCGTCTTTATCAACATCGTGAAAAACCTGGACTTGCTGATATGGCTCCGAGCAAATAGGAGGTCACCGCCTCATTGTGAGGCGACAGTAGTCTGTGAAAACAAAATGATGCTATGCTATGATCGGTATCCATCCGTATCCATTTCCTTTTACCGCAGAATGAAAGCATATTCTTTAAATCTTACCCTTGCTCCAGTTCATAGCGCCTGCAATTAGTCTCCGAGTTGTGAAGACGGCGTACTGCTTCCTGTGAATCACAAAAAATACACTTTAATAAAGCTTGTTCTTGCAAAGCTACTATTAGCGGTAGCTTTAGGCTAGGCTGCTATTAGCCGTAGCTTAGGCTAGGCTGCTTTTAGCCTAGCAGGCAGTAATCGAACGCTAGCATCTCTTCTTTGAGTTCGTCTTGTTCGATGCAGAGTCGCCATCGCGTCCAAGAGGAGTTTTACCCCGAAATCCAGACGCTCCAGACTGCCTGCACAAAGCGAAGCTTACATCCTCCACTGTGGCTGCACACCGCGCCGCTCTGAGTTTCTTGGAGATCGTAAAGAGCATGCGCGAGATGAACCAGGGTTTCCGCGGATCAATAAAAATAATTAAAAAATCATTCATTTTTTTTAAATCAAGGCCTTAATTGGCACTAAAATTATTTAAATATGTTTATCGAAGTATTTATAATTCTTAAATAAAAAATGCTTATAAAAAACTATTTCGTCAGATATATTATATCGCTCCAGGCGGAGAAAAAGCTAGAGGATATATATATACGTATATATGTGTGTGTGTGTGTTTACATACATACAGGAGTCATGGAACTCTGCTTACAGCTCCTTCATATTTCATGTACACTAATAACTTGTGTACATGGTTCTTGTTGATGGCATTAAAATCATTTCAAACAGCATTAAATTAGAGTCACTCATTCCTGTATGAACCCTGTGAGCGCTTAATTTAATATGACATATTAAAAAAATCCCACCATCATCCAGCATATGTTCAGTTTCTGCCCAAATATATATGTAGATTTTTGTAACGGGGATAAGGATAATTCAAAACTGCTTTTTTTTTAATGAACTTGTTCTCTTCTCCCAAACATCTCTTTTCATTCCTGTAATAAGAAGTTTCTTTTGAATGGATTTGATTAAAGTTTAAGTCCCTCGGTATAAAATAAATATTTTGATGGAGATGAGAAATCTGCTTCCTGGTTGGTGAATAACCAATAGTTTGGATCCAATCATTTAAATAAACGGTGTTAGTTTTTTTTTTTTTATATATAAGAATTGTGCTTCAATTTCTAGTCACCGATCTGTTGCTGCTATTTTTTAATTTGACTAACCGGAATTTGTCGATGTTATTTTTCCTGTTTGGTGCGATTGCAATTGCGGATCTTGACCTGGCCGGACCTTATGACCACAGTGTACCAATCTTCTCATGGCTACTTCCAACAGGATAATGCGCCATGTTATAAAGTGAATCATCTCAGACTCATTTCTTGAAACTTTTCCACTTAAGTTATTGTGAATTGAGCATATTGACAGACAACATTTTATTTTTTATCTTAAATGCAATTTTTTTTTTTTTTATAATTACTGCTCTAAATGTATTGCTCTGTCAGCTAAAGATCTGTTTTGGTCTCTATACTTTAATTAAATAAATCAATTCAAGCTAAAATGTAAGAGTCTATACTGAGCCTGATCTCTTTGTATCAGAGATTTTCTTACCTTTTAGAAAAATGTCACTTGGAGTAAAACCCCCCCTGCAACCCTGATTTGCATTTGTATAGCTCACAGCATGTTCATTTACATGAGAAAGCCTCCCCTAGAATTCCATGGGGGGGAGGCATGGGGGGAACACTGCCTAACAAAGTCCACGTCAATTTCTGACAATTTACGGGAGTTTTCGGCGAAGCCTGCAAATTGTCGTAAACTGCCGCTAACCTGAAGTTCCACGACAATCTACAGTGCCGCACATGGGCGTAGGTTTGCATAGGGACCATAGGGACATGTCCCTACCAAAATTTTGAACCGACCTAATTGTCCCTACCAATAATTGGATGTGAGCAACATGTTTATAATTTACAGCAGTAGTTGCCAACCGGTAGGTGGCAGTAGTGTTCTTTGACAAACATGGATGCCTCCAGTAAAGCACATTCAAAGGAAAATTACTATGAATTAAAAACACTGATCATTTTCTGAACACTATGGAATAATTTCATACTTAAAGTTCTTTCAGAAGTTTGTATTCTGAATATGAGCGGACATTTTCTTTAAGAGTTTCCCTCTCCCTTCCTATTAAGCTACTATGTTACCATCACAGCTAGCTGACCAACTATTGCATAAATGAAATCATCATTTGATGATTAAGCGTTATTCTGGCTCAAATGTTGCATTTGCACAGAGCCGCAGCATCAAGGTGTAGGTTTTTCCTTCCGTCTGTCTCTGCAGGACAGCTAAGCGGCCAGCTTTCCTTTGCTGAAATAAGGACACTTATTTAACCTCAATTAATAATGGATAAAAACTGTTTTTTTTGGTGATGGCACCATGTAAAACCCTTCACCGGAATCCTTCATCTTTTTTAACTGGAGGCTTGTATAAAGTCCTCCACAGGTTTTCTCTGTGCAGATGCAGACCGGCTGGTTTTCAAAATGTCTTTGGTTAATGTCTTTGGACTATTGTGCAGCTGTGGTAAAGGGCTTTCTGGTCCATATTCAATAAAACCATTTTCTGTGGTTCCAGGCTGGACTGCACAAAATATGTTTGCAAATAATTGTTTGAAAAAAAAAAAAAACACTTTATTAACATATTTTATTGTTTAGAAAGTATCCATGCAAATAAAATACAAAAAATAAGGGTGGAAATAGAAAAGGGCAACATGACATTTTTTTGGTTGTACTTTTTTTTATTTGTTTCCCCCAAAAGAAAAAACAGTCTGTTTGGAGTTTGCACTGATAGAAAATGATGAAACAAAAAAGCTGTGGCAGAAAAATCGTTTTTTGTTTGAGTGTTTATATAATGAAATGATACTAATATATGTAAAACAATTGTTTTATTTCTCTATTATGTTTAATTTGCTTTGAGAAAGCAGAATAAAGCGAGGACAGATGGTAATCAGAGAAACAGATTTAATATTGGGTAATGGTTTCAATATTGTAGAAGAATTAGAAAATTAAGTCATTGTGAAATGTTAAAGGCAGACACGCTGCAGTGCATTCAGATTTAAGCAAAGCAGGTGGAAAAAAATAAGCATTTAAAGATGTGAAAGAGGATATTTTGACTTAATTTTGCTTTAGAAAGATAAATGTGGTCACCACTGGAATGTTTCCTGAGAGCTCTGGTGTGAGCTCTGGTGTGTCACCCTCGTGCACACCTGAGGGTGACACACCAGATTATTACATAAAGCTTTCATACAGATGTGATAAATGCATTTACACGCATCATTTTCCAATTTCCAGAGACAAAGCAAATAGGTCCGGTCTCAGCAGCTGATTTAATATGAGCATGGTTATTCAATCAGTACTTCCAATATTTTGTTTTATTACCAAATTACTGTAATGATTCATGTTTTTGTCATAGCATTCCTGTGATCTATTTATGTTTCGTGTCTCTGCGTTACTCCTGCCATGTCCTCCTCCTCTGACCAGCCTTACCCAGCACACCTGTGCCATGCCGAATTGGATCACCTGTGGGCAGCAAAACATAAACTCTCCTCAGTCTTTGCTTCTCTTGCAGATTATTGTCCATCCTGGGTGAGACCAAATCCATCATCTTCTTCCCTCCTCTCATCTGTCTCCCCCTTATTGATCAAGTTTATGCTCTCATTTTAAACTACTAATCAAATAATTGTCCTTCTTCTACTGCAAGATAAATGAACATCAACTTCCTTTATAACTTTAACCACTGATTCTTGATTAATCTCTCTGTAGAATATTTTACATAGAAATCCATTTTATTTTAAGATTAATTATTTTAAGGTATATGTGCTAATTATCACTATAACCTTCTATATAAATGTTCCTTACCAAGTTTCACCTCAATAAAATACATTTAATAGTGATCTAGCAGCTTCTGGCCTAATTCTGGCAGGCTGGCAAATATAGTTTTTACATTTTAGGACCATTATTGGACTCTTGAAGAGTATTTTTGAAATCTCAGTTGTAACCCTCATTATTTATTCAAACACAATTTAGGTGTCCAATTAGTATTATTCTTTTTTTTTTATTCAAGAACAGAATTGGAAAAAAATGTCTTTGTTTTTTATTATTTTATCTACCTTGTTAGATGCACAACTACAGAAAAACAGTCTGTGATTGTATTAAGCTAAAAATCACCCTGCTTAATAGCTGGTTTAAGCTTGATCCAAGTATCTTAAATATGTGAGGATACTATCAGTAAGTTAAGCGTTAGGAAGGGATAAGGATAAAGTAACGGCCTCCTGACGTCCCTAGCTGCTGAAAGGAGTTATACGATTGCCCACAATCCTTTGTGTGAAATTTTAACACTTTGATCTCTTTTGGGTTTTATGATGAAGAGCTTCAGCCATTTGTGTAACTTTTGTGTAAATTTTGCTTTATTTTTAAACAGTTCCTTTCTAGAAGGCTGCAGTGCTAATTTAACCAGCATCATTCATGCACTCTTTTCCTACCCTGGATAGTGCACTGGAAAAAATCCAAATCTAGATAAGTAATTTTTTCTTAAAATAAGTGCACTTCTTCTTAAATTGAGGAGATTAAAGAGACATTTTGCCAATGGAACAAGACAATTTAGATTTAAAATAAGAGAACACAATTGCATCGTCTTATTTAAAGTGCATTTCATTTTAAGGGTAAAAATACTCATTCCATTGGCATATTATCAAATGTACCTATTCAAATCAAGGGTAAATACACTTAATTTAAGAAATGTTTACTTATTTCTAGATCATTTTTGCAGTGTGTTCTTACTGTTGATCCTGTGAAAGGTGAAGGGATAGGGACTAGGAAGTCATAGATTGAGTAACGTCCCAGGTTTCAAAATATCCTCCTTTTTCTGCAAACAATCATATTTTTTATGCATTTAACCTCTTACACCCTCAGGGGGTATAAATAAATTTCTGCCTGACAAAAACACACAAAAGTAAATCACTTATAGCCTCACAGCTATTAGATTTAAGAAGAAACCAATACTGGGGGTTGTTAAAATTACGATGTCACGTAGCAGCTGGACCCACCGGTGGGTCCGTAGGGTTCTAGGGGTTAATAAGTAAAAAACTATTAGCAGATTATGAAAATTTGCTTAACAAGCAGGTTATCATAAAAACCAAAAGAAATATTAGGGAAAATAACCCACAAAGCTATTCCTCATAATACAAACTAAACTTGAATTTAAAAAGTCAAAAGCTAAGACTATAATTCTCAGATCTCACAAAGTTTATTATTTTTTTATCTGACCAAAGTTAAAATCTCAACTTAAATTCCGTCCCCACAAAGGTTGCTGTTTTGTCGTTGAAATGTCACAGACCAAGGAAAGTTTAATCTGTGGGAAAACTTTTACAAGTTTGTTAAATAGATACCTGCAGCGGACGATGAGTAAAGAGTTTGCATCGTTTATTTTTTATGGCATTGACACCCAGCAGACCCCCTTTTATAATCTCAAAATGCACCTTGTGTCATTTTTTATGATTAGTCAAAAGCTGATGGTGATGGATTACATTATTTGATGGATACAGAGACACTTTGGTGCAGGACGTGAATGTGACCCACTCTGCACTAATCTCTCCCTTCACCTGCTCCACCTTGATGCCCTCCTTCAATATGCTCTCATTTTAGATAATGAAAGAAGTCTGGAGGGGGATGCCACTGCAGAGATCACTGATCCCCTCTAAGTGAAAACCTATACTCAAGTGAATGTGAGCACCCTCGGGGGACAAGGACTTCTAATTGATTAACCACATTAACTGGATAAAAGTCTGCTGGATGTGAGCAGCTCAATATGGGTATCCATGGCGGGTTCAAGAATTGAACCTCTTTTTTTTGACTGCAGCATCTGCTTTAGACTGTACTGAAACTGCCCTTTAGTGTGTTTCCAGCAATGCAGATTTAGTCCACAAGAGGCAGTGTTGAATCATGCATTTCCTCTAGCTGCTGCCAAAGATGACACATGAAACAAAGCTTAACAGGAATCACTGCAGCACAGCAGTGTTAGTGCAGACAGGTGCATGAGCAAAAGGATCAATATTTCCCGTTAAAAAACCCACTCCTTTAGAAGAAAATAAGATGAAGCGATTCTTAAATTAACAAACCAAATTATTCCTCTCTTCAGACTTTACGTTCATAGCCTCTTTGCTGTGTGTCTGTATGTGTGTGTGCGCTATAGAGGGGTGGGCGTTACATCTTTTCCTATGAACATTGCATAATCAAAGCTTTGAGGCTTACGTCGATGTCAGTCAAAAGGGTTAAGCTTTAAGTACATTCCTTTCACCTCTTTACAGCGCTGACTGAATGCAGTGATTAATAAAACCCATGGTGCTTTGAAGATGCTCATGCAACGGCTGGTGTTGCTTTGAAGGAAGGAGCCACTGCTCTAAATGGGCTTTGATCTTCCTATGCAGCTCCAAAAACAATGCTTTACAAAGGAGGCGACATGCAGAGACCTGATTGGAGACATCAGCACCGAGAATCCTGCAGACATTTTCCACTGTTTAAATTACTACAAAGGCTTGTCGGCATCCAGCATCCAGGGGAAGATGTGATTTTACTACCCTGTTGAAAGTAAATGTATGTGTGCTTAAATTAAGGGAACTAACCAGGCTTCTTCATGCAGGTAAATCAGCTGGAGTTCGTTATAGGCTGATCTTTTTCTTTGTTTTTTTTTCTTTTAGCCTTTACTAGTTTGGCACTTTAGTAAAAAGAGTTTTTTTCTAAAGGGAAGCTGTGGTCACTGACCACAAACCTTAGCCTATTTTACTGGAGATTTTATGAAACAGACAAACACACTGGAAAAAAATCGAAATCTAGATAAGTAATTATTTCTTAAAATAAGTGATTTTTTTCATGGAAAGAGGAGGTAAAAGATACATTTGGCCAATGAAACAAAACAATTTACATTTAAAATAAGAAAACACAATTGCATGGTCTCAATTCACGAGCAAACATACTCATTCCATTAGCATATCATCTCATTAACCTACCTAAGTTAAGGGTAAATGCACTTAATTTTAGACATTTTAAATTATTTCTAGATAGTTTTTTTCCAGTGCATAGAGTAACAGAATAGAAAACAACATAAGAAACAGAATTTTCATACTTTTTTTTTGGGGGGGGGGGGGGGGGGGGGGGGGGGGGGGGGGGGGGGTCATATACTGCTCTCTTAATCAACAGAAGAGGATTGAGGCCATTAAACAAAAAAAAAAAAAAAGAAAAACAAGCAAACAAATTACCATAAAATGCCACTAAAACAGGCTATTGAATTCTGAGTTGATTTTAGTCTCAAAATTCTTACTTCAATCTCAGAATCATTACTTTTAATCTCAAAATTATCAGTCAAATTACTTGACGTTATCCTAAAGCTGTTGTGAAAAGGCATTCCCTTTTATGGAGATTTCTTACTCTGTAGTAATCTATGTCGGTTACAGTTACAGTTTCTCATGTCTCAATAATATTCTTTGCCCACACATTCCTCATACTGCACAGCGAGGGTAAGTCCTCACATGGGAGCTAATTGGCTGTGCTGCACTTTGTTTTGATGTGAACAGCAGCTTTCTTTATGTTTGTGACATTGAACATCTGACGCTGAACATTCCTTACGCCTCTTGTGCCGTAAGAAATGTCACTATTAGAATAAAATTGTCCTGTGAGTCATATACTCACAGGACAAGTTCTGCAGAATTGCAGGTATCGTTGGAAATAATCATTTAGTCTCTATAATATTTTCAGAACCCCAAAATCTATCTTTTCCTGATCTCTTAGGTGTCTAAGGCCCCGTCCACACAAAGTCAAAACGAACACGAAACGGTAATATTTTCCATAACGTTTGTCGTAAAGATGGAGATGTAAAATAAATGTGATCGTCCACACGAATGCATGAAAACACTGCAAAATGTATGCCAGGCCTGTAAGTGGCGCTGTGGTGCCAAAGCAAAAATAGGCGAAAACAGGCAACGAAATGTTGGACATGCGCAGTAATATTTATACAACAACCAAACCGGAAAACCGGAAAATGGCCCTGCGGGTCCATTTTCGTGGTTCAGTCAAATTGAGGTGATGCGTGTAAGAAAAAAAATGCGGTTAAAGCTTAAAGATGGAAACGCGAAAACGACGTTTCAAAATCTTCCCACTCTGAAGGCTTCGTATGGATGAGAGGCTGGTTTGGTGAAAAATTTGTGCGTTTAGGCCAGGGTTTGACTTTGTGTGGACGGGGCCTTAGGAGTGAATGGCTGCATAGATGGTACTCACATTCATGCTGACTTTCAGAGCCTTGCATGGTCAGGCCCCTGCTGTACAATGCTGCCATACTGTGACTCTACTCTTCTTAAGCATCCTTCAATCTTCCATTCAGAATCTCCTGAAGGTCCCACAAACATGTTTTAAAACGGGGGAGACTTGTCCTTTCAAGCTGTAGCTCCCAGACTGTGGAACGACTTGCTTCTGTTCCTACATATGGTCAATGTTGACCTAAATAAATAATGAGGATAAATAGAATCTACCTGTGTGTAATCAAGTGTCCTTATAAATGCGTCTGCTCTGTGATTGTCTCAGATGTCTGTTTAAAGAGCAGAAAGCATCATGAAGGATAAGAAACACAGCAGGCAGGTCCAAAAGCCTGCTGTGAAAGTAAACATGTGGCAGAAGGTGCTCTGGTCAGATGAAACTAAAATCGAACTTTCTGGCAGTGATATAAAATGATATGATTGGTGTAAAAGCGCCACAACTCATCATCCTGAACACACCAACCTGACTTTCAAACATGGTGGAGGCTTCTTCTTTTTAGCAGGGACAGGGAAGATGGTTCAAATTGATGGGAGGATGAATGGAGCCAAAGATGGGACCATTCTAGAAGAAAACCTTTTGTATTTGCAAAAGACTTGGACGGAGACTTACCTTCCTATAAGACAATGATCCAAAACATAAAGCATAATGGTTCACAAATAACAATATAAAGGTGTCGGTGTTGAATGGCCTAGTCGAAGTCCAGACCTAAATCTAAATGAGAATCTGTGTAAAGAACTGAAAACTGCTGTTCATCCAGCCTCACCGAGCTCCAGCTGTTTTGCTGGAAGAATGGACAAAAATGTCCGTCTCTCAATGTGCAAAAATGATAGAGACAAACTCCAAGAGACGAGCCGCTTAAATCGCAGCGAAAGGTGGTGCTATGAAGTCATAACTAAAAGGGGGGGGGGGGAATGTACACTAACAGCTTCATTGATGATTTTTTGGGCAGAGGGCACCGCAAGAGACAGCACACCATCAACAACTGATGAGACAAAAGATGAGGGTTAAATGCACCATCAGACTAGAGGACAGAAACACTTCAATCGGATTTATTTTGTGAAGATATTTCCAACTCTATTTCACAGGGGTCACATTTCTTTGACATAGCTACACCTTCGCATCACATATTAGATCTGATTAATGATGCCACAGTGAATGTAGTCATAAGCTGTAGACCGACAACAGTAGCTGTTACAATTACTAATTAAGACAAATAGACGGGTGTGGTAGAGCCAATGCAGTGAAAAGGTTGTGAACGTTTTTTGTTTTTTTTTAAGAACTACCCTGTTCTGATAGAATGCTGAGTCCAACGATGTTGCTCCTGTGATGCGCTCTGCTATTCGATGCCAACTACTGTGAGAGAGGACCATCTCTTCTGCGCCCGGTACCTGAGGCAGTGACAGACCCCCGTTTGTTAGCATGCATAACAAGCACTAATGTCACACCATTGCAAGCATTTTGGTTTTACTTTAAGTATATCATGTTAAACATAGACATAGGACATCAACTTACTACAAGCACATTTATTTTTCGTGGGCACACATACATAATTCAATTTAATTCAGTTTATTTATATAGTCCCATATAGTTCACAACATCTCAAGTCACTTTCCAGTTCACCAGATCATCCAGTCAAAGGTTTTTATCTAAGGAAAACCAGCTGATTGCATCGACTCATTGACTCTTCAGCAATCCCTCACACTAAGCATGCTTGTAGCGACAGTGGAGAGGAAAAACTCCCTTTGAACAGGAAGAACACTGCAAAAAAATTTAAATCTAATTACAGTAAGTCATTTTTTCTTAAAATAAGTGCATTTTCTTTTGAATTGAGGGGTAAGTGAAACATTTTGCCAATGAAACGAGACAATTTACACTTAATATAAGAAAAAAAACTGCATTGTCTTATTTCAAGTACCGGTACATATGGTCTAATTAACTTATTCCAAGAGTAAAAATGCTCATTCCATTGGCAAATCATCCTATTTTTCCCACTCAAATTAAGAGTAAATTCACTTAATTTAATAAATTTTCACTTATTTCTAGAGGGTTTTTGCAGTGAAACCTCCAGCAGAACCAGGCTCAGTGTGAGCGGCAGAGATGGCAAAAGTACTTACTTTCCGTACTTGAGTACTTAAAGTACTTACTTAAAGTATAAAAGTAAAAGTAGAAACCACTTTTTTCATGCCGTTGCCTACATTTTAAATGGATGTCTGCCAATAGGACTAGATCTCCGTTGTGTTCATTTTCAATCATCTCGTCGCCCATGCTACTATGCTAACGCCACCGCCACCAAGCTGCAATGATTTGCCGCCAATGAATACCGCCGAATCTGTCGATTCATCTTGTAGTGGTGCGTCAAATGCAACGTAGATTCCCATCCAATTAGATTGAATTTGGTATTGATGACGTGAAAAATAATAACGGTAACTCCATTGAAATGATTCGAAACTAAAGTAACGAGACAATTTTTTAAAATGTAAGGAGCAGAAAGTACAGATATTTGTGTAAAAATGTAAGGAGTAGAAGTAAAAAGTCGCCATGAAAATAAGTAGTAAAGTAAAGTAAAAATATCAGAAAAATCTACTTGAGTACAGTAACAAAGTATTTGTACTTCGTTACTTCCCATCTCTGGTGAGCAGCCATCTGCTGAGGCCCACTGGGGTTCAAGGAGACAGAAGCAGACATAGAAAAATAAGCATAGATACAAAAGGCAACAGTCAACCAGCTCCACAGGCGGCCCCGTCCAGGAAACACACGGCCAGGCAGACGAGCTCCGAGCCAGCTCCCATGTCAGAGGATGAAGAGAGCACATCCAGTTAGTCACAGTCAGAGAAACAGGACTACACTGGAAAACAGGAAGATCTCCAACATCTAGAAACAAAGGTGTTGATGGCAGCAGCACAGCTGATATTTCTCTCCAGGATGGAGTCACAGGCAAACAGGAACAGACCAGATGAAGCTACTATGAGAAAAAGCAGAGAGAGCAGAACGTTAGAGATTGAACTAACAGATTCTGCAGAGTGGGAGATATAACTATTGTATTTATCAGATAAAGCCCCTAAATGCTACAATTCAGTTTGTAAAGTTTACACAAATAAACCGTAGATCAACCTTACCTCACTTCACAGCGTTTTCATATTTAATTTTTATTTTCTGTCATGTTCTTTTCTGGATTGCTGGATTGTACCAGACACAGTTGATGCATATACAGATAGAACTTTGTGGACAATAACAATTATGTTTTTCATCAAATCACACTCATACATTTACTTTATCTGTAATTATCTCCCATTTTATCTGCATATATTTTGTGATATTGCTTTAAATGTTGGTTGACTCCTATTTCAGCGCTAAGTAGTAGTTGCTCTGAACCTACTTACTTCCCTCTCCTGTAGTGGTGAAATTTATTTTATGTCTTCCATTGATGAAGGCTTCTTATATGATCCCATCCAGGCTGAACTTAGCAGAGATTCAACTAAGATCATTGGCACACCTCTAAATGTTATTCTTTTTTTATATCTCTAGAGGATGAGGCAGCATCTGAGTTAAATATAGAACCTGAACCGTGTTTAAACTACTGTTTAGTTGAGCTTTCATAGTTGCCAAATGATTATTTTCATCTTGGCCTTCAACTTGTTTGTTAGATCCAGTTCCAACTAAGTTATTCAAGGGAGTTTTTTTTCTCTGCTTTCCACTTCCATTTTAGATAAGATGAATCTATTCCTGTTGCAAGGAAATGTACTGCAGACGTTCAAGGTTGCTGTAATTAAATCAATCCTTCAGAAATCTTCTGTCAATATGAAAACACTTTGTAAGTCAGATTGCTCTATCTAATCTGTTCTTATCTAACTTTTTAGAGAAAATAGTTACTACGCAAATGTGTGACCACTTAATTCCGGGTCACACCGGTTGTGTATGACGTTTAAATCTCATCCGATTATTTTCCATGTCCCACTGACTGCATATACAGGGGATCGGACTATGTAGAGTGAGCAGATCCCAACGTGTGAAGATTATTTTCCACTTCTGTCTCACCCTAACCCCCTAACCCTAACCCTAACCCTAACCGAGGCAGATTATGCAAAGCTTTAAAGGCCAAGCTCTGTCTCATTTCGGAGATATAATTGTTCCTTATGTTCCTAACACAACACTTCACTCTCAATTTACAGGTTTACTAGTGGTTCGTAGAATATAATAATAATAATATAAGAAAAAAGCTGTCCAATGTGGACGCACTCTGTATACTGTATATTACGGTGGCTGAGAAGTGCAAAACACATTTACAATTCAAAAACACATTAACAAATAAAAAACAAAATAACATTTGAAGAAACAAATTCACATTTTAAATAAGTTAGATTTTAGGTGAGAGAAAGTTTCATTTTAGAGAAAAAAAATACATTATAGGGAAAGAAATTTACTAATGGTGACGTCACAACCGGCCACTGGGACATTCCCTTTCCGTGTAGCCGTCTTTTGTTCATTTGTTTTTGGCTATGTAACTGTGTTTTGCCGCTTGCAGTTTTGTCTTTGCACTTGTACAAGTGTTTCCGAACGGTCAATTTTTCTTTTGGATGTAAATGTGTTTCCCTATAATGTATTTTTTTTTTTTCTCTAAAATGAAACTTTCTCTCACCTAAAATCTAACTTATTTAAAATGTAAATTTGTTTGCTAAAATTTAAACTTTTTTTTTCAAAAATACATTTGTTTCATAAGATATAATGTTGTTTCTTCAAATGTTATTTTGTTTTTTATTTGTTAATGTGTTTTTGAATTGTAAATGTGTTTCGCACTTCTCAGCCACCGTAGTATATATCCCATGCAACTTTTTCTTCCTTAGGCACATTCTTCTCCTTTGACTATTTAAGCTGATGCAACAAGTACATTTCCCCACTGTGAGATCAATAAAGTCAACCAATCAATATCTAAAAGCAGAATGGGAGGCAGATCTTTTAGTTATCAGGCTCCTCTCCTGTGGAACCAACTACCAGTTTTGGTCCGTGAGGCAGACACCCTGTCTACTTTTAAGGCTAGGCTTAAAACTTATAGCGGCCCAGGTAATCCTGATATGTCTCTCGTTTTGTATGGCCATAGACTTAGGCTGCCAAAGGATAAAGGGACCACTTTACATCATATTTTGTCTACTTTTTATTTGCTTTAATAGCAGCTTCATCTGGTCTGCTCCATCAATACCATTGGTTATAGATGAAAGAGTTGGACCTGTTTTTTAGTGATTCTTTAGCTATTGGCTCAGCCTTTACCGTAACTAACTGTATTGAAGGAGGCGTCAAGCTATCTTTCTGAGAAGAAAAAAAATCCACTGAACAGAGGGGAAGGCTTGCGGTCGCAGCTTCCAAGAATTTACAATTCAGAAATGGGACTTATTTTCTGAAGAAGTTATATAAGAACTCCCATTATGATTCAAAAGACAGATTACTAAAAGCTCATGCACAACCAGAGGCTCGAATTATCCAAAAGAATAAAGTGCAGCTATTTGATTTGCATCTGACTTGCAGTGTGTGCAGGAGAATAGACCTCCATGCTGTTCAAATACATCCGCACTCTAACTACTGTTTGCTCTGGTTTGAGCCAACAGAACTGACAAAGACTCCTGGACATGTGTCTTCAAAAAACTGAGCGAAATTCCGGTTTAGTTCCATTTTAAGCAAGTGCTCTCTTTCATTCCTTTGACATGAAAACCAGCTCACAGCTCGACCATTCCACTGTTAGGCAGAGCCTTCTGTTGAACTAGTTTACCGTTACCATTTCTAACATAGAAAGCATTTATGTGTTGCTTTATTGTATGTCTCGCACCATGTCTTTCGGTTGTGCTGTTCTTTTTACATCTCGTTGCAGGTGATGAAGCAGACTGAAAATGCTTTGTCATTGTCTCCTTTCTATCTCCTCTTTCTTTCATTACTGCAAAAACAATCTCAAATTGAGTAAAAATGTCTTAAATTAAGTGTATTTACCCTTAATTTGAGCAGGTAAATAAGATGATTTGCCAATGGAATTAGTAATTTTACTCTTAAAATAAGCTATCTAGATATTATGCACTGGAAATAAGACAATGCAATTGTTTTTTCTTGTAAATTGTCTTGTTCCATTGGCAAAGTGTCACTTCAATCCTTAATTCAAGAAAAAATGCACTAATTTTAAAAAAATGACTTATTTAGATTTTTTTTTCAGTGATCCTTTCTCTTTTTTTTCTTTTTTCCTTTTCTTCTTCTGTTTTTCTGCTCTATTTACATTGCAGTGTCCTAATAAACTGTAAAACTCCCTGGATAATTATAATAAAGCAATTTATTTGCATGAAACAAGTGGTACACAAGTGGAGCAGTATGGCAATTGCCATACTGCTCCACTTGTGAAAGTAAAATCTGTTGGGCTCTTTTTGGCATCAAGACAATTATTCTTATTGCCACATTGCCAGACAGGACACTGTAAAAAAAAAAAAAAAAAAAGAAAAGAAAAAGAAAGCATTTATGGATCCACGCTTTTATCTTTGTCTCCTTCAACCCCCAGTTTGTGTTGGCAGAAGGCCGCTAACACAGGGCCCCGTTCTCATGGAGATTTCTTCCCGTTAAAAGGGAGGTTTTTCTCTCTACTGTACTTGCATGCATGTTTGCTGTGAGGCATTACTGTAGAGTCAGGGACAAAATGCAAGTGAATATCTACTGTCGCCAAATGCTAATCCAGGAGGAGCGTACGCTGCAAGTCAGTGACTTAATGCAATTGTTTTTTTTTCCTTAGAAACTTCTAACCAATCTAACTGAAGTATCTAATTGGACTGTCTCATAAAGGTCCTTGAGATGATGTTATGAATTGGTGCTATATAAAAACATGAGTCTCAATCATTCCAAAAAAAGTTAAAAAACCAATCCACTGGACTTTGTTTCCAAGTTTGAAGACGTTTCGCTTCCCGTCCAGGAAGCTTTTTCAATAAAAAATGTCAGAAATAGCGTTGAGTTCCAGGTTTTATACAGTAGCCTAACAAAGTCTTGCTTTTGACATTTTTCAAGCATTTATTTCATTTACTATTAGTGTCAGGAATCCAGTTTGTGTGGTCTGTTTTTGTGTTTCCTTTCATCCTCCAACAGGAGGTGCCCTGTCCTCATTGGGTCTCCCTGCACACCTGCAGCTCGTTTCCTCATTACCTGTGGAGTGTTCTTAAGCTGCTGACTGCCACTACCTCAACGCCAGAGTGTTTGCCAGTTTGGGGTATTCTAGCCATGCTTAGTTTAGCAGAGTCTAACCTGAGTTTTTGTTTTGCCAGTTTTGGGTACTCTAGCCATGCTTAGTTTTTGTCTACCTGAGTTTTAACCTCGCTGATTTTGTCTTTGCCTCTCGGCAGGAAGTCATCCTGCAAACTGGATGTTTTGGACCTTCTCTCCCCTGGAAGGATCTTCTGAGAACCAAACTGAGCTGAGGATTCAAGTTTGTGGTTTGGATCAACCTTTCCTCCCCAAGGATTGTCTGGGGCCTCTCTCTGAGCAGGGGATTCATCTCCACAATAACCCGTTCAAGTACAGCAGGAAATCTAAGTGGCAGTCAGCTTCTCCGTTCACCAAGGAACAACCGCAGTCTGGATAAACCCTGTCCGCCCTCCGACGAATAAGACATTCACCGGAACGTCCCACACAGACTGGATTCAATTAAAGACACCTTTTTCTGGAAACGTGAGTCTGCACCCTATTCCTCCTCTTCAAGTCAAAGAATCCAATTTCCCACTGAGCCTGAACTAACCACAGTATCTTCCCCTCATTTTCAAGTTCCGGTTTAACAGTGTTCAGAGCAGCACTGGACTCATCTTATTACACTAAATAAACCTGTTAAACTTTTCCCTGGTCTCTCTGTTTGGGCTTCTACATTTGGGTCAGATCTTTAATTAAATCATGACAATAAGTTTGGTGTTTATACTTGCACCAGATAAAAAAACCCAAATTTAATTTTTTTCCTATTAAACTAAAACATTAAGAGCCATAAAAAACTGATGTGTGAACTATAACAAGCATGAAATAATCATGGATAAGATGAGATTAATCCCCAAATCGTTATTTCTTTGACTGTTAATAGAGTGCAATATCAGAGGATATTAATACATGGGGAGGAAAAAGGAGGGGTAGAACATAGTGGACAAGAGACGAGTTTAAAACAAAGGCTTTGGGAAGTGAAGTGCTTTCAAGCATCTGAAGATGGTCAAGACATAAAACACACATAGCGAACAAAAACCTAGGCTAAAGCTGTTACAATTCCTTTCTTAAGTCCTTCTGAACCAGACACAACATTAGAAATATCTTAGCTGGGATATTGCGAAAGGAAATATTACTCAGTGGTTTAAAATGAATAACAATCATATTTCAGCTGAGAGTATATATTTTGCATTTATAAAAAAAAAAAATCAAAGTAGCAGTTTGGAGGAACATTGAAAGTTCAAAAATCTATTAACTGAGGTGCAATATGTAATTTCCACAGACAGTGATGATTTGAATGAGGCATGTCATGTCAAGTGCTGCTATTGCTGCTCTGAGTTTTATCAAGCTAAACTGCAGGAGAGATTTCAATGCACTCCATGCGTCCCTCTGCTGACAAGCTTATTTTATTTTCCAGCAAACTTCAGCATCTACCCATATTACCAAAAGCATAATTTCCCACTTTAATGACCAAAGAGTAACTGAATAATCAATTACTTGGTCTGATCAAAATCCCATAGAGGCTAAATTTACTATTGTCTGAAAAAAGTTGAGACACTAGTGACAACAACACTGATGAGCTGAGGGCTGCTGTTAAAACATCCTGGGTTTCCATTCAAAATCACTACAGGCACATGTATTAATCCACTGATATAAAATAAAGTTTATATCAGTGGATTAAGGTGCTACTTTAAGCAAAAGTGGCCTAGATATAACCCTAAGCATGCAATACTTAAAACGGCCAAAAATGGTTATTATAACTTATCGTTTTTAATTACTTTTATGTAAAAAATAACATTTCTCTGTGAAACTGAATCTAAAGTTATAAATAGCTATACAACAAATTAAAGCTGAATATCGGACATCGGCCACCCCACCGATATTTAACCCGATATTTGATCAGCTTCTGAGTTTCTAAAGTCTAAAAAAATAAAAATAAATACTTCTTCTTCTTCCTCAAAAACTTCTTTTTTACAGACTTAAAAACTTCTAAAGACGAGGGAAAAAATATTGATACATTAAAATATCCCAATATCTTCATATGCTGATATATTGCCATTTAAAAACACCATATCAATCTCTTTTACTAATGAAATATTGCTATATGTCATTGTTATGCTACGAAATCCCCGAAAATTCACGAAATTTTGCCATATTTTTATATGTTGATATATTGACGCGGTATCGATCTATTTTACTAACAAAATCTCACAAGAATTTGCAAAATATCACGAGAGTTTGTAACAGAACGATGAAATTTTGCGAGATTTTGAAAGTAAAATAGATCGATACCCCGTTTTTAAAAATCTATTTGATATCAGCATATGAAAATATATTTGAGTATATCATTTTTCAAAGTGTCAGAAATGGATAAAAAAACTGCTATTTTCAATGACTACTTATTTTTGTCCAGCTTTAACATCGGTATCGATATCGGTTATCGGCTACATGAGTTTTAAAATATCGGCACATCGGATATCGGCCAAAATCCCAATATCGTGCATCTCTACAACAAATCATTAAAATTAACCCGAGTGTATCTTTAACTCGTTAGTTTATGTATTGTTTTCTACATTATGATTAATAACAGTAATAACATGGACATGGACAATACACGCACCCTAGTTTAGTTTTGTCTTCAATTTAATGTTTTGTTTTCAATAACTCAGTGCAATATTTATTTATTGATGTTACTTATTCAATAACTAAATAAATATATGTGTATATATATACTCTTTACCCTGTAAATAGCTAGCTCTTACTCATAGAAAACATATTTATTGTGCAGGAATATGTTCTTAGCTCTGTTACACTGGTAGCCAAGTAATCGACATTTCGTTGTCAAGATTCACCCTGTGTTTTTTGTGCAATGATAATAAATGAAGTCTGAGAATTATTTGTGTTTCCCATTTTAAAGCACATCTGATGCCACTGTATGTTCAAACAGCTGTTTTCGATGCTCCATTCTGTTTATTAGCTGAAATTCAATCTTTTTGTCGTGGTCTTTCATACCAATAAATGTGACTTCCATTACACTTAAAGTCTGAATGTTTCTGCATATTAGAGCAACCTGTGTGTGCAGAAACAGAACAGACGTCTCACAGCAGTGACTGCTTTCAGAGGTAATGATGAACATGACTTTCACTTGGAGTATTTAATAAAGCTGGTTAAAATTAAAACCTAAAAAATATGCTGTTTTTATTTTAGATTTTGTAAAAATTAAAAAAAGTAATAGCAGATTCTGGTGACGGTACCAGAATCTCTGTCTTATTAAGATCTTGAGCGATAGAAGCCGACATCATCATGACCATATCATTAACAAAGAAGATAGGTAAGTAAAAAAAAAAAAAAGCACAATTATTAACAACAGCATTTTGCAAAGCCATCAGAGACCGCTATGTCTATGGTTTGATTTCTTTGTATGTGTGAATGGCATAGATTGTTACCGTCATCTGGTGAAGATGTCATGTGAAGAGCACCTCTAGAAACATATGTATTGAGAAAATTGGTAGCGTGTTCATTCTGCTCATTCACTGTCGAAAAGCTGTATGTAAAGAATTTTCATTTTGTTTACACTCTATGTATACAAAATACAATAAAGGTTGTTTCTAACAAATGTATCTGCTGTATATGGCCATCACAAGATTTTCACAAGAAGAAGAGGATTTATTAGGATCAAATGTTAACTAGTGCTGCTTTCTGTCATGAACCGAGGACAGATGGACCCAGTATTCAAGGGGAAACAGTCAGTAGGAAAGTTCAAAAGAAAACAAAACAAAAACTAAAGTGGAGCTGTGGCCCGCGGACACTGCAGGATGGGGAGCGGGGCACCGCCCAATCACAGGACTCTGGTTTAACAATCCAGTCCTAGAATGTCCCCAAGTGCTGCAGTTCCAGAGGACATGCTGGAAGCCGATCCTGGTCAGGGATCCAGAACAGACAGGAACAGAAACAGGTGGCAGGATCCAGACTTCCATGCATCCACAGGCTCCCAGGAGGGTTCAGAGTCTGACTGGGACCAGAAGCATGACCAGGTGGTCACGCAAAGGAGCAGACAGGATCAGGTGCAGACAGGCAGGCTCAGTGGAAGAGGGTAGCCGAGACAGGACGTGGAACCAGAAATAGATGCAGGACTTTAAACTGGTCTCCTCCCAGGAGCCAGGCTTCCTGAGATAAAAACTGAACCTCCCCACATATTGAGCCAAAAACCCAGAGGACTCCGCGGGGGAGGAACAGTGGACGATTAGGAGACGAGACAAACACAAAAACCTCTTTCCACTGCCCGAAAGGATCCAGGACATGAACCATGAACTAAAACTGAAGAGACAGACTGACAGAAAACAAATAATGAAACCTTTTCTATCATCGTTTGCTCCCTTAAGCACCAGAATTTCTGCACTGTGGGACAGTAAAGGGATTATCTATTCTGTATGTTTAGCGAAGAATGTTTATGTTTGGAAGATATGATGTAAGGCTCCGAAAGAAAACTTTTAACTGAATGTAACCTTGTTGAGTGGGATTTTGCAGACTCCCCATATAGCTATTTTGTAGTTCTGCTCAATACTGATTGAAATGTAAAACGTCAGAGAGGAGGAGGAGGAGAAAGGCCACTAAAACCCCAAAAGGTTGGTTAAAATTCCTTTACTTAATGCAGTTTTACCAACTGAAAAGAATGCCTTATTTTTTGAATAGTTGTAGTGAAAATTTATTCCATAACTTATATTCAATCTTGGAAAAGTACTTTTTAAATTGGATTCTAATATCTGATTATAAATAAAAACATAGACGGAGATTTACATTTTCTAGTAAATAAGATAAATCATGAAGTGGAGAGGAAGAAAAGAGCATAAGAATCAAACCAATGAAATTTAAGGACGTTGTTTTAGCACCTCTATGCATCAACTGTGACTGAAATGAAGAGTTGGTCCCTCTTGTCCTGCTCTTTGCAAGACTACAGTCACCACACCTGTGAAGCTGTAGATGTTATTAGGTTATGTTGTCATGCTGCAGTGTTATGACAGTGCACGATGAACTTTTGTACACCAATTCCCTCGTTGCTTTTTAAGCTTGCCTGCAGACCGTGCCCTTTTTCATGGGCTTGTAGATTGCTAGGAAACGCATCAAGCTCCTGTGGGTGCGATGCCCAAAGTCTCCCCCTCTGTGCTGGGTGACCCCATTGCCCTTCCTCTGGTGTCCACTGGGCTGTTTGTGTCTGGCTGCTGAACCTCCGCTACCATGGTTATTAGAGAGCATATCCGCTCTTGCTTCTCCTCTTTTCTTCCACCTGCCTCACGTCACGTCTGTTTCAAACTTCCGCAGCTCTCTCTTTCCCTGTTTTTTCTTTCATATAATAACATGAAAGCATTCTTTTGTTTTACTCCCTATGTAATATCTGCTCTTTACCTCGATGCAATAAATAAAGCATGGGGATCCATCAGAAGTGCACTCACACGACCCTCGAAACCCTTTAAAACAATTATAAATTAGATTCTTTTTTAATTGAAATGTATTTATAAATCTCACCAGTAATCACACTCAACCTCTTTTGTTCTTGTTCCATCAATCACAGGAAAACGTGGCAGGCTGGCCTACAGGTAGATAAGTTCACTAATTAATGATTGAGGGGTTGATGGTTAATTACAGACAGAATGATCCGCTGCAGTATTAAACTCAAAGTAATTGGATTTCTTTGTTCATTTTTTTGCAGAGAGATTTGTCTGTGAACACTTACGTTGAAAGGCTTGCAGAAACTGTTGGTTGATTTTTTAAACAAAACTACAAAACTATTGGTGTTTGCTAAAGTTTCATCTGTTTGGATTGATCTAATAATTATAATAATATAGAGCTAGATGAATCAGATCAACCTTTGATTATCAAAGAAGTCACCTAGCAACAAGACAGCAGTTTATTAAAGAAAATCTTATTCTAAGTACAACCAAAATTCAACATATACTTCTCACTTATTCAATCATGTTGTTTACTTTACTGGCCCTATTTTGGTACATTCACTGCAAAAAATGTAAATCTACACAAGTCATTTTTTCTTTAAATAAGTGCATTTTTTCTTGAATTGAGGAGGAAAGTGAGACATTTTGCCAAAGGAACGAGACAATTTACACTTAAAATAAAAAATAAACATTTGCATTGTCTTATTTCAAGTGCATATTATCTTATTTTAAGAGCGAAAATGTTCATCCCATTGGCAAATTATCTCATTTAACTACTCAAATTAAAGGTAAGTACACTTAATTTAAGAAGATTTTACTCATTTCTAAATATTTTTTCCAATGTTAACCTTGCGTTGTCTCTTGAAGTCAGCCAAAGTTTGTCTATTATGTATTTTGAATCCTTCTGAATTAGATCAGGCTAAAAATAATCTAATTTTAAGATATAAAACAGTTGTCTCCAAGGCTGATTCTACAATACCCATCATGTTGATTGTGTTAACTTTTATTAAAAACTCCAAATTGTTTCTATATCTTGATTTTCTAATATAAAATTCAAGTTTTGGATCAATATTATCTGGTAATTGTCATTATCTAAAACTTAATACACCTTGACTTACTGCAAAAAAAATTGTATCAAAATTGAACCAAAGAGCATAATGCCGACACCAGTGTTGGGTCAAACATGTTGTTTGATTAAAAAAGACTATATGAGTACACAAAATGAATAATATCATTTTTATGAACTAATATGAACAAGCTGGATAGGGTAAATTTCCAACACAACAGCATGTGTTATTCCAGGCTAACCGCTACAGTTAGCCTGGAATAACTGTGGCTGAAGCAAACAAAAGCTAACAGCTGAGGTTAGCTTTGCCAAGCAAACATATTAAAGATAGAGAAATGCTGCAGAGAAGTGATTCCCCTAATTCCACCAACTAGGTATGAATTATTTTGCGATTTTTACTCAACCAGCTCCACAGCAGCCGCCCTCCTACCATGCAACACAAAGCCAGACAAACGAGCTCCGAGCCAGCTCCCATATCAGAGGATGTAAGAGAGCACATCCAGTTAGTCACAGTTAGAGAAACAGGACTACACTGAAAAACAGGCCACTGATCTTTTTGTGTCTCTGCTCTCTTTCCTTGAAACCACAGACCGCACTAAAATGAGTACATTCTCATTTCTTTTTCTTAAAATCAGATGGTTCCTCAATTCCTTAACCCTCTATGATATTGAACTAGAAGGATAGCATGAAGAAACAACCCTAATGTTACAACAAACAAAACATTCTTGCGCATTGTCCATGGCAATACATGGCAACACCAAAACAAATTGTATTGCACAGAAGCTTATCAATACCTACACAGCAACAAAGTTGACTGTCTGCTGATCAGAAACAAATCAAATCAAAGCTGCAAGCGGTGTTGAATGGCCCTCCAGCTAAGCCTTTGATATATAATAATTCCTTTGGTTACTTTTGATCCTCAATGCCTAAGGTCAAAGTAGAGTAAATTATGAGCACCTCTGTTGTAGGAGGAGTGCGCTCAAATACATAATGAAGGTAAAAACTGAAAGTGATTGATTTAATTCCTAATGGCTGACTTGCTGTGGGGTTTGGACCATGGCTCCAAGATACTTTTTTGTAGGTCCTGAGGGGCTAAACATGTGTACCAAGTCACTGTAAAGTGAATTTAAAGTCTGTAACTTAAAAGCTCTGGGAGGATTTTGTTCAGATATAGAGGCTATAAAGTGCAAAATCATAGTGAAAATTTGAAATTCAATCCAAAATGGCTGACTTTGGGGTTTAGACCGTGGCCCCAAGAGTTTTTTTTTGAAAATAATGAACTTTATCACAATATGCTAAAATTTTCAGAATGACCTGTTGTTCCTGGTCCTTTGTAGGTCCAAGTTTAATAATCCTCAGTAATTGCATGGCTTGGCGCTGGTTGTTTTACTTTCTAGGGGGTGCTGTAGAGAAAAAAAGCCCTGCCTACAAACTTTTGGGTTTGATTCCTGTGTGGGCTTGTATCAGGTTTCATCATAGCCATTTTGGTATAGATTGAATGATCTATGTGGAAATGAGAGCCAAAAGTATGGTCACGGCAAAATGCCTCACTTTGCCATATCGCCATGGCAACACCATTTAACCAAAACTCTCTGTGCCTTAAACGGATTTAGACCAAGATGTTTTCTGCCTTCTGACATAGTTTGAAGAGGTTTGGTGAGGTTAAAACCAGCATATGGCTCATTAGGCCTACAACCACATTTAATTTAATTTTGATTGTTTTTTGTAAAAGTTATTTCATTTCAAATTGCTGGAAAAGTTTGCAAATTTCTGAGCCCAATAACTTTAGATCTGACATGCATTACCTACTCACACAGCAATATGACAAGTTAGTTAAAGTTCGACATGAACAAAAATGAAAAATTCACATTTGACCCAAAATGGCCGACTTCGGGTGGGTTTTAGGGCATACCTCCAAAGGTAGTTTTTCCATAATTTTAGGAGATCTACATGTGTACCAAATTTTATATCTCTGTGACTTATGGTTTTTCCAATCTCACTTTAGGTCACACTGTTGAGCCGTTTCGAAGCGCCCATTTACGACTCCATTTTAATATGCAAATTTCACAATGTTATGTAGCGTCTGGTGAGTTTGTGAATACGTTAAAGCCTCCAAATAAGCAATTCATTTAGGAGAAAAAATAATAATAAACATTCAAATTACAATAGTCCTTTGCAGCGCTTTAGCTGCTCAGGTCTAACTAGTGTATAATAAGGCAGATGTTTAACCAAGCCATTGTCTGAATGATTTCAGCACTGTCATGGTGGTTACAGAGGAAGGAGAGATGGAAACTGTGAGCTTCATATCTACAGCTTAACCCAAAACCAAGCTGTTGCCAAAGAATCTTCCATGTCAACCCAATGCAAGTTTTAAATTGAGAACAGAAAATCCTGTATTCATTCCCGGCTCCTTTTCTCCCCATCATCCAGGGAGATGCATGGACTCTGAGAGACAAAGAGTAGAGCGCCAATAAGGCAGCGGCTCACAGGTTGACATGGAAAGCAGGTGTTTTGTTACATAACCCACCGACACCCACTTACAAGACTGATCAAGCTCATAGAAAGCTTATATATATATATATATATATTATTTTTTTACTTTGTTTATTGAACATTTTGAAGATAAGACACATAGTTGGGACAAATTCAAAGTGTCAATACAATCTCAGTGTCACAGTTCAGTCAACCCCCAATCCACCCTGACCACCCACCCCACCCACAGGCAAGAAAATAAATAAATAAACAAATGAATAAAAAAAAAAAAAAAAAAAAAAAAAAAATATATAAAATAAATAAATAAATAAAATAAAAAAGGATAGACATGGATGTAAATGTAGATAAATAAGTAGAGATCATGTTAGACATTCAAGTATCCTCAGGGTCAAGAAGATTCAAAGAGTCAAAATATCTAAGAAAAGGGTCTCATGTATCCTGAAATAACTTGATGGAGCCTCTAAGAGAAAACCTCAATTTCTCTACTTTGAGGTAGATGCTATAAATGCTATAGCCTGCTTCATTCCTTTAGGCAAGTTAGAAGTAGGGGGGGTGCCAAAGATTGCAGACATTGGATAGGGACAACCAGAGAACCATATGCTTCATACAGTGATTTAAAATCCCTGTCCAGAATATATTCAACTTGGGACATGACCAAAACATAGAAAGCTTATATTTAAAGTAAGTGGGAAAAGGCGGACCTGGTCCATTTGTTTCACTCTGCATTAACCTGGTGTGGCAGGGAAGACTAAGGCATGGTACATGCTTGAGGCTAGCCCCACTGTTTCCCACTGAGTTCCCCACTGAGTGGAATAAAGGTTCCAACCACCGGGAGCAGGAACAAATAAAATCAAATGTAATGATAGAAACCTTAGTCAGTTAAATAACCTGCTGCTGTCATTCTGCACATCTCTGATGTTGCTGCTATTTTCAAATATCCATTACTGTAAAAATGTCCATAGCTGCATATTGGTTATTAATTCTCCAGCTTTATATTGTTAAAACACTTTACAGAATTGTATTTTTTATATTTTAACTCTTCCCTATTATGTTATTCTTATACATTTTTCTAAGGTCCACATTTGTGTGACCATTTTTAATAATCTTTCTGCTGCTGTAAATTTGCCCATTGTGGGACAATAAAGGGATTTTCTGTTCCATAAAAGGGATAGAAATATATAAGTAAATCTAAACAATGTATGTACAAAATATATCTGCAAAATCTCTAATATTCAACAACAAAAAATACTTAGTTAAGCATATTGTGCAAAACAGCAATAAAAAATTAAAATCCTATCAGATTTATAGTTCCCACTCTGTAGATTTATTAGAATCTGTCCTTAAATTCCAGCCAAACCCATTTACACAGTAACAGATAAAAACCTTTAGATAAACCAAACATTACCGCCACATATCTGACTCTATAACCATTAAAACAACTATTTTCATTAATCTCAGACGGAACTATTCACTGACTGGATTATATTAAACTGAACTTTCAATTTTCACCACTGTTCAGGGCCAAGTAACATTTCCTCTGATCACAGAGCAAATCCCGATGATGAGACATTATTTCTTTTTAAGCATTTTTAATAAATACATTTTGAATAAAATTATCGTTTGTTATTGGAGTTATTGCTGTTGACTTTTACTGAAAAGCATTTTTAATATATCTATGGTCTTAAATATAATGTTATTGTAGGATTACATAGGCCTACGTTAAGCGAGTGCATGCCACAGACATCTCTATGCATGGGAACAGAGATCCCCCCCCCCGCTCCAAGGTGTCCTGGTTTTCCCAAATGAAAATATGGTCACCCTACATTAAGGAAATCGCAACTACATAAAGCAAAGCGCAACTACATTAAGAAAAACAAAACTACATAAAGCAAAGCGCAACTACCTTAAGGAAAACACAATTACATTAACCTACTGGAAAAGGTAGGTACCAGTGGGAAACATGAGACATCGCTGATTGGACGACGGCGCCGTTTGACCCTTGAACCGGAAGTTGCGTCGTCTGAACAGTCCAGCTTCTTTTAAGTGTGTCTTCAGGGTACGCAAACTAACTGAAATTTGGTGATTAGTTTTGAGCATATCCAGTATCACCTCGTACGTATGTCCTGATTCAAAATATTCCTGGATAACGGCAGCTATGTTTGGGGCGCCGACAATATCCATGTTTTCAAAAGCCGCAGCAGGCAGAATGACTTCCGGTTCAAGGGTCAAATGGCGCCGTCGTCCAATCAGCGATTTGTAGTTGCAGTTTGTGGTACGTAGAACTATCTAACAGAGAGACTTAAAACCTTCAAGACCAAAAACACACATTACAGATTAAAAACTAAAGATACACGACAAACTGGATATTCACAGCCTAAGTAAAGTCACAGGTAGCTGAGTTGGTGTATAACATTTTGTAATTGTAGCAGCAGAAAATTCCTATTTAGACAGTAGGTGTGGTGTGCAAATGGTAATGTATGAGGCTGTATGTACCATTAGATTGAGTAAAAAAAGATATCAGAAACACGGACCTGGGTCAAAGTTGCAGCTCTCGAGAGTTCTTTCCAACTTTGCAGCCTCTGCCTTTTAATGAAGATCCTCCTGCCCTATAAGAGTCATTGTGTGCAGCTGTCATTCCAACTGCTTCCAGCCCCTCCCACACATTCCCCCCCTCAGCCCCGCCCCTCCATTTCAGTCTGTAGCTCTCTCTTTTCTTTTACTCTTTATCGGCTTTAATTGCTTGAAGGTCATTGCCAATAATGTGACAACTTATTAGAAACCCCATCTGATGCCACTGATTTTATACCTCACTTGGCCACAGCGCTTGGTTTCCAGGCAATTACTGAGCATGCTATTTATTAATTTCACGGTTCACAGAGCATCACACGCTATAAATAGTGAAGGATGATAGCTCAGTCATTCACAATGTTGGCGGCTGGTATCGATTTTGAGTGACATGCTTTCATAGGATGGAGCCTTCATATTTTGGGGGTTACTAACTCATGTGGGTGTATTTCAGGTTTTGTATTTAGGCCTCAGAAACTTAAGAAATAATAAGAAACGTTGTCCATCACATCCTGAAGATCTTTTCTTCCTTTGTATCTGGTAACTGAGTGGCAAAACTCTTTATTCAACCATGTAGAAATGTGGTGCAATGTAAGAGAGACTAATCTACATTACATAAACATTAAACTGCAATTTGCCAAAGATACAGTAGAAGCCTTTCAAAATGTCCCCACTTTCCTTGATGTGTCCTTGGCTGGCCCTTGGCTGGTTGCCTGCAATTCCTTTATAAACATCAATCTTTGTACTAAATTATTATCAGACCCTGTGATTCAGTGAAAGGGTGGAGTCAGAGTAGAAAAAACAGAGTAGAAGTTGGAGGGGATTTTTCTGGGAGTTGGAGGGAAGTAGCCTCGTGAGACCATCCTGATCTCGCGAGCTTTCAAGGTTTCACTTGCAGATCAATGTGGAGACTCTCCATTAAAGAAAATTTGGAGCCGTTCACCAAACGAACGTCCAATCAGCGTTGGCTTTGAGGCGGGTTGAGGTGTGACGCAACGAGAAGCGCGACAGTTCAGTCTAAAGAACATGGCAGCTTCAGCCGATGAAACTAGTGTTAGCGTGGCTATCGAGCAAGTTATATCGGAATTACAGTGTATTTAATCACTGAAAGAAGAGTAAAACACTGCACTGGAGGCTTCTCTCAGAGGAAAAGATGTTTTTGCTCTTCTCCCGACTGGTTTCGGCAAGAGTAGCCTGGCTTGTGGTTGTGTTTTCGTCGTCGCTCTGTTAGTACGTCATATGCTTCGTTGATCTGATTGGTTTATTTGGCCCGTCTATCACCAACATAGGCCAATCAGCTAACCAGTATTTTCGCCCCTTCCCAAAATTACTTCAACGGAAGATGGATATGCGCAGCAAATCCATCTGGCGGAGTCAGGTTAGGAGGGAAGTGGTCTGCCATTCGGTTGGCGTTTGACTAGGGCCCCGTCCACACGAAGTCAAAACGAACACCAAACGCTGATATTTTCCAAAACGTTTGCCGTAAAGACGGAGACGTAAAATAAATATGAGCGTCCACACGAATGCATGAAAACGCTGCAAAATGTATGCCAGGCCTGTAAGTGGCGCTGTAGTGCCAAAGCAAAAATAAGCGACGAAATGTTGGAAATGCGCACTAATATTTATACATGGTTGCCCTGCGGGTCCATTTTCGTGGTTAAGTCAAATTCAGGTGCTGAACTATGTCGTCGATTTTGCTCTGTTCTTCCTGGAGATATTCCAGAAGAAGAAGATTCTGTTGTAAGCCCGACAGCAGGGTGAGTAGCATTAGCAGCAACGGCGCCATTGTTGTTGTGATACTGTGTCGCGCATGCGTGTTTAGAGGCGACGCTATGACGCATGCGTGTAAAAAAAAAAAATGCGGTTAGAGCGTAAAGATGGAAACGCTAAAACGGCGTTTCGAAATCTTCGCACTCTGAAGGCTGAATAAAAAAAAGATCGTTTACAGACCCCCGAAACACCGGCTTCGTGTGGATGAGAGGCTGGTTTGGTGAAAAATTTGTGCGTTTAGGCCAGGGTTCGTCTTCGTGTGGACGGGGCCTAGGAAGAGCCATTTTGAATGGCTGCTACTGTAGTAAAATAATAATGCTGCACATCGAATTAGTCCATCAGAAAATGAGTCTTTGACTTATGTGGTTTGAAATCATCTGAATGAAAAAACCTAAAATATCAAAAAAGTCCAGCAATCTATATTCTTTTTCAGGATCTTGTGTTGGTTCTTCTGGTTTTATGTGTTACAGAATTTAATAAGGGCCTTTTTTATCACCTAAACTCGTGTTTTCTTTGCAGGAGAACTGCAATAGGTCCAGAAATGAGTCTGTAATGGATTTAAAAGAAAGCACAAAGTGGTCAAAGGTCAGGGTTAAAGGTCTGGGGTGATCTAGTCCTGTGGTCCTAGTTCCTTTGGGGACAGGGATCATCTAGCTTTGAAGAAGAGAGGCACATTGTATGTTTCTAGTGAGATGTTAAAAATATCTGTAAACACCAATAGACAGTTCTTCAGCACAGAGCTAAAAGGTGGATTGGGAGATTTTTAAAAAGCTTGTGCAAATTGGTGGAATAAGATTAATGCAACAGGAACATAGGATGTAAAAACTGTGTTTACAGTTTGAAATCCTATTCTGGATTTAACAGGAAGCCAATGAAGAGAAGCCAGGATAGGAGAGATACGATCTCTCTTTTTTATTTTCATCAGAACTCTGGCTGCAGCATTTTGGATCAGCTGAAGGCTTTTAACTACAGTTTGTGGACTTCCTGATAGTGTTTTACCACCTAAAACAATTATCTTAAAAACATATATATACTAAACTTTAACACTTGATTTTACTTTGTATCTAGATGTAATAGTGTTGCATATTGTAATAGATATTCCATGAATAACCTCTCCATGAACTCCCAAAAGAATCACAAATCTTAACACTGCCTTGTGTGTTTCAGTTTTTTGTTTTTGTTTAGTTTATTTCTTTGGTTTTAATGAAAAGGCTAAGTCTCAGACGTTTTTCTTTGTTCCATTAAGCCTTTCCAAGCTGAAGATTGCTTCCAAGCTCCAACCTCTCAAAGCCAAACTGTATCAAAGTAATTTAAAATAAAAATAATTTATAGTACTTTTGAATACTGCACACTTTACTTTCTCAATGCTTTAATGATGACAACAATCACAATAGTAATCTTATTTGAATTTGTTGCAATTTCAGTAACAATTACCAGGCTGGCTAAAAAAAGAATTGCAATTCTGAGCTACTTTAGGCTGCAAAATTAAGTTTACAACTTTAGGTGAAATACAGCAATTTTATGTAGGCTTCAGGGCGTTTTTGGAAGGTTTAGGGGTAATTGCTTTCATAATGTATAACATAATCAAGTTCCAATTCCTAAACAAAAGAACAATTACTTATAAAACTTTGAAACAACTGTTATTGGTAAACATGCCAAAGACAGTTGTTGACAAAAAAGGAGAAAATACAAAACTGATAATTAAACTGAAAAATGTCAGGATTTGGTTATGGAGTGTTGACCCAAAAGCAGGAAGGCAGAGTTGAATTTCATTTGATTTAATTAAAAAGGGAAACTGAAAACAAAGGCAGGTTATCCAAAAATCCAATAATGAAAACGAAGTCCAAACTAGAATGAAATCAGGAGTCCAAAAATTCAAAAGAATCAAACATAAAAACTAGAAACCAGAAACCGTGGAGACATCAAGGGAATCACTGTCACAATGAGGAAGACTCAGGAAGACGGAGTTGGAGGAAGTTTGACAAAGTTTGGCAGTGTTTGACGAGGACCCAGCAAAGGGGAACTGAAGAGAGAGGGCTTTTTAAAGGAGACTGAGACAAAGAGAGGGCTAATGAGGAAACTGGGAGCAGGTGTGCACAGAACAAGAGAGGGAAAGAGATAGGGAAGAAGGAGAACATAAGAGGGCAGCAGAGAGCAACAAATAGAAACCTGGAAGACTGGAAATAACAACAAAATGATAATCAAATAACTAGGACTATAAAACATGGAGAAAAGAAAACAAGGAGTAAAATAAGACTGAATACTCATAAGAAAAACATAACAGAAACAGAAACCTGACAAAAAAAAACTATGTGGATTATAATAATGTTCAATTATAGGTGATATCCTTACACTAGTCCAAGAGATTCACAGCTTTGATTTTTCTTGTTCACTTTACCTTCTCCTTTGCAAGAACCATTTATCTGTCAAGAAAAGTTATGTAGTTTACAGTATAAACGCTGTAATTTTCAGTTACACTGATAGAAAACGTACAAGGAAGCAACAAAGGAAAGTCGGACTAAAACCTTAACAATGAATGGAGTGTATATGTTAAGCAGCATGGCAAATTGACATTTCATAATCTCTTAAGAAGTGCTTTGCATAAGCCTGGCATTTTAAAAGGGATGTTTTCCCCCTAAAGAGTTCTCAAATGTTTATTACATACAGCCCCCAGCTCTCTCCTTTCAAGTCCCACTTCACATGAGTGGCTCTCTCACATCTCCAGCTCGTTCTATTGCCTAAAGGTGTGAAAAAAGGCAGGCGAATATACACGAGTCTTTGACCTTTTAAGTCAATAGCATAAATGTTGACTCCAGCTGCCACCGTTGTCTTGTTATCATTACTGAATCACAACAGAGAAAGCAAATTAGGCTCAATATTCTCAGTAATGTATGGGTTTAATCACCGCCAGGCATCAAACTTGTAAAGAACAATCATCTCTGGATGCTTGTGAATAATCAAAGACACAGAAATGAAGCTTATAAAAGCTTCAGAGTTGATTTTTTTTCCTTTTTTTGTATAAACTGTTTCCAATCAGGATGTAGCTCTATGTTTTGTTATTGCAACTTGCATGAGCAGTTGCTCCCAGTCTTGTAAATCAAGTCTACAAGCATTTAGTGTGCTGACAGAGTGTTGGAAGAAACCTGTGCCTCAAAATACCACTTTAATGGTTTTCTACAGGATGCCATATATCCTCAGTGTGTTAAAGTCCCTGTCGAGTGGCATGTGTGCAAACCTCATGTTTCCATCTCACTCTAAAAAGGCTCCAAAGCCGAAGGCTCCCCTGATTGAGAGGGCGGTTCCTTTTACGGTCCGGCACACGCTGAACTTTACGAGAGCGATGCAAGCCCTTCAATTGCTGGTAGCTCCCAGCTGAAATATCATGTTTGCTTATCACTGGAGAGAATTTATTCTACTGATTCATAGGCTGGCACTTCAGCAACGGCTGAAGGAATTCAATTTTCTCTTTATTTATGCGCTTCATTTTTCCTCTTGTGGAAGAGTAGTCTCAAGGGTGATACCATGGGGAAACTTTCTGCTCCCCTTCGCTTGTGGTCCCCTGTGAAATGAGATTACAAGGACAAAAGGAACAAGGGAAGTATAGGAAAAGGACATATTTAGTGTAGATTTGTTGTACTTGATGTCTCCTTTTGCTCTATTGAAAAAACAGCGTTATAAAGGTAACAGTGATTTCTAATCACATGGAGATAATGACTTTTTTTTGTGTTGTTTTTTAAATATAAATAAGAATATTTTTTTTATATTGAATGAAAAATCAGTCCTATTCAGATCTTTATTTCCATTCCTCTTTCTGTCACATTGAATCCTAAATTTCAGCATGATTTATAGGGATAAAATCCTGAAAAGAAAAACCTGTAATCAGTAAACTTTCCGTTAATACTTTTGTAGAACCTTCTTTACAGTGAATAAACCTTTTTTGGGGATGTCTCAAGCAGTTTTGCACATTTTGTTTCTACTTTTTTTACTATTTGAACTTTCTACAATTGTTTTCTGCTTAGGCCATTCCTAAGGCTGCTCAGTGGGCGCCATTGCTGCCTTGCAGCAAGAAGGTTCCGGGTTTGATTCCCGGCCTGGGGTCTTTCTGCATGGAGTTTGCATGTTCTCCTGAGCACGCATGGGTTCTCTCCGGGTACTCCGGCTTCCTCCCACAATCTAAAAACATGACCTGTTAGGTTAATTTGCTTCTCTAAATTCTCCTTAGGTGTGTGTGTGCATTAATGGTTGTTTGTCCTGTTTGTCTCTATGTTGCCCTGCAATGGACTGGGGACCTGTCCAGGATGGACCCCGCCTCTCATCCATAGACAGCTGGAGGTAGGCACCAGCCCCCCTCGCCACCTCGGTTGGGATAAGTGTGATGGAAAATGTATGGATGTTTTCTGCCTTTTCACCTGGGTACCTGTCCTGGGTACACCCTGCACAGATCTCCAATCTATGACATCTATCAGAAATCAAATAAAAACTGGATTAATTGTATTAATTATACTGATTTCAACATTAAAAATGTACTAACTCTCATAAAGATTCTTGAAGTTTACCCTGGTAATTTAGATGCTGTATACTGTCTGATACATAATGATTACAGAGGCGATAAGAAGCTAAATCTCGCTACCATGAACTAAGTCTTCCAACTTATTATGGGGGTTTATGATATGAGACGAATATGACTTGACGTGGTTGAAAATTCATTAAAAGTGACATTGAGAAATGAGAAACCTTCTTAAATGTGTGTGTCAGTGTATGTGTGAATGTGCCTGTGAAGGAAATGTCCCCTTAGCCAGTACAGGTCATCCATGCTGATTGACTTCAGAGGGAATTTACTCTGACTGTGAAGCGGCTCACAGACCTGTGAAATAAAATAAGTAAAGGATACCAACATATGCTGCCTGCTGTGATTTTCCTTGAAAACACATTTCCAACACAGTCCTCTCTAAATCTTTCTGTCTGGGTTGTGTCAGTGGAAAGATACAAAGGATCATGAATCCTACAATCAATGCCCCCTATACCAGCCCTGCCCATTTGTCTGGAATAGTTTGGTTCAGCGACAGGACAAGTCTAAAGTGCTGTTGTCAGGGCTGTAGGGGAATGCATGACACACCTTTTGCCATTTTCTCACTCTTCCTGCAGTTTTTCACGCATCCAATGTGCAGTCAGCTTGATGTGTGACACTTGGTTTTATGTGTCACATGGCCCGCCCTTAAACCATAGGGAGGAGACCTCTAGCATGACACACTCATCTGAAGGCAAGAGAGCACTGACTTAACCTGCAGGTCACAGGGTTCATGCATTTTTCTTTTATGTGATTCCAGCAGAAAAAAAGGACAGAGCCAGAGAAATTCTCATCTTTATTCTGCTCTTAAAAAGCAAATTTTTTTTCTAACAGTAAAAAGATTGTCTCTAGTTGAATTGATTCTCTTCACCTGCACTCATCGGTTTTTGGTACTATTTGCAGATGGCCTTTCAAATCCCTGATTCCTCTCTTATTTGTTGCTCTCTGTGGTGGATGATCCTCCCACCACCACATCGTGTTAGTATTTTCTTTTCTAGCTTTATATTAAATTACAATTTATGTTTAAGTTGGTTATTTTTTTTAAACAGGTATTTTCTAATGGGTGCACACTTTAGTTAATGTCCGTCTGAATGGTTTATTTACACTAGTTCTTTTGTTTGAGTTGCTGCTGATGCAACCCAGCTGGAGGAGGAAACCTGGAGCGTACCATTTTTGAAAGACTGACGGGGGAGACTTGTTTCAAGAAGTTTTCAATTAGTTTGTCACTTAAATACTCACTTATTGTTTCTGTTAAGTAAAAGCTAGTTTTGCTTTATTTGTTTCATAGAATGGTTAATTTTGTATTTATTGGTTCTTTTGTTATGTTGTGCCTCCCTAATGTGGTAGACTTGGGTTACTCCATCCCTTTTTAAGCAGCAGTTAGTTCTTTGTTTGCAGGTCAGTTTTTTGTTTCAGTTGGATCCTCAGTTAAGTTGGGCCCAGATCCATGTTCTTTTGTATTGCTTTTGAGCGTTTGTTAACCATTTTTGACACAATTAAATAAAAGCACTTTTTCAATTTTTGAACACCTTTTGTCCTTATTTAAGTTTGGTCCCTCACACTCTCCAATGTAGAATTATAATTTTAAATAGGACTGGGTCCAAATTTGACATTAGATATTACAGCGTCAATTATAAGTAAATATAAGATTTCTTGATATCTGATGACCTAACATGGCCGCCTCAACAGTTTGTACTCTTGTTTTGCACCATTTTTAATTCCCTACTAATAATTTGAATATCTGCATTACGTTTAATCTTTCTTTGGTTTTTAACCTATTTTCATAAATGATTTATATAACCAGTGGTAAAAATGGTTGAACCCAAAATGTTGTTGATAGCAACTGAAGCTCATGAGTCCTGCAAGCTTAAAGGAAAAGTCCGGTCATATTCAGAATGCAAACTTCTGAAAGTATTTTACATATGAAATTGTTACATACTGTTCAATAAATGCAATACAATCTGATTCCAGTCTAGGCTGTGGAAACTCTGGTATTTCTCTCTCCCTAAAGCTCCCATGTAATTGATGATCAATTTGCCTTTGTTACCATGAGTCCAGAATAATTAATAAATGGATGGATGGATGGAAAACTAAATGGTAATGTAATAAGTACTGTTCACTAAATGATAATTGTTTTTAATTAAGAGTAATTTTCTTTTGAATGTGCTTCACTGGAGGCATCCATGTTTGTCAAAGAACACTACTGCCACCTACTGGTATCGGCTGTTGAGCAAGTCCCAGTGCTGTATTTTGGTGTTTGTCACAACACGCTATACAAGATGCACAATTCGTAGCAGAGAGTAACGGATTAATGACAGGTTTTTTCTCTGGCCAGAAGTTCGATGGCAAATCCTCCCTCTTCAAGTTGGCGATCCAACGACCAACCCGTCCGTGGAGGATCAGGAATCAGAAAGGTGGAATAACTCTTTTACATAACTCTACTGCCACCTACTGGTTTGTGACGTCATGGTGCGGTATCGGCTGTTGATCAAGTCCCAGTGCTGTATCTGGTGTTTGTCACAACGCGCTATTATCCAAGTCATCTTGAAAACATTCTTCTTCCAAATGTTGGCTACATATTACGGGTTTTTTCTCTGGCCAGAAGTTCGATGGCAAATCCTCCCTCTTCAAGTTGGCGATCCAACGACCAACCCGTCCGTGGAGGATCAGGAATCAGAAAGGTGGAATAACTCTTTTTTTCACTTTTACCCGATGTATTCCAGCATCCAGCTGCCATGCACGTGGGCATTGTCAGTTTCACTATAGCTCTGGTGAATTTCAATGGTGAAGTCATCTGGAAATCTTCAATAATTGTTGTTGATTGCAGATGTGTCTAGTAGTTCCCATTGATTTTGCTTGTAAAGCGGGGAGAATGGCGCTAGGCTTACCGCACCGTGACGTCACTGCTGGACTCTAAATTCCTTAAAGCACCGGTGGTTCTTCCTTGCTGACCGGACTTTACTTTTAAAAGACAACCAACAAAATCAAATATAAACAGTAAAGAAATCTGCTGACAGTGCAAAGGGGCCATTGCAGACTGGACTAGCACTAGCTGCACTTTGTGTACATAACAGATCTTGTTTTGTTTCAGATTTTGGCAGCTTATGTGGCACCTATTGGCAGCTAAATGTAACTGTATCTAATAAGTTATCACTATTCTACTTTAAGGACGAGAGATGAAGCCTGTCAGTATTATTTACTGTCATAAGTTAATTTGTAACCTCTAGCCAACTTCAAATCTGTGGTTTGATGTTTAAAATGTTTCTAGGTTTAAACTGAATTAGTAATTCTCCAGATCATTTAACAAAGTTGGGCTATTTAAATACCCTTCATCATTGCTGAATTCCATAAAAAACAAAAACAAAAACATCAAAAAATACAATAACTTCGAATTCAATATAAAACAAAATGGAGAGATATAAAATGTGTTTCCTGTTTATTTTTTTTTAAGATCTGAAGTTAAATCATGAAGTGATTTTTTTAACACATAATCACCTAAGTAAATCAAACGATGTGTCAGATCAGTGGGTAATCTGGCTTGTTTTACCAAGCTTATAACCAAAGCAACAGATGATTAAGTAGGTTGTCAGCCTTCCCAATCTAGTTGTCAGCTTAGCTCTGCCAGCGCCTAGCCAGGGCAATAGAAAAGCTAATTGGTAGCTCCACTAGACTCATGAGTTGCCCATGGCAAATCAGTATTCATCCTCACATGTGCCAAAGCGGGCTGTTAATTTATCAGCACGGACTTAATCAGGGGTTGTGTGAAGCCATGGCTGCTATTCAGACCTTCACAACCTATGAGCAAGAACTACACTCGGGAAAAAATGAGTGCTCTTAGAAAAAGTATGAACTCAGTGCAGATTTCTCTTACAATTCAGAAAGGTTGCAAACAGATTTCTGAACATCCTACGGAAGTATATTCTGATAGAAAGAACTAATGGCTCAATCGATATGTCTCCAGATCCTGAAACAGCAGGTCATCCACTACCGTAACATCTTACTGTGGCTATGTTTACCTCCTGGAACACAAAGTTAGGTTAACCCCACTAATTCCCCCAGATCTTTATGTTATCATCCGAAAATGCAGAACATTTTTTGCAGAATTCCAGGCCTTGGGTAGTTTTCTTTGTGTTTTCACAAAAATGAGGTGAATCTTTACAGTACTCTCCTTCTGGTCAGTGGATTTGGACGTCTCACACAGAGGTTATCTTTACCAAGTTTCTTTATTGGTGTCAAACCCTGTATGTCGATCTTTATCAAAGAAATTTAGGTCCGCACTGATTTTGTTGTTCTGTGACTGTGTTCAGCAACCCTAACCTGACTCCGCCAGATGGATTTGCTCCGCATATCCATCTGGAAACCTTCTGTTGAAGTAATTTAGGGAAGGGGCGAAAATACGGTTAGCTGATTGGCCTATGTTGGTGATAGACGGGCCAAATAAAACAATCAGATCAACGAAGCATATGACGTACTAACAGAGCGACGACGAAGATGAGCCAATTGATAGATCAAACTCTTGCCGAAACCAGTCGGGAGAAGAGCAAAAACATCTTTTCCTCTGAGAAAAGCCTCCAGAGCAGTGTTTTGCTCTTCTTTCAGTCAAGAAATACTCTGTAATTTTGATAAAACTTGCTCGATAGCCACGCTAACGCTAGTTTCATCGGCTGAAGCCGCCATGTTCTTTAGACTGAACTGTTGCGCTTCTCGTTGCCTCACACCTCAACCCGCCTCAAAGCCAATGCTGATTGGACGTTCGTTTGGTGAACGGCTCCAAATTTTCTTTAACGGAGAGTCTCCAGACTGATTAGCGAGTGAAACCTTGAAAGCTCGCGAGATCAGGATGGTCTCACGAGGCTAACCGTATATAAGACTTTAAAATTTTTGTGGCTCAAGACAGATATGTTTTTTGTTGTTTTGGTCCAATATGGCCTTATAAGCATTTTGCTTTGCGGACACCTGATTTAGGGTCTTTTGTGACCTGATGAGTCTTCAACACGCAGTTTAATGTTAGTGGATCAGCCACTTCTGTGGAAGTTCACCACTGGTCCACATGACTGGACTAAAGACCTTGACATAGCTCAGTCACACTGAATAAAAGCATTTGTGCATATTCCTTTCCATCCTATATGGAGAAATTCTTGTTGATATAGTAAGCTTAATTGCCTTGAGATTCGCGGCGTTGCGGTATGATGGACAGCCCTGCACCACTGACAGAGCGATGATCATTTATTTTCTGATAGATGATGGAACATAGTATGTAAATTCCACAAAACTAGATGAGCCACATAGGAAGTCAGGCACATGAAAAGTAAAGGATGGGAGGGGTGCCAGAATAATGGATATAAATTTTTTTTCACAATTTCCAAACGTAGTATGAAAGGCTCTGGTGTTACTATAGAATGACAAAATTCAAATATGAGCTTTTTGGATATTTGAAGTGTAAATGCTGTAGTTTCTAAATTAAAAATATTAACATATACACATATTAACATAAAACAAGCTATAAATATTCAACAGGTTTTATGTTATCTTAATTTAAGAAGTCATGCGGTCAAATCGTGCTCCCCTTTTCCAAAATATTTTATTAGATATTTCAGAATTTAAAAAAGAGGTAAATTAACTTGTCATTTAGAACCAGGAATCTCGTCTTTCCTGTAACAAAATGAAATAACCCTTTGAAAACAGCATTTTGTAATAAGTCACACTAGGTTAACTTCAGCTGCTATCGCTATAGTTCACTGGAAAAAACCTGAATCTAGATAAATAATTTTTTCTTAAAATAAGTGCTTGTTCTTGGATTCAGGAGGTAAAAGATACATTTTGCCAATGGAACAAGACAATTTACACCTAAAATAAGAAAATACAATTGCATTGTCTCATTTTAAGTGCATTTTTATCTAATTATCTTATTTTAAGTGTCAAAATACTCATTCCATTGACAAATCATCACATTTACCGACTCAAATAAGGAATAAATACACTTAATTTAAGGAAATTTTACTTATTTCTAGATTTTTTTTCCAGTGTTATGCTGCTATAGGCTTAGACTGCTGGAGGACATAGGGACCCCTTTTTTTTTATCATTCTATCTCTATTCTCCCATTCTGCAGAATCTGTTAGTTCAATCTCTAACGTTCTGCTCTCTCTGCTTTCTCTCATAGTAGCTTCATCTGGTCTGTTCCTGTTTGGCTGTGACTCCATCCTGGAGAGAAATATCAGCTGTGCTGCTGCCATCAACACCTTTGTTTATAGATGTTGGAGTTTGACCTGTTTTACGGTGTAGTCCTGTTTCTCTGACAGCACATCTCTGTTCTCTTCATTCTCTGACATGGGAGCTTGTTCGAAGCCTGTCTGTCTGGCTTTGTGTTTCCTGGATGGGGCCGCCTTTTGCAGTTACCTTTCCTATCTCTGCTTTTTGTTCTGTCTCCTTGAACCCCAGTGGGCCTCAGCAGATGGCCGCTCACACTGAGCCTGGTTCTGCTGGAGGTTTCTTCCTGTTCAAAGGGAGTTTTTCCTCTCCACTGTCGCTACAAGCATGCTTAGTGTGAGGGATTGTATTTGAGTCAATGAGTCGATTCAATCAGCTGGTTTTCCTTAGATAGAAAACTTTGAATCAATCTAACTGGATGATCTGGTGAACTGGAAAGTGCCTTGAGATGACGTGTTGTGAATTGGCGCTATAGAAATGAACTGAATTTAAATGCAATGAAACAAAGAACAACAAAACAAGGTTGAAAGCTATTTTTTTTACAACTGTGTTGGCATAAACGTGATTTGAATAGTGCATTTAACAACCCCTTGTTTATGGTGTACAAAATATGATATTCCTGTCCACAAGATAATCTATCAAATCTGACTTTTTTTTCCCACAACAATAATGTGAAAAATGAAACACAGCATTCATCCTACCTCATTAGTCTAATAATACGCTGCAGTTATTTACAGCATCTTTAAATATCTCAATTTACAGTAACTCCAGTAGGGATGATAGTTATTCAGTGTTCTGTGAGAGAAATGCTTCTGCACCTGCAAGAAAACTCCCCAGGGATGAATTCAAAGTTTGGTTATGTAGGTGTGTGGTTGTTTTAAGATGATTTAAAATTACCAAAGGAAATTAGATGAATCAAATTATATTTTTATGCTAAATTACACATTATGCCTGAAATGATCCACAGGGGAGAGGAAATGTGTAGCATATGTTGTAATATATTTGCTTTCATTAGCTGCATCAAGAGAAGTTAAGATTTTTATAGTTTAGTAGCTTAAACTTCAAACACATGGTAGCATAGCGTTTAGTTTTAAATGGTTTGAGAAAAGAATCTCAATTTCTGGAATATCAGAATTTTAATACAGCAGAAAGTTCTCATTCAAATAAATTCCCTCTGTTTATTTGTTTGTTCTTTTACAGTGAAGTGATGTTAATAGATGCACCACTTGATCGCTAAGCAGAGTGGAAAAATAATGCACCATGAAAGTGACTTTTCATTTGCCGGCAACACACATAACTGCATTACACGGCAAACACAAGAAAGGCAGAAGGACAAAATTAAGGGTTGTTTTCTCTGATAGCTCTGTATCTAATTTGCATGACTTTGCATAATACAGTCCATAAAGGCAACAATATTTATAATATGGTAGTTCAGTCATATTTCGGTTGATTAAGTGATGATTTACATTTACTGTGAGTTTTGATCAAATCTTTACAAAGGTCTACTGATTAAATTACTGAAGTTAATAATGTCTTTTGCCATCTAGTCAGCTAGTTGAGCCTTTCATTTAGTGGAATTAATCTAATTATATTGGGGATTTAGGGGCAAAGAAAATTGTGCGATTAGATTTTTTTCATTATTTTATAAATTCCTGTTTGTCCGTCGATACGACGAGGACCATCTATCCATCCTATGGTTGGGGAAGTTAGAGTCTATGAGTACGCAGGTGGCTAATCAGGCCAATCTGTGCACGGAATAGTCTTGGGCAATGTGGACAGGGAATGGTGGCGTTTGGTGCAGCTCTGATCTTCCTGGCTTGCCTTCGCTTTACAGTCACAGCGATCCGGTTTGCCTCGCAAGCTTTGGCACCTTTTTGGACAGCGGATCGCCACATTCCTCTGTCTTGCGCTGCCTGCTCCCATGTGTTGTGGTCGATGTTGAAGGCCTTTAACGAGGCTTTGAGCGTGTCCTTGAAACGCTTCTTTTGTCCACCTTGGGAGCGTTTTCCTTGCTGTAGCTCGCCAAAAAACAGTTTCTTTAGGATGCGGTCATCAGACATGCGAGCTACGTGTCCTGCCCATCGAAGCTGGGACTGCATCAGGATGGTGTAAATGCTGCGCAGGTCAGCACGGGTGAGGACCTCGGTGTCTGGGATCTTATCTTGTCACTTTATACACAGAAGTTTCTTGAGGCAGGTGGTGTGAAAGTGGTTCAGCTTCTTGGCATGACGCCGATAGACTGTCCATGTTTCACAGCCATAGCGTAGTGTGGTGAGAACAACAGCTTGATCTCTGTCTCTGCTGTGATCCCTCTCCTGTCCCAAAAAAGATCTATCCACTTTTATTCTAGCCACCTATTTTACGTAGAAACACCAATCAATTGTTTTTTTATATGAACACATTTAATCACTAAAATTCAGGTCAGTGTGTAAAATCTGAACCTGTGTACGAGGGGCAGGGATCGAGGGCGACTGGCATCATGGTGAAAAAGTGAACACTGATTATCTCCTGAAATAATTCAAAGTCAGCCCCAGTGTGGGCTCCAATCAGAGGAACAGCTGAACAGGCCTGGTCCTCTGCTGGAAGATTGATCTATGTCAGTTTAGATAAAGCCACTGGCCATCACAACATTGGCCCATATACCATGTTCCTGGCCTGAAGGGGGGGGGGGGGAAACAGATGAAGCCATCCATTCTGACTTCTTCTGGAAAAATGCAGAACAATTTAACTAAAGGAAACAGAGTTTTATATTTACTCCCCAAGCATCTTTTCATCTTCATTATTTTCTCAACATTTTTATCAGTTTCACATTTTGAACAAAGAAAATAGGTTTTTTGAGTGGGGTGTGAAGAAAACCATCTATGTTAAGAAAGAAAAAACAACCTTAAAGAGAGGGGGTGGACTCAGATTTTAGCTTTCAAAAACCTACAATTCATCGATAGAGTTGATTCCTTCCCACTATCATCGCAACCCCAACCCTATTGGAGGGGAACAGAAGACCTCGCCTACGGTGGCCCTGAAGTGCAAACTGCAACTACAAATCTAAAAGCACAACTACATTAAGAAAAACACAATTACATTAACCTACCGGAAAAGGTAGGTACCAGTGGGAAACATGAGACATCGCTGATTGGACGACGGCGCCGTTTGACCCTTGAACCGGAAGTTGCGTCGTCTGAACAGTCCAGCTTCTTTTAAGTGTGTCTTCAGTGTACGCAAACTAACTGAAATTTCGTGATTAGTCTTGAGCATATCCAGTATCACCTCGTACGTATGTCCTGATTCAAAATATTCCTGGATAACGGCGGCTATGTTTGGGGCGCCGACAATATCCATGTTTTCAAAAGCCGCAGCAGGCAGAATGACTTCCGGTTCAAGGGTCAAACGGCACCGTCATCCAATCAGCGATGTCTCATGTTTCCCACTGGTACCTACCTTTTCCGGTAGGTTAATGTAATTGTGTTTTCCTTAATTTAGTTGCGCTTTGCTTTCTGTAGTTTTGTTTTTCTTAATGTAGTTGCGCTTTGCTTTATGTAGTTGCGATTTCCTTAATGTAGTTGCGCTTTTAGATCTGTAGTTGCAGTTTGCACTTCAGGGCCACCGTACTCGCGTCTTCAGCCAAGCCAACAATTTCCTCTAACGACCCCCCTTTCAGAGACATAGACAGGTTTAAAGTATTTAAGGCAAAAAAACAAACAAACCAAACAATCCCTATTCCAAAGGGGCGGACCAGCACGCCAGGTTCAATTTGCATGTTTTCTAAGCCAAACTAGGCTTTGCTTTGGTCCACTTTATAAAGCCTTGAACTCAAAGGTAATTCTGACATTTTTGATTGCAAAACCTTCCTGGATGGGAAGCAAAACGTCTTTAAACTTGGAAACAAAGTCCAGTGGATTGTTGTTTTTTTTCCCACTTTTTGGGAATTTGATGTCATTGATTAATCAGTTTGATGCCAACTGTTCTGTTTGCTAGACGACCATGAATTCATTGGTTCCATTTTAAAAGAGAACCACATTTTCAGACCTGTATGTTGCACATATCTCCCCTGTTTCTGGGTATTGGTGTATCATCACAGAACAAGATGTTTTATTTTGATTTAATCTACATTCTACAAGTCTGCATGTCTTCTAGATTAGATTAGATTAAAATAAATTAGATGAAACGAGCTTTATTGATCTCACAGCGGAGAAATTCACTCGTCACACATTGGCATAGTAATTAAAGAAGGTGCAAACAAGGAGGAAAAATGTGCATTAAGAATAACAATATATATACAGTATGTCCAGGTATATACAGTATATAAAGATAAATAAGGATTAAGGTGCAAGTGTACATGTATTGCACACAATTCATCGAGCTATTTCAGTCTTGGTTGTGTTTTTACTGAACATTTAAATGTTTTTATTATCTAAAACCTGTTGGTTTTTTTTATTCTCACCAATAGGACTATATAGGATTGAAAATGTTCCTTCCCAGTCAAACACCAGCAGAATGGAAGCCAACTTCCAGCCACTGCAGCGACCCCCTCTTTCATATTTTTTTACTCTGACTCCACCCTTTCACTGAATCACAGGGTCTTACCAGGAGATTACACTTCTCTTTAGATCTTAATGTCCACAAATCATGACAGAAAGAAAATTTTAGTACAAAAATGAAGTGAAGTTGGACCAGCCAAGGGCCCATCAAGGAAAGTGGGGACATTTTGAATAGCTACTACTGTTGCAGGTGTAACTGGCAGTTTCCATAGAAAGTTTTAGAGAGCAAAGCAGATTTATAATGTGCTTCTCATAGGCAGCCTTAATTTGCAAATGCACTGCATAAAAGTAAGCATACATGTAGCATGTATTTCACAGCTAATTATGCAGAACAGGTAAATATTGGGCTAGATCAGAAGATTTCTCATTTCGGGTCTAGGAGTGGAGTGAGACTCGACACATGAATTGATTTTGTTTGGCACCGTATATTAGAAAGTGGAAAAAGTCAAAGAACATAATATTTACATATAGGAATGGCCATTCAAAGATATATATATATATATATATATATATATATATATATATATATATATATATATATATATATATATATATATATATATATATATATATATATATATATATATATACAGTGTAATCTCACTAACATGAAAAAAACTTCTCAGTACTAGTACATCATTCAAAAAAAAAAAAAAGTCCCAAACGTTCACGAGTGACACAAAACGCAATAAGTCACGGCCCGAGAGCCAAAATGTCCAAAGGGCCCAAAGAGGACGATGGTGTTGGGATCTGGAGATCTGCCACCTGTCTCCAGCAGAGAGCGCTGCGGGTCTCCTGGGCTGGAGCCTCCCACTCACCTGAGGATCATCAGCCCATAAGGAGACCTCCTGCACAAGCAGCAGCCAGACCTGTCTTCGGCGCCGGAGTGTTGACCAGTTTTGGTTAGCAGAACCTGAGCCACTATCTGCTCTTAGAATCTCTGTCTGCTCTGGAGAGTAACTTTGATCCTAACCAGTCTCTGTCTTCTCTGCTCATAGGAAACCCGACTGAAATCTGTAGCTCTGAAGGAGCTCATACTTGGAAACCTGTCTGCCTGCCCAGCAAAGCCAAACCTGAAGATTCTCAGTCTGAATTCTCCAGCAAGTTCTCAAGGGAGGGCTAGGAGAACAGCTCAAGGTCTGAACCTCGTTAGCCTGAAGCTAGACGCTGCCGCTGCTAAGCTCTCTGCTGAATCCTCAGTCTCTGGACCCAACTGGTTCCCTCTCTCCACCGACCAGTCTGAACCTAATCAGGTACAAACCAGAATCAAACCCCCGACTAGTCATCCCTGCTACCTGGCTAACCAAACTATCCCTCTCTGCAGAATACTCTGTGATTCCAGTCCCGGACCAGTACCAGAACCTGTGCATTAATTACTCTTGTGTGCTTCTCCTAATAAACTGTTAAACTTTTACTCCGTTTCCTGTGGTGTTCTGCATGTGGGTTTAATCACAGAGACCCATCATGACAGATGGCAGGTGGAAGGGGCCGGCCAAAGCAGACCGCGGAGGGACGCAAGAGCTCAAAAGGGAAATAGAAGAGGAACGGCTACAGAGCCTCCTACCGGCTAGACCAGAGCAGGCGGGAATAGTCCTCCGGGTTTCAGCTTGTCTTGAGCAAGTTTAGGCTTTTCCTGGCCTTCGCGCACAGGTATGGTTCCTTAGCTCGCCATCTGACCTGGCCAATTCACAGTTTCTTACTAGCTCCCTGCTCCGAACGACACGGCACGCCACCGGTAACCAGCTCCTGCAGCAACACCCCTCGCGTGTGTCCCTCCGATCTCGCGACCGCAAACAACTTCCTGGTGATATACAGGTTGGACGCGCACGTAGCGACGTGATGACGTAATACGCAGACAGGTATTTAGCAAATGGAAAAAACAGAATTACATACAGCTATCACTTAGTTCAATTTATCATTTATTATTTATTTATCGGTTCATTTGTTTTTTGGTGCCCATTTACGACATGTCTTCTTAAAGCATTTTACAGAGGCAATGAAATGAAATGTTACATATTTATTAAACTTTTTTCTAACAAATGAAACCATGCTGATTAATTGGTTGACTTTGCAGAATTAGTTTCTGATGGTTTTGTGTTCATTTGGCTTTGATATTTTGGCCCAGTTTGGGGGTTTTGACACATGAGTTATTGACACTGTTCTAATTTTCTCAAACACTAAATCGTGGGTTTACCTTATCTCTGAACCATAATCATTGAAATGATTATATAGAAAGGTATGAAATATTTTAGGCGACGTGTGATGTGAGTTTATTTAATTATAAAACCCAGTTTCACTTTCTTAAAAAGAGAGACAGAAAATATTGAACCTTTTTAAAATATTCAACATTTTCTGCGATGTACCTGTATATGATTTTGATGCCAGCATACTGACAAAATATTTCACTTGTGAAATGCCTTTTTTTAGCTTTATAATACTAAGTGGCAGACAACAAATGATATAATTTCTAGTTGGCCATGAAAGCTCGCCATAGACAGATGGTTCATCCAATCAGCTGGCAAACATTTTATGAAGTGACTATGGTTTCCCTACAGTGTTCTGAGTAACAAACCATCTGGCCTGTCAAGTCCTATTTAGCACAAGAGTTTACTTTCTGGAAAGTACAATTTGGGTTGTCACCTGTTTTTAACATTGTAATTATGTGAAGATTAGTTTTTATGTACCATCAGTTTTACCTTCATATTGATAGCCTATGATCCACATTAATGCAGAAATCTAAACAAAGACTATTTGCAGAAAACATATCAATCATTGTGATTTTTATCACTTTTTGAGATGCATTTCTGCCATTTTGATTAAATATGAAAGCCTTAAAGAAAAAACAACAAAGAAACATAGCCCAACCTATTAAAATAATGTGATGAATCATGTCCCTACCATTTACTTTTAAATTTAAAACCCTGCACATAACTACTTATAAATAAAGGTTAGAGTGTTTTTGTTGCCTGTTTTGTAGGCAGTAAACACTTTGATAATTCTATGCAGACCAATCCACACTTTATACCCCTACCGTTAAATTGTGTTCATTCTCTCAAGATAATCTAACAGAACAGGTTCATCCCGTAATTTGAGTTCTATATTTAGGTTAGTGTAGATATTAGACCAAATTGGTATGAAATTTTAATTGAACAAGTCATAAAATTAAAAAAGAAACCATCCATCCATCTTCTCCAGCTTATTCGGTCAGGGTCCCGGTTGGTCTCATTGCCTATCTGCGGCATGCTATGGGTGAGAAACAGGGTGCGCCCTGGACAGGTCGCCAGTCTGTCACAGGGCAACACAGACACACACAACCATGCACACATCCACTCATGCCTGCAGTAAGGACAATTTAGAGAAGCAAATTAACCTAACAGTCATATTTTTGGACTGTGGGAGAAAGCTGGAGTACCCAGAGAAAACCCATACATTCACGAGGAGAACATGCAGACTCCGTGAAGAAAAACCCCAGGCCAGGAATCAAACCTAGAAACTTCAATGGGCTCTATGAACAACTCCACCAATTCCTGAACTTAAGGCAGCTCTTTTGTTTCCTGTCGTTGATTACAGGATGAAGTGATTTATTTAGGTGTGTCTGGCAATGGTTACTGAGGTCAGGCACACCTGGATTAATCAGTTCATCCAGTAGAAAAATACAGCAAGCAAAAGAGCTGCCTTCAGGAAGCAGAGGAGTTGTGCATAGAGCCTTCAATTAAGTTTAAGGTGCTTTACAGAAACGATTCAACCAGATCATCCAGTCAGATTGGTTCAAAGTCTTCTATCTAAGGAAAACCAGCTGATTACATTGACTCATTGAGTCGAAGGCAATCCCTCACACCAAGTAAGCTTGTAGCGACAGTGGAGAGTAAAACTCCCTTTGAGTTCTCCAGCAGAACCAGACTCAGTGTGAGCGGCCATCTACCGAGGCCGACTGGGGTTCAAGGAGACAGAAACGGACACATTTCTGTTTCATTTTGAACTGAGGTATATCTGAACAACCCCTGCAGTATGACACATTTACTAATCATTGTTCAGTTTGCAGACAATTAGCCTAACGGTCATGTTTTTGGACTGTGGGAGGAAGACGGAGTACCCGGAGAGAACCCCTACATGCACAGGGAGAACATGCAAAGTCCATGCAGAAAGACTCCGGGACAGGAATTGAACCCGGAACCTTCTTGCTGCAAGACAGCAGTGCTACCCACAGCACTACTGACCAAGGTGGTAGGTGTGAGTGTGTGCATGAATGGTTGTTTGTCCCGTCTGTCTCTGTGGTACCCTGCAATGGACTGGTGACCTGTCCACGTTGGACCCGGCTTCTCGCCCGTAGACAGCTGGAGATAAGGACCAGCACCCCTCAAGACCCCGCTTGGGATAAGCGTGATGGAAAATGGATGGATAGATAGATAGATATTGATTATTTTTTTCAAATAGTAAGCAAAAATAATCCGCTTGAATAAAAGCTTAATCTTAGTCCCAATCTCTGATGCCTTTGGCTTAGTTGGTTATAACATTGCTGCGTCTCCTGGGAATCTCTTCAACTAGAAAGTGTTCAGCAATGGAGAGCACAATGTCAACCTACTATTTAACAGTTAAAGGGGGGGCAGATCTGCTTTACTTGCCAAAGGACTAATAAATAAAACAGCAGAATACCTTTCAAAGCATTCCAGGTGTAAGTTGGAAGTCTTCTGCAGCAGGGCTACTTGCAGTGCAGACATGCAGAGACACAGGTGTCTGATCCTCATCATGTACAGAGAAAATCATCTAAAGAAGGAAACTATTTTACATCAAATATACCTCTTGAATTATATGTTGGCATATTAATTAGTGAATAAAAATGCATCTAAGAAGTAAAAGCAAAATACAGAAGTTTGAAACGTGAACGCCGTTGATCAAATAAGTTCCATACGGTCAATCTGACAGCAGGATTTATTAAAAGGAAAATTCCAGTCATATTCAGAATTTAAACTTCTGAAAGTACTTTAAATATCAAATTATTCCATCCTGTTCAATAAATGATAATTGTTTTTAATTCAGAGTAATTTTCATGTCAAAGAACGCTACTGCCACCTACTGGTTAGTGACGTCACGGTGCGGTATCGGCTGTTGATCAAGTCCCAGTGCTGTATCTGGTGTTTGTCACAACGCGCTATTATCCAAGTCATCTTGAAAACATTCTTCTTCCAAATGTTGGCTACATATTACGGGTTTTTTCTCTGGCCAGAAGTTCGATGGCAAATCCTCCCTCTTCAAGTTGGCGATCCAACGACCAACCCGTCCGTGGAGGATCAGGAATCAGAAAGGTGGAATAACTCTTTTTTCCACTTTTACCCAATGTATTCCAGCATCCAGCTGCCATGCACGTGGGCATTGTCAGTTTCACTATAGCTCTGGTGAATTTCAATGGTGAAGTCCTCTGGAAATCTTCAATAATTGTTGTTGATTGCAGATGTGTCTAGTAGTTCCCATTGATTTAGCTTGTAAAGCGGGGAGAATGGCGCTAGACTTACCGCACCGTGACGTCACTGCTGGAAGATGGCAGGAGGGAGGGGGTAATTTATTTGGGCAAAAATGGCCGCCCCCATACTCAGTTATCGCAATCATTGATTTTATTTTTTTACTGATTAACGCTAAATTCATTAAATCACCGCAAACGTATTACTTTTAGATTTAAATAATGATCTAATGGTTAATCTTGCTGACCGGACTGTTCCTTTAAAAAAAAATTCTCCGCTATCATTTAAGAAGTTGCTGAGATTTGTGTTACATGTGCAGGGTCCCATATATACGCCAGAAAATATATATCTTTCCTTTTATTCTATAGAATATTTTCTTTTATAGAATACCTTTAATTTTCTGCTTTCAAGTAATAATAATAATACATTTGATTTAAAGTGCATTATACAAAACCCAAAGGCCACTGTAGAGGAAACATAATCATGATATTGAAACCAGGAAAACAGGAAAGGTAAGGTATCAGTATTCCAAATATAAGGAGGGAGTGAATTCCAGAGTTTGGGAGCAGAGTGGGAAAATGTTCTCCTCCCCATGGTGACGGAGCAGACAGGAGGTCCAATAAGGTGAATGGAAGATGTAAGGATTCGGGAAGGGGTAGCAATCTGAAGGTATAGCAGCACAAGATTAGGGATGAATGTTAACAGGAGGATGTTGACAGGAAGTTGACAGGGAGCCAGTAGAGCTCCTATAGGACTGAGGTGATGTGATGGTGTGAGGGGGTTTTGGTAATAAAGCAAGCTGCTGAATTCTGGACCAACTGAGGCTAATGAGGGGTTTTCTGGGGAAAGCCTAAAAGAAGAAAGTTGCATTAATCAATGCGGAGTGCAGAATGCAGTAAAAGAGAGGGAAGAAGAGAAAATATATTTTGTAGATGAAAATATGCATAACAGGTAATGTCATAGATGCGGGAGGTGAAGAAGAGAGTGCTATCAAGAATAACATCCAGACTCTTGACCTGAAGTGAGTTGAGAGAGGGAAACTGTCAACTCTTATAGGAAGATAAGAAGTTAGCTGTGAACCAGGCTCTAATTTCAGCGCGGTAGGAGCTGAAAGATGAGCGAAGGAGTTTGGAGTTAGGCTTGCTAGATAAATAGAGCTTAATACCTTCAGCATAACAATAAAAATGAATATTACATTTTTAAAAGAAGTTACCTACAAACAGAAGGTAGATGTCACAGCCCATGAACTGTACCACTGTACAAAAGGGTACACAACATTTGATGAACTATTAGAGAATGCCAGTGTATTCTCATTATCAGATCGTATGAAATCGTACGAAAAGTTATGCACAGTAATTTCGTACGTTTTTGATGTTTTTTTCGTCATATTTCGTCGTATTTTTACATCTTCCCTCGAGACAAGATATCCTTGTGCATGCGCATCTTACGCACCATTCAATAACATAGAATTTAACATACATTTAACCCTAACCCTAAGATACAAAACAGCAAGCAACCTAGTGAGAGACATCAAGAAGTAATTACTGCACTGTTTTTCCTAGTTTTACGTCCTTCTGCGGATCTGCTTTTTTCGTCTGTCTGGCTGCGCATGCGCACTGATCTGTTTTTTCGAGGAAAAACGTCAAAAACTTACAAAATACTGTGCATAACTTTTCGTACAATTTCATACGAACTGATAATGAGAATATGTTGAGAATGCCCAGAGAACTTCAATAATAATGAACTAATGGGTATTTTACTGGTGCAAACTGGGGCACATCCAGCTTAGTCTTATTACAACACTACTTCTTAGTTACCTGAGAAAGTAATCATAACCCTGACAAGTCTTTTATGAATGCATAATGTCATGATGGGTCCTGGGAGTAAAGCCCAAAATGCAGAACACACACGGGGGAACTGGGTAAAAGTCCAAAAGAGTTTATTAAAGCACAAACATGGATATGACACGGGAACTGGTTCAGACTGGGGAGCGGGTTCACTGGAGATTGTACTGGGACTGGAGACTGTTGGTTAGCAGAGTTCATGAGAGGCTAAGCTTCTAGCTTCAGGCTTAGCGTGGTAGTCCTAGATTTGAGCTTCCAGCTCACTGCAGAGTACAACAAGGGAAAACACGAAGGACTCTAGAAACTGATTCCACGTAGGAACCTCCAGGGAAACTCCACATAGTAGTCTTCAGGTTTCAACCACGTAGGAATCTTTGGGTTAGGGAAACAACAGGGGAAAATCCATATGGGAACCTCTAGGGAAACTCCACATAGAAGTCTTCAGGTTTCAACCACGTAGGAATCTTGGGTTGGCTCACCAGGGAAGATTAGCAGGTTAGCTCTCCTAGAGCTTCAGGCTTGAAACTGGTTTCCTGTGATGCAACTCTCCCAGAGCTGCAGGCCAGAGACAGGTTGCCAGAGGGACAGCTCTTCCAGAGCTTCACGAAGAGACAGGAGGTTAAGCTCATCCAGAGCTTCACGAGGAGACAGGATACCTGTGAGGCAGAGACAGGAAGAGTTAGAATCTGATCTCACACTAGAGATAACAAAGATTCTACTGTAACAGAGGCTCAGGAAGCTAACCAACTAAGATCAACACTGCGGCGTGGAAGCAAGGTCAGGCAGGAGCTTATAAAGGAGAGGTCTTCTGATGAGAGGATTAGCAACAGGTGTGCAGGAAGGTTCCAGCTCCAGAAGACCCACGGCGCACTCTGCTGGAGACAGAGGGTAGTCTCCAGATCCCCACAGTAACTCCAGCCCTAAGGGAAAATAGCAAAGAGCAGAAGGGGATCCTTGGCGCCCTCTGGTGGGCAAGCCTGAGGATCCCAACACATAAAGTGTAACATCCACAAATACACTGTGGGATTATAGCAACAGATATTTTCAGTTTGATCTATAATTCAGTAAATGTCATGATCGCAGCCCCGGTAGCTTCACAGATTATTCACTTTATTCACCTGCCGTTCCCTCCCCGCGCTCTAATATCATTGATCGTATTCACCTGCTCTCTCTGCTATATACACGCCCAGCTATTTGGGCCAGATCATTATTCTCTGTTTACTCTTGTGTGCTTAGTTAATTCATGGGTTCTTAGTCTATTCGTGTTATGTAGGGCGACAGTGGCATTGGATGTGGGAGTTTGCCCTGAAATCGAAGGGTTGACGGTTCAAGCCCCGGCTCTGACTTTCAGTGTCGTTGTGTCCTTGGGCAAGACACTTCACCTGCATTGTCTACTGATGGTGGTCAGAGGGCCCGGTGGCGCCAGTGTACGGCAGCCCTGCTTCTGTCAGTGAGCCCCAGGGCAGCTGTGGCTACAATGTAGCTTGCCACCATCAGTGTGTGATGGTGACTTGGTCAAGTCTCCTGACTTGAATAAAAGGCGCTATATAAGTACATGCCATTTACCATGTTTTCATGTCAGTTATTCAAGCTTGTTATGAGTTTTAGTAGGAGGACAGCTTTAGTCTCGTAAGCCTTGCTCCTGGGAGGAGACCAGTTTAAAGTTCAGCACTTATCCTGGTACCATTTCTTGTTTATGTTCCTCTCTACCACTTACCCCGAAATCCCACATACTCCGTCTGCGCTCCGTTCCGCCCCGCTGCGCTCCAGACCGCCTGCACAAAGCAAAGCCTACAGCCGCCGCTGTTGCTCCGTCGTCCCCTCCGCTCTAAGTTCCTTGGAGATCGTAGAGGGCATGCGCCAGATGAACCGGGGTTTCCGCGGATCATTAAAAATAATTACAATTCATAATTCTTTTTTTAATCAAGGCCTTAATTGGCGCTAAAATTAATTAAATATGTTTATCGTTGCATTTATGATTCTTTAATAAAAATGCTTCTAAAAACAATTTCGTCAGATATATTATATCGCTATTAATTTGCGTGGAACTGTTTATAAAGCCGTATGTTCGGAAAGGAAGCTCGAGGCGGAGAAAAAGCTAGAGAATATATATATACGTATATATATATATATATATGTGTGTGTGTGTGTTTACATACATACAGGAGTCATGGAACTCTGCTTACAGCTCCTTCATATTTCATGTACACTAATAACTTGTGTACATGGTTCTTGTTGATGGCATTAAAATCATTTCAAATAGCATTAAATTAGAGTCACTCATTCCTGTATGAACCCTGTGAGCGCTTAATTTAATATGACATATTAAAAAAATCCCACCATCATCCAGCATATGTTCAGTTTCTGCCCAAATATATATATATATATATATATATATATATATATATATATATATATATATATATATATATATATATATATTTGTAGATTTTGTAACAGAGATAAGGATAATTCAATACTGCTTTTTTTTTTTAAATAAACTTGTTCTCTACAACTCAGCATCTCTTTTCATTCCTGTAATAAGAAGCTTCTTTTGAATGGATTTGATTAAACTTTAAGTCCCTCGGTATAAAATAAATATTTTGATGGAGATGAGAAATATGCTTCCTCGTTGGTGAATAACCAATAGGACGAACCGGAATTTGTCGATGTTCTTTTTCCTGTTTGGTGCGATTGCAATTGCGGATCTTGACCTGGCCGGACCGGAGCGGAGCAAAAAATAGCTCGGCTCCGTAATTTGTCGGTGACGGACGGAGAAGACGTACGTGGACGGAGACGTGCGGAGGAGTAGCGGTGGATGTGGAACAGCTCTCATTGATTTCCATGAAAGACAAGCGCTCCGCACGACGTACGTCAGCGGAGCGGAGCGCTGACGGAGTATGTGGAATCTGGGGGTTAGCCTTCCTGTCTCCATCTGAGTGTGTCTGTTTGAGCTTGCTGCTGGACTCATGGAACTCTGAACCTGCCTTGACACTCTGGGGATTACTGGAACCTTGGATCTGTCTGTCTCTGTTGGGATCGGAACCCCTGCTCGGGCTACGGACTCCTGGATTTCGGAACTGTCTGGTTCTGAACTGTTTCTCAGACATGGATCGGTCTCCTGCCTGCTCACTGGGGTTGCTGCATCGGGGACGTATCTCGTTTGGCAGTCCATCGGCTGGATCTTGCCTTCCTCTGTGAGGATGGACTGAACTGTTAAACCAGGTAAGTGACTCACACGGAAAATCATCTCCTGTCAGATGATCCTGGTCACTTACCTGTGTTTATCCCTCCATAGTGTCAGCGATCGGGCGGTGGTCGCAGCCCCTGAAGCCACTGCGTTCCACTTATCATTAGCAGCCAGCATCCCATTCTGTTTTCTTATATTTCTGTTATTAAAAACTTCCCATTTTCTGACTCGACTTGAATACTGGGTCCATCTGCCCCGTTTATCGCAGTAAATTGATATTGCTCTGGATTTGTCTGACTGCAGTTAGGCTTCCACAACATTACAACCTATAAACTTTTCTACAAACTACTGGGATATATTTTTCCACGACTGTATGTATTACTGATAGTTGATAGACAGAATTACATTATTTGTTAACATTAATCTTACTAAAAAGAAACTGGTTTTCTTGCAGCAACACATACTGTAGATGGAGTGAATCTATTAAATCCTGTAACCAAGGTTTAAGTTTGCTGAGTTCTTCTCATCCAATCAAGCTGCACCTGAAGTGTCAGTCATTGTCTTCTGACAAACAAAGCTTGAATTCACCCATACTTAATAAAGATCTTTCGAAAATTGGCATGCTTTAAAGACGTGCGAGCGCTTCTCGAACAATCTTAAATTTAAGATTGTTCGAGAAGCGCTCGCACGTCCTTCCAACAACACAAACCTTACACAAGCACTTTGGCTGCACGCCACATAAAACGTACTGGCTTTCCTTTGATCATAGCCTTTAAATCTAAGGATCTCATTAAATGGCTGTGCTTCAGTATTTAGAGCAAATAAATGAAATGTGCTGCATTGCAGGGTCATCGATCTCACTTCAAGAATGTGCTGTTATACTATTTGAGACCGTTTGATCTCAACTAACCTTAGATATTCATAAAGTATGCATTCGTACAGTTTATACCACCAATTAAAAATGATTTATTTCGTTTTTATTGTACTTTTAAACATCATAAAGAAATCCAATCGGGTTGAATTAAAATACAAAATCTGAAGGAAATATAAGAGTGACTTGCAAAATAGTTTTGTTTGCACGGATGTGCCAGGCGGCAGACGAGAATGCATTATTTGTAAGCAATAAGATGATAGACATAAAAGGAGGAAAACAATATTTACTGCCGTAGGATGGACATGAAAACCACACAAATAGAATGTGTGATGTTACCCCTGCCTGTAGCTGTTTGACGAGGGATGGACATAAAGGGCAAGAATGAAAAGCCTTAACAATTAGAATTGTCTAAGGCAGGATGTGGCTGCTTTTGGAGATTGATGGCATGGAAACAAACTCTTACATGGATCACATAAATATTGTTTTGTAAAGAAACACTAGCCACGTTCTTTTATTACCTATTTTATCCTTAGACAACAGATTTCTGAATTTCACAATTAAGTTTTGAACACAATTTCTCCAATGAGGATTCTTTATACTTGGTCACTTTTATGTGTTTATTGGTGAGTTGACAGACAGACATGACTGATCAAGCCAACCTATCATCCTAAATGGAAATAAAAAGATAAAAAAAAAAAAAAAAACGGCGATTTTATTTTTAGGCCATATAGCGCAGTTCTAGTACAAACCATAAGATTATTACATGAGTCATGAAAAATACATAATAATAAAGCAGGAAGCAGAAGTCAGCTTCTAATTCAGGAAACAGCATTATGCATCTTCACTCTAATTTATAGAACTTGCTCCACAGACTTTTATTAAAGGAAAAGTCCGGTCAGCAAGGAATCATCAATGGATCATTATTTATACCTAAAACACATTTGTTAGTGGTGATTTAAAGAATTTAGTGTTAATTAGTAAAAAAATAAAAACTATATTTTTCGTTGAGATCTCTGAGTCTGGGAGCGGCCATTTTTGCCCAAATATAGTAGCTCCTCCCTCCTGCCATCTTCCAGCAGTGACGTCACGATGAGGTAAGCCTAGCGCCATTCTCCCCGCTTTACAAGCTAAATCAATGGGAACTACTAGACACATCTGCAATCAACAACAATTATTGAAGATTTCCAGAGGACTTCACCATTGAAATTCACCAGAGCTATAGTGAAACTGACAATGCCCACGTGCATGGCAGCTGGATGCTGGAATACATCGGGTAAAAGTGAAAAAAAAAAGAGTTATTCCACCTTTCTGATTCCTGATCCTCCACGGACGGGTTGGTCGTTGGATTGGATGAACTCGAAATGGAGGATTTGCCATCGAACTTCTGGCCGGAGAAAAAAACACATAATTAATCCGTTACTGTCTGTTTTGCATAGTGCACTGGTTGTCGCCATCATGGATAATTGCCTGTTGTGACAAACACCAGATACAGCACTGGGACTTGATCAACAGCCGATACCGCACCGTGACGTCACTAACCAGTAGGTGGCAGTAGTGTTCTTTGACAAACATGGATGCCTCCAGTAAAGCACATTCAAATGAAAATGACTTTTTATTAAAATGTATTATTTATTGAAAAGTATGTAATAATTTCATATTTTGAGTACTTTCAGAAGTTTGTTTCCTGAATGTGACTTTCCCTTTAAGGTGCTGATTAGCCCCAAATGCAAATGGTTGGAATTGATCTTTGTACCGTCTTTATACTTTCTGGACCTGAAACATCCACCACTGCAAAGATGAAAAGGTATTCAGACCTCTTTGGTTTAAGTGTCAAATATTTCTGTTGTTTTTCAGTATAACGTTTTTGTTCAATTCAACAATGATACTATTAGGTTGCACATTTCTTGGGTGTAACATTCACCAACCTGTCGTACGGTTTACCTCTAAAAAGCTGTTTACCTAAACACATTTCTCTGGAAGTAGAAAGGTCACTTCTCCTTCATCCCTCCTCCACCCTTGTTTCTACTCGTACCACCACCCACACCCTCCTCACTTATCTGTGGGAGGCTGCCAGATTGCTTTTGCCTTTTTAGTGGAGCTAGCTGACAGACAGACAAGGCTCTGACAAGGTCACAGCCAGGAAAAGCATTCATGATGAAAAGACCAGCTTTAAGGTCAGACATCGCCATAAATCAAGGAGATTCTGCACAAACCGTGTTGCATAATCACCAGCGAGATGGTAACGAATATTTCATCCTAACCAACTGGAAGAAGTATATTGAAAATAAAAAATCAAACAAAAACTATGTTGAGGAGGACATCTTTAAAAGTTTAAATGGACAAATTTCCTCCATTTAATAGGATGGTTTAAGTTTTTTTTTTTTTTATAAAAGAAGAAGCAGATTATTAGTCTTTACTATTTGATGTAGCCTTGAGAGATTGTGGATAGTTCAGCTACGTGTTTTTATAAACCTGATGTAATTATTTAGCAGGAACAGCTAGTTAGTTTTAGGTATAAATAATGATCCATTGATCATTCCTTGCTGACCGGACTTTTCCGTGACCAGCATGAAGGAAAATTAGGCCAGGTTTTTACTTTCTGGACCCAGTTTATACACCTCTGCATCTTTGAAGACGTGTCATCAAAGTTAAACCAAGAAGACCTGACCAACTTGAAAAATATGAAACATAAATAAATTAAAGTTGGCCCTTCGACTTAAAACATGTCTTTTAAAAAGTGCTTCTTTTTAAAATACTGTTACTCTTCTACAACATAACCACCCTTTGGAGTCTTAATATCAAAGTAAAAAGGCCTTATTAGAGATGAAGTAATGCCTATGAAAGAACTATCTGAAAATCGTATATGTTCAGAAACTGTATTCCTGCACCGATGCATTTATTTTTATCCACCAAAATAGTATTTTCATTGAAAACACCGTTTCCACAATAATGCGAAACACATGGAATATTTTCAGAGATAGAAACAAGCCAAAGTATTGTGTCACAACATTGTTAACACGACAACGAACACAGATAACTGTGCAAACGCACGGACCACAAGGGTGATTAATTATGTTGTTTGACTATGAAGCTGACAAAATAGGAAAATGTTCTCTTTACTCATGATTAGCTATAACAGCTCCCATCAAAGAGAAATGATTCGACTGCATGTGCCATTAGACATATTTAACCTTCCTTTTAAGTGCTATAAGTAATATAGCGGGACTTTTTAAACCCAAACAATATGCAAATTCGCTGTAGAATTACTTGCACAGTTGCAGGTTCATAGGAGTTTGTCTTTTTGTTTTAGTTATCTTACTGTTGCACAGATGAACCCACTTGAGTAAACAGTTTTGTAAAGTAGAGCAATGTGAGGCTTGTGCAATCACTGCATGATTCCCTAAAATCATGCAGTGGTTCCCTAAAAAACCAGCATCTTCTAAAAGCAGCAGAGCCCCAGATCCTCCTCTACATATCACGGAACGTCAGGACCTTCAGATAACTTCTCCGTGATACACACCGGGCCCCGGCAACAAGCTTATCAGACATAACAGTTTCCAGCATCAGCTTGGGCCTTACACTGGAGCTTATGGAATATCTGTGATGATACGTGGCAGAAATAAGAAAAACAAAATGGGAACAAACAGGAACAGACACTTAAGAGTCATAAACTGTCAGATGCAGCCTGCTACAGAGACAACATCAACCACTAATTCATATAAACTGGCTTTATTAAACATTAGATCTCTGTCAGGAAAATCCCTTTTAATTAATGACTTTATTATTGACAATAATGTTGATGTTATGTTTTTAACAGAAACGTGGTTACATGGACTTAATGAAGCACATATTCTGTTGGAGTCGTCTCCTCCAAACTACAATTTTCTTTGCGAGAGCAGACAGCAAAGGAAAGGTGGAGGAGTGGCAACATTGTTTAATGACTCACTGAAGTGTAAAAAGGTGTTTTTGGGAAAATTTGACTCTTTTGAACATTTGGCTCTGCAGGTAAAGAGCCCGGTACGAACTATGTTTCTAAATGTTTACAGGCCTCCTAAGTCCACGTCAAACTTTTTTAATGATTTTAGTGACCTCCTGTCTGTGATATGCGTTGATTATGACTGTTTAATTATTGTGGGAGACTTTAATTTTCACGTTGACAACCCTGAAGACAGAAGTGCAAAAGAACTGTATGACACACTTAGAAACTTTGGTTTAACTCAACATGTTAAACAACCAACACACAAACAGGGACATATTTTAGACTTGATCATCACTAAAGGTCTAAAGATTTCTAAAGTCAGTGTTACTGATGTTGCCCTATCCGATCACTTTTCTGTTACCTTTGAGGGCATCATTTCCAGTGACTCATTTAGCCAAAGGGACATCATAAGAAAACGCACCTTTAAGGAAAATGCCACAGAAACTTTTATTCAAGCTTACTCTGCTACTTCAACCTTGGGGTGCAACTCAGTAGAAGAGCTAGTTGATAACTTTCAGTCTAAAGTCTCAGACATCATTAGCTGCATTGCTCCAATTAAAGTGAAAGTCTTTTCCGGTAAGAAAAAATCTCCTTGGAGAAGTGCTCCAGCAGTTAGAAGTGAAAAAAGGGAGTGTCGTAAAGCTGAACGCAGGTGGAGAAAGACGAAACTCCAGGTTCACTATGACATCTATAAAGAGAGACTTTACAGATATAGCTTACAACTGAAAAATGCAAGAGAATCTTTCTTCTCTGAAATCATTAACAAGAACATTAATAATACTCGTGCTTTATTTGCCACTGTCGACAAGCTAACAAATCCTCCTGTGTCCGTGGCTCCTGAACTCCACTCCACCCGGGCCTGCAATGAATTTGCTAATTTCTTTACTGAGAAAATCCTAAAGATCAGAGGATCAGTTTATACATCTATATCAAGTTCAGTACCAAAGTTGTCTCCAACTGGAATTGATCTTGGCCAAATGTCCCAATTCAGCCAAATAAACTATAAAAGCTTAGAGGAATTCATTCAGCAGCTAAGTTCCTCCTCCTGCTGCCTTGGTCTTCTACCTACACCTTTCTTTAAGAAAGTTTTGCCTGTCATGGTGTCTGATTTTACTCAGATAATAAACACGTCCCTTCTGTCAGGTGTTTTCCCGCAGTCCCTAAAAACAGCAAATATCAAACCACTGCTGAAAAAGAACAGTTTAGACAAACTACTACTCCAGAACTACAGGCCCATATCAAACCTCCCCTTTATCAGTAAGATTATTGAAAAAGCTGTGTTTCAACAGTTAAACACTTTCTTAGATGTGACCAGCCGCTTTGACGTGTTCCAGTCAGGTTTCCGTGCTCACCACAGTACAGAGACCGCCCTTATCAAGGTGTTTAATGACATCCGTATAAATACAGACTGCGGAAGAACCACAGTGCTGGTACTATTGGACCTCAGTGCAGCATTCGATACTGTCGATCACTCCATCCTGTTAGAGCGCCTGGAAAACTGGGTCGGCCTCTCTGGTACAGCTCTCAACTGGTTTAAATCATACTTAAAGGACAGGGACTTTTTTGTGTCAGTAGGCAACTTTACATCAGAGATGACAAAAATCACATGTGGGGTTCCCCAAGGGTCCATTCTGGGTCCCCTCCTATTCAATATCTACATGCTCCCTCTTGCTCAGTTAATAAAAAACAACAACATCAGCTACCATAACTATGCAGACGACACACAGCTTTACATCACCATGTCACCAGGTGACTATGAACCAATTCAAGCACTGAGGAAATGCTTAGAAGAAATCAATGCCTGGATGTGCCATAATTTTCTTCAACTGAATAAAAACAAAACTGAAGTAATAATCTTTGGACCAATAGAGGAGAGATCTAAAGTTAGCACACAGCTTCAGTCGCTTCAGCTAGTAACCACTGATCAGGCCCGAAGTCTAGGTGTAGTGCTGGATTCAGACTTGAACCTCCAAAAGCATTTAAAGACAATTACAAGGTCGGCTTTCTATCACCTGAAGAACATTTCCAGGATTAAAGGACTAATGTCTCAGCATGATCTGGAAAAACTAATCCATGCGTTTATTTTTAGTCGAATTGATTACTGCAACGGTGTTTTCACAGGTCTGCCTAAAAAGTGGATCAGACAGCTGCAGCTGATCCAGAACGCTGCTGCCCGTGTCCTCACTAAGACTAAGAAAGTAGAGCACATCACCCCAGTTCTAAAGTCCTTACACTGGCTCCCTGTATCTCAGAGAATAGACTTTAAAATACTTCTGTTAGTCTATAAATCTCTGAATGGCTTAGCACCTAAATAAATCACAGACTTGCTATCAGTGTATCAACCCTCCAGACCACTCAGGTCTTCTGGCTCCAGCCTGCTCTGCAGACCTAGAACCAGAACTAAACATGGAGAAGCAGCATTTAGTTCCTATGCTCCACTTATCTGGAACAAACTTCCAGAAAACTGTAAAAGTGCGGAAAGCCTGAGTTCCTTTAAATCAAGACTAAAAACACATTTGTTTAGGATTGCCTTCGACTGTTCTAGTTAAATAATTCAACAAAAACATGTTTTCTTTAATCCAACTGTTTTTAATATTCTTTTTTTGTTTCTGCATTTTTTATTTTATTTTATTTGTTTTTTATTTTTTCCTACTTGCTTTGATTCTGTTTTATCTTCCTGTACTTTAATCATGTAAAGCACTTTGCATTGTCTTTGTACTGAATTGTGCTATACAAATAAATTTGCCTTGCCTTGCCTTGCCTTGCCTAAAATATGTTATTTAGATAATACAGTTGTTGCAAAGCCTCACGGGCAACAGAGCAACCAGGCCAATCAATGCAATTTAATTTGATAATACCTCTGGATTTGTAAAACATTTCTATTGATTACGTCCTTGTTTCTTGATCACTTGACTTGTAAGTCAAATTTTAAATGGAGGCTTTACTTTGGTTTAGCTTGGGTGTTTTTCAGCATTAACGTATAAACTTCACTGTTTTAAATGTACATGATTATTATTTTTGCAACTTCCACTTATTCCCCGGTAGCTGTTTCATCCTTTTCTGTTAAACAGTTTTTTTTGTTTTTTTATTATATTCTTGAAATAACCTAAACTAAAAAAGGACAAAAAATATATAATTATATTTATATATATATATAAAATATATATATAAATTATTATATAAATATAATGATTTTTTGTTGTTGCTGTAATGGTTTTGGTTGTGTGTAAGTTTTATTTGACCAAAAATAACTAGAATAAGATAAAATGGAAATAAAACCAACGAAAGATTGGTTTTATTTCCATTTTGTCTTATTCTAGATATTTAGGTATTTCTTATTTGCCCTCTGTTGCCATTTTGTTTCAGTCTCCTTCTCCTAGCTCCCTTCTAGACTCCTCTGTTCACACCTGCTCCCAATTTGCTGATTAGCCCGGCCTTTGTTTCTCTCTCCCATATATGCACCTCCTGCTCAGTCACTGTTTGCTGGTTTTTCGTTGTTTCTTTGCCCCCTTGTTGAAAGATTTTCAGGTTTTCTGTATTTTGTGGATTTATGTTTCTTTTACCCTTTTTGTATTTTTTTCCTTATATTTTGCAGCACTTCTGGCTTGTTTTTCTGACAGGAAAGGGGGTATGAGAGAGGGGGAGAGACATGCAACTAAGGACCGCAGGTGGGATTCGAACCCGGGTCGAGGACTAAGGCCCCCATACATGGGTTGTGCGCACTAACCGCTATGCCACCTGCACACCCAGTGTTGCCCTTTTTGTTATTAAATCTGGAAGTAACCACCTTCAGCTTCAGTGTCTGTATTTGGGTCCTGTAAAACCTCCACCCAACTTCACGGTTGCAATATCACTCATTCAACCCTTCTATATAATGGTAGTATATTCTTCTGATTGAAACAGAATGCATACTGATAGTGTCCTAGCACACCAAGGTCATCACCAGAGCATTAGTGGCTAAAGCCGCAACTTCTGTGGTATAAAGGCAGTCTGTAAGAAAAAAAAAAGCACCTAACTCTCTGGCATTGAGTGGTGGGATGTAATGAGAAAGGTTCGGGAGAGGTCACCTGCTTGCCCAACCTCAGCAATGAAGACTTTATTGAGAAAAACTCATAGACACAAAAACACACAATCCTCTCTCTCGAGCACACACACGCTCACACAGGACGGGTGCTCCTTCAAACAGAAAGCAGCCTGAGATTGGAAATAAAGACCATCCTCTGTGTCTGAGGACTGTGAATGGGAGCAGTAATGTTTTCAATTTGAGCCCTGAGAGCCATAATGGAGCTCATTCTACACCACCTAGATACTGTAGTAACGTTGGCCTTAAAGCCTTAGGATTCTATCATCTTTCAAACTCTCAATTCTTCTTTCCTTTTCCTCCTCTTTGTGTGGTTCAAGGGATTAATTTGTGCAATAACAAACCAGGAAAAAAGAAAACTGTTGATACAAGAGAAACAATTAATGAAGAGGTGATGTGGGGATGAATAATACTTTATTTGACTCCAGGTGTTAATTCAAACTAAAGATCCTCATCACATCTGAATGCGACTTGCTCAAAGTATAAGAGTGGATTTCATAAAGATTGAGTCTCTGGGACAATGGCCTTTCTATTATTCAAAAAATAGTGGAATCAATGATGTCAAGAAAAATAACCAACATACAGAAGTAGCCCTTCAAAATGTCCACACTTTCCTTGATGGGCCCTTGGCTGGTCTCCTACAGTTCCTTTTTAAACATCAATCTTTGTACTAAAATTTTCTTTCTGTCATGATTTGTTGACATTAAGATCTATAGAGATGCGTCATCTCCTGGTCAGACCCCATAATCCGTGAAAGGGTGGAGTCAGATTAAAAAAATATGTTGGGTTCATGGAGGGGATTTTGCATGGAGTTGCAGAGCAGTTTGCTGCCATTTGGCTGGCGTTTGACTGGGAACGGCCATTTTGAACGGCTGCTACTGTAATTTTAAAACAGGCTTAGGTTGGAGGCAACCAGACTCATGCTCAGTTATTTATGAAGATGTTTTGATGCCCATCCAGGGTCATTGTCAATTGGGTCAATTCACACCAGAGCAAACTGTACTTGGAGCGCTGCTGTTTTTAAAGAGTATGGACGTCCATCCTCCTAAGCACATTCCAAGTCCAATTACAGTTTGCTCTATCGCTAGCGGACAGATCTGAAGAAGATGGTGAAATACAGCAGGTAAAACAAGTATTGAACGAGCCACAATTTTTCTTAGTAGACATATTTCTAGAGGTGCTATTGACATATTTTCACCAGATGTCAGTAGCAGTCCACGCAATCCTCAAATATCACACATATAAAGAAAGCGTTGTCCACAACATCCAGCTGCCATGCACGTGGGCATTGTCAGTTTCACTATAGCTCTGGTGAATTTCAATGGTGAAGTCCTCTGGAAATCTTCAATAATTGTTGTTGATTGCAGATGTGTCTAGTAGTTCCCATTGATTTAGCTTGTAAAGCGGGGAGAATGGCGCTAGGCTTACCGCACCGTGACGTCACTGCTGGAAGATGGCAGGAGGGAGGGGTTACTATATTTGGGCAAAGATGGCCGCTCCCAGACTCAGTGATTGCAACGGAAAATGTTGTTTTTAATTTTTTACTGATTAACACTAAATTCTTTAAATCACCTCAATTGTATGTTTTAGGTATAAATAATGATCCATTGATCATTCCTTGCTGACCAGACTTTTCCTTTAATAAAAACGTCTGTGGAGCAAGTTCTATAAATTAGAGTGAAGACGCATAATGCTGTTTCCTGACTTCTACTTCCTGCTTTATGATTATGTATTTTTCATGACTCATGTAATAATCTTATGGTTTGTACTAGAACTGGGCGATATGGCCTAAAAATTAAATTGACGTTTTTTTTTTAAATCTTTTTATTTCCATGTAGGATTATAGGTTGGCTTGATCAGTCATGTCTGTCTCTCAACTCACCAATAAACACATCAAAAGTGACCTAGTATAAAGAATCCTCATTGGAGAAATTGTCTTCCTGAAAAAAAACTAATTGTAAAATTCGGAAATCTGTTGTCTAAGGATAAAATAGTTAATAAAAGAACGTGGCCAGTGTTTCTTTACAAAACAATATTTATGTGATCCATGTTAGAGTTTGTTTCCATGCCATCAATCTCCAAAAGCAGCCACATCCTGCCTTAGACAATTCTAATTAAGGCTTTTCATTCTTGCCCTTTATGTCCATCCCTCATCAAACAGCTACAGGTAGTTATTTAAACTGTTAACTGAAACATTATCAGTTACAACTTTTTATTCCAACTTTTTTTTTTTATCTGCTTCGATTATAGTAATAACATGTGGTTTTCTCTAATCTCTTTTCCGTTTTTTTTCCCCAAACAGCGCTTTGAATTGTCTTGTGATATGTGATACACATATAAACTTGCTTTCCCATAAGTAAAGGTTACTGTTTACAGTTTCCTGTCTAAACTATTTTCTAACTTTTGCTGCTTTGCCAGCAAGAGAAATGAAACAACCTTTGCCATTTACAATTTTCTAAAAAAATACTGGAAAAAAGGTTCTGTTTTCGTTTCAACTTCCAATTTTTCACCGTGGGGCCCATCTTTCTTGGCCACCAGACACAAACACATTATAGAGACTAATGCTTATTCAGCTGACAGCTAAAAGGAGGGACAAGAGGCTAATTGGGTTGAATGGAAGGTTTACATTAGAATGGAAAATGCATCAGTTTTTTCATTTTGGTCTTAAAAAAAGTGCTTCTTTAACGAGATTCCCTGGCAGAATAGCCTCCAACTCCTCCAATTTTTTTTGTATTTCTTAATGTGACAACAGCCTTCAAAGTCCACATTTGTTTCTTCTACTCAGCACTCTAACAATAGAACAGTTTTCCTTAAATTGGTGTTTATAATAAGAACTCTTGGGGCATTTATTGCGTAAGCTTTTTAAAAAGTTACGACGGTAGCCCGGTTTCTGGTGTGATGGTAGCCGTTTCCAACAATAAAAAATAATGATGTCAGGCATTGTGGGCATTGCCTAAAAACCTTTCGAGTGCTCCTGAGAGATAAATTCCCTTTTATTGTCCTGTATTTTTGGCATCTTTTGTGATCCGGGGCTTAAATCAACTCCACTCCGCAGATCAGTAGATGTGTTTAAAGGACTGAACAGATGTGTTGGCACAGTAAAAGAGGGCACAAGCTGACAAAAAGATAAATGCAGAGATAAGAGGGGTGAAAGTGAATGATATAGTAAAGACAGAGCGAGGCTAGGGAAAAAATAGAGTGAAAGATGAAGAAGTTTGAAGCAGTCTATTGCCTAACCTTGCTATCTTTATTCCACTCTACATTAGATTTATTGGCACTGCTGGCAAGGATAAAAGTATTACAGCTTCCAGTATTGTCTGCTCTGGGCAATGCACAGTGAACATCAAATAGCGTTAGCGGTGTTTTCATTTTTAGCAGGTTGTATGTCATTTCAAAACAGAAAATAAATCCATGTGATCAACTGCCACCGTAGTGATGTGATCTCATCTATTTCTTTACTAAAATACAGGAGAAGGTAATCTTTCACTTTCAATCAAATTGCAAAAGATGCAAAGGTTGACGGTACAGGGCAATTGTTTTAACAACTGTTCTGTTTCTTTTCATTCAAATGAATCTTAGAAATATAAAAAAAAAATGGCAGACATTAATTAGCTAATAAGATTTGGATGTTTTGCATATTAAAACTTATCTTGCAAAACTGCATTTCTGATAGATCCTGAGATGCAGGGGGGATTTACCATTGGGCAATACTAGGCAGTTGCCCCATAAAACTGTTAGATGGTTAATTCAACTATAAGATAATTGTGCAAATTTTGTTTTTCATAATAATCTTTTTGGTAAAATGCCATCAGAACGCTTATAATATCAAGTGTGTCTCAGTCCTATAGTGCTAAAATCTGTTATTTTTGTGAGTTCAGAGACATTATTATAGGCTGAGCATGACGCATGCTGATCATTTATAGCAAGAGCAGCAGATTACCTTTCACTCTTCCATTGATGAAACATTAGCTTAGCAACAATGTCAAACCCTTTTAGTATGAGGGAAATGTAACGCTGCATATAATCACAGTTACAGCACACATTGAGCCTCCTGAAGGGCAGAGGGAAGTCCTTCAGAGCATTTCTCAACTACTGACTCCCTCTTTGATCATTGTTATGGTAGGTTCAATATTTCTAAAACAGAAATAATTATAATTTTTAATTGATTTTGTTTTGTTCTATGTCCAGGAACTATATTTAGTTTAACTGAAATGTTTTCTTGAAACTATGATGAACCGTGAAGCATCTGGCAGACGGAAATAATACAATTCAATTTTCTTTAATTACAGCCACAACGACTTCCAGTGTTTTGCTGCTTAAAGTCGTAGGGAAGCGGCCGTTCCAACGGTTGCATTTCCGAATTCTCCAGAGTGGTGCACGACTTTACACGAGTGAATAAAGTGAATGTGATTGGTCATTTATCAAAGGGGCGGGATTGTTGTGGTGGAAGGTTCACAAGCCAGTTTGGTTGTGGCCGGTTTGTCGAAAGCATGTTGCTAACCAGTTAGCAACTTAGTGCTAGCAGGTTCCCAATGGGAAATTCCATTGGGACCAAGTAGCACTAAATTGGTGACTTAGAAACGACGCTGTCCAGGAACGCTATGGACAGCGGAAACATGCAAGAGGAGGAGAGTTTAGTGTCGGAGGTCGTGAATGAGTCTCCTCCTTCATCCATTTTTTATTTAGAGGAGGAAAGCGGGAACGAAGATGTTGTGGAAGAGGACGCCAGGGCGGCAGAAGCTTGGTTTGGTGTAGAAGGCTTCCAGCCGTCCATGTTTGAGCCCTTGCCTCGCAACGCTGCCAGTTCTGTTAGCTCTACGCCTGCTGAAGACACAGACGTCCATCCCCGTGAACACTGGGACGCAACTCAATGGGAAAGGAAAGGATTCTGATTTCAAATGTTGCGTATATTAGCTGCGACATATGAATCGAGATGCTATGACCGAAATAATTTGATTGACAGATGACCGTTGATATATGATTGGCCGAATTGAGGTGTTCAGGCTGACGTAGAACTAACTGGCCTGCAGAAGATAATGAAAAAAAACCCCCACAGATTTTAAGACAGGATTTTTTTTTTTTATAGAAATTTTATAAATTTTCTAAAATTGTCTGATAAAAAGTACATTTATATACATGTTTAAGCCAGAATGATTTGACATTTAAATATGACTTCCCTAAGACTTTAAAGTAGCAAAATGTTCTGCTTAGAGTAGCTCTGTTAGCTTGTTAAGGGAACTTCAGTTCCTTCGCACGTTAATCAGATTTTTTTCCTAATGTTTTTTGGCTCTGGTGTTGAATGCAATGAACCTGGAATGATTTTTACTTATATTTATTTTTTTTGTTATGAAGCATAACCATAGCATCTATAGAAGCTTATAAACAGCTTTATCACAGAAAATCTAAAGAGTGCAGTATGCATTTATCTTCCCCCATTTTATTTTGCAATTACAAAAATAACATTCCATTGAAACTTGTTCTTCTGGAAGTTGCATAACTAATAAAAAGAGTTTACCTCTGTATAAATAAATCTCAGTATTAATATGCATTTTCTGTTAGGGTACTGCATTAGCAAACCAGTAACATCTTGAGGATCAAGGAACACATCAGGCAGTACAGCAATAAAGTTTTTGACTTGTATAGAACAGGGGGAAAAAGCCTAAAACATCTACAGGCTGCTGTTTAGTTCACAGCCTGAGAAAAAAAGAGAATGACACAACAGCACATATCCAAGACAATGATGTTGAAATGTCCAGGACAAGACTTTGGAGTACTAACCAAGACATGCATAATGCTGGATCTAATGGATCTAAACCTAAGGTGGCTGAATCTAACAGGACCTCTTCTCCTAACAGCTGGTCTTTCTGGAAGAGTGGCAGGAAATACACTGCAAAAACAATCTAAAAATTAGTAAAAATGTCTTACATTAATGTCATGATGTTACAAAGTTCAGACCCAAATGCAGAAAACCGAACAGAGAGACCAAGGAAAAGGTTTAACGGGTTTTAATGAGCAAGTTAAACAGAGGGAGAAGTGTTGCTCTGAACACTGCTCAACCGGAACTGTGAAGTGAGGGGAAGACACAGTGGTTAGTTCAGGCTCAGTGGGGAATTTGACTCGTGAACTTGGAGAAGAGGATTTGATTGCTGACTCACGTTTCCAGAGAAGTTGTTGAATCCTGGACTCCTGTCTGTGTGCCGTGGTTTCAGTGCTTGTCTGATTTGGTGGAGGGCGGAACAGGGTTACCCAGAATGCGGTTGATAGTTGGTGAACGGAGAAACTGACTGCCTCTCAGATGTCCTGCGGTACTTGAACGGGTCGTAGTGGAGAATAATCCATTACTCAGTGAGAAGCTCAAGCGATCTCTTGGGGAAAGTGGATCCAAACCTCCTGTTTGAACCCCAGCTCAGTTTGAAGCTCAGTTGATCCTTCCAGGGAGTGAAGGTCCGAGAACACCAGTTTGCAGGATGACTTCCGTAAACTGGCAAACACTCTGGCGTCAAAGTAGTGGCAGTCAGCAGCTTAAGAACACTCAGTTTAACGAGGAAACCATCAGCAGGTGTGTGAGGAGGCGGACCAGAACCCGGCGCCTCCTGGTGGATGAAGGGAGACAAACACAGAAACACTAACACAAAAACAGGGGTCCTGACAATTAAGTGTATTTAGCCTTAAGTTGAGCAGGTAAATGAGATAATCTGCCACTGGAATTACTGTTTTTAAGCTTAAAATAAGTATACAATAGGATAATTAGATATTTTGCACTTAAAATAACATACATAAGTTGTTTATTTTCCTATTTTAAATGTAAATTGCCTTACTCCATTGGCAAAGTGTATCACTTAACTGCTTAAGCCTTGAAAAAATGCTATTATTTTAAGAAAAATAAACTTACTTACATCTCAATTGTTTTGCAGTGTAGAGGCCTAAATAAAAAATATTGTAGTGAATATAGATATTTTTAAAGCCCAACAAACTTACAAACTCAACCATCGCATTAAAGGAAGGTAGAGAGGCATCATTTTTACGCAGTTTACAGTAATGTACGCACATCTTTTGCTGGTCTTCTAAAAAAAAGCCTAATGATTTACAATAAAAATAATTGATATTTGACAGAAATGTATTTTCAGATTTCATTTGTTGTTGCATCTTTGGGCTTAATATAGGTTTGTGGACAACGTGTGCTTTAATGCAGTTTAATGGATGGATAGATGGAAAATCAAAAGACAGAATCTTCTCACAACCTCAAAATGTCCGTTTTGATTTTGTTCTTACTGGGTAGATAAAAGACTTATATTGTTAAATCATCACATAAATTGAAGTAGGCTTAATGATTCCATCATACCAAGAGAGAATCTTAGTTTTTATCTGTTAGATCAGGAAAGGGAAACCTGGGCTTTGTGACTCACTTTTAATACAAAATGATACATCATTGCCTTGTTTTTTTATTTTTTTATTTGTTAATATTTTGTTTTGTGGCCCCATTATAAAAAAAAATTAAAATTGTAGATTTCATCTAGAACCGCCACCGCCGCACAAGTATATAACCTAGAGTAGATCACAGGTCGGATCCATTGTTATGTATTTGTTAGAAAAAGTTTGTCTGGAGGCTTGTCCACTTTCTCCACCAGAGGGCACCTGAGATCTTCCTCCTGAGGGCATTAGCCTACTTCTACACACCTGTTTCCTGTCTGCTCATCAGGAGACCTATTTAAGGAGGAGGAGGCTGACACTTCCCTGCCAGAGTGTTTGCCAGTAAGGGTAGAGCAAGACCTGAGCCAGCCTGCCTGATCTGAAACCCTGATTCTGTGAACCTGTCTGATCCTGTTTCTCTCTGCCTCACAGATCCTGACTTTTCTGGAAACCTGAAATCCTGGAGATAAAAATCTCTGCCTCTGCCCTCAGCCCTCTGCCTGCCGACTAGCCTCTGGACCCTCAAGGCTCCCCCCCTGCTGATCAGATCCATCTCTGAGCAGGTATTTAACCCCGTCATCTGTAAACTGCAAGTTTCCTGGATCAACTCTAACTGCTCTGTCCTCCTCAGTGGTGTTCCTCCCATGACCAGTCTGAAGAACCAAGAACCTGTACATCTTTTACTTGTGAACATTGTCAAAATAAATAATTTAACTTTTTCCCTGTTTCAAGAGTGGTTTCTGCATGTGGGTTAGACGCCTTGAACCCAACATGACAAGTTTAACTTGTTCTACTTGTGACTTTGTTCTACTTTGGTCTCTGTCCATAGTTGGAATGGTGAAAATGTTTTTTGTAAATTTTCTTTATTCTTGACATGAGGAGTTGAAGTTTCTAATAATTATGTAAAGCTGAACAACCTGTACAGTAGCCATTCAAAATTTCACCACTTTCCTTCATGGGTCCTTGGCAGGTCCCCTAAGATTCATTTTTTAAACATCTATATTTGTGCTAAAATATTCTGTCATGATTTGTGAAAATTAAGATCAAAAGAGAAGCGTCATCTCCTGGTCAGACCCTGTAATTCAGTGAAAGGGTGGAGTCAGAGTAAAACAATATGCAGTCCCAGGAGAAGGCTGGAAGTTGGAGGGGATTTTGCTTCCATTCGGTCGGCTTTTGACTGGGAAGCAGGGGCGTGCATGCATAGACACTAGGTGGTGCTAAAGCACTAGGAAGTTTGCCCTTTATCAACGAAAATGCCCTTTTGAAACTCGTTTTTTTTTTAATTAATAAGTTTTTACTGAGGTCAGTTTTGAAATGATCTTTTGAAAACCTGAGCCATTAAAAACGACTGAAACAATGCCCCGAAATGAGCCACCTCCTTAAGCACACCCGACCAGCCTATCTCTCTTTCTTTGTTACGTGAACTCGCGCGGTCGCCCGCAGGGCATGCCAGATGCGCAGCATCATAGCAGTTCAGTAAGCGTCTTCAGATAGCAGGAACGGTCGCTGACAGGCTGCTTCTCCCGTGCTCCATTAGCCAGGTAATATACAGATCAAGCAAAATCATTTTGTTGTGCATTAAAATGTCTCATTCAGCAGCACCAAACAAGCATTTTTGCTAACTGGTCACCTGATAAACTAGTTAGGCTAGATAAAGTTTTACAACATCTACCAGGACAGGAGATGAGGAAGAGTTCAGGGAAGACACAGAGACAGAAAAAGACCAGGATGAGGGGAACCACCAGGATGAGGGAGAGCAGATGGGTGAGGGAAAACAGGGAGATGAGCCACATGAAAGAAGGAGAAAAATTAGCAAGCGTACTACTTTAAAGTAGTACGCTTTAGTCTGTTCTGTTGGTGGTGTGACTTTTTTCCATTGGAAACTCACGTTTAGAGAATGTTACAAATAAAAGTAAAATTTCATTCAACATGCGTGTGTATTTTTTTTTATAATTAAGTGTTCCACGTGCGCTAAAAAGTAACCCCCCCCCCCCCCCCCCCCCTCTTGAGCACCTGTCCCCCATGCACGCATCTGCTGGAAAGCGCCATTTTGAATGGCTGCTACTGTACGTATATGTACCATCTTGTTATGGCAAAATAATAGCATATTGCTTTATTGTTTCACAGTTTTAAGCTGTATTATTTAACTTTACTCAAAATGTGATCTTTGTTGTAGTAACTATTTGTTTCAGTGGGGAATGACATTTAGAAATGCATTCCATCTAATGTTTGTCAATAGCTGTCTTTGTCATATGCCTTTTCTCTGTTAGGATAATTTGGTTAAACTAAAGTGAAAATCAACACTTTATTTAACATAATCACCAAACTCTACCCCATTTTTCTTTATTTAAATTCTTTTTCTGCATGTTTGAATAACTCGATGGAATAACATTTAAGTTTTAGCTATAGTCTGGAGAATATCAGGAAAGGTTCATAAAAACTGTTCTTATTTTCACCAGATTTGCTGAGATAATCCTAGTTCTCTTTGCTAAAAACCAGATAGCTAAACTTCAAAATACTTCTTATAACAGAACTCTCATGGTTTCCTTGTTTTGGAAAATTTTCAGTGGCAAAGATTTCCTTCTGCATTATATGTAGGTCCAGATGTAGAATATTTAGGCCAAGTAAACCTAAACTAGATAATTATATACTAATCAGAGATCCATCAGAACAAAAAAAATATATATATAGATTAAACATTCTATTTATGTAAGACTTAACATTAAAAAATCTATCAGGTAAGTTCAAAAAGTGTCCTAGATGGTGTTTGTGACTTTTTGTAGGACTTTGTTGTTAAAAGGAGTTTGGTACAAATGGACACTTCATTCTATTCCTTAGGATTAGATGTTTAACTAAACTCAAAATCGTATATAGGTTTTAGGATCAAGACAAAGTATTCCTATTTAATAACCCTTAACCTTTGATAAAATTTTAATTCATTCACTTGCTGTAATTAACCCGATTCAACTAATGGGTGCTCCAAAAACAAGAGCAGCATAATTCTCGTTATTAATTAAGGATAAAAAGAATAATCCCAGATTTCTTTTTATTTCAGCTGACAAACTCACCCAGAGCCATAGCTCTTTTGATCCGTCTATTCCCCCTGATTCCCAGTCCATCCAGAAACTAATCTCAAAATCCCTCTGTTACCGTATTGCTTTCTTAGACTTCCTTCTAGTAACAGATTTATTTCATCTATTCATTTAAAAGGGAGTCATTGATATTGGCACTTTTGCCTAAAAGTTGTTTTAACTTTTCAGCTTTTTGAGTCTCACTTCCACACACCAGTGGACTCAGGGTGGAGTTCAGTATCCCACTAATTCATTGTCTACAGAGTCAGGATTATTTTGTGAATGTGGGAGGCAGTGTGCTGAATTAAGAATACTCACTCACATAAAGTATATTTGTAATTGTTTGTCAACATTAAAGGAACCTTTGTTGGCTACTCCTATAGTAAAGAAATCAGTATCAACAAAAACATAAATATTGTCAGAAAAATAAAACTAGTGAAACATTGTCCTTTGGAGTATGCAGTATGTGACAACTGTTCATAATGGATTAAATAAATATTATAAAGGCCTCCCTTCTGAGCGATACATTTTTTCCTGCAAAGTCTCCTTTATCTGTTTTGGTGCTTTTCAAGGTTATCTATAAAATGCGGCACAAAGTGCTCCCACCCAGCAAAGTGGGGAAGTGGGAAAAAAGCGGCAGCCATTCTCCACCAATTCTATTTCCCAGCTCGGGGAGGTGGTACAGCCGGAGGGGATGAACGCTGACTTACACACCTCCACTTAGCCTCAGTCAAAGGCCCCCCACCACCCCTGAGATGAAGTTACCATAGGGGGCCACTTGGGGGCTAAACACCCTCCTTCAACAGGCCCCTCAGGGCCCCGTTGTGCATTCGTGCCTCAGGGGGAACCTTGCCACTGCAATCTCTATCTGGTCGTACTCCCCAGAGACAATTTGACTTGTGTAGACCCTAAGTGAACTTTCTGTGGATATGTATCAGTATTCACACTACCCATATCTGTTCATAAAGGCTGCCAGTGCTCAATTGTGTATTAGCATTTCTAAGTATAATAAGCTACAGAATACCACAGCAAACACAATAAAGCCATAAGGATTTTTCCTACTATAACTGCTACGATATTGACTTCAATCTATGACCTTTAGTAACTTAAATGTTTCAGTTCGGACCATTGATATACGGCCTTTCACAAGTGCCTGCCTCCCGCAGTTTACTATTAGGTTACAGATTTAATGGTGATACTGTGGGTTAAGAGTTAGAATGTATCATCTATCTCAGAGGAGCAGGACTTTGTGAAGGAATTTGCTATCAGACAGCAGCTTTGCCTTTTAAGAGAGATATAGCAGTGTGGGTCCTGCACCCAGTGCCCTCTTGCAAAAAGGCCAAGTCTGTGTGGTTTGACCCAGAGATAGAGTCCCAAGGCAGGGGTTGGATCAGGTCTTTCTTCTGTACTCCTTGTGTTGGCTCAATCTACTGATAAACCACGTCCAAGTGAGAATCTGGTATTTCTTCTGAGACGAAAGAACAGCTGAAATTTTAATAGGTTTACGCAAGATTTACTTTGTACTGATCTTTCTTATCACGTACAAACAGGTGGTTGCTTCTGGGAAGACACTAAAAAATGAAGAAGTAAGTAAAGTGATTCAATGTTTTTGTCTCGGCAGTTTATATATATATATATATATATATATATATATATATATATATATATATATATATAACATAATTTGTAATAATTCTTGATGGACTGCTACTCTTTAAGAGAAAATAAACCCAGAGCCATACATCCTGCAAAAAAATGTCTGTCTTTTAAAGGTTCCATATTATGCTACATTCGAAAATAAAAAAACATATTAATGAGGACCCCAGATCAGGTTTTTGTTGTTTGTGCAGAAAAATTCATCTGAGAACAGGCAGATGGTCTCCTTATTCAGATCTCCACTGGATGAGCTGTTTTTGGCTGGAAATTCCCCCAACCTCGCAAAGAGCGCGACCCAACCAACCCGCAACTAACCCGCAGTCAAAGTATGAGAGGATTGCTTAGGATTCAGAAAAAATACATCAGAAGAAGTCTGTAGCTCTACCGATGGGCCACTGCAGACTGATTTCACCTTATGACATTATAAGGGGAATGCTTTTTTGAGCACACATTTACTAAGAGTTGGAGAAAAGCAATGAGAGAGGGGAAAAGATTTTTTTGCCACTTGTGAACCTCGTACACTGGCTTCAGGACACGTATAACTGTTAAAAAATGTTTAGAATGGGAATTTTGCATATTGGAACTTTAAAACATATAATTAAGATCAAAATAATGTTTAAAACACCCAAAAATGTAATCTTATCTGACTGTAAATTAAAAACCAATGTTATTTTAAAGAAATACCCCATTATTTTCTTTTACTAATGCCTGTCTTGCTCTGGGATGGATAAAGCCCACTGCTAAAGGGAGCGTACAGGAATCAAAGTAATATTTTTGTTTGTAAAGGGAAATTTAAAATTTTACTTGCAAAACATTCATGAAAAAAAAAAGTCATATCAAGTCTTTATTAAAGTCGTTATTTACTACCCTTCCATTAGGAATTTAATTGAGAACTTTTAAAACTTTTGCTTAAAAAAGTTTTTGTGTGCAAAAATGTGTATATATATATATATATATATATATATATATATATATATATAGTGATGGCTGCATGTACAACCACACAAATGATCTGGTAAGTCTTTCATTAAATCTTCTATTTTATTGTACTGTATTGCATTTTTTTCTACTTTGATTTGACATTGGTTAAGTATTTGAGTGCACACATTTAGTTGACTCATTTTGTCAATTTCTTGCTTGTTTGGTTTCTGTACATTAATATATTTTTCATTTGAGTTGCCACTTCCTGGGAGGCTGTCATGAGTGAAGTCAGTAAAGGAAAGGAGACCCCATCTGCAAAGGATCTCCTCATTGACATGGAGGCCTAGTTGGACTCTTCCACTTACTTTTATAAGGGGTGTAGAAAGGGTTTAGGTTTCTGTATTTGGTTTTGTTTTCTATAATAACACTTGGAAAGTTTAATATTTAAGTCCTCTTCCTCATAGGTTGCTGATTTAGTATGATGCTGATTAGTTTGGTCTTTTGTTGTAGTTTTGTTTAGGAAAATTTATTTTTTGTTTCCGTCTTGTTTCAAAATGGTCTGATCAACCAGTATATTTATATATGTTTCCCTTGTGTGTCAGTTAGGGAGGTCTTTTCCTGTGTCAGGTTTGGATTATGCTGATTTTTGTCATTTGTTTTCCTTGATGGGCCCAGTCTTGTTTGAACTTTTGAACTTTATTTTTACTAAATAAATTTATCATTTTTTCACCAATGACTTCCCTGTGCTTCTCTGATTTTTTGACTTGGTCCCTCACATATATATATATATATATATATATATATATATATATATATATATATATATATATATATATATATATATATATATATATATATTTTTTTTTTTTTTTCTTATAAAAACCTGCTCTCTCCCACCCCTCGTACTTCTGGGTGGGATGGAGCTTCATATCAACCTCGTATCCTCTCCCAGAGATCTGGGAGTTTTACTATTTCTCACAGTATCTTGGCTGTCCGTAGAACTATGCACATCTGGACTGAGATGTCTAGTGTTTCTTCAGCTATCTATTGAAGCCCCTTCTCCACTGTGGGGGGGTTACTGCTCTAATGACCACTGACCCTACAGTTGCCTTCACCTTTCAGGCTCTTTCTACAGTAGCTATTTCCTGAGCTATTGGTATTTCTCCAGTTTGTGTTCTTCTAGTTAAACAACGTTCAGTGTTATACTCTATATAAATGATATTTGTACAGCAAGTGATGCATAAAAATATGTTATGTTTGCAAATGACACTAATTTATTTTGTTCTGGAGGGAAAATAAAGGAGTTGTTAATAAGTGTAGAAGTAGAACTGATGAAGTTAAACAAAGGTTTGCTTTAAATAAGCTATCGTTGAATGAAAGTAAAACTAAATTTATGTTGTTTGGCGGTAAAAGGTAAAATTGAGTTTAAACAATGCTGAAATTGAAAGAGTATATGAAACTAATGTTTTTGAAGTCTAATAAGATATGTAAAACAGAAATTATCCAGGTCTATTTCTATTCTTTACAAAACTAGAGTAAGAACTGTCTTCATTTGCTGTAGTTTTCACTTGTGATGCCTTATGACATATTGTGCTGAAATTTGGGAAAATGTATGTAAAACAAACTTAGATCCAATTAAACTGCAGAAAAGAGCTATTAGAATAATAAATGGAGTTAGAAACCGTGATTCTACAAGGAAGCTATTTATAAGATCAAAAACATTAAAATTTCCAGACATTGTTTATTAAAAAACATTAGAAATGATGTTACAAGTGGTAAATAAGACAATCCCTGTTTGTGTTTAAAAAATGTTTAATGCAGTGGATTTATAACTTAAGGGCGTTACTAATGTTTGAAACTTTCAAAGCCAGAATTAATCTCAAGTACAGATCTGTGTCAGTTTTGGGGGCAAAATTATAGAATAGACTAAACCAGGGGTCACCAACCTTTTTAAGGCTGAGGGCTCCTTCATGGCTACCAAGTCAAAGAAAGGGCTACCAATACTGACCTATGAACTGAAGGGATCAGTGTTCACCTACAGTAAATCTCATCCATAAAAACTCATTTTTATTCTTATTTTATTCTTTTATTCATTTCTAATTTTCTTTTTAATATTGTCATTTTGAAACCACTGAAATATGATGAAATAGTTAACATGATGAAATAATACATCAGAATCAGAATCGGGTTTATTGCCATTGTTAGTGAAGGAGTTCACAAACTAGGAATTTTTTACGGTACAATCGTGCAACATGAAACATATAATATGGAATAGGTAAATAAGATTATAAAATATCTAAAACACTGTGGGTATAAGGCAGCCAATAAAATAAAATAATAACATAAATGATTAAAAAGAAGAGCAACAGAATAAAAAAAAAATTAAACTTTACTCACTGAGTGAGTTCTTCTGTTTTCAGAAGACGAAGAGGGCCCCCCATGTGGTCCTGAGGGCCCCTTGGTGTCATGTTGGGGTCTAGTCTTCTAACCCACATGCAGAAAACACTCAAGAGACCGGAAATACAATTATGAGGTTTATTGACAATATTTTCAGAAAAGGTTAATGGTTGTCTTGGTTTGTCAGGCTGATCACGGGAGGGGGGCAACTAGAAGAGGACAGAAACGGTTAGAATGGATCAAGGTAACTTGCTGTTTGGCGGTGGTTTGAGTTAAATACCTGCTCGGGGGTATTCTGACCGGTCGGGGGGGGAACCTTGAGGGTCCAGAGGCTGGTCGGCAGGTTGAGGGCTGAGGTCTGAGGTGGAGGGCAGCGAGAGTTTTGTCTTGAAGTTGGCTGATCTCCGGATATTTCAGAATCTGAGAGGCAGAAAAACACAGCGTCAGGGGGGTTCAAAAATCAGGAAACAGATCAGGGTTGAGCCGGCTCAAAGTTTGCCGGTACCGTTACTGGCAAAACACTCTGGCAGAGAAGTGTCAGCCTCCTCCTCCTTAAAAAGCCTCCAAACGAGCAGATGGGGAGCAGGTGTGCAGAAGTCGGCTCATGCCCTCAGGAGGAAGATCTCAGGCTCCCTCTGGTGGAGAAAAGTTGACAAACCTCTGGATCCCAACACTTGGTGCCCGCGGGCACCGCGTTGGCGAACCCTGGACTAAACGATGAAATAAAGATGTGTAACTCTATATTAGTTTTCAAGAAGACTTTAAAATCTAAAATTATAAAAGGTTACAGTGAAATTTGACTAAGTTTAATCTTTCAGTTTAGTTTATTATGTGTTTTGTAATTATGTATTAGTACCAATGTTTTATTATGAATTATTCCTATGATGGTACAGGATTGGCAAAAATAAGCCTTGGAGCTTCAGCCTATTCCTTCTTCAGTTGCTGTCTGAAGGATTTTTTTGTAAAAAGATATTATTTAATTTTTTGTTTTAAACCAAAATAAGATGTCTTTAATTCATATGTGAAGGGTGGGGGTCGACATCCTAATATTCTGTCCCAGGACAGCAAAGATTTTGAGCTTAGAGCTAATGACTCACTCACTCACTGTAGGAATCAGGCTCATGCTGTGACTGAATTGATTTCTTGCCAGGCCAATCTGCTGCTAGGAATCGGGGGGGGAATCAGATTTCCTACCTCAGCTACGATTTGCTCAGACTTTCAGCTCCCCTTTCTGGTTCCAAACAAGTAATTTTAAAGTAGCCACTTTTATAATGAATGGGATTAGTTCAGTTCAGTAGCTTTTATTTGTCCCAGTATGGGCAATTTTTGTGCAGTAGTAGTACACCTTTCACAAATCACAGATAAACAAAACAAACAAAAAAATAAATAAAAATAAACACACAAGAAACATGTAAAATATTTAAAAAGATAAAGTAAGGTGGATAAAAGAGAGAGCGAAAAAAAAGTAAATAAATATGTGCAGTGCAGGGGATTAATGAGAGCATAGGCCTGAATGCGTGCAACATATGGCTATCTGCTTTTCCTGGTAGAGTTTAGCAGCTGTTGGTCCGAACTGGTGAGTATTTAAAACGGGAACCAGAGGGTAGAAACTGGAATTCCTTATGTAGGGCAGAGATGGGAACTATTCTACTCAAGTAGATTTTTCTGATATTTTTACTTTACTACTTATTTTTATGGCGACTTTTTACTTCTACTCCTTACATTTTTACACAAATATCTGTACTTTCTACTTCTTACATTTTGAAAAATTGTCTCGTTACTTTAGTTTTGAATCATTTCAATGGAGTTACCGTTATTATTTTTCACGTCATCAATACCAAATTCAATCTAATTGGATGGGAATCTACGTTGCATTTGACGCACCACTACAAGATGAATCGACAGATTCTGCGGTATTCATTGGCGGCAAATCATTGCAGCTTGGTGGCGGTGGCGTTAGCATAGTAGCATGGACGACAAGATGATTGAAAATGAACACAACGGAGATCTAGTCCTATTGGCAGACATCCATTTAAAATGTAGGCAACGGCATGAAAAAAGTGGTTTCTACTTTTACTTTTATACTTTAAGTAAATTTACAAGAATGAACTTTGTTACTTTTACTTGAGTAAAGAAGTTTAATCAGTACTTCCACTTATACCAGAGTATTTTTTAACACAAGTATCTGTACTTTTACTCAAGTACGGAAAGTGAGTACTTTTGCCATCTCTGATGTAGGGGATGGGTATAATTATCCAAAATGGACTCAGCCTTCCTGATCAGTATTTCCTACACACATAGGTTTTACTAGCCTCGTGAGACCATCCTGATCTCGCGAGCTTTCAAGGTTTCACTCGCAGATCAGTCTGGAGACTCTCCGTTAAAGAAAATTTGGAGCCGTTCACCAAACGAACGTCCAATCAGCGTTGGCTTTGAGGCGGGTTGAGGTGTGACGCAACGAGAAGCGCGACAGTTCAGTCTAAAGAACATGGCGGCTTCAGCCGATGAAACTAGTGTTAGCGTGGCTATCGAGCAAGTTTTATCGGAATTACAGAGTATTTCTTCACTGAAAGAAGAGCAAAACACTGCTCTGGAGGCTTTTCTCAGAGGAAAGGATGTTTTTGCTCTTCTCCCGACTGGTTTCGGCAAGAGTAGCCTGGCTTGTTGTGTTTTCGTCGTCGCTCTGTTAGTACGTCATATGCTTCGTTGATCTGATTGGTTTATTTGGCCCGTCTATCACCAACATAGGCCAATCAGCTAACCAGTGTTTTCGCCCCTTCCCAAAATTACTTCAACGGAAGGTTTCCAGATGGATATGCGGAGCAAATCCATCTGACGGAGTCAGGTTAAGGTTTTACAGCTTTAAAATATTTTAAGTTGGCGAGGGTGAATATTTTCCTGGATTACACTCATTAATGAAGGGTTTTTTTTTCTTTCTGGAATTTTAAACAGTATTTTGTGCCTTTGGAAATTAAATTACTTTGGTCTTATAATTCTTATAATTTCATTTAAAGGGGTTTTATTCTTGAGCTATTCAATTACTTCCACATGAAGTCTTTTTTACTGTTATGAACCCATTCTCCATATTCTGAGCCATTCAGCCTCTCTGGGATGCTATTTTAATACTCAATCATGTTACTGACGTTTTGCAAATTAACTTAATTAGTTGCGAGATGATCTAACAGATGTTCTCCTTTTAATAGCTTTCTTACAGCACTTTTCACTCTTTTGTTGGATGATCCCAACTTTTTTTGTGAGCGGTCTCTGCCATCTGATTTAAATTGCATTCTAATTTTTGCAGAACTGCGAGTAATTTTTTATTTTTAAATGTCTCTTGTATCTCTACTGTATTATGTCTCCGTGGTTTGAAGGTATGAATGTAGCCTTTGGTGCAAATGTATGTGCATTGTAATTGAAATGCGGTAGTATTGTAATTGTAGACTAATTTATGTCTTTTAACAATGATTAAAACTGCTACACCTCTTTTGGATGTTGAAGTCAAGATTCACAAATATATTGTAGGACTCACACAACCAAAACTGTTTATATTTGATATTTTGTTCCAATTCATGCATAAAAATGGGCTAAATACGTATTTGGAGCATAGAGACTCTGAAAGGAAGCAGCCTCTGCTGTTTTGAGGATGTTGTGTTGTTTTATGGAAAAGTTACTACTATTTATTTATGGGGGTGTCAAAGTGGTGAAGGCAAGAGACGAGATCATCAGGTTGGTTTTGAAAAAGCAGTGACTAACCTTCTTAACCTTAGGAGAATTCCAGCCTTATCTTTAGCTGACAGATCTTGTCTCTGGAGGCACTTTTTGCTGCTCTAGGAGAGAAAAAGGAAATATATTTTCTGGAGATATATAGAGAGATAGGGAGAGGTTACTTCCAGATTTTCCCATAATCATTGCCAAAGAGTTTCTGTTTGTATAAATGTTTCCATCAGCCTTTTTTACTCTGCATATTTTGAAGTAACGCATTAAAAGAGCTTAATGAAAACAGCAAATTTTAAAGGAAAAGTCCAATCAGCAAGGAATGATCAATGGATCATTATTTATACCTAAAACTAATACGTTTGCGGTGATTCAATGAATTTAGCGTTAATCTGTAAAAAAAAAATAAAAACAATAATTTTCGTTGCGCCATTCTCCCCGCTTTCCAAGCTAAATCAATGGGAACTACTAGACACATCTGCAATCAACAACAATTATTGAAGATTTCCAGAGGACTTCACCATTGAAATTCACCAGAGCTATAGTGAAACTGACAATGCCCACGTGCATGGCAGCTGGATGCTGGAATACATCGGGTAAAAGTGAAAAAAATAATTATTTCACCTTTCTGATTCCTGATCCTCCACGGACGGGTTGGTCGTTGGATCCCCAACTTGAAGAGGGAGGATTTGCCATCGAACTTCTGGCCAGAGAAAAAACCCGTAATATGTAGCCAACATTTGGAAGAAGAATGTTTTCAAGATGACTTGGATAATAGCGCGTTGTGACAAACACCAGATACAGCACTGGGACTTGATCAACAGCCGATACCGCACCGTGACGTCACTAACCAGTAGGTGGCAGTAGTGTTCTTTGACAAACATGGATGCCTCCAGTAAAGCACATTCAAATGAAAATTACTCTGAATTAAAAACACTGATCATTTATTGAACAGTATTTATTACATTACCATTTAGTTTTCCTTCCTTCCTTCCTTCCTTTTTTCCATCCATCCATTTATTAATTATTCTGGACTCTCATGGTAACAAAGTAAACTCCAACTTTCAATTACATAGGATCTTTAGTTTGAGAAATACCCGTTTCCACAGCTTAGACTGGAATCAGATTGCAGTTTCAATGATAAGATCAATGCATTGCCAGGTACATTTATCCAACAGATAAAAATATACATTAACTTTTGTAAAACAGCATGTAAGTTATTGTGACAAGCATCTCACTCGCACTAGTCCTTCTTGGCCATATAAAAACTACCTGCAAAGCATCATTTAACAAAATTATTTATCAACAAAATGTTTGTTTGCAGGTGGAAGCGATCCCCATTTGTTAGGGAAAACATGCAAAACAGACTTTGAAGTGGTATCTTTTAACAAAAACCCCATAAAGGACAGATGTCTGCATTTTAATAGTAGTTGTTACGGTATGTCAAAAGATTCTCCCACCTAATGGAGCCGCTCTACATTATATTGAGATTACACAACATATCTATGGGCTGTGTTTACCAGCTTGGATACTAGTCTTGGCAGCTGCTTGCAATATATATATATTTTTATATCAGAATATAGAAGTTTAAATACATGCCTGACATACTTTTTCATTATTCTGCAAAAAAAATACTGCAAGATATTTAGAACAAAAATATAATTCCTTTAACAATTATTTATGTAAAAAATCTCAATAAAATAAATTAAAGTGTTTGTGTGCAATGTCACTAAATGGGAAAATATAAAAAAGGCTTTGACAACTTTTATTGTCATTTTGTATACACAGAGTGTTAACCAAATGAAATTTGTTTTTTTTACACCTTTCAGAACATTTCCATTTCTTAAAGTGCAGCAGTGATCCAACGTAAACAGTGTGGGAGAAAAAAACATGGTGCAAAAAAAATGCATTTATATGTAGGGCTGGGTACCGAACTGCGGTTCTTTTATGGTACCGACCGAAATGCTTCGGTTCTACAGAGTATCGAAACATGCCTCGTCTTTTGGTACCAAGTTTCGGTGATTGGCTGTAACACTTACCGTGATTGCGTCATCCAGGAAAAATACACAGGTGGTCAGGCCTACAGCCAGGGTTCATGTGTATCTGTTGTGAACTGGTTGCGAGCGTCGCAGAACCCCCTTAAAATGCCCCCCAGGTCAAAAGTGCGGCTTCACTTTATTAAGACTGATGCCAATAGGGCGCAATGCAATATATCGTGCACGGAAACAATTTAAGAGCAGAAAGTTGCTCGGTGTTTGACTGCAACAAGAGCGGACCGCAGCCGGCGCCACCATCCTCCTCTCAGCAGCCCGTGGGCGGAGCAAAGCCAGAGCGGAGTGAATCATGCGAGACACTCTTGGAGAATGCTGCTTTCAAACTGGACGCAGCAGGGCCAGCAAAATAACGTCTGCTGCTTCCTTTTTTGCTGCTTGTACCAGCTTCTGACGCGCGGCTGAAGAAGCTTTTCTGCTCTGGCTGCGCGGTCGAAAAGTGGCTCTGACGCGCGTTGGGCGGAGCTACTCTATCCTTTCTCTATATTTGCCGGGATCAGTGGGAATTAAGTAATTTTATTATGTTTTTAAGTGAGAAAATCCACCTGAAAACTTAATCAGTGCAGTCAGTTCATCCAGATTACCATCCTGCCTTCCAATATTTCTGTTGGAGCCGCTCAGACCCCCACATACCAGCGGTGAACTGTCAGTAGGATCCCATTCAATGGGCTTGTTTGTCAGACATGGTCAATTTTCTAAAGGAAAACTGCTAAGTAAAAAGGTCCTCACAATGTAACAGTGAATATTAGACACAGAATTTTTTTTTTTTTTATGTAAGAGGAAAAATGTAAATGGAAAAATCAGAGCTTAAAATAAAACTCAAAATTTGTACTTTTTTATGTTGTGTAATTTTCTTTTTCTTCGAATTGATATTATAAAACTGGTATCGAAAAAAGTATGGTTCAGGAACCGGTATTGAAGTGAAGGTATCGGTATTGGTACCGGAACCGAAAATTTTTGAACAATACCCAGCCCTATTTATATGGAAGTTCATAGCATTAAATATATATGGTGAAAATATGCAGTATTTGATGCAGAGTCTCTGACGTGATTTAGAGTTTTTTTTTTTCAACAGTTCAGCTGTCTGATGGCTATGGAAGAGGATTAGGGCCACTGAAAAAAAAAAAAGTTAACTTATTTTTAAATTTTATTTGAGTTTAACATGGGAAAAAAGTCAGAATTCTGACTTTTTTCTCAGAATTCTGACTTTTTTCTCAGAATTATGAGATTAAAGTCAGAATTCTGATTTACTCAGAATTCTGACTTAATTCTGACAATAAAAAAGTCAGAATTCTGAGATTAAAGTCAGAATTCTGACTTTTTTCCCATGTTAAACTCAAATAAAATTAAAAAATCAGTTAAATATATATTTTTTTTTTCCCACTGGCCCTAATCCTCTTCCGTAGATGGCACTGGGGGGAAAGCTGTTGCAGAATCTGCTGGTCCTGCCTCTTCCCAGAGGGGGGAGGGGTCATTGATGATGTTATGGGCTCAGGACACGCAGCGCTCAGACGAAATTTAAAAAATAGGTTAATTGAACTGTATACCTAATAAGGGCTATACATAGCAAATAAATATTTAAATTTATGTTTCACCATTTGTTTAAAGTTTAAAGAAAACAGGTCTACAGCAATCTCATTCCAAAAGTGTATTTTTTTGACAGGTTACATGTCCTTTGAGTGCGTATGTGTAAAACAGTGTTTGCTATCAGGTCTGTGAAACAATATTTTCTGAGATAAACACTGAAGCGAGTAGATTTAGTTGAAGTTTCTGAGCTGCTGCAGTATCCATCACCAGAAGGTAATGTAACTGCTGAGACATTCTCGCAGTTTTAGTGAGGCCACAGAGGAAGATACGGACTGACAGCATGACACAGATTGCTTGGTAGATGTCAAAAGTGGGGAAGTGTAGAAAGTGTCCCTGCACTCAGCCGCCTTAACTTGCATTCCAAATGGTTTAAAAAAACCAATAGATTCGTGTTTGTAAGATATTTTCCAGTAATTCTTAAAAATTTAAAAACCTTTGCTTTTTATAAAGCTCTATCTTTGCTTTGCCTCACACCACAAACAGATGTCCAAGCAACCTGCATCCATTAAGTGGATCTGCTCCAGAGCATAAGTCAGCACTGCCTCAGATCCTGCCGGGATTTCAGGCAGCAGAGCCGGCCCACCGTCATCACCATCCCTCTGTCCAGACGTGGCACTTGGATAGAGAATTTAGAGATTGAGACAGTGGGGCAACACGCCAGCGCTGACTCTATCTTTGTGTTACTCCTTCTGCAGGTGGGAGAGCACGAGCTGGACACGGCCCATCCCTCTGCTGTAAGTGGTCATTAAAAAGCTGTCTGACAGTGCTTTCCTCTATGAGTGCTAGTGGAGTTGTCCTGCTCACTACACTGGCTACTCTACTCTCAACACCACAAGTTTCACTTTAATGGTGTCTGCTGGTTAGTACTGATCCATCTGTCAGTGTATGAGTGTGTTAGCTACCATCTTGCTCTGCAGTCCTGTGCTGGTCCGAGTGTGTCATGTCTTCTCTGACAGCAGTAATTGTTAGGATTGGATTCAGCTCTCTGGGTGTAATACAAAAAAAAAAAAAAAAAATGGAGTGTAAAGAACAAAAAGCCATCATTCCTGTTTTTCCTGTTTTGAATTATCCTAGAATCGATTTTGTAGTTTTCTCCTGAAATGACCTAAAATGGTTTAGAAAATCAGACAAACTGGTGATGAGATAATGACCATGGAGGCTTTTCTGACTTATCTTTATTAATTCAATTTGCAAAGTGTGTCAACAAGAAAAGAGATTGTGCTCTTTTGTGATTTTTACAAAATAAAAGTTTATCTGAGCAAACAGGGAAGAAAAAAAAACAAACAAATTTGGATCAGCTTTCAAAGAAAAGAGAAGCTATGTGATGGCAAAGTTGAGCTGTTACATTGCCCCAAGGACTTTATTTTCTGACAATAAAGCTCCTATAGAAAAGTTTAATCTATTTTTGAATGTATAATAGCAGATGGATTAAAAACACAAATTAGTTAATTTTCAAACTGCGATTTACACAGAATACTAGTCATTGTTAAAAGGCAATGCAATGCATACTGTAATTAATAAAAAGTGCTAAAGGATGCCGAAACAAAACGTTTTTTAACAACACTTTATTTACAAAATTCAAAACATATAAACAATTATTGACATAAAACAAATGTCAGTTAAAGTCAGAGGGAAGTCATATTTGAAATACAAAAGTGGAAAATTCTTGCTTCATAAATGTTTTGTAATCATAAAAATCATTCAGTGTTATTCTATAGGTCAAATAGATGTGGGTATGCAAAATAGGCGAGGATCAATTCAAATTAGGTGTTAGTTAAAAACAAGTATCGGCTAAAAATCATTAAATGAGGAGCTTGTTAAATTATAGTTGTCCATCTGACACAGTGCATTAAATTTAGTTAAAACCCCACAGCTGAATAAAATCCTCCATGTTCTGTTTGTGGAAGTGAAACGTTTACCCAACTTTATCCCTGATCTGCCTGATTTGTTTTTCGGTTTACATTTTTATAAGATGGCTGACATTATTTTGAACTACTTTTTGTTGGTGTATTTTATGGCTTTAACATTGCACTTCCACAGAGCCACGGCATCAAGGTGAGGACCTTCCTGCAGTCTGTCTCTGTGGGACAGATAAATGGCCATCTTTGCTTCACTGATTAAAAAATTTAAAAGTCGGGCCTTTGGCCTATTTCTTCTATTCTGGCAAACTCCTTCTATAAGAAGAGTGTTTGTAAAAACTGTCCCAAAAAGACTAAAAACATTAATTTAAAGGCTAAATCAGGGTTCCCGCGGGTCCTTAAAAAGTCTTAAAAGGCATTCAATTCTTCAAAATAAAACTAAGGCCTTAATTGGTATTAAAATGTCTTAAATAAGTCTTTCCTAGGTCTTAATTTTTAAAACATCATAAATAGGATTATTTTTAATCACGATTTATTTTTGTAATCTAAATAAAACATTAAAACTGACATTGTTTTTTTTTTATAAAAAAAAAATAATGGCTCGCCATTATTGGTTCCGTCCCGATAGCGGAACCAATAAAGCGTTGTTGTGGTCGGGACATTTGGGAGATGCGCCATTAACTTTTTGTCTGGAAAAAATGAGCAAGTGTAAATGTAACCAAAATTGTCTCCATCCAAGAGTTTTCTCCATGGCTAAAACCAGGGAACATACATGAGGCTCAGTGGATTTAGTGCAAGAAGTCATTCAAGCTGGGAACGATGGGAATTAAAGGAATAGTATACCCAAAACATGATTAGCCTTCATTTTCTACTCACCCCCATGCTGAACAACACTCTGAAGTACTTTTTTGATATCTCAAATGCATCTGGAGATCTGGGAGGCTTCTTGCTGTCCGCTGACATTCAAATAATGGAGGTCTATGGCGCCCGAGGCAGAAAGGTCCATAAAAGTACACAAAAAACGTGTCAATATTCCTCCATACTGCTCGTCCGAAGTATTCCAAGTGTCCTGAGTGGGTAGTGTCCATAATTTACTCGAAACGAAGTCATTTAGAATGTTTTTAGAGCATAAACAGTAGTGTATAGGATTTCCTAAAAGCGCGTTCACGAGTCTACGGAAACCGCGGCAGACCAAACCAGACGAAAGTGCGCATTCAGCTCGGCAAAGAACTCATGCTCTTCCTCAACACTGAAGTCCTCAGACATTTTTCTTTCGTTGTTTCTTTCTTTGCACAGGTAAACAGCACATTTCTTCTTCTACGCTTGCATTATCAGCAGAGCAGACGCTGAATGCGCACTTTCAGCACGAAACACAAAGCCTCAAAATGGAGTTACAGAGAAACAGCCGGTATTTCTCAGTTTAGTTCCACCCTTGTCTCTGCAACGCCTCCAATTATCACCAAATCAAACATACTAAGAAAACCATACAAAGAAAAATAGCTGCAAAAAAGACTTAGCACTGGTTATGTTGGGGCTTTAAAACTGATTTGTTTTGTTCCCTGCTAAAACAAAGTTTGTGAATTCAGTTAAATAATTGTTAAAATATATCTGTCATTTGTGTGTTTTTAGCTTTCTTCCTGTATGGGAAGCTTTTCAACATTTGAAACATTAGTGCAGTGGTTTATGTTAAAATAAACCTTTGGGTTAAATTGTCGCAAGCAGGTTTTTCTTGTGTTTCTTGTGAATTTGGTCTTAAAATTTTATTTTAAGTGGCATTAAAAAGTCTTGAATTTAACTTGCCCTATGCTGTAGGAACCCTGTAAAAACTGTCTTAAGTGTTGATCATTCCATAAAAACATGGATTTTCAGACAGACCGCAGAAAGGATACGTATTTAAAATACCCTGATTAATAACTGATAAAAACGTGTTTGTGGCGATGGCATCCAGTAAAATCCTCCATTAGAGATCACCAGTTAATAATTGAATTGGAGGCTTGTGTAAAGTCCTCCACAGATGTTCTGTTTTCTGAAGTTTTCCTGGCCAGATGCAGACCGGCCCGTTCTGAAGATGTCTTTGGTTAATTGCTTTTGTGCATCCGTGGAAAAAGCCTTTCTGGTCCATATTCGATAAAACCATTGTAAGAAATTGCTTAGGTAGGTTAGGAGGTTGGACCAGACAATCTTTAGATGAGGTTTACATATTACCACAGATTAATGAGAAGTTTAAAATGTTGGCAAAAATCAATATTGTACACTTCACCCATCATTTTTCTAATGGTAAAATGTTTACATCACACATAGTTTAACTATCATTATCCTGTATCTGTTGTTTTTGTCACCATCCTCTCATTAATATTGCTGTGAAATCATCTAAGTCTCATAGCAGGTTTATGTTCAGAGTTAATGGCAGATGTAATTTTATATTCATCAACTAAAACATAATATTCCATTTCTTCTTCATCCTTCACTTCCACCAAATTGTTCTCGCTTCAGGTATTCTGGAAAATGGTGTATAAATTACTTGGAGGCATCCAGAGAGTCATTATGGGTTTTCATTGGCATTCACTAAATGCTTCTTTGAGTTTCCATTTATTTATCTGTCTTTATTACATGTTAGTAATTCTCTAAAGATAATCTAAGACACGGGACACATCCCAAAGATGCTCTATTGGATTGAGATCTGGTGACTGTGGAGGCCATTTTTTGTACAGTGAACTCATTGTCATGTTCAAGAAACCAGTCTGAGATGATTCCAGCTTTATGACATGGCGCATTATCCTGCTGAAAGTAGCCATCAGAAGTTGGGTACATTGTGGTCATAAAGGGATGGACATGGTCAGCAACAATACTCAGGTAGGCTGTGGCGTTGCAACGATGCTCAATTGGTACCAAGGGGCCCAAAGAGTGCCAAGAAAATATTCCCCACACCCTGACACCACCACCACCAGCCTGAACCGTTGATACAAGGCAGGATGGATCCATGCTTTCATGTTGTAGACGCCAAATTCTGACCCTACCATCCGAATGTCGCAGCAGAAATCGAGACTCATCAGACCAGGCAACGTTTTTCCAATCTTCTATTGTCCAATTTCGATGAGCTTGTGCAAATTGTAGCCTCAGTTTCCTGTTCTTAGCTGAAAGGAGTGGCACCCGGTGTGGTCTTCTGCTGCTGTAGCCCATCTGCCTCAAAGTTCCACGTACCACGAGATGCTCCTATGCCCACCTTGGTTGTAACGGGTGGTTATTTGAGTCACTGTTGCCCTTCTATCAGCTCGAACCAGTCTGGCCATTCTCCTCTGACCTCTGGCATCAACAAGGCATTTCCGCCCACAGAACTGCCGCTCACTGGATGTTTTTTTCTTTTTCGGACCATTCTCTGTAAACCCTAGAGATGGTTGTGCGTGAAATCCCAGTAGATCAGCAGTTTCTGAAATACTCAGACCAGCCCTTCTAACACCAACAATCATGCCACGTTCAAAGTCACTCAAATCACCTTTCTTCCCCATACTGATGCTCGCTTTGAACTGCAGGAGATTGTCTTGACCATGTCTACATGCCTAAATGCACTGAGTTGCCGCCATGTGATTGGCTGCTTAGAAATTAAGTGTTAACGAGCAGTTGGACAGGTGTACCTAATAAAGTGGCCGGTGAGTGTATGAGTCCCCAAAATGTAGCATATTCCTAGGAAATTGTCCCCACCAGGTATTAAAGACATGGCAACAGACACACACACACACACACACACACACACACACACACATACAGATGTTGAGCCAGACTTTCCATGCAGTTCAGTTCTCACAAGCTCTGTGGAAAATTTAAAGTGATAAAGCCAAAATAAATTAATGCTCTCTTTTTTCAAACACTATGTATTTACCTGATAACTGTAGTAGTTTCAAAGTCTATATTTAGCTAATCTATTGTTTATCTATTCAATTCACTACAACTGAAATAACTTTTCCATATTAATAATTTTCCTTGGAATTTCGAAACCTGCTTAAACAGCAATCGATTTATTAGCAATTTTTTAATTATTCTTTTCTTTTAAATCATGTCCATGCCCTCCCAGTATCTGTCAGACATACTTCATCTGCACACTCCTGCTTGCTTTACCAGATTTTATCGGTCACTTCAGAGACAAAGGGAGTGTGAAGAGGTCACCATTAGGGGTGTAAATCACATCCATCATGGCGATTCCATTCAGTATCGATTTCCTGACCCAACGATTCGCTTATTTTCGATACTCAAGAATACACCACGATTCGATTCAATTAATAGGTTAATTTTATTTTTTAGACCTTACAGGCTAAAAAAAGTTTCAAGTTTGAAATAAATCAATGAAAGCTGTAACATCGTTATGCATTTTTTTTTTAGAAACAACAGCAAATAGCAAAAGTAGAAAAGTTGCATCAAAAAATACTGCACATAATCATTGCAATGAGTGCAGTGCAATACCTCGGCTCCAGATGTCCCCCCGCCCCCTCCACAGACGCTCTGCTGCTCCTCTCCCAAATTGTAGCTGAGACAGACATACATATAAAAATATTTTATATAGCCTACTTATTCATTTCATAAAAAAATACATCTTTAAAGAGTAGTGTGGATATATATTTGTCCGTCCGTCCGTCCGTCCGTCCGTCCGTCCATCCGTCCATCCATCCATCCATCTTCAGCTTTCCTCTCCCCAGCCACTTGGGCCAGCTTCTCCAGGGGAATCCCAAGGTGTTCCCAGTTCAGCTGAGAAACAAAGTCCCTCCAGCGTGTCCTGGGTAGAAACCTGGAGACATATTGCTGGCCTGGCTGTGTGTTTCCTGGACGGGGCCGCCTTTTGTAGCTGCTTTTTGTGTCTCTGCTTCTGTCTCCTTGAACCCCAGTGGGCCTCAGCAGATGGCCGCTCACACTGAGCCTGGTTCTGCTGGAGGTTTCTTCCTGTTAAAAGGGAGTTTTTCCTCTCCACTGTCGCTACAAGCATGCTTAGTGTGAGGGATTGCTGAAGAGTCAATGAGTCGATGCAATCAGCTGGTTTTCCTTAGATAGAAAACTTTGAATCAATCTGACTGGATGATCTGGTGAACTGTAAAGTGCCTTGAGATGACATGTGTTGTGAATTTGGCGCTATAGAAATAAATTGAATTGAATTGAAACTTACAGCATCACGTTCAAACTCCTACTAAATTCATAAAAATAAAAAATAAAACTAATTTAGACATGTATAAATGAATGGCTGCAACATCAACATCAGAGCCTTAAACACATTTTAAATATCTTTAAGCTGGTGGCAGATATTTAGAATGTGTTAAAATCCTCTGTTCATTCTCTATATCCTAATTGTCATCGAAGGGTCGCTCTGTTGTAAATTTTGTTCATATGTGAACTGATAAAATCCAGAATGAAATAAAAAATTTACTGTATGTGTATGGGGCTTATTCTGGTTTTAAGAAATCATAGAAGTTGTATTTTGTTTCCTCAGTCCACCCAGGAAAAACAAAAAGGCAAGAAAATAATAAGAGTCATTTACCTGATGAGACTAAATGAACCTCTAATTGACAGTAAATAAAATCTATTTTTGCAGTGTGTGTTTCTGATGCCTTTATCAAATGTAACGAGCAGCCAGACTTTATAAAATAAAAAGTCCGTTTTACTAAATACAACCTTTAAATGAAACAGAATATTGCCTTCGCACTCCTATAAAAGGAATTACCTTTATCGCTTCATTATACACTTTATCTTACTTCTCTTCTTTTATTTATCTATCTGGAAGAGCATTCATGTGTCCCTTTCCTTCATCCTTGGGGACAAGAACGGAGACAATGGTTCTGCCGCTGCATTTCCTCCCCATTCTGTCTCTGCCCAGCAAAACATGACGGAACAAATGAACCTATTAATTGTGCCGGTGGCTGTGCTGTCCCATGGGGCGCATCCAAAGAACTGAGACGGCCTGATTAGCTTGCAGGTAGGCCTGAGTGGAGACAGGCAGCTTAGGCAACTTCAGTATATAAAAAAAAATCTCAAAAATTGTAGAGAGACACATTTAAACAACTTTACTCTGCAAGTTAAAAATGTTCCTGACATTTTCAACTTTCTGTTGGTGTTGACTCATTTCTACATTCCATGCATGTAATATAGTATAGTATAGTATAGCAACACTGCATTGCTCTATTTTCTAAAATTCAACTATTCTCCTTAAACCTAATATAACACATGACCATTTGACATATATTGTTTTAGATATTGAATTTAACATTTTAAAGTGGTATTAGTTGTTGTAAATTGTGATGATTTTACTAGCAGGTGAGTCTCTGCAGACGTGGCTCATTAGGCTCCTCATGAGGAGCTTAAAGAAAGTAGAGCACATCACCCCGGTTCTAAAGTCCTTCCACTGGCTCCCTGTATCTCAGAGAATAGACTTTAAAATACTTCTGTTAGTCTATAAATCTCTGAATGGCTTAGCACCTAAATACATCACAGACTTGCTATCAGTGTATCAACCCTCCAGACCACTCAGGTCTTCTGGCTCCAGCCTGCTCTGCAGACCTAGAACCAGAACTAAACATGGAGAAGCAGCATTTAGTTCCTATGCTCCACTTATCTGGAACAAACTTCCAGAAAACTGTAAAAGTGCGGAAAGCCTGAGTTCCTTTAAACCAAGACTAAAAACACATTTGTTTAGGATTGCCTTCCACTGTTCTAGTTAAACAGTTCAACTAAAACATATTTTCTTTAATCCAACTGTTTTTAATAAACTTTTTTTTTCTGCATTTTTTATTTTATTTTATTTAGTTTTTATGTATTTTTTTTATTTTATTTATTTATTTTTTTTCCTACTTGCTTTGATTCTGTTTTATCTTCCTGTATTTTAATCATGTAAAGCACTTTGCATTGTCTTTGTACTGAATTGTGCTATACAAATAAATTTGCCTTGCCTTGCCTTGCCTTAAAAGCTCTATATCTTCCAAATTCCATTTTAGGCATATATATCTATATATGTAGATATATATAGATATATATGATGAAATATTGCCGTTGGCCTCAGAAGTGTTCATTTGTTTTGAAACATTATTTCATAGTGCATTAGTTCCAAGCTCTTCCAACTTGGAGAAAGGATACTTGTACTCAGAGGCGATTCTAGAGTCTGTGGGGGCCCCAAGCAAAAAATCCTAGGGGGCCCTACTGACCAGTGTTCATCACCATTATGTTAGGCTATAAATAATCTGACACCAATGAAAAATGTATTAAATAAAACCTTTTTTTTTATTCCAAATGTTCTAAACATGAACAACCTTGTGATTTTGGAAAATATAAAAGAGTAAAAGTAAAGAATAAACTAATAAATTAAAATAAATTTATAATAAAATAAAAAAAAATAGTACGTCACCCATTCGCTAGGCTTCGTTCATTTTTATTAAGGGAAGTTATCCACCTGGGCTGGGCTGGATTTTGACTGGGCAAAGCCAATGTCAATCAACCTTCCATCCAATCGGAATTTTTATATGCAGTTGCGCATCTCCTCAGTCACTATAGCGTTGCCACTTATTGCTCGCCTGTTGCTGTTTATCTACCGGGTGTACAGTAGCTGGCTCTCGGGGCCCCCCAGCGGCTCGGGGCTCCAAGCAGTTGCTTGGTTTGCCTGTTGACAAGGTGCGCCTCTGCTTGTACTGCACTGCCGTATTTCCCCACGTGCGTGTCGGCCCTCACATGTCATTGCTCTAAACCTGCTGCAGCAGCTTAGAGCATTGACAACACCACTTCTGACAATTAGGATTTTCCTTTGAAAAGTGTAACTTAGTAATAGAAAGACAGAAGCATGTTTGTGCAATGGGATCTCCAGTGTCACCAATTGTAGCCAATCTTTACATGGAAGAAAAGGAAAAGAGAGCTTTAGACACTTTCAATGGAACACCACCAAGCCACTGGTTTTGATATGTGGATGACACATTCGTCAAAATCTAGGCTGTTTATGTTTGATCACTGCTGCACTTTATGAAATGGAAATATTAATTTCACAGCTAAGCTGCCGCTCATATACTGCCGAAAAGCTGTACGACACGACATTTCTCTTTCTATAAACTGTGTATACAAAATGACAATAAGTTGTCTAAGTCTATCTAAATGCCGCTGCCTAGTTGTTTACAGGTGCTGGTCATAAAATTAGAATATCATGAAAAAGTAGATTGATTTCAGTAATTCCATTTAAAAAGTGAAACTTGTATATTATATTCATACATTACATACAAACTCATATATTTCAGATGTTTATTTTGTTTAATTTTGATGATTACAAATGACAACAAATGAAAATCTCAAATTCATCATATCAGAAAATTAGAATATTACTGAAGACCAATAAAAACAAAGGATTTATAGAAATGTTGGCCAACTGAAAAGTATGAACATGAAAAGTATGAGCATGTACAGCACTCAGTATTTAGTTGGGCCTCCTTTGGCCTGTATTACTGCAGCAATGCGGCGTGGCATGGAGTCGATCAGTCTGTGGCACTGCTCAGGTGTTATGATAGCCCAGGTTGCTCTAATAGTGGCTTTTAGCTCTTCTGAATTGTTGGGTCTGGTGTATTGCATCTTCTTCTTCACAATACCCCATAGATTTTCTATGGGGTTAAGGTCAGGAGAGTTTGCTGGCCAATTAAGAACAGGGATACCATGGTCCTTCAACCAGGTACTGGTAGCTTTGGCACTGTGTGCAGGTGCCAAGTCCTGTTGGAAAATGAAATCTGCATCTCCAAAAAGTTGGTCAGCTGCAGGAAGCATGAAGTGCTCTAAAACTTCCTGGTATGTGGCTGCGTTGACCCTGGACCTCAGAAAACACAATGGACCAACACCAGCAGATGACATGGCACCCCAAACCATCACTGACTGTGGAAACTTTACACTGGACTTCAAGCAACGTGGATGAAGTGCCTCTCTTCTTTTCCTCCAGACTCTGGGACCTTGATTTCCAAAGGAAATGCAAAATTTACTTTCATCAGAGAACATGACTTTGGACCACTCACCAGCAGTCCAGTCCTGTTTCTCTTTAGCCCAGGCAAGACGCTTCTGACGCTGTCTGTGGTTCAAGAGTGGCTTGACACAAGGAATGCGACAGCAGAAACCCATGTCTTTCATACGTCTGTGTGTGGTGGTTCTTGAAGCACTCACTCCAGCTGCAGTCCACTCTTTGTGAATCTCCCCTACATTTTTGAATGGGTTTTGTTTCACAATCCTCTCCAGGGTGCGGTTATCTCTCTTGCTTGTACACTTTTTTCGACCACATCTTTTCCTTCCCTTCGCCTCTCTATTAAAGGTGGGGTATATGATCCTGGATAAACGGTTCCTGCCAGCTACATTTTTGAAAATACACACCTTCAGCCCACCCCACGAAACCACGCCTCCAAATTACATGAACGCGCCTGCTGTCAGTCGAGAATGTTCGGATGTTCCCGAGAACGAGAAAGAAACAGGCCGAGACCTCGCGAGTGCACGTGACTCGGGATGAGGCGAGAAGCTCATGTCTATTACTAGCTAACCACAACATAACAGGCTAACTTCCACGATGGCGTCGTCTTCTCCTAGTACGGTAAGAGTGTTGAACAATTCAATATGGTCGTAAACAAGTTGTCACGGTTGTCATTTCAAGAAGTATTGATTAGGGTGACCAAACGTCCGTATTTCCCGGGACATATCCGTATTTCACGTCCTGTCCCGGGCGTCCCGGGTTTTTTTTAGAAAGTGAGGAAATGTCCTGATTTCACTGCGCACGACGCTCCGTGTGACGTAGTCCCTGAGCCGCGTCAGTGCAGGCAGCCCTGTTCTTAATCAGAGGCTCTGTTCAAAAACCTGGGCTGCATCCTCCAAGGACGCGGTCTACCTAGACTGGACCCTTCGAAGTCCTTGAAAATAAGGAGACCACAAGAGTTCTGTCTGTAAATTCGAACAGGTCCTCCCTTCAGCGGCACTTGGGGGGGGGGGGGGGGGGGGGGGTGTCACAAGTCTGTGAACGCGCAGGGGGGAGGGGTGGGGAGAGCTCAGAGCTGACGGTTGATGGGCGTGCCAGAAACCAGTAGAAGTAGGGATGATAGTTACTTCTATTGGTTTGCGTTTTCCTCTGACTACGCCCTCTACACTGGACTAAAAGATTTCGTTTTTTTTCCAAACATTCTATCTCAGTTGGCGCAATGGGCTCGTGAGGAGGTTTTCAATCAGTATGGTAAAAACATGCTCCAGAAAACATCACATACCCCACCTTTAATGTGCTTGGACACTGAGCTCTGTGAACAGCCAGCCTCTTTAGCGATGACCTTTTGTGTCTTGCCCTCCTTGTGCAAGGTGTCGATGGTCGTCTTTTGGACAACTGTCAAGTCAGCAGTCTTCCCCATGATTGTGTAGCCTATAGAACTAGACTGAAAGACCATTTAAAGGCTTTTGCAGGTGGTTTGAGTTAATTAGCTGATTAGAGTGTGGCACCAGGGGCCATCAATTTTGAACCTTTTCACAATATTCTAATTTTCTGATATGATGAATTTGAGATTTTCATTTGTTGTCATTTGTAATCATCAAAATTAAACAAAATAAACATCTGAAATATATGAGTTTGTATGTAATGTATGAATATAATATACAAGTTTCACTTTTTAAATGGAATTACTGAAATCAATCTACTTTTTCATGATATTCTAATTTTATGACCAGCACCTGTAGTTTAAACCCCAGATTACAGATAAAAATCATTAATGTGATCCAAGTCCTTTTCTGATCTTAAATATATATGGGCATAAATGAAAGTCTCCATCTTCACTTGTGTCGGCAACAGAGATAAATCTTGAAATGAATTATGGCGATACTGCAAAAACTTACTTTCACAAGTGATAAAATACAAGAATGCTTGAAAAACTTTTGTAACTTTATTTCAATCGATCCCATGTGCTTCAAGAACTATTAGAAGGGTTTCACCTGACTTTAAACAAGAGTGATCAGGTAATACCTACAGTATTGATCTAACCTGACCATCCAATATTAGGTATCTTCCAAACACTCTTCCATCTTTCTGCTATCACACGCTCAATGATCCGAAACTAGTGGCCTCTCTGGGAAAGAGGACAGAAAAAGCAGAGGGTGTTATTTTACTGACAAGGTCAGGTTGGCTATGTGAATTTTATGTCAAAAACCTGGGATGTGGTGCAAATGTGCTGTTTAAAACATGCTGAAGTCACAATCCATAGAGTCAGTGAAAGGCTTGAATTTAAAGATGATCTACGATCTGCAGAGGTCATGTGTGCTACATTTTAGCTGAGCTATATACGATACAAAGAGCCACTCTTTTGACCTTTGACTCACAACCTGCTGATTGGAGACTTTGCCACATCAGGAGTCCATTGCAGACAATAGTCTTTTACTGTCAAAGGCTTATTGCGGGCATTCTCAAACCTCATGTTCACAGAAAGGTTCAAATTAGATTCCCTGTCAAGGTCATAGGTCTGAAACAACCCGTCTTTTTTTTCTTTACCCCTACAATTTTTTGCTTGTGACCCTGAGCTTTCAAAAGGTTTTGAAAATGCTTACTTACACTTACTTTAACAAAGGTAAATTTATATTTTATCCACTTTAAAACATGGCCTACATTTTCTGTTTTGATAAAGCTTCTAGTTAGAGTGGCTCAGGTTATACTGAGCTATCTCTATAGTTCTGCTGCTATAGGCTTAGACTGCTGGAGGACATAGGGACCCCTTTTTCATCATTCTGCTATCTTCTCTTTATTCCAATTGACAATATTTGCCAGCTCAACCCCTAACATTAGGTTCTCTCTGCTTTTTGCTTTTAGTTTTTATAGTAGCCTCATCTGCTGTGGTTCTGTTTGGCTGTAAATCATCCTGTAAAGAAAAATCAGCTGAGCTTCTGCCATCTACGCTTCCAACTATAGATGATAGATTTGGGCCAGTTTTTCGGTGCTTAATCCTTTTTCTGCCCGAGACATAGCTGTACGAGATTTCTTTCATCCCTTTAGACAGGAAATCAGCACATAGCTCATCTGCTTAACCGTTTCTTTCCTGGACAGAGACACCTATGGAGCTAGTTTGCTGCTACTTTTTTCTAACATTGAAATAATTTGTGGATCATTGGGCCTTTTACAACAAAATTTTCAAATTCTTCCCATAAATTCCTCATAATATTTCTCCTACCGCAGTCCTAAAGCTGTAAGGGCATGGTTGAACTGCTATATAAGTATAAATAAAATAAAAAATAATAATAAAAAACATTTATTACAACAAAAGTCAATGAAAATTACTGCTGGAGGCAAGATGTTTCAAAATATGATTGAAATGCTATATATGAGTTCATCATCAACCAACATGATACAATATTCTGCAAAATTTCTTTAATAATGCACTTGCACACGTGTACTGAAAATCCCCAGCTATAGAACATGTCTTTCAGCTCTTCATCGTATTTTCTCTCTTTCATACAATGCATAAACTTAGAAATGTTAGTGGCAAAACTCTAATTTTGTCAGGTTTCTGTTATGTTTTTCATGTCAGTATTCAGTCTTGCTTTACTCCTTGTTTTATAGTCCTAGTAATTTAACATTGTGGTATTTCCAGTCTTCCAGGTTTCTCTTTTGTTGCTCTCTGCTGCCCTCTTATGTTCTCCTTCTTCCCTAGCTCTTTCCCTCTTGTTCTGTTCACACCTGCTCCCAGTTTCCTCGTTAGCCCCCTCTTTGTCTCAGTCTCCTTTTAAAAGCCCTCTCTCTTCAGTTCCCCTTTGCTGGGTCCTCGTCAAACACTGCCAAACTTGCTCCAACTCCTTCTCTCTGTGCCTACCTCCTTGTGATTGTGATTCCCCTGATGTCTCCATGGTTTCTGGTACGTTTAGACTAGTTTTCATGTTTTTGATTTTTGGATTTTTGAACTCCTGGTTTCATGTTTATTTGGAATTTGTTTTCTTTTGGATAACCTGCCTCTGTTTTCTGTTAAGTCATAATTAAAACCACAAGAGATTCACCTCTGCCTCCCTGTCTCTGCTTTTGGGTCAACTAACCATAGTCAAATCGTGACAAATTTGATGAATTCAGACAGATCCAAACCAGGATATTTCTAATTTAATGTAATGACCAGGCCATGGCAGCACCATGAAGTGAACTGAATGCATGTCTTACAGCTGGATGAGTTTAGAGCAGCAACACATTGCTGATCCTCCTTTCTGATCTTTCTATCCTTTTTCTGTTACTGATGTTATTTCAATAGTAACTTGATCTCACAAAGAGCTAACTGAATGTTCTTCCTTTTGATGAAACAACAACAAATTTCTTATTTTTTATAATTGCAGGGCTGCATAATGAATCATGATGTAGCTTAATAAAATGCTGGCGGAGATTCTCAATCATCTAGGTCATAGTCATTCCAAAAATTTAATTAAAAAAGACAAACCACTCGACTTAGTTTCCCAAGTTTGAAGACATTTCGCTTCAAATCCAGGAAGCTTTTTCAATTCAAAATGTCTGGAGTAGCACTGAGTTCCAGGCTGTAAAGAGTAGACCAAAAAGGTTTTGAAATAGCTTAGAAAACATGCAAATTGTAGCTGGAAAACCAGCTCCACCCCTTAATCATGGGAGTCGTTGAGGTCGTTAATGGCCTGCAATACCCCATAATGGTAACCTGACTCCGCCAGATGGATTTGCTCCGCATATCCATCTGGAAACCTTCCGTTGAAGTAATTTTGGGAAGGGGCGAAAATACTGGTTAGCTGATTGGCCTATGTTGGTGATAGACGGGCCAAATAAACCAATCAGATCAACGAAGCATATGACGTACTAACAGAGCAACGATGAAAACACAACCACAAGCCAGGCTGCTCTTGCCGAAACCAGTCGGGAGAAGAGCAAAAACATCTTTTCCTCTGAGAAAAGCCTCCAGAGCAGTGTTTTGCTCTTCTTTCAGTGAAGAAATACTCTGTAATTCCGATAAAACTTGCTCGATAGCCACGCTAACGCTAGTTTCATCAGCTGAAGCCGCCATGTTCTTTAGACTGAACTGTCGCGCTTCTCGTTGCGTCACACCTCAACCCGCCTAAAAGCCAACGCTGATTGGACGTTCATTTGGTGAACGGCTCCAAATTTTCTTTAACGGAGAGTCTCCAGACTGATCTGCGAGTGAAACCTTGAAAGCTCGCGAGATCAGGATGGTCTCACGAGGCTACCATAATGGCCCATTCCTCTGAAAAGGCAGTCATTAAGGGTCATTGTTGGGCTGGCTGACCTGGTGAGATATTTTGTTCACCTGCATAGTGATGGGGGTTGAGATGGTATTTGGAAAGAATCAACAGTATCGCTGCGTTGTAGGTTTTTGAGAGCTGAAACATGAGCCAACCCCCTCTCTTTACCTTAAACTGTTTCAATGTGCATGTTTTCTAAGCCATTACAAGGCTTTGGTTAGGTTACTCTATAAAAGCCTGGATGTCATGATTTTATCTAAAGCTCGGACCCACATGCAGTGAAGCCAAACAGAGAGACATAGAGTAAAAGTTTGAATGGGTTTTATTGAAAGTTGTTTAGAGTTCGGTGCAGAGTTTCTCCGAACTCTGCTCGGCTGGAAAACTGAAAGATGAGGGGAAGACAGACTGTTAGATTCAGGCTCAGTGGGAGTTGTTTATCTTGAAGGAGAGGATTTGTTGCCACTCACGCTTCCTGAGAAGAGGAGACACATATACTTCCGTCTGAGTGTTGGTCTTCCAGGGTTAGTTTGATTCGATGGAGGGCGGAACAGGGTTTACCCAGAACTCGGACGGAGTAGAATGATGCAGCTGCTGGTTGCAACTCAGTTTTCCTGTGGTACTTGAACGGGTCATGGTGAAGATGACTTCCTTACTCAGAGAGAGATCTCAGCGTGCTCAAAGGGGCTGGATCCGAACCTCCTGTTTGGAATCCGTCGCTCAGTGTAAGACTCAGTTGATCCGACTTGGGAGAAGGCGGTCCGAAAAGGTCCAGTTTGCAGGAAGGCTTCCTGCCGAAAGGCAAAGAACAAACAAAGTTGAGACTCAGAGAGAAACAAGCTCTCAGTTAAACTCAATGTGATCTCAGCTTGGCTAGAGAACAAAAACTGAAAAATGCAAAACTCAGATTAGACTCAGCATAAACAAGGCTTGGCTAGAGTACCCCAAACTGGCAAACACTCTGGCGTCGAAGTAGTGGCAACCAGCAGCTTAAGAGCAGTCCGGTGATGAGGCAACAGCTTGCATGTGTGTGAGGAGGTGAACCGGAGCCAGGCGCCTCCTGGTGCTGGAAGGGAGAAACACAAAAGACAAGACAAACACAAAAAATGGGATCCTGACACTGGAACTCAACGCTTAAACAGACATTTTGAATTGAGAAAGCTTCCGGATGGGAAGCAAAGCGTCTTCAAACTTGGAAAACAATTGGGTTCACATTAACAATTTTTTTGAGCATCTGAATCTGACCCTGCATGTATTGTGCTTCACTTTCTCAATTTTTGTAAATTGTGATTTTCCTTTTCTCAGACTTCTAGCAATTCTTACAAAATTGACAGTTTTTAGTAGTAAAAGTAAAATAAAACAATCAAAACTACTTTGTCTACAAGGCAATTTAGGAGCAGCTTACCCCTCATGGTCAATTTGTCACCATGGGCATGCCAGGAGGTATCCTTGAGGGTCAACACTGGTCATTGCTCTCTCTGACACTTGAAGAAAAAGAGGGCAATAGTGGAAGGTAAAGTGAGACGAAATAAGCGAGGCAAGAGGGAGAATGATCCTGACAAAGGCCCTGAAACAGATCTGTCCCAGTCAGCAGAGCCAGGGGAGTATGCAGCAAGGCTGTCAGCACCTCTCATTAGTCAAAGGCAGCCTCCTCGACAATGTGACACTGATTACTAAAAGCCCTGATTCAGACTTTCTCTCCCTCTCTGTGTAGCCACAAACAGCACAAGCTAAGGTCTGCATGCATGTGTCCATTTATACACAAGGACAACAAAGCACATCCACACACTCAAGCAAAATCCCCCCCTTAGTAAATGCTGGAGTTGTATTTCAGTCAATTTATTGATCTATGCATATGTTCAAAGGGAAATAAGTCTTTTACAGTTTTTCCAATGGCTTAAGCACAAATTTTGTAATTATATTATATAGACTTTTTTATGCTAAACTCTACAGACAAATAAGAAAACTTTTCATAACGTCAGCAAAACATTGTAGTTCTCTTGCAAAAGCTAGGAAACCTCTTAAAACATTGGTACAAATTGTATTTTTGTATCAAACAGTTACAACAAACCATAATATTGATAAGCACTACACACTGATGGTATAAATAAAAAAAAAATATCTGGCTTTTCCTTTCTCTGTGCATAGGCTAGGCTTTGTCAGTTCAAGGTCACACTTTTGTCATAGTTCCGAAAACGTACAGGGATCCAAGCTTCAAGTACTGGTATTTATTTACACACATCAAAACAAATTCAAGTGTTTTTTTTGTTATTTTTTCCAAGTCAAAACACAAAACCACTGAGAAAAAAATAAAATCAGCCCAAATTGTGTCGTCTCTCTGGGTCCGGCCATAAGATTTCATCCACATCACATGCAATGTCTTCTCGTCCAAGGCAGAAAATATCTCCTGGAATGCCGTATCCAGGCCTGACATGATTTCTGGTCTATATCCCACATGTCTCCTCCCTTTTCTGTAAAGCAGGGGTTACACTATGATTTTTTGCGCTTTGATTAGATTAGCTTTATTGATCTCACAGCGGAGAAATTCACTCATCACATGTTGGCATAGTAGTTACAGAAGAAGGTGCAAACAAGGAGGAAAAAGGTGCATTACAGTTTTTCTCGATTGTTTACACACACATATTGGTACTTGAAACACAATGACCACAAAATGTAACTCATGCACCAACCCCCTGAACCAATTATGCTAAACTACAAGCACAATTCCTGCTTTACACTCAAATTGCAGTTCTAAAACACACTTTTTCCAAAACTCTACACACAATTGTCATGAAGAAAATCTTTTGTTTTCACAAGGAACACACTGTTATTCAAAACTCTAAAGTTAATTTCCCTACTATGCACACTGACTCCTCACATGGGCAAACACCTAACACACATGTTTCCACTCAGCAATCAGAGCTTTAGCATAAAAGGGCAACAGGTGAGCTCTTCTGTTTTGGAGCAATGGAGGCCAATGTGGTAAACAGAGGCAGAGCCAGAGCCAGAGGTGTGAGAGTAAGAGGAGGACGATGGGGAGGACGAGGAAGGCCAAGGACAATCATTTCTGATGAGATCCGAGCCACTTTGGTTGAACATGTGGTCAACCATGGCCTAACAATGAGGGAGGCTGGGCAAAGAGTACAGCCAAATTTGAGCAGGTACACTGTAGCATCCATCATCTGGACTTTCCGCAATGAGAATAGGTAAGAAATCTACTCTCACTACAAAACTGCAGTACTGCATATCAATACAGTACTCAATGAGTACAGTAGTACAGTATTACCTGTGGACTGTTCTGTAGGACATTGTGTTTCGAGTATTTGGGAAATGTATTCCTACACAGTATTTACAGTATTGCACTCTTTGTATTGCAGAACTGAAAGATTACCAACAAGAGGTGGACGGGGCCGTCTTCTGTCTCCTGAACAGGAAACAGAGATCATGAACATGGTTCTTGAAAATAACGCCATTACCTTACGTCAAATACAAAGAAAAACAATAGAAAACAATGAGATATTTCAAAATATTGATAGGGTAAGTTTATCAACGCTGGACCGTGTCTTGCACAGAAATAAACTGAGGATGAAGCAGGTCTACAGGGTGCCATTTGAGCGCAATTCAGAAAGAGTTAAAGAATTGCGACATAACTATGTGCAAGTACGTCCTATACATTCCCACCCTTGATGCATACTATCAACATTGTATAAATCATACATATTTCTTTCTATTATATTGTAATCATAATGATTGTGCTTCACAATAGTGACCGCTCCATGTCTACTTCTGATATTGTCATGTGTGTTTCAGAGAGTCCTTGAGCTGGAGGTGTATGCAGTGGAGCACCAGTTCTTCTTCATTGATGAGGTTGGATTCAACCTCACAAAAAGACGAAGGAGGGGAAGGAATATAATCGGCCAGCGTGCCATTGTTGAAGTCCCTGGCCAGCGCGGAGGGAACATCACAATGTGTGCAGCGATGACCCACCATGGCATCAGTGGCGGCTGGTGAATAATATTTTTTGTGGGGTTGATATAGCCTAGTGTATGTCTCCAACTAATCCGGAATAAGAATTCAAATAAACAGTTGGACAATACATACAATTTAACAGTAATGATTTAATTTACTATATAATAACAGTAACAGTGATGATTTGGGTCACTATGACGGGGTTCTTTGGCCTCCAAGAATCCAGGCTCAGTCGGGTTACCGGTGTTGGTGATTTATTGTGCTCAAAAACTCAAAACAGGGTGCAAAAGAAGCTAAACATATACAAGATCCTCTGGGCCTCAGCCTCCCTCCACTGACCAGCAATGTAACAAAGAAACAGAAAACAAAAATTGCCGCTTTTCTTCCCACAGCCCTCATTAAATAGTTTAAGCCCCTCCCCTCAGGCTCTCTTATGTCTGATTTCTTCTCATTAATCAGTTTTGTCCATATATTACCTCCACAAACAATTGATGTACAAAAACAAATAATTTTTACAACTTAATTATTTTACACAGATTCATTGACTTATTCAATTACACCAAACTGGGTTTGAACCCAGCAAAGACGCAGCCAGACTGAAGATGACAAGTCCCCATAGCATAAACACGTACACACCCACACCCCCACACACACATACACACACACAGCTAACCCCACTGAAATATTAAGTGTGCACCCTCAATACGCCAGCAGGTAACCAGGAACAGCTTGTGTGTTTTAAGTTAATGGAGCTACTGGGCTCAGCGCGAGTGTATTGGTCCTCACAAACACAGTATAACAGGAATGTGTGTGTGGCGCGCAAAGTTAGAGGATGTGGATTCGTCACAGTCACAATAACCATGACATGAAATTTTCATATCCTACAACAGGGATGTTCTTCTGGCAAACGGGTAGATAAATAAGGATCTCACCGAATTTGGTGGAAGCTGCATCTCGTTCGTTACATTCGCCATCTTCCCTCTAATTGTCTGCACCTGCGCTTGGGTGCAGAAGCCTGTTAAAGTGCAGTATTTTCAGAGCCCCAAGACCATAAAGTTCTGAGACGCTGATTGGCCATTTAATTCCCCTAGCAACAGTACATGATTGACAGATTCTCAATCAATGTGGGTCTGTCTGATCAGCGCCCCCAGAACAGAGACGGTAGGAGTCTGTCTGTAGAAATCCACAAATTAATGACAGTAGATAGGGAAATGTAGTTTATATAATTTGTTTTGCTTATATGTAAACACTCTAGAGAGTAAAACTGACATTTATGAGTTAATTTCTAAAAATATATTTTACGTTTCTCTCTTCTTATCAGGGAGGGCGGTGCCCCAGCGCCTCCTATCGGCCGGCCGCCACTGCATGGCATCATCCATCACCATGCTACCCTTGGCCCCTACAACACTGCCCATCTGATCACATTCCTGGACACTCTACACAACACACTCATTCCACCAGATCAGATAGACGGCCCAGAGCAGCTCAGGTACGTTGTCATTTGGGACAATGTAAGCTTCCACCGGGCTGCTCTGGTTCATAACTGGTTCACTGACCACCCACGCTTTTCAGTTGTTTATCTCCCTCCATATTCTCCATTCCTCAATCCTATTGAGGAATTTTTTTCTGCCTGGAGATGGAAAGTGTACGACCTAAATTCAGAAACGCGTATACCCCTTTTCCAAGCTATGGAAGACGCATGTGGAGATATAGCAGTTGATGCTTTTCATGGCTGGATTCGCCATGCTAGGCGATATTTCCCCCGCTGCTTGGCCAGGGAAAACATTGCTTGTGATTTAGATGAGGTGCTGTGGCCAGACCGAAACAGAAGAGAGGATGCAGCATAGTTTATTTTGTTTTGTTTTTTTATTATTACTGTAACTGTATACAGTAAAATCTTCTGCACTGTATGTGCAGCTTTGTGTCGGTTGGGATGTACACTGTGTACATTGTTTTGTGGGAAAAATAAAACATGTTTGTTACAGTATATTTGTGTGTTCTGAGTATAAAAACAATATTCTAAAATGCACTTATGTATTTACAGTTTTTTCTGAATGCTTAAGCGCTAATCGTGATTCTTGTAGCACAATTTCTAAAACTATTGATACGTATAACAAAACCACTCACTGAGTTTGCGAAACTAAAAGCACAAACACTGCATTGCACTCAGTTTGCAATTTTGTAACACACATTTTGCAAAACTGTAGGCACAATTCACTGCACAACAATCTATTACCAAATTTCCAACACACTCCTAGCAAAATTATACACATGTATGGATATCATTAACACTATTTTGCCAGCTGTCTGGCACACTTTTACATGTGAAAACTGTTTTAGATAATTAGTTCACTTTGCAATCAGCCTAAGCACTATAAATAATAATAATTGATAATGACACCATCTTTCAAAATAGGCAATAAGCATTTCTTCATGAAGTCGTGTACTTGCACGCCACAGAATAAGAATGAAACAAATTTACAGAGTTAGCTACAAGCCAAAATGGTGTTGTTCACCATCATGCAACCATAGGCCCATACAACACTGCACACGTTATTGCATTTCTGGACACCTTACATGACATGCTCACTGTTCAGAGACCAGAGCGTACAGTACCCGATATGTCATCATATGGGACAATGTTATCCTCATCAACAGGTAGCCCTTTTACAGACAATGGAGGAGGCATGTGGAGATATTGACCAGGCATCATGTCAGGCCTGGATATGGAATTCAAGGAGATATTTTCCCCGGTGCCTTGGACTGGAGGATGTCATGCGATGTGGACGGAATTTTGTGGCCGGACCCAGAAAGACGACATGATGTAGGCTGACTGTTTTTTTGTTTTTTGTAAAATTACTATTTTGTGTTCTGAATTTGTCTTGGTTTTGATGAGTGTGAATAAACAGCAATACTTGAAATTTGGATCCTTGTATGTTTACATGACACTATGACAAAAGTATGACCTCAAATTGACATCTGTACACAGAGAAAGGGAAAGCCAGATGTGTTTTGTATTCATACCATCAGTGTGTAGTTGGCACATTGTGTGCTTAGTAGATGATGGTTTGTGTTTACTGTTTGATACGAAAACACCATTTTTACAAAGGTGTGAAGAGTTAATATAGCTGTGTTCGCTTTTGCAAGAGAACTGCAATGTTTTGATAATTGGGTGAAAGGTTTTCTTATTTGTGTGTAGAGTTTTGCAAAAATAGCCAATAGTTACAAAAAATGTGCTTAAGCAATCAGAAAAAACTGTAATGTCTGTAGTAAGTGTAACACTGAACAAAAAGTCATTATGATGAATGGAGAATGGTGTTTTACACTGAGCACATCAGTGTTTAAATGCTTTTTTTAATTGTCTGTTCATATGATAGTTTGTGTGTGTCATCTGAACACAAAATTGCCTTTTGTGAAGAGATAAAACTGTTTTGAATGTAAAGTTTCATTTTGCAGGAGAATTGAAGGGTTTTGCCCATTGTGTGTGTGTTTGTTGGATTTGTGTGTAGAGTTCTGAGAATACGAGGCATGTTTTCAGAAATGTGTGTAAACAATCCAGAAAAACTGTAAGAAGAATAAACAATATATATATATATATATATATATACCTGTATATATATATATAAAGTATATCCAGGTATATACAGTATATCAAGATAAATAAGGATTAAGGTGCAAGTGTACATGTATTGCACACGATGAAAAACAAAATAAAATAAAAATAAGAACGAAATAATAAAAAGATTTTAAAAAATACAAGGTAGTAGCACAGAGGTTTGAGGTGACATATGTACAATCCGGATGGCTAATATACAGGTGGATTTACTTTAACGTTAAAGTGCAGGCGAATTTTCCAGTCATGCAAAAATGTTTTGATCAGGCCGACTTTCAGCCTGATGGTGCGCGGTGTAGTGTACAGAGGATAACGAGGGGCGATCAGCCTCTAACGACCATCCCCCAATCACGAATCGTAAGGTTGGGAGAAAATTAAACATGTTTGAAATTCAGTCGGCCGTCGTAAGGTGTTCATGGGCAAATCGCTCAAACACAAACAAGGATTCTTCTTCTTCCTCTCAGACAAAAACCCAGAAGCATGGTGGGTGTGCAATGGGTGAAATGGGGTTCTTTCTGTAAATTGACAGACCGTAGTAGCCACGTTTGCTCAGCCATGTCTTTGTCCAAATTAGGGATGCACGATATAATCGGCCCCCTATCGGTATCGGCCTTAAAACTGAATATCGGACATCGGCCACCCCACCGATATTTAACCTGCTATTTGATCAGCTTCTGAGTTTCTAAAGTCTAAAAAAAAAAATACTACTTATTCTTCTTCCTCAAAAACTTCTTTTTTACAGACTTAAAAACTTCTAAAGACGAGGGAAAAAATATTGATACATTAAAATATCACAATATCTTCATATGCTGATATATTGCCATTTAAAAACACCATATCAATCTCTTTTACTAATGAAATATTGCTATATGTCATCGTTATGCTACGAAATCCCCCGAAAATTCACGAAATTTTGCCATATTTTTATATGTTGATATATTGACGCGGTATCGATCTATTTTACTAACACAATCTCACAAGAATTTGCAAAATATCACAAGAGTTTGTAACAGAACGATGAAATTTCACGAGATTTTGAAAGTAAAATAGATCGATACCGCGTTTTTAAAAATCAATTTGATATCAGCATATGAAAATATATTTGAGTATATTATTTTTCAAAGTGTCAGAAATGGATAACAAAACTGCTATTTTCAATGACTACTTATTTTGGTCCAGCTTTAACATCAGTATCGATATCGGTTATCGGCTACATGAGTTTTAAAATATCGGCATATCGGATATCGGCCAAAATCCCAATATCGTGCATCCCTAGTCCAAATACGTCGTTGCCTTTTCTTTTTAGGGCTTTCAGCACTAAATTGCCTAAATATCCAAGGCAGCGCGTTTCACTCTAGTGAGCTTCAGATTCTTCTTCTACTCATTTGGTTTCCGGATAGACGAGTCCGAGTAGCGCGTAGTAGTCCGAGTAGTCCCACCTGGTTTTTAGACGTGCAGTGTGAGCAGGTAGATCGCATCAGAGCGTCGGGCCGCACAGCGTGAGAACAAACATTGGGAGCTGTGAACTTAAACCCTGCAGTTTTGTTGTACAGTGTGAGGTGTAGCTGCGTGCAACAATTAAAAATCATACAGTGTATGCCTAGGTATGTTTTAAAGGGCTGTACGCTGATGGAGATGACGGTCATAGACCTTCCAGCTCCAGGCTGGTAAAAAGTCTTCCATTGGTGAGTGGCTTTTATATAAGTATAAATAGTTTTAGAAATGTTGCTATAGAAGTCACAGAGTTTAAACACAAAGAAAAAAAATATTGAAATCACACATTTCAATATATTTCATTAAGATTTACACAAAAGTTGCCTGCTGATTAACAAAATAATGGTTTACAAATATTTTACTCCACTATCAATATTACAAATTGTGCATGTATTTATATCCAGCCATTTACTAATACCTTATAGAACTCCTTTCATACATTTCTATTGTTATTCCTGTGGGATATACAACTTTGGTTATTTAGAGGCTGAACATTTTATGCAATCATATTTACAAAATAAATCTATCAGATTGGATGAATTTGTTGTAAGTTTCGAGGTCTTTGCGATGCTGTTTGTTTACTACTGCTCTCCTCCCGAGACCTCTGCAGATCAGCTGTATTTATTCTACTTTCACAGAGCAGAGCGTAAAGTCAAAGCAAATTTCACATTTTGCTTGTAAAAGATTCTGTGAATCATTCATTATATTTCTCTCCACTGCACAACTATGTAGTTTGTGTTGATCTATATCATAAACAGATTGAAATTGTAGTTGTAGTTCTTTAGGAGTAAAGCTCAAGAGGCATCAAAACATTTGCAATTCACTGTAATATGTCCTTCCTAATGAATGAGACCAAATAATTTTAGATAAAAATGCCTGGGAGGACCTAGAGGGTATACAGTAGTGGCCATTCAAAATTACAATTACTACATATACTACAATTCCTTTTTTAAACATCAATCTTTGTACTAAAATATTCTTTCTGCCATGATTTGTTTACATTAAGATTTAAAGAGAAGCAACATCTCCTGGTCAGACCCTATAATTCAGTGAAAAGGTGGAGTCAGAGTATAAAAATAGGCAAAAGGGGGTCACTGCAGTGGCTGGAAGTTGGAGGGTATTTTGCTGGTAGTCGCAGGGAAGTGGTAGCCTCGTGAGACCATCCTGATCTCGCAAGCTTTCAAGGTTTACTCGCTAATCAGTCTGGAGACTCTCCGTTGAAGAAAATTTGGAGCCGTTCACCAAACGAACGTCCAATCAGCGTTGGCTTTGAGGCGGGTTGAGGTATGACGCAACGAGAAGCGCGACGCAACGAGAAGCGCGACAGTTCAGTCTAAAGAACATGGCGGCTTCAGCCGATGAAACTAGCGTTAGCGTGGCTATCGAGCAAGTTTTATCGGAATTACAGGGGGTGTGTGTTTTGGGGGGGGGGGGGGGGGGGGGGGGGGGGTTGTTGATTGAAAGAACAAATGTCTCATCAAATGTTACTTGGCGCAGAACAGTGGTGAAAATTGGAAGAGTTCAGTTTAATATAATAATACAACTCTGTGAATAGTTCCGTCTGAAATTAATAAAAATAGTTGTTTTAATGGTTATAGGGTCAGATATGTGGCGGTAATGTTTGGTTTATCTAAAGGTTTTTATCTGTTACTGTGTAAATGGGTTTGGCTGGAATTTAAGGACAGATTCTAATAAATCTACAGAGTGGGAACTATAAATCTGATAGGAGTTAAATTTTTTTATTGCTGTTTTGCACAATATGCTTAACTAAGTATTTTTTGTTGTTGAATATTAGAGATTTTGCAGATATATTTTGTAGATAAATTGTTTAGATTTACTTATATATTTCTACCCCTTTTATAGAATAGAAAATCCCTTTATTGTCCCACAATGGGCAGATTTACAGCAGCAGAAAGATTATTGAAAATGGTCACACAAATGAGGACCTTAGAAAAATGTATAAGGATAACATAATAGGGAAGAGTTAAAATATAAACAATAAAATCCTGTAAAGTGTTTTAACAATATAAAACTGGAGAATTAATAACCAATATGCAGCTATGGACATTTTTACAGTAATGGATATTTGAAAATAGCAGCAACATCAGAGATGTGCAGAATGACAGCAGCAGGTTATTTAACTGACTAAGGTTTCTATCATTACATTTGATTTTATTTGTTCCTGCTCCCGCTGGTTGGAACCTTTATTCCACTCTGGATTCTTGTGAGTGTAGTCTTTGTTCACTTTAACTTTTTAAAAAATAAATAAATAAACAAACAGTTTTGAAAACCTCGGTATTCATTCTTTTCCTGCTTTGTGTGTCAACTTTCACGGTTGCTAAGCAACAGAGCATACGGCGGTAAAACCCGCCGAAGGGAGGACCTGTTCGAATTTACAGCCAAAACTCTTCCGGTCTCCTTATTTTCAAGGACTTCGAAGGATCCAGTCTAGGTAGACCGCGTCCTTGGAGGATGCAGCCCAGGTTTTCGTACAGAGCCTCTGATTAAGAACAGGGCTGCCCGCACTGACGCGGCTCAGGGATTACGTCACACGGAGCATCGTGCGCAGTGAAATCAGGACATTTCCTCACTTTCTAAAAAAAACCCGGGACGCCCGGGACAGGACGTGAAATACGGATATGTCCCGGGAAATACGGACGTTTGGTCACCCTACCCGACTGGTTTCAGCAAGAGTTTGATCTATCAATTGGCTACTCTTCGTCGTCGCTCTGTTAGTACGTCATATGCTTCGTTGATCTGATTGGTTTATTTGGCCCGTCTATCACCAACATAGGCCAATCAGCTAACCAGTATTTTCGCCCCTTCCCAAAATTACTTCAACAGAAGGTTTCCAGATGGATATGCGGAGCAAATCCATCTGGCGGAGTCAGGTTAGTACTTTCTGCGGCAGCTGAAGAAATTCAACCTGCCCAGGACAATGATGGTGCAGTTCTACTCCTCCTTCATTGAGTCCATCCTCACTTCCTCCATCACCATCTGGTACGCTGGTGCCACCGCTAAGGACAAGAGCAGACTGCAGCGTGTCATCCGGTCTGCAGAGAAGGCTGCAATCTCCCATCTCTCCAGGAGCTGCACGCCTCCAGGACTCTGAGGCGTGCAGGGAAGATCCCTCGCAACCCAGTCACTGATTATTTCAGTCACTTCCCTCTGACAGGAGGCTGCGGTCCATCAAGACCAGAACCGTCACAAAAACAGTGTTTTCCCATCTGCTACCGGCCTTATCAACAAGGCCAAGAGCCGCCCGTGACACTGGACAATGTTTCTCTCCCCCATTCAGGATTTCTGCGTTACATTAATGCACAGTCTACTGTGTGTATATAGCTTCTGTGTATATATATATATATATATATATATATATATATATATATATATATATATATATATATATATATATATATTCTATCTTATTTTGTTTTTTGTCTGCACCAACAACACCAAGTCAAATTAGTTGTAAGTGCAAACCTACTTGGTCTATAAACTTGATTCTGATTCTGATATATTATATGGTGCAAATAAATTTCATTTTCTTGAAAGTTTAGGAACAAGAAAATGATAATTTTAACAAAAAAGGCTTATAACAAGTTAATGTAATTCATTTTTGTCAATATGGAAACAGTGATATATAAATTATGTTATTTTAAATATGATGCTTTCATGAAAGTTTAGGAACAAGAAAATTATAATTTAAACAAAAAAAAATGCTGGCAATTTAATTTATTTCTGTCACTATGAAGTATGAGACAAGTTGCATCATTCATCATTTATCAGCTTGCCAATAGCTTTTCACCAGGGAGGTGTAAGGTCTTGTGTTAGATGTAGGGTCAGAGCTCATCACATGAAATCATATCAATCACATGAACTCATCAGCAACTAATAAAACCTTTATTATGAACATCGTCCCTGTCATGAATTTCATAAAAATCCTTTTGATGAAAACATGTTTTTAATCCTAGAGAGTAATTACATTTATAATATCAGGTAAACTTGATAATGACTTAATTCTTGTCAGTGGAATGATTGATTGTCAAGGATTACCGAACTGATCAGAGTTGAATTAGTCTTAGTATCTCTAAAAAGTAATAACGTCCCATGGACAGTATGGTATGATGAGGGTTCATTACATGTTCATAGAAGAAAACACTGACTAACATTGTGTACCACAGGGGTCACCAACGTGGTGCCCTCAAGGACCACATGGGGGGCCCTCAGAGTCTTCTAAATAAAGAACAACCCAGCAGTAGGCTAAGTTTGAAATTTTATTTTATTCTGTTGCTCTTCTTTTTAATCATTTATAGAGATTTCAAAATGACAATGTCTAAATAAACTTAGAAATGAACAGAAACAATAAAAATATGTTGATAATGAACAAAGTTTAGGCTAATGCTAACCCTTGCAGCTCATGGGTCAGTAATGGTCGCCCTTCCTAAGTCTCGGTACCCTTGAAGTGGCCATCAGCCTTAAAAAGGTTGGTGACCCCTGGTCAGAGATGGGAAGTAACAAAGTACAAATACTTCGTTATTGTACTCAAGTAGATTTTTCTGATATTTTTACTTTACTTTACTACTTATTTTTATGGCCATTTTTTACTTCTACTCCTTACATTTTTACACAAGTATCTGTACTTTCTACTCCTTACATTTTAAAAAATTGGCTCGTTACTTTAGTTTTGAATCATTTCAATGGAGTTACCGTTATTATTTTTCACGTCATCAATACCAAATTCAATCTAATTGGATGGGAATCTACGTTGCATTTGACGCACCACTACAAGATGAATCGACAGATTCGTCGGTATTCATTGGCAGCAAATCATTGCAGCTTGGTGGCGGCGGCGTTAGCATAGTAGCATGGACGACGAGATGATTGAAAATGAACACAACGGAGATCTAGTCCTATTGGCAGACATCCATTTAAAATGTAGGCAACGGCATGAAAAAAGTGGTTTCTACTTTTACTTTTATACTTTAAGTACATTTACAAGCCAGTACTTTGTTACTTTTACTTGAGTAAAGAAGTTTAATCAGTACTTCCACTTTTACCCAAAAATTTTTAACACAAGTACCTGTACTTTTACTCAAGTACGGAAAGTGAGTACTTTTGTCATCTCTGCCCCTGATGTAGCATTAACAAAGACAAAGAAATACATCTAATTCAATACAAGTTCAACAGAATGCCCCCCCCACACCACCAATGATTTTGTTTAATAAACAAAATGATATATATGCCCAGAAACGCTCATGAAATTTGCTAGAACTGATTTTTCAAAGTAGCTTTTAGCCACCTTATTATTTTTGTGCGACTTTAATAGCCTTCATGTAAATTTCCCCTTCTTCACAGCCGTTTAAATTTTATGACCACTGATTAACTTAAAGCAGGAAACTTTAAAAAGGCTCCAAGTTTGCTGTGTATTTCATACATGCCTATTGTTAATATTTAATCAAATAAACGAATATTTTATTGATTGTGAAGCTGAAGTTTCACATCACCGACATATTTTGAACTCAGCTCTGCGTGAATTTCCTTTAAGCTGCGACGCATGCACTTCTGTTTGGTGATTAAATAGAAATTATGCACAAAGTCTTAATAAAAAAGTCCAACAACCACCAAACGAAAGTATCACATATGAAGGGTTTTTTTTTGTAAGAAAAGCAATAAAACGGATTAACGTGTACTACAGTGGAAAGAAAAGGCTTCCATGTAGCAGTTGTGTTAAGCTATGAATTATGCACCTTGGAAGGTCTTTTGTTATTATTCTTTTTTTTTAATAAATTTGCAGTTAAGTATTTATTACCGTATCAGGATTTCTGTGTTGACATCAGCAGTCATTTCTTGCAGCTCTGACATGAATATAAAAAGAAGGACTCCAGGCTTCTACAGAGGGACCTTTTCATGTGGCGGCTTCGAGGGAAGGCAGCAGGATACACGACCCCAGAGCAAAAAGTGTCCAGCATGCCCTTAAAGCACATATACTGTTGTTGGACTGACCAGGCCAAGGATTAAAGGGAATTTGTAGGCAGACTCCTTCTCTGGATCTCCTAGTTTGTACCACCTGTGGACTTGCTACAGGGAATGCAGTCTGAGCACCTTTGATTGATCCACGTGGCATGTTGACCTGGGAGGGCTCAACAGGCTCTACTTCTTTTTTTAGAGAAACAGCATGCTGTCTGAAAGCTGAAAGTATGCAGGCCTACATGGAATCTAGCTTCAACCTTCATGACTTGAATGCAAAGTAATCTATAGTTTTCTTGCTTTTTCATCTACTTTTAACCCTGTGAAAAAATGAAGGCCTAATTTTTGTGCATTAAAAACTCAAGTAAGCTCATGTTAGGATAATTATCATTGATGATGTGTGAGTTTATTAAACCCTGGTATGGGCTGCCTGTTATGGAAGCGAATCGTTACCATATTTAAAATGAAAAAGCATTTTCAGAAATGCTTTTTTATTTTTAAGACTGTGGCTGCATTGTTTGACTCATAAATGAAATTAGTAATCAATAATCCTGTTTGCATTTTCATTTTCTTCTTTTACACTGCTATTCCTTTTACTTAATTAAAATGAAAAAGAAAAAGAAATTTAAGATTTATTTTTCAAAATTTATCCCAACAAATACATACCAAAATTAAATTTGAAATGTAAAATTTGAAAATGAAAAAGCATTTCCATAAATGCTTTTTCGTTTTTAAGAATGTGGCTGCATTATTTGACTCATAAATGAAATTAGTAATCAATCCTCCTACAGGTGCTGGTCATAAAATTAGAATATCATGAAAAAGTAGATTGATTTCAGTAATTCCATTTAAAAAGTGAAACTTGTATATTATATTCATACATTACATACAAACTCATATATTTCAGATGTTTATTTTGTTTAATTTTGATGATTACAAATGACAACAAATGAAAATCTCAAATTCATCATATCAGAAAATTAGAATATTGTGAAAAGGTTCAAAATTGATGGCCCCTGGTGCCACACTCTAATCAGCTAATTAACTCAAACCACCTGCAAAAGCCTTTAAATGGTCTTTCAGTCTAGTTCTATAGGCTACACAATCATGGGGAAGACTGCTGACTTGACAGTTGTCCAAAAGACGACCATCGACACCTTGCACAAGGAGGGCAAGACACAAAAGGTCATCGCTAAAGAGGCTGGCTGTTCACAGAGCTCAGTGTCCAAGCACATTAATAGAGAGGCGAAGGGAAGGAAAAGATGTGGTCGAAAAAAGTGTACAAGCAAGAGAGATAACCGCACCCTGGAGAGGATTGTGAAACAAAACCCATTCAAAAATGTGGGGGAGATTCACAAAGAGTGGACTGCAGCTGGAGTGAGTGCTTCAAGAACCACCACACACAGACGTATGAAAGACATGGGTTTCTGCTGTCGCATTCCTTGTGTCAAGCCACTCTTGAACCACAGACAGCGTCAGAAGCGTCTTACCTGGGCTAAAGAGAAACAGGACTGGACTGCTGGTGAGTGGTCCAAAGTCATGTTCTCTGATGAAAGTAAATTTTGCATTTCCTTTGGAAATCAAGGTCCCAGAGTCTGGAGGAAAAGAAGAGAGGCACTTCATCCACGTTGCTTGAAGTCCAGTGTAAAGTTTCCACAGTCAGTGATGGTTTGGGGTGCCATGTCATCTGCTGGTGTTGGTCCATTGTGTTTTCTGAGGTCCAGGGTCAACGCAGCCACATACCAGGAAGTTTTAGAGCACTTCATGCTTCCTGCAGCTGACCAACTTTTTGGAGATGCAGATTTCATTTTCCAACAGGACTTGGCACCTGCACACAGTGCCAAAGCTACCAGTACCTGGTTGAAGGACCATGGTATCCCTGTTCTTAATTGGCCAGCAAACTCTCCTGACCTTAACCCCATAGAAAATCTATGGGGTATTGTGAAGAAGAAGATGCAATACACCAGACCCAACAATTCAGAAGAGCTAAAAGCCACTATTAGAGCAACCTGGGCTATCATAACACCTGAGCAGTGCCACAGACTGATCGACTCCATGCCACGCCGCATTGCTGCAGTAATACAGGCCAAAGGAGGCCCAACTAAATACTGAGTGCTGTACATGCTCATACTTTTCATGTTCATACTTTTCAGTTGGCCAACATTTCTATAAATCCTTTGTTTTTATTGGTCTTCAGTAATATTCTAATTTTCTGATATGATGAATTTGAGATTTTCATTTGTTGTCATTTGTAATCATCAAAATTAAACAAAATAAACATCTGAAATATATGAGTTTGTATGTAATGTATGAATATAATATACAAGTTTCACTTTTTAAATGGAATTACTGAAATCAATCTACTTTTTCATGATATTCTAATTTTATGACCAGCACCTGTATTTGCATTTTCTTCTTTAAGGCTGCACATTTTATGCCATAATCAAAGAGACAACACAGCCGACATTGCTTTTTCGTTTTCATGGCCTGCCAGCAAAGTACTGTCCATAACTCAAAAAGCGGCGGGTGCAGCAGAGTGATGTAAGCAGCCGCTCTTCCTCAGGTCCTTGCTGACCGGCCTACCCATTTTGTTCGGTAGGGGGCGCATTTCTGGAAATGCTTTTCCTTTACATTTCGAATTGAATTTGGGTATGTATTTTCTGGGGTACCTCAAATGTCTTTTTCTTTTCCATTTTAATTAAGTAAAAGGATGAGCAGTGTTAAAGAGGAAAATGAAAATGCAAAAAGGATGATTGATTACTAATTTCATTTATGAGTCAAACAATGCAGCCACATTCTTAAAATGAAAAAGCATTTCTGGAAATGCTTTTTCCATTTTCAAACTTTACATTCCAAATTGAATTTTGGTATGTATTTGTTGGGGTACATTTTGAAAAATAAATCTCAAATATCTTTTTCATTTTAATTAAGTAAAAGGATGAGCAGTGTTAAAGAAGAAAATGAAAACAGGATTGTTGATTACTAATTTCATTTATGAGTCAAACAATGCAGCCACATTCTTAAAATGAAAAAGCATTTCTGTAAATGCTTTTTCATTTTCAAACTTTACATTTCAAACTGAATTTTGGTATGTATTTGCTGGGGTACATTTTGAAAAATAAATCTCAAATATCTTTTTCATTTTAATTAAGTAAAAGGATGAGCAGTGTTAAAGAAGAAAATGAAAATGCAAACAGGATTCTTCATTACTAATTTCATTTATGAGTCAAACAATGCAGCCACATTCTTTAAATGAAAAAGCATTTCTGAAAATACTTTTTCATTTTAAATATGGTAAAGATTCGTTTCCATAGCCTGTTGCGTGTCAGAACTGATGTTTTAACCTAATTAGGACAGTTCCTCTGTCCTGATATACAGTTATAATCTTCATTCTGTACGTGGCAAAGATTTTGAAATGGAAAGAGAGCGGTGTCCTGTTTTGATAATGCTGGAGCGGTGGATGTGTAATCATCTGCTAATGTGTATGATGTCAAATAAGACGACGTGGCAGACTGGAAATGTATAAAGTGCCTTTTAACTGTTAATCGGGGCCACTTCCTGAGAGTCCGGAGGTGAGCAGCTACCTTCTGTACATTCTAAGCAATTTCTCTGATCTGAGTAAGCGTACAATTTCTATCATAATCTGTTGTCATGTCTCCTGGTTATTTAATACATATAAGTTATGAAGTGTTATTTAAAGAGTTTGTCCCGAGTGATCTCTTTTTAGGGAAAATAACCGGAGCAATAGAGCATCAAGGTGCATACACAGAGCCTATCTTTAACACTCATTAGAGCTTTGTTTCTCAAACTCCAATCCAAGCTTCATCTTGTCAATATAGAGGCAGGGATATGTTATGCATCAGGGGCTAAAATCCACCCATCTCACTCTGTTGGTTTTAACAAGGCCAGGATAGCAGCCAGATTGACAGCTGCCAGGGCATTTTAACAGCCTTCGTGTAAAACTGCTAAACTCCAAGGAGCCATATGAATTAGTCCCTGCCAAATCACACAGAGCACAAACCCACTGCCTTCACCACCACAATTTTCCAACTAACCATATGCTTTGATGAGGAGAAAAAATACTGCCTGGGAATATCCATTTTTTTCAGTACAAATTACCTAAAATGCACACTCCTCTCATTATCTTTTAATGAGTGACACTTTGTTCCTTTTTTAATTTTAGTTAAATCTGAAATAATGATTATCAAATGTCTAAGATTTTTGTAGATGTCATTCTGTTTTCTCTTTATTTATTGAAAGAAGTTGGGCCTTAAGGAAAATGTGAAACTCCTTAGTCTAGAGCAGGGATCCAGTCCAGTCCTCAAGAGCAACTATTTGATGTGCCCCATTTTAACACACCTGGATCAAATAAGTTGCTGGTGATCATGCCTCTGCTGAGCTAAAGTTTAATTTCAATTCAGTTTATTTATATAGTCCCAATTCATAACACATGTCATCTCGATGTCAGGATTTGGTTTTAAGGTTTATGTTAGGAACCAAAAGCAGAAGCTGAGAGGCAGGGGTTAGATCTTGGAAGGTTTAATGAAAAATCAGGCAGCAGAAACAGGAATCCAAAAATCCAACTTAAAAATGTAAATCAAAACAGAAATCGAAAAAAAAACCAAGATAAGAATTGAACACTAACCAGGACCATGGAAACACCAGGGGAGAAAGTCATGAGGAGCCAGGGTAGGATGAAATAAGACGAGGAACCAGCAAAGAGGGACTGCAGAGGGAGTGTATTTATGGCTGACTGAACAAAGGTAGGACTAATGAGCTGATAGGGAGTAGGTGTGAGCAGAGCTGACGAGGAAGCCAAGGGAAAAGAACACAAGGGGGCAACAGAGGATAGACAGAAAAACCTAAGAAACTTAAATGAATCCAGACACCAATAAAGCTAGAAAACAAGGAAAAACCTGGATGAACTTGAAACTGAAAACTTAGAGAAAAACAACAGAACCAAGATCGTTACACTGGAGGCACTTTACAGTTTTCTATCGAAGGAAAACTAGCTGATTGCATCAACTCATTGACTCTTCAGCAATTCCTCACACTACTGTAAGCATGCTTGTAGCGACAGTGGAGACGAAAAACTCCCTTTGAACAGGAAGAAACCTCCAGCAGAACCAGGCTCAGTGTGAGCGGCCATCTGCTGAGGCCCACTGGGGTTCAAGGAGACAGAAGCAGACATAGAAAAAGAATTATAGATACAAAAAGCAACTGTCAAACAGCTCCACGGGCGGCCCAGCCCAGGAAACGCACAGCCAAGAAGATGAGCTCCGAGCCAGCTCCCATGTCAGAGGATGAAGAGAGCACATCCAGTTAGTCACAGTCAGAGAAACAGGACTACACTGGAAAACAGGCCAAGCTCCAACATCTAGAAACAAAGGTGTTGATGGCAGCAGCACAGCTGATATTTCTCTCCAGGATGGAGTCACAGCCAAACAGGAACAGACCAGATGAAGCTACTATGAGAAAAAGCAGAGAGAGCAGAACGTTAGAGATTGAACTAACAGATTCTGCAGAGTGGGAGAATAGAGATAGAATGAAGCAGAATGATGAAAAAGGAGTCCTCATTACACCAAAGTACGGCATTGCTACCAAACTCAGTGTACAGTGACGACAACTTTTCATTTGGAAATGTCCTTATCAGGTGGCTATAGCCTAACAACTCCTTAGTCTGAACCCATAGACCAGCTTCCATTAGGGTCATTCCATGGTGGATTACATTTTCCACTAATGTAGCTCAGATGTCATCAGTAATTCTATTTCTTACTCTTCATCTCGTCCTGGTCCTCCTGTTGCTTCCCTCCTCATTCTCTTCCGATAATTTCACCTCCTTGTTCTGACTCCACCTCTTCCTCTTGCTTCTTCATCTCCACATCCTCTTCCTCCTCCTTCTCTAGTTCTCACCCTTCCTGCTGCCTCCTTTATATTTAACACCAAAAGCTTTCCTGTGGCGTACTTATAATTCTCAGGCTGATTGCAAAGGGAACTAATTACCTAGAATAGTTTTCACAGGTGACAGTGTGGCCAGACAGTATTAAGTAATTTCCGTAAATATGTATAGTTTTACTTGGAGTGTGTTGATCATTTGGAAATTAAGTGTAAAGCGTTATGTTATGTTTGCAGATCTCCAAAAGGTGTGCTGTGCAGTGGATTGTACTCACACTTTCACCAAGTATGTGATACAAAACATTTTAAATTCAGTGCCAAGCAGTGTTTTTTGCTGTTAGTTTTGCAAACTCTGAGAGTTTTGCATTTCATAATAATTGTTTTAGAAATCGTGCTAAAAAAAAATCACTCTTAGAGTTTGGGCATTAAAAAACACTAATGTAACTCTCTCTGATGGATACATAGAATAAATAGTTTTGATTCCAAAGCTATTATAAGTAAACTTTAGGAATCCAGTTTTTGTGGATTGTGTTTTTGTGTCTTCTCTCCCTCCACCACCAGGTGGTGACCTGTCCTCGTTGGTCCTCTCACACACCTGCGGCAGGTTGACTAATCACTGAGGACTATTTGAGCCATGGACTGCCACAACCTCGGCGCCAGAGTGTTTGCCAGTGTTGGGTACTCTAGCCAAGCTGAGTTTAGCTGAGTCTAACTTAGTCTTTGTTTTTTCGCTGAGCCTAACCACCTTTTTTGTCTTTGCCTTTTCGGCAGGAAGCCATCCTACAAGCTGGATCTTTGGCCTTCTCCCCCTGGAAGGATTGAGTCTTACACTCAACAAGGGAAAAACCTCCACAGCTTCCGTTCAAGTCCTCTCAATAGCTCCTCTGGGCCAAACCAAGTCTATACCTGTCCGTCCTCCAACGAGTCTCAACCTCTGGAACAAGCCACACCAACTGGATTCTGGGAAGAAAGCCTTCTCTAGTAACGTGAGTCCCATTTTCTCTGTCTCTCCAAGTCATTGTTCAAAGTTCCTACGGATCCTGAACTAACCACTGATACTAACCTTACCTCTTCCAGTTCCAGTTCACCAGTTTACTGTGTTCCCTGAATCCTTCCCTGCTGGTTTCATCAATGAACCTGTACCCTGGTTCTCTGAGTGGTTTACTGCATGTGGGTCGGAACTCTTAAGAAAATCATGACAGTAAATTATATATATTTATAATATATTTAATGTAAGAATGAAAAATATTAAAGTTCTGCAAAACAAAAAAAATAAGGTTCAAAATTGAAGTCCATTTCGTTGTGTCCATATGTCCATACTTCTACTATTCAAGAAAAGTTAAAGAAATCAATCCACTGGACTTTGTTTCCAAGTTTGAAGACGTTTTGCTTCCCATCCAGGAAGCTTTTTCAATTCAAAATGTCAGAAATAGAGTTGAGGCTTTATAGAATGGACCAAAGCAGAGTCGTTTTTTTGCCTAGAAACATGTCAATTGAACCGCACAATGTTTTGTTTCTTTGTCAGCATGTAATACCCAAAACCTGTCTATGTTTCTGAAAGGGGGTACGTTAAAGGGAATTGTTGGCCTGGCTGAAGAGTTGAGGTCTTCTGTTCCCCTTTAATGGGGTGGGCGCTGCAATGATAGCTTGAAGGAATCAACTCAATCGCTGCATTGTAGGCTTTTGAAAGCTGAAATCTGAGTCCCCCCCTCTGTTTAAGGTTGGTTTTTCTTTCTTACCATAGATGGCTTCCTTCACGCTCCTCTCAAACCACCTATCCTCTCTGTCCAAAATATGAACATTCTGGTGCTCAAAAGATTGTTCCCTGTCCATTAGGTGTAGATGTACCACAGAGTCTAACTTTACTTTTTGGGAATGACCTGGATGAGTGAGAATCTTCACCTGCACCTTTTACTGTCTGCGTTATTTTTCTTTTTCTGGAGCCTGTGCATGAAAGCACCAGAAGAAGAATTTGATGCCCTATAAGTGAACACAGTTAAAATGGCCGAAGGTGTTTATCACTTAAGCTTTCCATGGATTTAGTAAACAGCATCCGATGGTGACAATATAAAATCCTTGGTTATAATGATTCCTCTCACTGATTAAGTAATGCTTTCCAATTAAATACATCTCAGAGAATTTAATATACATGTACCTTTAAAGTGTTTTGGTTGAAAATTAGTTTTGTCCAAAGTTAAAGGAAATTTCTCATCATTAGACAGACGCATATAACTGCAGTGCATTGGGAATTTATTTGGGCGGGTGGGAAACAACAGTGGAATTTGTCACTTTCTTTTTTTCTGTCACCTCCCTTTCTCTCAAAAGAGAGGGGAAGTCAAAAAACACCATTTGTTGGTGCACATTACATCTCTGCTGCTATATTCCCAAATGAAAGCCCAGTATGTGGCTCCTTTCAACAGAGGATGGTAGCAGACCCTGTTAATTGGACTTGGCTCGGTTCTCTAGGAAGCTCTATTGTCAGCATGACAAACTGAGGATTACTGAGCCAGAACTGCACAGTGCTCATGGCCACATGAACTGAGCTCAGACTATTAAACCATTGTGTTTAAATTGAGAGATAGTAGTTTAACTTAGAAGATTGGAGCACAATAGTAGGTCCTGTGCAGTAATTTGCAAATGTTTTCATACACCTTAAACGTTTTTCTCATATTGCTTAACAGATTTCCTTGTATTTAATATGGGATTTTATGGAATACAAAATAAGATTGTGCATAACTGTGAAGTTCTACAGACAATTCCTTTTTTTTTATCAAAATCTAATTCTACACAGGATAGCCAACATCTTGAGCCTTCAGAAGTCAGCTAATCATGAAATAATTAATATCTGGTGTAATTTAATATCAGTACAAGGATACCTATTCTGTGAATATCTTAAAAGTTTACTTGGCAGCCGTGGAGAAACAAAGTTGAAAAGTTCAGAGATGAATTGCCTTGCATCTACAAAAGGCCTGAGACTGAAACAGGTTGATAGAGCAAAATCAGTATCAGCTTACATTGACATTGAAAAAGAGATCTGGCACTTTAAAAGAAAACAATGAAAATGTAAACACTCTTAAAGAAGTACTGAAAGCCAGACATTAAAAAGTCATGTAAAAATGAAACATCCATCCGTTAGGGCTGGTGCCTATCTCCGGCAGTCTACGGGCAAGAGGCGGGGTCCACCCTGGACAGGTATTCAGTTTGTCACAGGGCAATGAAAAGACATACAATCATGCGCACACAATCACACCTTAGGTCAATTCAATGATGCTAATTAACCTAACAGTCATGTTTTTGGACTGTCGGAGGAAGAAAGAGTACACAGAAAGAACCCATGCATGCATTAGCCTCGTGAGACCATCCTGATCTCGCGAGGTTTCCCTCGCAGATCAGTCTGCAGACTCTCCGTTGAAGAAAATTTGGAGCCGTTCATCAAACGAACGTCCAATCAGCGTTGGCTTTGAGGCGGGTTGAGGTTTGACGCAACGAGAAGCGCAACCGTTCAGTCTAAAGAACATGGCGGCTTCAGCCAATGAAACTAGCGTTAGCGTGGCTATCGAGCAAGTTTTATCGGAATTACAGAGTATTTCTTCACTGAAAGAAGAGCAAAACACTGCTCTGGAGGCTTTTCTCAGAGGAAAAGATGTTTTTGCTCTTCTCCCGACTGGTTTCAGCAAGAGTAGCCTGGCTTGTGGTTGTGTTTTCATCGTCGCTCTGTTAGTACGTCATATGCTTCGTTGATCTGATTGGTTTATCTGGCCCGTCTATCACCAACATAGGCCAATCAGCTCACCAGTATTTTCGCCCCTTCCCAAAATTACTTCAACGGAAGGTTTCCAGATGGATATGCGGAGTCAGGTTATGCATGTATTGGGAGAACATGCAACCTCCATGTAGAAAGACGCTGTGTCCGGAATCGAACCTGGAACATTCTTACTGCAACAGTCTACAAACTGTGCAGGGCGAAATGTTAAAAAAGGCTACTGAAAAACTAAACATTGTTACGATACTCTCATTTTATTCTGCAGCTTTGTTTTACAATAAAAGATAATTTCAGTGTTTCTGTGAGGTTCCTTCAGTTAAAGTTTCCTAACAACCTGGCATTGTTTTGGTGTGGAGGGCAGGGCTCAACTAAAGTCTCTTTCTGGGACCTTCTGTTTTTCTGTTCTTATCAATTAGGCTCCAATTTAAGTGCTCAACCACAAGTAAGGGCGTTGCTTTCAATATCATTGTCTTTATTAGCTGTATAAACCTAGCCTGACGTAGACCTAATAGCAGAATCTACTCACCTCAACTCTCCAGCGGCAGCCATTGTTGTTGTCACCCAAGCGCGCTTTGGTGACGTGGTTGATTACGTTACTGTTGATCATCTGTCCATCATCGTATAAAGCCCGCCCTGACAATTTGATTGGCCCGCCAGATATTGTGCGAGCATACTCGCGCTACTATTAAGCAATGCCAGACCGGACTTCCCGACCTCAAACGTTGTGGGCGGGACTAAGTTCGGAATGGCACCCAGGCTAGTATAAACCATCAAGTGATTGAATAAGTAAAGCTTTAAATCAAGGTAACTGGTGACTTATTTCAAGATGTGAACCAGGGGTCCGTTTCATGAAGCAGGTTTAACAAAGCCGAAATAAGGCTTTCTTTTGGTCCACTCTATAAAGCTTCAAACTCAACACCAATTCTGACATTTTGAATTGAAAAAGCTTCCTCGATGGGAAGTGAAACGTCTTCAAACTTGGAAACTATGTCCAGTGGATTGTTTTTTTTAACTTTTTTAAGTCTATATCAGCATAATTATAGAGATAGTTCAGGATAACCTGAGCCACTCTAACTATAAACTTTATCAATCAGATCTCTGATATCAGATGGAGCTTGGCCATTTAAGGCTTTATATGTGAGAAGGAGGATTTTAAATCTTATTCTGCAACAAAGGGCCAGGATAGGAGGATATTCAGGATTAATGTTTGATTTTTTAATGTTTTCCAAGGTTTAATTTTCCAGTATCTAATCTCTTATTTCTTTGCCATTGGCAGCTTTCACTGGTTTAACTCCATATAGATTCCCCCTTTAGCGTGACAATGACTGAAGCAAAGCAACAACAGAACAGTTTTGATCAAAACATACTTTATGTTAGAATATCATAGTGCTAATATGTGTTTCTTTATTGATACTGTTGTTTAAAAAGGTTAAAGGGCTCTGAAGAGTTTAGCTAGATCGTGTAGATTAGTAATTGTTGGGCCTCACCGGAAAACAAACTGAGAGACAGATGACAAACATTAGGATTTTAATTAAATCTCTATGGTTTCTGAGGTACTTTAAGATCAAAACATAAAACACATCTCTGCTTTTATTCTGCTGCATATACTGGACTGTTTACACAAGCCTGAAATTCGGGTCTCTGGAGACACACAAAGAGGCAAAGTGATGGAAAAACCCTTAATAATTACAGTTCTTTAACATTCCTTGTTCCCAGGTCGGTTGGGATTAGGATTTAAAGTCATTTAAACAAACTAAGAATAATCTTTGCAAAACATAAACCTCGTTATTTACCTTCTAATTCTTTTATCCCTATCTCCATCAATTATCTCACTTTTCTTGTTTTCTCTAAGCAACCCAATCGTCTCTTTGTTCGTAGCTTGACTGCATTTATCAAGAACCTGAACTATTCATTATTTTAAAGTAACCAAAAGAAACTTTTAACGTTCCTTACTTTGGCTTTTTTTAAAGTATGTTTTAAACACTGCTGCTCACAATTTAAAAACAAGCATGTATTTATGTTAATTAGGTCCTTTTTTAAATTAATTTAAAGAAAAAAACTTTACCAGGATGAAATAAAGATTTTACACACATAATCAAAAATAAAAAATTAAAAAAATTTCTACAGAAATGAATTTAGTTTTAAGACCTGTAGGGTATTTGACAGCATATGGAAGCCTGAATGTCATTGATTTTTGTTTTTCTTGTAACAATATTTAGAAGCAGTTCTTGACTGAGAGAAACAGGTTCTGTTGAAATTGAATCCATTTTTATTAAGCAGTGATGCTGTTTCTTTTTAGATTTATTTATCATCTTCTGACAGAGCGTTAAGCCTTACGAAGGTCCCAAAGGAAATGTCATTTCTTCATTTTGGCACATCTCAGTGATGAGACAGATTCCAGTTTTGTCAGTTCATGGTGCAGCTCCCATGAAGATAATGCTCCTTTATCGTTTTATATTATTAGACAAATGCCGAGAGCCACGAAATAAATTAAAGCTTTATTGCTAAATATTATCATTACAGTGAAAAAAGTAAACAAAGCAACAACCTGGAATAGTTTAAAAGTGGAAAAATTTAGATTTTGTGATTTACAAAATAACTTGTAGTAGATGTTTGTAGCACTCTTAATGTTCATATTTTGTAAGGCAGGGCAAGAAAAGGTAAGTAAGCAAAAGTTGTTATGCAGTTATCTTGCTTTTAGTTCGTTTCTGCTTGAATTTTTGTCGTAAACATGGAGAAGTAGCTTTTTGTTCTTATGATTGACATTTCCAGAAGTGTTGACACTGTGTTACTTTGAATCAAAGTAAAAAAAAAATCTGTTTGTTTAGACTTGCCTTTGACTGTTTTACGTTACAACTGTTATCTGGCAAATCATTAGATAAAGTTTGCATTTTAACTTTTATTTTCCTGCCCTTATTTTACCACTGAAATGTGCCTTTTCTCTTTTTTTCCCGCTACACCACTCATGTTAACCACTTACCTTTTCTTGCCTTGCCTTACAAAATATGAACTTAAAGAAACGTATTTACCATGTTTCTTTTAACATTGCTTATTTTGACTTTGGTGAAGTATTTTTTAAACACTGCTGCTCACACATTTAAAAACAAGCATGTATTTCTGTTAATTAGTTCCTTGCTTAATTCTTTTGAAGAAAACATTTTGCCAAGATTAAATAACTATTTTACACACAAAATAAAAAATAAAAAAAATTTCCACAGAAGTGAATTTAGTTTTAAGACCTGTAGGGTATTTGACAGCATATGGAAGCCTGAATGTCATTGATTTTTATTTTCCTTTTAACAATATTTAGAAGCAGTTCTTGACTGAGAGAAACAAGTTCTGTTGAAATTGAATCCATTTTTATTAAACAGTGATGCTGTTTCTTTTTAGATTTATTTATCATCTCCTGACAGAGCGTTAAGCCTTACGAAGGTCCCAAAGGAAATGTCATTTCTGCATTTTGGCACATCTCAGTGATGAGACAGATTCCAGTTTTGTCACTTCATGGTGCAGCTCCCATGAAGATAATGCTCCTTTATCGTTTTATATTATCAGACAAATGCAGAGAGCCACAAAATAAATTAAAGCTTTATTTCTAAATATTATCATTACAGTGAAAAAAGTAAACAAAACAACAACCTGGGATTTTTTTAATGTGGAAAATCATGTTCCGAAATAAGAGATTTACAAAATAATTTGTACTACATGTTTGTAGCACGCTGAGTGTTGATATTTTGTAAGGCAAGGCAAGAAAAGGTAAGTGGTTAACATGAGTGGTGTAGTGAAAAAAAGAGAAAAGGCACATTTCAGTGGAAGGAAAATAAAACTAAAATGCAAAGTAGAACAGTCAAAGGCAACTCTAAAAAAACAGATTTTTTGCTTTGATTTAAAGTAACTCAGGGTGTCAACACTTTTGGAAATGTAAATCATGAGAACAAAAAGCTTCTTCTGCATGTTTAAGACAAAAATTCAAGCAGAAACGTACAAAAAGGAAGACAACTGCATAACAACTTATGTTCCTCAAGAATGAAAACAAGTATGCTTGTAATTTATTTAAATTTGATGTCCTTCAACTTGTAGTGGAACTACCCTTCCCTTAAACTATCCTTTAGCTCTCTTAGTGTTTAAAACAAAAATATTTGTATGCAGGAATTTGCTTTGTGTATCGGTCTAGACAGTTGGAGTGGCAGCTCGAATTAAGTTTCTACAAGAGTTAGAAAAAGCAATCTCTTTGAGGTTTTATTGAATCAGAGGGAGAGTGAAAGCTTCAGTTTTTTAAGAGTTTGAGCAGGAAAACTTTTGACAATTTGTTATAAGACACCTTTTACATGGAGCTTCTCAAAAAGACTCAGTTGCACAATAATTAACATGTTTTTAGTTAGTTTGAGGAGATATAGTAACACTGTTAAAAATATAACTTTGAATTAATTATACATTTTAAATTGAAGAAATGATCAATTATAGGTAACTAGCCTGAACTTATAGCGCCTTTTCAAGTCAGCATTAAATTGAGTCGTCATCCTTTCGCGCAAACGCATGTTGGCTGTGGAGGAAAATAGATAAATTTTACATAAATATTATATCTTTTATATGAATTTCAAATTAAACATTTCAATCATGTAAAGAAAAATCTGATTTGAAAGTTTTGGAATATCACATTTAAAGGAAAAGTCAGATCAGCAAGGAATGATTAATATGTCATTATCTATACCTAAAACTAATAAGTTCATGGTGATTTAATGAATTTAGCGTTAATCAGTAAAAAAAAATTATCTGTTATCTTTTAAAGTTATTCTCACAGTATCACACAGGCATGTGAAATATAAAAACATAAAGAATAACCCTTTCTTTATATTCTATATTTTTTTAGTCCGCTCAGCACGGAAAAATCAATGGATCATTATTTATTCCTAAAACTAATACGTTTGCAGGGATTTAATGAATTTAGAGTTAATCAGTAAAAAAATAAAAACAATCATTTTTGTCGTGATCACCAATGGCGTAAATATCGGTAAGCAGAGACAGCAGTTGCTTACGGCCCCACAACCTCTTAGGGGCCTCATCACTGACAGCTGGTGGGCCCCCTACGCAATTGCAGACTAGGACGTCTCTTTGTAGATGTAATGGTGCAAAAAATTCCTCTTAAAACCACCTGATACTGAAATGACTGATCACACCGGCCCGTAACTATACCGCAACACATGCTGAATTTCAACATGATGGCGAGCCGTTTAAACACGACACCAATAGCAAAGCAGACAGTGGTACTTTTAATTACTATATTAATAACTGTAAATAGTTCATTAGATGGTTGGTAAAAAAATTAACTAGTCCTTACGCCATTGGTGATGGCAGAGTCTGGGAGCGGCCATTTTTGCCCAAATATAGTAACCCCTCCCTCCTGCCATCTTCCAGCAGTGACGTCACGGTGCGGTAAGCCTAGCTCCATTCTCCCCGCTTTACAAGCTAAATCAATGGGAACTACTAGACACATCTGCAATCAACAACAATTATTGAAGATTTCCAGAGGACTTCACCATTGAAATTCACCAGAGCTATAGTGAAACTGACAATGCCCACGTGCATGGCAGCTGGATGCTGGAATACATCGGGTAAAAGTGAAAAAAAGAGTTATTCCACCTTTCTGATTCCTGATCCTCCACGGACGGGTTGGTCGTTGGATCGCCAACTTGAAGAGGGAGGATTTGCCATCGAACTTCTGGCCAGAGAAAAAACCCGTAATATGTAGCCAACATTTGGAAGAAGAATGTTTTCCAGATGACTTGGATAATAGCGCGTTGTGACAAACACCAGATACAGCACTGGGACTCGATCAACAGCCGATACCGCACCGTGACATCAAAAACCAGTAGGTGGCAGTAGTGTTCTTTGACAAACATTGATGCCTCCAGTAAAGCACATTCACATGAAAATTACTCTGAATTAAAAACGCTTATAATTTATTGAACAGTATGGAATAATTTCATATTTAAAGTACTTTCAGAAGTTTGAATTCTGAATGTGACTTTCCCTTTAATTATTGAAAACATTCTAAATTATATTTAATCTAGTAGCAGCTTGTAAACAGTTTGATAAAAGCAGTTAAACTATTTAATAACAGTTTCCTAAATTTTTGTAAAAGCTTATTAGCAACGGTTCTGCAAATGCTAAATGAAAAAGCAAAATTGTTTAGAAAATGCACAGAGCTGTGTTAATCACTGGGGAGAGGATAAAATGTAATTGCAAGATTTGACAGAGAAAGATAAAAAAGGAAATATAAATGAAAAAATTTGCTTTTTTAAATGTGTGATAAGGAAAGCTATTCATAATTAGATTTATGTATTGGCCTTTTTAAATAATTTAGAAAAGGATTTAAAATTGAATTTTCAAATTGCACTATTCAGCACTGGATTAAAAAAATGCTATTTATAATTCCTTTTTGATATTCCATGGGGTATAGAGACTGACGCAAGGCTCCCAACACAGGCACAGGGGCGGAATTAGGAAATTTAGGGCCCCAGGCAAAGACAGGCAGGGGGCCCCTCTGAATTGAGAAGACAACACATAAAACAGACCCATTAATACAGATAGAGAAATGTTAATAGAATAGACATCCATTATCTGTTCTAGGTTGTGTCCCTCTCTTCTTGTCCCTTTTCTTCTTGTTTTCCTCAGCTGACTTTTCATGCTGTCTCTAAAGGAATAAAAGATTTTTTCCAAGCACTAAGCTCACTTAGCTGATTGCTCCTTCCTGTGTTTCCAAAAAGGCCAAAGTAAATAACCCAGTCCTTCTTTTCACTGTAGACAAGCCATGATCTGCTTATCTGTTCTCCATCCATCCATCCATCCATCCATCCATCCACTTCCTCTTATCCGGGATCCGGTCGCGGGGGTTACGGCTTCAGTAGGGTGGCCTAGACGTCCAAATCTCAAGGCGCTCCCAGGCCAGCTGAGAAACAAAGTCGGGAGGAGCAGCGGCTCTACTCCGAGTCCTCCCCGGATGACTGAGCTCATCACCCTTTCCCTAAGGGAGAGCCCATACACACTATGCAGAAAACTAATTTTAGCCGCTTGTATCTGGGATCTGGTTCTTTCAGTCATGACCCAAGATGATGGTAGGAAAGTAGATCGACCGCTAAATCGAGAGCTTTGCTTTTTGGCTCTGCTCTCACTTCACCACAACAGACCGGTACAGTGCACACTTCACAGCAGACGCCTCACCAATCCGCCTATCGATCTCCTGTTCCATCTTCCCCTCATTCGTGAACAAAACCCCAAGATACTTAAACTCCTCCACTAGGGACAGTACATTTTCTCCAACCCAGAGAAGGCACTCTACCCTTTTCCGGCACAAGACCATGGTCTTGGATTTAGAGGCACTGATCCTCATCCCGTCCGCTTCACACTCGGCTGCAGACCGCTCCAGTGAGAACTGTAGATCACGCCCTGATGAAGCCAATAGAACCACATCATCTGGGGATAACAGAGATAAAATCCTAAGGCCACCAGAACAGATCCCCTCAACACATTGGCTGTTCTGCACATAAAACTTATGAACAGCATCGGTGACATAGGGCAACCTTGGCGGAGTCCAACCCTCACCGGAAATTACTCCGACTTAGTGCCAGCAATGGAGACCAAGCTCTGACATCGGTCATACTGAGACCTAACAGCCCCTATTAAAGGGCCTGGTACTCCATACTAACGGAGTACACCCCAGAGCACCTTCCCCCCGAGGGACACGGTTGAATGCCTTCTCCAGATCCTCAAAAAACACAGACTGGTTGGGCAAACTCCCATGCACCCTCCAGAATCCTGCTGAGGGTGCAGAGCTGATCCAGTGTTCCACGACCTGGACTAAAACCTCCTTAATCCGAGATTCTACTATCCAATGGACCCTCCTTTCCAGAACCTCGGAATAGACCTTACCAGGGAGGCTTAAGGGTGTGACTCCTCTGTAGTTGGAACACACCTTCCAGTCCCATTTTTTTTATTGAGGGACCACCAACCCAGTCTGCCAATCCAGTGAAACTGCCCCTGATGTCCGCGCAATGTTGCAGAGCCGCGTTAACCAACACAGCCCCACAGCATCCAGAGCCTTAAGGTACTCAGGGCGAATCTCATCCACCCCTGGGGCCTTGTCACCGAGGAGGATTTAACCACCTCAGTGACTTCAGCAACAGAGAGCGGAGAACCTGAGCCATAGCCCCCAGCCTCTGCTTCCTCAATGGAAGAAGTGTTGGTGGGATTAAGGAGGTTTTCGAAGTGCTCTGCCCACTGACATTCGACGTCTCGAGTCGAGGTCAGCAGCACACTACCCCCACTATAAATAGCCCCTGTTAAAGGGCCTGGTACTCAATACTTCCGGAGTACTCCCCACAGTACTCCCACTAAAGACTCCAAAAAGAGTGGGTAATCTGAACTGCTGTTTGGCGCATAAAAACAAACAGTCAGAACCCGTCATCCCACACATATGCAGAGGGAGGCAACCCTCTCGTTCATCGGGGTGAACCCCAACGTACAGGCACCAAGATGAGGGGAAACAAGTTTGCCCACTCCTTCTCGGCGCCTTTCAATAGGGGCAACTCCAGAGTGAAAGAATGTCAAGGAGACTGGTTCCAGAGCCAAAGCCATGTGTCAAAGTAAGTCCAGCTATCTCTAGTCAGAACCTTTCAACCTTGCGCACTAACTCAGGCTCCTTCCCCACCAGAGATGTGACAATCCATGTCCGTAGAGCCAGCTTCTTCAGCCCAGGATCAGAACGCCAAGGTCCCCACCCTCGACTACCACCCATCACACATTGCACCCGACCCCTTTTGCCCCTCATACAGGTGGTGATCCCATTGGAAGAGGGACCCATGTTTCCTCTTTGGGCTGTGCACTGCCGGACTCCATGGGTAAAAGCCCAGCCAACAGGCGCTCGCAAGCATGCCCCACCTAGGAGGCATAAAGCCCCCAGACACCATAGCTCCTAAGGTCATTGGGACACTCAAATCCCTCCACCACGATAAGGTGGCAGCCCAGTCTGTTTTTCATTTAGATAAAATAATAGCTGCATGAATCATGACAGCAGACAAGATAGAGGAGAGCAGGAGGCGGGGTTACCAATCTACTTGCTCTGGAGAGCAGAGTTTGCTGCTTTTAGATGTTGTTGCCAAAATCTCCACCAGAGAGGTGACAATATTGACTTGTTTTGGCTTAGAAAACATGCAAATTGAAACAGAAGAACAGCTCCGGCCCTTAGGAATGGGACAAAACAAGCTTTTGGACTACTGTGTAAAGCCTTGAACTCAATGCTATTTCTAACATTTTGAACTGAAAAAGCTTCCTGGATGGGAATTGCAACATCTTCAAACTTGGAAACAAATTCCAGTGGATTGTTTTTTTTTTTTTTTTTTTTTTTTTTTTTACTTTTTTGGTATGAATGATGATTTTCATAATTGTCAAAATAGGCTTGATTTATTTCTGAGCAGAATAAAAAAAAATGTTGTTAAGGTTAACCAGAAATTAACAGTTTAGACATTTATAAATATCCATAGAAAATAGAAAATCAACATGAGATAAACTTCAGCCTTTGATGTATATTTAACCAAACAATTCAGGAGTCTATTGTCAGAATGTTATCAATGGAGCTAGGATAGCCCTGCCCTGCAGCGGTGAGTGAAGCCATTCACTGGCTCTGTCATATGATTGGATTGAGGCAGACCTAAGCACAGCTCAAGCTGCACTTATCAGCGAGCTGGCAGATACAGCTTGTCATACTGCCTGTCAGATCTGATGAGGGGACCACAAGCCTCACAATGCAGCTAAAATGCAATCTTCTCCTCTGCAGCTGCATGGTCTACCATGGGGACACACTTATTAGACTTTGTAAACAGTCAAATATGAGTGCTAAACTGTAAGGGTTGCTGTCAGGCTTGCTTTGCCTCTGACAGCCAGCTAGTTAAGACTTGAAGCAATTCCCAACAAACTAGTGTAAAAAACAGGAATACAGATGACCTAAAAATAAGATTGGGGATATTGAAATTACAATACTATTACAATCCGTTGCAGAGCCATATTCAAATAATGGTCTTTTATGTAAAAAGTTAGGATTTAAAATAATCCAATCCACAACATGTCACTCAGGTCACTTTCCAGTTCACCAGATCATCCAGTCAGATTAATTCAAAGTTTTCTATCTAAGGAAAACCAGCTGATTGCATCGACTCATTGACTCTTCAGCAATCCCTCACACTAAGCATGCTTGTAATGACAGTGGAGAGGAAAAACTCCCTTTTAACAGGAAGAAACCTCCAGCAGAACCAGGCTCAGTGTGAGCGGCCATCTGCTGAGGCCCACTGGGGTTCAAGGAGACAGAAGCAGACATAGAAAAAGAAGCATAGATACAAAATGATTACACTTAAAAATCAGCCGAGCTCAAGGATTCAGTGACAGCCAAACAGGAACAGACCAGATGAAGCTACTATGAGAAAAAGCAGAGAGAGCAGAACGTTAGAGATTGAACTAACAGATTCTGCAGAGTGGGAGAATAGAGATAGAATGAAGCAGAATGATGATTAAATCGGAGCCTAATTGACAAGAACAGAAAAACAGCAGGTCCCAGAAAGAGATTTCAGTTCAGCCCTGCCCTTCAAACCAAAACAATGCCAGGTTGTTAGGATACTTTAACTGATGGAACCTCACAGTAACACTGAAATTATCTTTTATTGTAAAACAAAGCTGCAGAATAAAATGAGAGTATCGTAACAATGTTTACTTTTTCAGTAGCCTTATTTAACATTTCGCCCTGCACAGTTTGTAGCACTGTTCAATTCAATTCAGTTTATTTCTATAGCGCCAAATTCACAACACATGTCATCTCAAGGCACTTTACAGTTCAACCAGATCATACAGTCAAATTGATACAAAGTTTTCTATCTAAGGAAAACCAGCTGATTGCATCGACTCATTGACTCAATACAATCCCTCACACTAAGCATGCTTGTAGCGACAGTGGAGAGGAAAAACTCCCTTTGAACAGGAAGAAACCTCCAGCAGAACCAGGCTCAGTGTGAGCGGCCATCTGCTGAGGCCCACTGGGGTTCAAGGAGACAGAAGCAGACATAGAAAAAGAAGCTGTAAAAGGCGGCCCTGTCCAGGAAACACACAGCCAGGCAGACGAGTTCCGAGCCAGCTCCCATGTCAGAGGACGAAGAGAGCACATCCAGTTAGTCACGGTCAGAGAAACAGGACTACACTGGAAAACAGGCCGATCTCCAGCAGCTATAAACAAAGGTGTTGATGGAAGCAACACAGCTGATGTTTCTCTCCAGGATGGAGTCACAGCCAAACAGGAACAGACCAGATGAAGCTACTATGAGAAAAAGCAGAGAGAGCAGAACTTTAGAGATTGAACTAACAGATTCTGCAGCGTGGGAGAATAGAGATAGAATGAAGCAGAATGATGAAAAAGGGGTCCCTATGTCCTCCAGCAGTCTAAGCCTATAGCAGCATAACTATAGAGATATCTCAGGATAACCTGAGCCACTCTAACTAGAAGCTTTATCAAAAAGGAAAGTTTTAAGCCTAGCCTTAAAAGTAGACAGGGTGTCTGCCTCACGGACTAAAACTGGTAGTTGGTTCCACAGGAGAGGAGCCTGAGAACTAAAAGATCTGCCTCCCATTCTACTTTTAGAAATTCTAGGAACCACTAGTAAACCTGCAGATTGAGAGCGAAGTGCTCTGTTAGGAACATAAGGAACAATCAGATCTCACACCATAGTTAGTTTATTGAGCCAGGTATTTACGCTTATTTTGCAAGATAAAATACATTCAGCACCTGATGCACAGAAGTTGCTTTTGAAGCTTTATTTGAATAATGTGTAGACAGAGGTCTTCATCAAACTTCAGACAAGTTTATAAAAAACAAAGGTTAAAATTTTGAGGTTCTGCTGTAACTACACTTACAAATAAAAGTCCCACAATGGACTGAAATATGAAATAACCTCGCACGTCTTTAGAAATACATGAATCATCCATTATTGTGAATTTATTTAGTAGAGAGTTTCTGTTTGTATAATTTCCCTTTTTTCAATCTCCCGTTAGTCCAGTTCTTGGTTATATCTTGAGCATCATCTTTTCAAGCTTACCTCACAAGCTTTCCATAAGATTCAGGCCTGCAGACTCTGATGGAAAGAGAAGGGGGATTTCATGCAGGTTTTGAATGTATGTTTTAAACAGCAACCTGCTAAAATTACCAATTGATTATTTTAATTTTTTTTCTTGTCGTGGAGTTTGCATGGTCTAGCATTTTGTATTGAAATACAAAACATCTAATTCATGTAATGCACTTTGAATTGTCTTTGTACTGAATTGTGCTGTAAACATAAACTTGCTCCGCTTTGAAACACAACCTCTTGATATTTTATTAAATGTATGCCATGGACGCTGACAAGGTTTGCTGGAGCTTTTGAAGAAAAACAACCCGGACTGATGCACATTCATTACTGTTCTTACCGATGGGCATGAAGCCTTTTTCTACCTATTCAGCTTTTGGTACTCGCTAAATCTCTCTATCATGTATTTTGCTGAAATGATCAATTTTAGAAATGTCTGATTCATGATTGTAGCAAAGAAAAAGCTTTCTTCAATCATCACTCCAAAAGAAGAACCATTCTGTCAGGTTGGGTGAAGGTTTTTAAAGACCCAAATGCAGAGGAGGAGGAGGCAGAGATGGGTTTACAGATTAATACGTTTCCGCAGGACAACTGTGCCAAAAAATAAATAAATCTAAAATACTGAGAACCACGAGGGAAAAACACAAAAGAGGAGCAAGGAACAAGAAACCAGCAGCAAGTGAAGGCTGTGCTGCTCTTTTAAAACCAGCACCCTGATGAGACCGATGAGCTCCACCTGAGGAGGCTACACAGGTTCTCTACAAAGATCCTCTCTGGAGGAGATGCATAACTCAGACACACACAGGAACCCTGACACATACAGATTGCAGATAGTGTCTAATGCTTCTTATGGAGACCCAGTGGCTACAAAAATACTAAAAATCCCTAACGCAGCATATTACATACTTTAAGAAACCTTGAATTCATAATTAGCTTATTAGATGTTTCAAGTAATTCTGATTAAATCAAGACAAAAAAAAAAAAGCATGTTGAACAAAACAGTGAACCTCTATTTAGTGCAAAGTAACGAAATGTGCCAACCGTGATTTTTAAAGGAGAAGTCCGGTTACATTTAGAATTCAAACTTCTGAAAGTACTTTAAATATGAAATTATTACTTAAAGTTCAATAAGTTCAATAAGTGTTTTTAATAGAGAGGGCTTAGTAAAAAATGCAATTGCAAAAGGGATTTGAAAATGAAAAATAAAATACAAAATTAAAATCGAATTACCCTTTTAATTTGTCAAAAGAAAATTATTTATATTCAATTGCATGAATTGTGGTTTTTAAATCTTCATGACTAAATATATTTTAGAAATACATTTTAAATTTGCAGTATTTACTACTAGATTAAATATAATTTAGAATGTTTTCAATAATTAAAGGAAAAGTCCGGTCATATTCAGAATTCAAACTTCTGAAAGGACTTTAAATGTGAAATGATTCCATCCTGTTCAATAAATGATCAGTGTTTTTAATTCAGAGTAATTTTCATGTGAATGTGCTTTACTGTAGGCATCCATGTTTGTCAAAGAACACTACTGCCACCTACTGGTTTGTGACGTCACGGTGCGGTATCGGCTGTTGATCAAGTCCCAGTGCTGTATCTGGTGTTTGTCACAACGCGCTATTATCCAAGTCATCTTGAAAACATTCTTCTTCCAAATGTTGGCTACATATTACGGGTTTTTTCTCTGGCCAGAAGTTCGATGGCAAATCCTCCCTCTTCAAGTTGGCGATCCAACGACCAACCCGTCCGTGGAGGATCAGGAATCAGAAAGGTGGAATAACTCTTTTTTTTCTCTTTTACCCGATGTATTCCAGCATCCAGCTGCCATGCACGTGGGCATTGTCAGTTACACTATAGCTCTGGTGAATTTCAATGGTGAAGTCCTCTGGAAATCTTCAATAATTGTTGTTGATTGCAGATGTGTCTAGTAGTTCCCATTGATTTAGCTTGTAAAGCGGGGAGAATGGCGCTAGGCTAACCGCACCGTGACGTCACTGCTGGAAGATGGCGGGAGGGAGGGGCTACTATATTTGGGCAAAAATGGCCGCTCCAGACTCAGTGATTGTGATGAAAATTATTGTTTTTATTTTTTTAGTGATTAACGTTAAATTCACCGCATAAGTATTTGTTTTAGGTATAAATAATGATTTATTAGTCCTGGATAACCAGACTTTTCCTTTAAAAAATAAATTTCCCTACATGGTAATTATTTTAATTATATGATAAAGAAAGAGTTATTCTTTTTGTATTTCTATTTTACATGCCTCTATGATACGGTAAGAAAAAGATTAAAAGATTAAAACGAAATTCCATTCTTTTCAGCTTACGATAGATTTTATAAAATTACAGCAATCCTGCAGGCCGGATGATTATTTAAATTTTAGTTTTAGGGATATGTGTTTCATTGAAATATTTTAAATTTGGCTTTAATAGAGACAATCGTCCTTTCCACTTTTCTGACATATTACCTAAAACATATAATCATGTAGTACTTGGACATATCTTCCCAAAAAAAATATGAGATAAATGAAAAGAAGCACAGGGAGTACAATGTCTGAGTTAATAATTTTTTATTTGCTTGTTTTATTTATTTTGAATTCTCACATCTCCCATACAAAGTATAGATTCTTCAGCCTGATATAACAGTTATCTGCTTCGCTCTCTCTTTTGATTTATTCTTTAAATGCTCCCTACTGAGAACACATTCCTCTTTTCAAATATAATCTCTCCTTTCTTGTTCTCTGATTATAAACCTTTTATTAGAATTCTTAATTTTTCCCTTGAAATATATAGATATTTAAACAAGCGGACATTCACTGGATCGCCAGAGGAGGCCCGCAGATGTTTAATATCTGCCAGAGTACAAAGAGCAAAGGAGAAAGAAAGCCCAGTTGACAAGAGAGTCCTTGCTCCATGGAGCACACAGTCTGCTTTCCTGAGATCATTAATTTCTCCAAAAGAGATCTCTCCGGGTGAGCCTCATTCACATGCAGATGGCACTATCCTGCAGGAGCCTCTATCGCTCTTTTACTCCCGTTCCATCAGGCCATTTAGTGCTCCTGTTCTCCCTCTTTTACTTCGTCGCTCTTTCCTATATTAGGCAAACGGTTAGCTTGGCAGCCTTAGGTGACATTGCACTCATATTTCAGCACCAGGGAACAGAAATAAAGCAGTGTGCTGCTATGGATACATTATATGAGAATTTGTCTCTTTTAAAGAGAGCAGGGCTGGGGAGGGCATCACTTAGTGATACAAGCATTTATCTGTGCAAATCATTACTCTTCTTTGGCTTCTGTTGTTGTCAGAACCTAAACCTCCTCCGTATTTTTTCACATGGTAAAGACCTAGTGTAATATTTGCCACATGTGGGTGATGCTGTTAGAGGCGGAATCTTGCTTTGTGTGCTATAAAGATTACAGAGAAATAAATTCCCTGCCTCATGGAGTTAAAAATGCCGCCTCTTCCATTATTTTCTTGTTTGTTTTAATTTTACTAAGTAATGACAACAATGGAGAATTGAAACTGCAACTAATGTAAGAGTCACACTTCAGCCACAAAAACTGACCTCAGGCCTCATTTAGATGGAATTCAATTCAGTTTATTTATAAACTGTAGCTCCAATTCACATTGTCATCTCAAGACACTTTACAATTTAATCAGATCATCCAGTCAGATTCCCTCACACTAAGCATGCTTGCAGCAACAGTGGAGAGGAAAACACACTTTGAACAGGAAGAAACCTCCAGCAGAACCAGGCTCAGTGTGAGCGGCCATCTGCTGAGGCCCACTGGGGTTCAAGGGTTATCAGGCTCCTCTCCTGTGGAACCAACTACCAGTTTTAGTCCTTGAGGCAGACACCCTGTCTACTTTTAAGGCTAGGCTTAAAACTTTCCTTTTTGATAAAGCTTCTAGTTAGAGTGGCTCAGGTTATCCTGATCTATCTCTATAGTTATGCTGCTATAGGCTTAGACTTTTGGAAGACATAGGGACCCCCATTTCATCATTCTGCTTCCTTCTCTCTCTGTTCTCCTATTCTGCAGAATCTGTTAGTTCAATCTCTAACCTTCTGCTCTCTCTGCTTTTCCTCAGAGTAGCTTTGCCTCGTCTGTTCCTGTTTGGCTGTGACGTCATCCTGGAGAGAAACATCAGCTGTGCTGCTTCCATCAACACCCTTGTTTATAGATGTTGGAGATCGGCCTGTTTTCCAGTGTAGTCCTGTTTCTCTGACCGTGACTGGGTGGATGTGCTCTCTTCGTCCTCTGACATGGGAGCTGGCTCGGAGCTCGTCTGCCTGGCTGTGTGTTTCCTGGACGGGGCCGCCTTTTACAGTTGCCTTTTGTATCTATGCTTCTTTTTCTATGTCTGCTTCTGTCTCCTTGAACCCCAGTGGGCCTCAGCAGATGGCCGCTCACACTGAGCCTGGTTCTGCTGGAGGTTTCTTCCTGTTCAAAGGGAGTTTTTCCTCTCCACTGTCGCTACAAGCATGCTTAGTGTGAGGGATTGCTGAAGAGTCAATGAGTCGATGCAATCAGCTGGTTTTCCTTAGAGAGAAAACTTTGAATCAATCTGACTGGATGATCTGGTGAACTGGAAAGTGCCTTGAGATGACATGTGTTGTGAATTTGGCTCCATAGAAATAAACTGAATTGAAAGGAGACAGAAGCAGACATAGAAAAAGAAGCATAGATACAAAAGGCAACTGTCAACCAGCTCCACAGGCGGCCCCGTCCAGGAAACACACAGCCAGGCAGACGTGCTCCGAGCCAGCTCCCATGTCAGAGGATGAAGAGAGCACATCCAGTTAGTCACAGTCAGAGAAACAGGACTACACTGGAAAACAGGCCAAGCTCCAACATCTAGAAACAAAGGTGTTGATGACAGCAGCACAGCTGATATTTCTCTCCAGGATGGAGACGTCTATGCCAGTGCTCAGAACAGCCTAACAACTAACATACATGTAAACATAAGAACAACTTGTCCGATACCGACGCATTCATTAAAACTTTCCTCCATTACTGACCTGTAGTTCGTGCTGCTGTAGATTACAGCCACTACTTCCTGTTTATTGCAGCCATGTGTGACGAGATGTTCAGATATTAGCAAGTGTGAACCAGATTCATCAAAAGGTATTTCCAAATGAAAGTGCATATTTTATATTTTAAAAGAGCAATTTTTCTGTTTCATTTATACTTTAAATGCATAAATGTACGAGGTTCCCTTCACATGCTTAACTGCATGATATAAAACAATAAGGATGTTTTAGGTATTTTTGTTAAATTAGTTATAAGGACACTGTAAATGTCAGCTATTGTGGTTTTATAGACCAAAAGCCTTCAAATTGTGAAAATAAGTTATAAGAGTTATACGACTTACAGGTGCTGGTCATAAAATTAGAATATCATGAAAAAGTAGATTGATTTCAGTAATTCCATTTAAAAAGTGAAACTTGTATATTATATTCATACATTACATACAAACTCATATATTTCAGATGTTTATTTTGTTTAATTTTGATGATTACAAATGACAACAAATGAAAATCTCAAATTCATCATATCAGAAAATTAGAATATTGTGAAAAGGTTCAAAATTGATGGCCCCTGGTGCCACACTCTAATCAGCTAATTAACTCAAACCACCTGCAAAAGCCTTTAAATGGTCTTTCAGTCTAGTTCTATAGGCTACACAATCATGGGGAAGACTGCTGACTTGACAGTTGTCCAAAAGACGACCATCAACACCTTGCACAAGGAGGGCAAGACACAAAAGGTCATCGCTAAAGAGGCTGGCTGTTCACAGAGCTCAGTGTCCAAGCACATTAATAGAGAGGCGAAGGGAAGGAAAAGATGTGGTCGAAAAAAGTGTACAAGCAAGAGAGATAACCGCACCCTGGAGAGGATTGTGAAACAAAACCCATTCAAAAATGTGGGGGAGATTCACAAAGAGTGGACTGCAGCTGGAGTGAGTGCTTCAAGAACCACCACACACAGACGTATGAAAGACATGGGTTTCTGCTGTCGCATTCCTTGTGTCAAGCCACTCTTGAACCACAGACAGCGTCAGAAGCGTCTTGCCTGGGCTAAAGAGAAACAGGACTGGACTGCTGGTGAGTGGTCCAAAGTCATGTTCTCTGATGAAAGTAAATTTTGCATTTCCTTTGGAAATCAAGGTCCCAGAGTCTGGAGGAAAAGAAGAGAGGCACTTCATCCACGTTGCTTGAAGTCCAGTGTAAAGTTTCCACAGTCAGTGATGGTTTGGGGTGCCATGTCATCTGCTGGTGTTGGTCCATTGTGTTTTCTGAGGTCCAGGGTCAACGCAGCCACATACCAGGAAGTTTTAGAGCACTTCATGCTTCCTGCAGCTGACCAACTTTTTGGAGATGCAGATTTCATTTTCCAACAGGACTTGGCACCTGCACACAGTGCCAAAGCTACCAGTACCTGGTTGAAGGACCATGGTATCCCTGTTCTTAATTGGCCAGCAAACTCTCCTGACCTTAACCCCATAGAAAATCTATGGGGTATTGTGAAGAAGAAGATGCAATACACCAGACCCAACAATTCAGAAGAGCTAAAAGCCACTATTAGAGCAACCTGGGCTATCATAACACCTGAGCAGTGCCACAGACTGATCGACTCCATGCCACGCCGCATTGCTGCAGTAATACAGGCCAAAGGAGGCCCAACTAAATACTGAGTGCTGTACATGCTCATACTTTTCATGTTCATACTTTTCAGTTGGCCAACATTTCTATAAATCCTTTGTTTTTATTGGTCTTCAGTAATATTCTAATTTTCTGATATGATGAATTTGAGATTTTCATTTGTTGTCATTTGTAATCATCAAAATTAAACAAAATAAACATCTGAAATATATGAGTTTGTATGTAATGTATGAATATAATATACTAGTTTCACTTTTTAAATGGAATTACTGAAATCAATCTACTTTTTCATGATATTCTAATTTTATGACCAGCACCTGTACACTTATCACAGAAGACTTGAGGAGTGACTTGTACTTGCTCCTGAAACTTTGAGATTTGTTTATGTGTCTCAGGTTAATGGTGATATTTCTGGATTTAACGCGTGTCGTTTCTTTTGTGTGATGACCCCACCTAAATCACCGCCTCTGCTTCTAACAATTAATTTGTAGAAAACACTTCCCAAACTGTAATTAGTAATCAGTGACCTGCTCCTGCTTGCATTTCTTTCACAAGCAAGAAGTGTGAGCAGCAATCCCTCCACCTCAATTCCCCTCACCTCACTCAGTTCATACCTAACCTGAAAGACTTTGATGACACATTTCTTTGAAGGCCTGATCAAAGACGAAAGTCTTTGATGAGATTGATGTTTGTTGTTGGTGAGGATGTTAGGAGGAATACCAATCATTTATTTCTGGGAAACAGACCAAAAGAGGAAGAGATGGGAACGGGAAACGAAGGAGGGGGTCTCAGGATGAAAGCATTCCTATCCACACAACCTAAATGTATGCACAATATTTGCCCTGCACATATTTATGGCACATATATGAAAGTAATAAATATTTACCTGTTTATATATTACGTATTGATTGATTAAATAAAAATATCTATGATGATGATAAGGTCAAATATATTTAAAAGAAAAAAACTATTTTCCAAAAGCAAAGATTTTTTATAAACTTATCAAGGCATAGTAATCTTGAGCAAAAATATATATAACCAGATTGCTGCTTTTGTATGTAAAATCTCAGTCATTTTACATAAAAAAAAAGAATTATGACAGGAAACCCGGAAAGGAAACAGTTATTTGTGTTTTGGTAAATGTTAAAGTGTTGTTATAATATTGTCCTTCAAAGGTTAAGCAAGTACTGTTTTTTTGTGCTCACTGCAGCTTTAAGTAACAAGACTGGAGAGAAATGCTTTACTGCTGCTCACAACATGTAGCCGACTGTCGCTTTAAACTACCAAAAGCTAAATTTGATTACAGGGTTCCCGCCGGTCCTTAAAGAGTCTTAAAAGGCATTGAATTCTTCAAAATAAAACTAAGGCCTTAATTGGTATTAAAATGTCTTAAATCAGTCTTTCGTAGGTCTTAATTTTTAAAACATTATAAATAGGATAATTTTTATTCCGATGTATTTTTGTAATCTAAAAAAAACTTTAAAATTGAAAATTTTTTTTATTTAAAAAAAATAACAGCTCGCCATTATTGGTTCCGTCCCGATAGCGGAACCAATAAAAGCATTGTTGCGGCCGGGACATTTGGGTATTGCGCCATTAAGTTTTTGTCTGGAAAATATGAGGAAAACCAAAATTGTCTCCAGCGAAGAGTTTTCTCCATGACTAAAACCAGGGAACATACATGAGGCTCAGTGGATTTTGTGCAAGAAGCGATTCAAGCTCAGAACGATGGGAATTAAGGCAGTGGAGTCGCACATGCGAAGCACGAAACACAAAGCGTCAAAATGGAGTTAGAGAGAAACAGCCGGTATTTCTCAGTTTAGTTCCACCCTTGTCTCTGCAACGCCTCCACTTATCACCAAATCAAACATACTAAGAAAACCATACAAAGAAAAATAGCTGCAAAAAAGACTTAGCACTGGTTATGTTGGGGTTTTAAAACTGATTTGTTTTGACTACGAATCCCCTGCTAAAACAAAGTTTGAGAATTCAGTTAAATAATTGTTCAAATATATCTGTCATGTTTCAAAATTTGAAACATTAGTGCAGTGGTTTATGTTAAAATAAACCTTTGGGTTAAGTTGTTGCAAGCAGGTTTTTCTTGTGTTTCTTGTGAATTTGGTCTTAAATTTTTATTTCAAGTGGCATTAAAAAGTCTTAAAAAGTCTTGAATTTAACTCGCCTTATGCTGTAGGAACCCTGGATTAAAACATTTTCAAACAGCCCAACAGTCTCTCGTAAGCAATAAAATAGGTGCCATATTTTAGACAGCCAGCTGACTGGCAGTATGCAGCAACAGGTGAGGTAAGTTTTGTTGCTGTTCCAAACAGCCAGAGAAAACTGTCTCTTTTATCTCATTTCAAGCACTTAGACTTACCTTTTCCAAATCCTTCCTCCATCCATTTTTTCACACACTTAATCCCAAGTGGGGTCGCGAGGGGTGCTGGTGCCTATCTCCAGCTGTCTATGGGTGAGAGGAGGAGTCCATCGCAGGGCAACACAGAGCCAAACAGGACAAACAATCATTCACACACACAAGGAGAATTTAGAGAAGCCAATCAACCTAACAGTCATGTCTGTGGGAGGAAGCCGGAGTACCCAGAGAGAACCCACGGAGAACATGCAAACTCCATCCAGAAAGACCACTGAACGGGAATCGAACCCACAACCTTCTTGCAAGGCAGCAGTGCTACCTTGATTACCTTCTTTTTTTGATTAAATAAACTTTAAACACCAATTTACATCATATATCATCTTATGTCTCCATAGAGAGATAACACAATCTGATTATACAATCAGGTAAGTAAAACGTTATCAATGGAAAACAGCTGATTGCATCATCATTGACTTGCAGAACACACTCCTCCTGGATGGACATTTGGCGGCAGAAGATATTTGCTTGGATTTGGTCATTGAGTCTACCACTATTCCTCACACTAAGCATGCACGTCACAACAGTGGAGAGGAAAAACTCCCTTTAAACAGGAAAGAAACTTCCAGCAGTGTCAATGGATGCTAACGGAATATATAAATACTGATCCATAGATACTTTCAATGTTAGAAAGTGGTAGGCTAGCTCTAAAGGTGGTTCTATCATCTATAACTGAAGGTGTAGATGATAGGGCTACCGGGTGTCACAGCCAAACAGGAAAAGATCAGAAAAAGCTACTATGAGGAGAAAAAGAAGAGAGAACAATTAGTGGTTGAACTAACAAATCCTGCCCAAATGTATAATAGACAGAATTAAGCAGATTTATGCACTTGGTCAGGTACCCGTATAAAACTTACATCTACAGATATATATAAAAAAAAAGACATTATCTCACGGAAATAATGTAAAGTAATATGAAATCTGAAATAAATGCTGCCAGGTATGATACAGAGAGTTACAGCATGAACAAAACTTATTTATATTTTCTTATTTATGAAGCAACAAGGCAAACATTACTTCCGTCATGATGTTCTAAGAGATCTGACCCACATACCGAAAACCACTCAGAGAAACCAGAGAAAAGTTTAACAGGTTTATTGAGGAGTTCAAAGGGTTGGATTCGGGGAAACTCAGGGAGCTGGTGAACCGGAACTGGAAGTGAGAAGGGAAGTTCACAGTGGTAGTTCAGGGTCCGTGGGATCTTTGAGCGACGACTTGCAAACTCAGAGATAAACGGGACTCACGATTGCGGAGAAAGGTTTTTTCCCTGAATCCAGTCAGTGTGGGTTTTTCCAGAGTGTTAGCAGAATCAACTTTTCAGCACAGCGTTCAACGTGACAGCATGAGACTCAGTCAGTTTTCGTGTTGTTCCACCTTTGTTTGAAGGACACACCCTTTATTATACACGAGTGTGTTAAATTAGACAGGTCACGTGATGTGACAAACAATCATCCAATAATGATCAAAACAACAACAAATGAGAGCACAAAAACATTCATAATGTCAACACAGAGATTGAGGGGTTCGTTGGAGGGCAGACAGGTCCTTGGTTTGGTTGGTTCCAGAGGAGCAATGAGCGGACTGCCACTTAGATTTCCTGAAGAACTTGAATGGGACGTGTGGTGATGAAACCCCTGCTCAGTGTGAAGCACAAACGATCCTTCCAGGGGGAGAAGGCCAAACATCCAGTATTCAGGATGACTTCCTGCTGAAAGGCAAAGACAAAAATCACGTTAGACTCAGAGAAACAAAAACTCAGTTAGACTCAGCTAATCTCTGCTTGGCTAGAGTACCCAAAACTGCCAAACACTCTGGCGTCGAAGCAATCCACCGCTTAAGAAGTCGTCAATAATGAGCCAACCAGCCACAGGTGTGTGGGAGGACCAACGAGAACAGGGTGCCACCTGGTGGTGCAGGGGGAAAAACACAAAAACACAACCCACACAGACTGGATTCCTAACAAATTCAGCCAATTTATAGTTGTTAATCTGTGAGTGTAGCACACACTGAATAAGCATGAAGCAATGCTCTTTACTGCCTCTTTTATTATAACGAACTCTGATTGAGAGAACTGTTCGGCATCAGGCCGGATGATTACCTGAGAGCGTTTAGCTGATAAGACGGAGGGAGAGGACGCTGGCGTTGAATGTTCGCCGCTTCTCCACCGCTTCGCCGCTTCTCCACGGAAAAAGTTGTCGTTATCAACCGTCGTCATTTCTCGCTGGATTTTCTCCTGTGCTAGTCTGCAAGTTATGCTGTGGATTACATCGCTCTGTTTCCTGAATGTCTGTTTTGGAGCCGTGGGTCTGCTGTGTCGCTATGTCCATAGAGGCTCTCGGAGGAGAACTGTTTTTCATCAGCAGGCTGAATCTGGCCCTATGGCTTCCTTCTGGTCTACCAGACGTGTCGCGCAACGCTTTCGTCATCAGAATGCAGCGTCTGTGCTCCCTGATATGGCTGGAAGAACTCAATGCATGAAGGGGCAAGGAAAACGTGGAGTGGATTTCAGTCTGCTAAAACCTCTCCATAAGGCTTCCACTTCAACCAGTATTAAAATAGAACTTTTTAATGTTCAATCACTGACCAACAAATCCTGCCTTATTCATGACCATATTCTGGAGAAAAATGTGGACCTTATGTGCCTTACTGAAACATGGCACCCACCGGATGTGTACAGTTCGCTGAATGAAGCTTGTCCCCCTGGATACAGCTATCTGCAGAGAGCTCGCCGCAAGGGGCGAGGTGGTGGTCTGGCAGTAATTTACCGCAGTGATTTAAAATTGTCCGATCTGGCTCCTCAGGACTTTTCTTCTTTTGAATGCTTGGCCTTCAATCTCAAAGCCCCACTCCAGATGAATATAGCATTGCTTTATCGGCCTCCAAAACAACATGTTTCATTTAATTCAGAGATACATGACCTCCTAACTTTTTTCTGTGCCCGTTCTGTGAAAAATATTATTCTTGGAGATTTCAATATACATTTTGATAATTTTTCCTCCCCTCTGGCAGCAGATTTTAAGTCTCTTCTGGACTCACTAAATCTAACTCAGTTTGTTGATGCCCCTACACACAATAGGGGGCATACTCTGGACCTGGTGATTACAGACACTGTAACTATCAATAACTTATCTGTATATGACCTGGGCGTCTCGGACCACAGTATCATTTCTCTAGAAGTGCCTTCAACTTTGTCTGCTCCAAAATCTAAACGTCTTATTCAGTTCCGTGATTTGAAAAATATCTCCCCTGGGGCTTTGTCTTCTGCTTTTCATTCCTTGACTGCTGTCAATCATTCTTCTGTAACTGACTCTGTGGATTACTACAATCAATCTCTCCAGGAGCTTCTGGAGCTCCATGCTCCACTGAAGTCGAGGCTGGTGTCATTCTGCCGCTCAGCTCCTTGGTACACCGATGAGCTGCGGAACATGAAAGCTGTTGGACGTGCTATCGAGAGACGTGTAAAAAAATCAGGTCTCTCTGTACACAAGCAGGCATATAAGGAACATCAGAAAGCGTATGCCTTTTCTCTTAAGGAAGCACGGTCTAAGTATTATTCCAACATTATCAACAGCTGTCCGGGAAATTCCAAACAGCTTTTCTCGACAATAAAACATCTCCTTCATCCCAATCAACAAACTGAGGATGAGGATTCGACTGAAAAATGCAATCTGTTTCTCTCATTTTTCAAAAACAAAGTAAATTCTATTAGATCTCAGCTCCACAGCCTTCCTGATCTTCGGCTGCCATCTACCCTTGTACACCATGGGTCCATGAGCTGCTTTGATGAAGTTGCAAAGAGTGAAGTGGAGAACACCCTCAAGAAAATGAAGCCTTCATCCTGTGCCCTGGATCCCTGCCCCTCATCACTCATAAAATCTAATCATGCCGCAATAAGTCCGTTAATCACACAAATAATAAACAAATCACTGAAATCTGGTCATGTTCCATTGCCTCTTAAAACAGCCATCATTAAACCTCTTCTAAAGAAATCTACCCTGGATCCAGATATTCTTTCCAATTACCGCCCAATTTCACATCTTCCTTTTCTGTCAAAAGTGCTGGAAAAAGCTGTTGCCGCTCAGCTGCAGCTTCATCTAGAACAAAACTCCCTGTACGAGAAATTTCAGTCTGGGTTTCGTTCTGCTCACAGCACTGAGACCGCTTTGCTGAGAGTTACTAATGACATCTACATGGCAGCTGATGCTGGGTCTACATCTCTCCTTGTTCTCCTTGATCTAACTGCAGCCTTTGACACTGTGGACCATAACATCCTACTACACCGTCTTCATGTGGAGGTCGGTCTCTGTGACACCGTTCTGGACTGGTTTAAATCTTTTCTCTCCAATCGGCTGGAATGTGTTAGCCTCGGCAAGGCCAAGTCCCAGGCTGTCTCTGTCTCCTGTGGTGTCCCACAGGGGTCAGTATTAGGGCCCCTGCTGTTTTCCCTTTACATGCTGCCTTTGGGTCAAATCATAAATCGATATAACATCTCCTTTCACTGCTACGCCGACGATATACAACTCTATATTAGAACTGGAGCATCATCACCATCTTCACTTAATGCTTTCACTACCTGCCTGGAGGAGATAAGGAAGTGGATGACTCAGAATTTCCTTCAGTTGAACTGCTCCAAAACTGAGGCCATGCTGATCGGAACACCTCACCAGGTTCAATCTTCAACTATGACGACTGTTTCCTTTTCTGGACAAGACATCCCATTTTCCACCATAGTTACAAATCTTGGAGTTAGAATGGATTCTCAATTTACTTTTGAAAATCACATTAAGCATCTGTCTAAAATCTGTTTCCTTCATCTTCGTAATATCTCCAAAATTCGTCCGTTCCTTTCTTTTTCTGATGCTGAGACTCTCGTTCATGCATTTGTCTCCTCCAGGTTAGACAACTGCAACTCTCTGTTTGTTGGAATCCATAAAAAACATCTTCAGAAGCTCCAATACATTCAAAACAGCGCAGCCAGGATTCTCTTGAGGGCCCGCAAATTTGCCCATATTACACCTATTCTGCATGACCTTCACTGGCTTCCCATCACCTGCAGAGTTCAATACAAAATCGCGCTCATCACCCATCAGTGTTTAAACGGATCCTCACCGGATTATCTGAAGGACCTTCTCACTCCACATTCATCCACCAGATCTCTTCGATCACAAGACTGCAACTTCCTTCACCTTCCTCGCTCCAGATTAAGGTCCATGGGAGATCAGGCCTTCGCTGTCCCTGCCCCCCGTCTCTGGAACTCTCTCCCAGATCATCTGAGAGCTCCACAACCATTGAATGATTTTAAAAGAGGCTTGAATACTTTTTTATTTAAGCAAGCCTATTCTGCCTCCACATGATTTTTATGTTGTTTATTTTTATCTTTGATTTTATTGACCACATGATTTTTATGTTGTTTATTTTTATCTTTGATTTTATTGACCACATGATTTTTATGGTTGATTTTTATCTTTGATTTTATTTGCACTGTGTAGCACTTTGAGATTTTTCTTAATGAAAAGTGCGGTACAAAATTGGATTTATTATTATTATTATTATTAACTGTGTGTACGCTTTATGATCACTGGTCAGTTCACAATTTATTATTTATGGGACCGTGCGGTTCCGGCTGGGTTTTAAACAGGGATAAATGCAGGTAACGGGTCAGGTCTCGGTTCAGGAATCTATGAGTGCGGGAGGATACAGTTATGAAAAATCAGACCTATGCAGGACTCTGCCCTTAACACACCAAATCGGATTTTACATCTGATCTGACAGAGAATCGTGTCGAATGAGGTTCTGGCATTTAGAGATTATGGAGAGTCAATGGGGATGATCACACCTGGTGCGGTTTTCTGCAGGGGGCAGCGTAGCTCCGAATGAGAAATAGCCCAGGTCTATTTTAGCCGGACTACGAATCAAATCAGCAGCGATTTAATTGGTCTGACAGGAAGGGAGACGAGGTCACAAACTGAAACACATCCGCTTTGTGTGAAAATACAAAATAAAATCTGTTAGTCGCACAGGGAAGGGTTAGGGTCATCACTATTGCTATTGCTGCTAGCCGTTGCTGCACTGGAGAAGCTGGTAAAATTTTTAAAACAAAAATAGAATAAAAATCACATTATTTTTGCTAAATGTCATTATTTTATCCATCGTATTCATTTGTTTCCATCATGCCTTGAGCTTCCCAATTATTTGTTGTGGTAATACAAGTGAGGAGATAAAATAAAAAAACATAAAAATAATTGAATGTTATTGACCTCACATTGGAGATATTTGCCTCTGCATTTAACCAATCGCTTTGGGGAGCAGTGGGCTGCCATCGTGGGGCGCCCGGGGGAGCAATGTGGGGTTAAGGGACCCTGATTGGCAACCTGTGGGGCTGGAACTCAGAACATCAGGCTACCAAGCTCTATACACTAACCACTACGCTACCATCTCTCCAACTCTTAAAAAATGTCAAATAATATATGAATAATCTCCATGAAAGGGGCTACATAAGATCCATTTATCATTTTCATAAATAAACTTTACCAGAACATTATGACCAAAGCCAGATAAACAAAAAATTTTGAGAAACTGCAAAAAATGTCAATCTAAATAAGTCATTTTTTCTTAAAATAAGTGCATATTATCCTGATTTAAGGAGATAAATGAGACACTTTGCCAATGGAACAAGACAATTTACATTTGAAATAAGAAAAATCTATTGCATTGTCTTATTTCAAGTGCATATTAGCTAATTGACTTATTTTAAGTGAAAAAATACTCATCCAATTGGCAAACTATCTTATTTACCTGCTCAAATTAAGGGTAAATACACTTAATTTAAGACATTTTTACTTAATTTCAGATTGTTTTTGCAGTGCAAAGTTGTGAAGATATGTATTCAGCTTCAAAATCGTATCTCTTCAATCTTAATATTAGCATGTATACCATGTATACTGCAACTGTCGTTGCTGGGGGGATTCATTAGCTTTTCAAAACACCTGCAACACTCTTAGTTGCATCTGAAGGGGAAAATGTGATTTCCTTGAGATAAAGCAAACAAAAACGCATTCCCTATTCCCGCTGTTATGTTTATTTTTGCTGGTGTTGTGTTTCCCCTTTTATATCCGTTATATTTTGTCTACTTCATTTGAAGCTTAGCCGTCTACATTTGGCAGGTTAGGAGGGAAAAACAGGGATCTGAAATCGGCATCTGTATTCAGGTGCACTAATGGAATCACTGAGGCTAAAATGGCAGGAGGTGAAAGGTGAATGCACAGAAAACAGCATAAAGCTCCACACGACTGCCACAGCTGTCGCTCTGCCAAACCACTCGACTGTGATGGTATGGGAAGTGTGTGTATTTCCACGTGTAGATGTCCATGTTTATATGTGTCTGTGTGAGTCCAAGAAGGAATGACTAAAAGAAGGCTTTTCTTTTCTTTCTTTACTTACTGACTTTTGCAATCGATTCATTTTGTTCCCATGCATTCATCTTAGTAGCTCAGGTGCAGGTTTTTGAAGCTGACAAATGTGTGCTGAGGATAACAAACAAAATGGTAACAGATTTTTATGAATTTGCTGCAGGCTTTTATGTTTATTTGTCAATACATTTAGAAGACAGCATAAACAGATATGACACACTTTGCAAAAACATCTAGAAAAATAAGTCAACATTTCCTAAATTAAGTGTATTTACCCTAAATTTCAGTAAATAAGATGATCTGCCAATGGTATGATTATTTTTACTCTTAAAATAAGATAATTAGATAACATGCACTTGAATTAAAGCACTGCAATTGTATGTTTCTTTTATGTTTTTTGAATGTAAATTGTCTTGCACTTCAAAAATGATCTAGAAATAAGTAAAATGTCTTAAATTAAGTGCTTTTACCTTTACTTTAAGTAACTAAATGAGATGGTTTGCCAATGGGATGAGCATTTTCACTCTTAGATTAAGATAATTAGATATTAAGTACTTGAAATTAGACAATGCAATTGTTTTTTTCTTATATTAAATGTAAATTGTCTCATTCCATTGGCAAAATGTCTCACTTTCCTCCTCAATTCAAGTAAAAATGCACTTATTTTTAGGAAAAAAATAACTTATGCAGATTTGATTTTTTTGCAGTGTGTTCCATATGCAAAGTGTCTCAATCCCCTGTCACACCTTGACGATTTAGACCAGCTTGACGTCAGAAAAATCTGGCAAAAACGCTGGCATACATTGGATAAATTATGAGTATATTTTGTATAAGTTATGAGTATAGTAAAGCATGCTGAAACACGCTGGCACATGTCGACATACGGTAAGGATGCCAGCGTATGCCATACGTGGGCCATAATTTACAGGTAAGTTATCTGATCGTTGACATACGTTAAGTGTAAGTTACTCCTAAGTCATGACGTCTAGCTTATCCAAAACCTATGAGGAACTTCTCTTGTTATGTAGCCTCGTGAGACCATCCTGATCTCACAAGCTTTCAAGATTTCACTCGCAGATCAGTCTGGAGACTCTCCGTTATAGATATATATAGCCGTTCACCAAACGAACGTCCAATCAGCGTTGGCTTTGAGGCGGGTTGAGGTGTGACGCAACGAGAAGCGCGACAGTTCAGTCTAAAGAACATGGCGGCTTCAGCCGATGAAACTAGCGTTAGCGTGGCTATCGAGCAAGTTTTATGGGAATTACAGAGTATTTCTTCACTGAACGAAGAGCGAAACACTGCTCTGGAGGCTTTTCTCAGAGGAAAAGATGTTTTTGCTCTTCTCCCGACTGGTTTCGGCAAGAGTAGCCTGGCTTGTGGTTGTGTTTTCGCCATCGCTCTGTTAGTACGCCATATGCTTGGTTGATCTGATTGGTTTATTTGGCCCGTCTAACACCAACATAGGCCAATCAGCTAACCAGTATTTTCGCCCCTTCCCAAACTTACTTCAACGAAAGGTTTCCAGATGGATATGCGGAGCAAATCCATCTGGCGGAGTCAGGTTACCTGTTATGTGCTGTGGGCACATAATTATTTTGTTAACTTTTCAACAAACATGAAATAAGGCATAATTGAGAATCAAAAAAGAAAAGCTAAAGATAGAGTGGAAGATGTTCTTTTTTTAGAGGTGGATCATCTAAATCAGTGGTCCTCCTAATTGTCGATCATTCTGGTGATATGTTTACATTAGGCCGACCCATTTTCACTTACTGGCGGTGAGCTTGACATAGCGGAGTATCTGAAAATCTTCTTTTGAAAAATAAGTTGTCAGAGCGATGCAAACAGCTCTTTTAAACTCACACACATCTAATAGGTGTTCCCTCTAAGGAGCCGGTACAGGCTTGTGCATGTGCATTTTTTTTTTCTTTTCAAAAATTATCAACTGCACCTTTAAACAGAACCAAAAAGTCCAGAAAGAGCAGAATCATGAAAATTTATTCATTTTAAGAACAGTCTCTAAAAAAGTCCTAAAGATGACTACAGAGCCCCTCTCTCTCCCATTCTGATGCTTCTGATAAATATAAGAAAACCCTCCTCACATGTCTGTATGCCTAAATGTATTATCCCATATAAAACGGTCCTCCTAATAAAGGCCTTATTGTGTGCAGCTGTATTTATGCAGCAGCACTTGGTTAACATTTATTCTGTTTAGTCTTACTAATATACTGAAAGTTCTCCAATCTAATATTGTCAGGTTTTGGTTGTGGTTTTGAGGACCCAAATGCAGAGGCAGAGAGGCTGAGGTGAATTCTTTTAGTTTTTAATGATGAAAATGGTTCCAACAAAAAATGTAACAGACCAGAACCATGGAGATATCAATGGAAAACACGCACAAGGAGCCAGGGAGAAACGAGGTGAGATGACAACGGCGACGACAGGACCAGCAACAACAAGGAACCAACAAGGAGTGACTGCAGAGGGAGAGTGTATGTAGCTGACAGACAAAGGCAGGGCTAACGAGCTGATAAGGAGCAGGTGTCAGAGGAGACAACGAGGGAGCCAAGGGGAAAGGAACACACACAAGAGGGCAACAGAGGACAACAGAAAAACATGAGAACTAATATAAATCTAGAAATTACAACAAAAAAGGAAATAAACCAATAAAACTAGGAAACATGGAGCAAAGTAAAGCACAATATAACTAAAATCATGACAAATATCATAACAGACTGCCAACTCTTTATGTTAGAGAAAGGATACACCTTTAATTCCCAGCCAGTTTTGTTGTGTCCGAGTAAAAAACCAAAACATAGTCTCGTACTTTGAAACTGGAGAGTAATGGGAAACTATTTTTTTTTTTGTTTTTTTTTGTTTGTTACGGAACTGTAAGCATCATAACCTCAAATGATTGCTATGCCTCTAAAACCTACCCAATTTGGCATTTAATTAAGCAGCAAATCTGTTAATAAATGTCGAACACAATCCAGAATCTGTTTAAGCCTATTCTAATGATGTGCAGGGGGTAGGTTTTAATTTAACATTTCCCTCTGTACCATTTCAAGCTCTCCTGGTGCGCCTGCTAGATGTGTGCTGTGCTTACATTTTCCCAATTTAGATCTATCTGCAAATGTGAATTCCCAACTAATTGTTGTGATACTTTGTTTGCTTTTGTGATTTATTGTTCATTAGTCTGTGACCTTTCCTGTTTTATTTTTGGAATGAGAGTGGGCAATACACCTGTACAGCTGCGATTCTTCCTTGTGCTTTGCATTGGATAAAAATCGTCCACAGTGTTAGTGGAGCCAGCTCTACTTTTGAGAAGTACTTTTTTAAATCCACTTTATTTTGTTTGCCTCTTGAAACCACTTCCTAGAAAATTTCTGGCCAGCATGCTCATAAATCACTTCCTGTATGTTTAATGCAATTTCACAAAAAGTAGAAAATAAAAATAGTAGTGAAGGGGGATATGTGCCACAAAACACTAAAAAGGAAAGACAGAAGTACAGTTTGAAATAATAAAAAAACAGACAAAATTATCCTCTTATAGTGGTTAGATAATGTTTAATTCAAGTGGGGTCATGGCAACATGTATTCAGTGAATAGAGGATGCTGCTAAACTAATATCAAATAATAATTTAACTGGATCATAAATGGGTGAAGGGCCTGACGGGCATGTTCCATCTTTTGCACATCATCATATGCACTGCAAAAAAATTCCTTAAAAAAGAGTAAAAAAAAAATATCATGATCATGACTGATAGTAGCCTCATGAGACCATCCTGATCTCGCGAGCTTTCAAGGTTTCACTCGCAGATCAGTCTGGAGACTCTCCGTTGAAGAAAATTTGGAGCCGTTCACCAAACGAACGTCCAATCAGCGTTGGCTTTGAGGCGGGTTGAGGTGTGACGCAACGAGAAGCGCGACAGTTCAGTCTAAAGAACATGGCGGCTTCAGCCGATGAAACTAGCGTTAGCGTGGCTATCGAGCAAGTTTTATCGGAATTACAGAGTATTTCTTCACTGAAAGAAGAGCAAAACACTGCTCTGGAGGCTTTTCTCAGAGGAAAAGATGTTTTTGCTCTTCTCCCGACTGGTTTTGGCAAGAGTTTCATCTATCAATTGGCTCCTCTTCGTCATCGCTCTGTTAGTACGTCATATGCTTCGTTGATCTGATTGGTTTATTTGGCCCGTCTATCACCAAGATAGGCCAATCAGCTAACCAGTATTTTCGCCCCTTCCCAAAATTACTTCTACAGAAGGTTTCCAGATGGATTTGCTCCGCATATCCATCTGGCGGAGTCAGGTTAGACTGATAGCTGACCTAATTGCTCATTTCAATCACCTGCCTAACCTGTCCTGTAACCAATTATCACTCATCTTATCCACCTGCTCCTGCTGCTGCTAGATACATTTCAATTTCAGCTATTGGGAACAGATCATTGTTGCTGAGATTACTGATGTGTTTTACGTTAAGTTTTAAATTTGGATCATTGCTGAGCTCATAGTTCATGTTCTTGGAGGCCATTGATGAGTGAGGTTTTTGATATTTCGTAGAGTTCCTGATCATGTTGAGTTTCAGCATACTATAGTTTTCCTGTTATCCAGCCTTTTTCTGCCTCTCCACTACTTAGCTTGCCTGTTACCATCTGAACGTTCTGCCTGAACTCTCTGTTGGACTCCTATTTGTTTGAAATGCTCTGAACCTTCATATAAACAGTGTTGGGAAAGTTCTCTTTCTACGTGAACTAGTTCAAAGTTCAGTTCACACATTTTAAAATGAACTAGTTCAGTTCATAGTTCATAATTCAGAATTTTAAACTAAGTTCACAGTTCCAAAAAATGAACTAGTTCATAGTTCTTTTTTTTTTTTTTTCATATATTGCTCAATTACACCATAGCCTACTGTAGAACCACAGACAGCAATTATTTTATCAGTTGTAACTCTGAAACTGTGCGTCAGATTTCATCTTCATATCCAGTTTTGAATCCTTATCCAACCAGGGTTTACATTAGCATTGAGGGGACAGCATTTCCCCATTGTTGCTTTAACGCTTTGTTGCTGTCCATTCACTTCACACTAGTAGCAGCTGCAGCTTTCACCCCTACAGTATATTCTCAAAAAACATCAGGAAAAATGTGCTGCTTGAATGGTCTTTTTATGAGGAATTATTATCCCTGGCTTCCTGTTGCCTCCAGGATAAATTTTAAAATCCTGGTCCTTACCTTCAGGGCCCTTCATGGACAGGCGCCCGGCTACATGACAGGTCTGATCCAGCCGTATACGTCGGTCCGTAGCCTAAGGTCTTCAGGTCAAAACCTGCTTATGGTTCCTCGGACTCGTTTTAAAACCCGAGGAGAGCGGTCCCTTAAAGCGGTGGCACCCCGTCTCTGGAATGAACTCCCCCTGTCCCTGCGCTCTCTGGACTGGGTGGATATCTTTAAAAAGCAGCTAAAAACACACCTGTTTTCACTAGCCTTCCAAAGCACATAGCTTAGTGTTTTATTCACTTATTTATTTTAGCTTTTATTGCATTTTATCTGTTTTTACTTGTATTGTTTTTATGTTATCATGTGAAGCACTTTGTGACTTCGTCTGTGAAAAGTGCTATACAAATAAAGTTTACTTACTTAAAGTAGTCTTTAAGGAGCAAATGTTTTTTTAATTTTAATAATTTTTTCCATTTGAAATTCCATTTCAGTACATATACCGTTTCAGATTTGCTTTGGATGTTACTGAAGTGCGGATTTTTTTACTGAAAGCCGGCGGGCAAAGTTTGCAGAGAAATGTAAGATTGTTGCCATCATCCTCACCGACCACCTGGTCATAAACCTGTTTTAAGTGATCATACTGCTGCTTTGTCGCCTCCACGCTGCTGTGGCTTCCATGCTGCATTTTGTTCTGATGACGCACGCGGCTGTAGGCTACGACACTGGTAGCTGGTGTTGCCAGATTGGGTGTTTTTCCCGCTACATATTAAGGCTTGTTTACGGTGTGATTTAGCCGGGGTTTCGCCTGGAGGGCTTTATAGAAATCTGGCAACCTATTGAACGGAACTGAACTGAGAGAGCGTGCCGTTCACAGACACCAGAATGAACGAGTTCACAATAACGTTCATCAGGCAGTAATGCAGTACGTTCAGTTCACGTTCGCCCAAAATATGAACGAGTTCATGAACTTTCATTCAATGAACGCGTTCAGGCACAACACTGCATATCAATGTGTTTTTACATAATGTTTTTTTCTCCCAATTTGTTTACATTTGTTTACTGCTGTACTTTATGGAATGGAAATGTTCCTTGCAAAGCTGCTGCTCATTTATTGTCTGAAAAATGTACAAAACGAAATACATTCCTGATATAGTCAAATTTTTCTACTACTTTTGTCCATAAAAATAGACACATTAGGTTTTAAAAACAAGCATTGCATCGGTTTGACAAGGATCTTATTAAAGAATGATTGGCACTTTTTCACAGATAATTAAATATTCATAGGGAGAGCATTCTACAGCTCAGTTAACAGGGCATGAGATTATTTGTTTTTGGTTTGTTGTTTGTTTAATATGAGCGAGATGCAGATCATTTTATTTCTATTTAGTTATATTACTTATATTTACTGTACATGAAGAACCACTGAAATTATTTTCAGTTTACAGATAAATAGATTCATTAATTCCAAGTGGAAAAGGGATTATGTTGGGATTAGGAATAGGATTCACTCGATGATAACAACCTAACGAGCGTACTTGTGCAATCCTAAGCCATTCTATGGGACTGATACTGGCCCATTTCTATAAAAAGGTAGTCGTTAAGGGTCATTGTTGGCCTGGCTGACCTGGCGACATGTTTTGTTCCCCTGCCATGAGGGTTGAGATGGTATTGGAAAGGAATTAACTCTATTGCTGTGTTGTAGGTTTTTGAGAGCTGAAACATGAGTTCAACCCCTCTGCACTGGAAAAAAATCTAAATCTAGATAATTTCTTTTTTCATTTCATTTGCATTTTCTTATTTCAAGTGTATTTTATCTAAATATCTTATTGTAAGAGTAAAATACTCATTCCATTGGTAAATCATCTAATTTAACTACTCAAAATAAGGGTAAATACACTTAAATTAAGAAATTTGTACTTATTTCTAGATTGTTTTTCCAGTGCAGCACCCAATCATTTTACATAGGAACCTCCAGACATTGCTAGCTGCTGCAAGGAGCTGTTCACTCGCCTCTGCGTGATGTGCGCCCTGTGAAGAGGTTATAGAGGCTAATACACACCCTTATTCTAGAATGCTTTGGGTTTTATAACGGCGAGCTTCAGGCGTTCTCTACTTTTGGGTAACTTTGTTTTTTATAGTTCTTTTCTTGAAGGTTGTAGTCCCAATTGGACCAACGTTATTCATGTGCCTGTCTGTCCTGTGATGGCCTCTGTGAGTCTGTGGCTTGTTGGGATTCACAAAATCAGTCGGTAGCTCCTTTTTTACCCTGGATAGAGTTTAGCTACTGACCCAGCCAAAGGTGAAGGGATAGGAGCTAAGAACAGGAGCTAGAAGCTACAATTTGAGATATCTGGATTGAGTTCCTTGAGATGTTTCATGTGTTTGAGGCTCACCTTCTAGTCATTTTCTTTTATTTTTAACATAAATGGCTTCCTTCATGCCCTTCTCAAACTACCTGTCTTCCTTATCTAAAATGTGAACATTTTGGTGATGAAACAAATGTCCTTTGTCCTTAAGGTTTAGGTGGACAGCAGAATCTTGTCTGGAGGAGGTAGCCTGTCTGTGTTGGGCCATGCGTCTGTGGAGAGGTTGTTTGGTGTTTTCAATATAAAGATCAAAGCGTTCCTCAATGCACTGAACTGCAGACACAACTTCACTCATCTTAGGTTTGGAGGTTTTGTCTTTAGGATGCACTAGTCTGTGTTTAAGGGTCTAGTTTGGTTTAAAATGTTCTGGGATTTTGTGTTTAGAGAAAATCCTCTTGAGTTTTTCAGAGACTCCAGCAACATATGGGATGCCAATGTTTTTGCCTTTAATCTTCTCACCATTATGTTCTACTGTGTGTCTTTTGGATTTCCTTGCTGCTTCGACAAACACCCAGTTTGGGTTTCCACAGGTTTGGAGAGCATCTTTGATGTGTTTCTGTTCTTTGTGCTTCCCTTCTGTTTTAGTAGGGACAGGGTAATTAATACCGTTCCACATGGCAAACACCCAGTGTCAGGTAATAAATACATAAAGGGGAAATGTGACAAAGGTGTTGTTGGATTCAGAAAATGTAGATTTGCAAATAAATAGAAATTGAGTCTGCACAGGAAAGAGATTCAAGCAGCTTCTGCAGGAGCAGAAGGAAAAGCCCAACCCAACTTCAAGCTTTCCTTCTCCGAACCCCCTCCTGCAACCGTCTTTTATTAACAGAACATAGCACATGGTTACAAAACAGTATTTGTTCTGACAGAACAATTTATCAGTTCATAAAGACAAGATGCTCCATCAGAATCACGAGGCAGGATGGTCTCCTGACTGCATCACAAGACACAGTGCAGCATCCCCCTTGCACAAATGATTCATAAGCATACATTAATTTTATAATCATCATTGAATAAACCTGACAGGTGTACTGACATAACCTGACTCCGCCAGATGGATTTGCTCCGCATATCCATCTGGAAACCTTCCGTTAAAGTAATTTTGGGAAGAGGCGAAAATACTGGTTAGCTGATTGGCCTATGTTGGTGATAGACGGGCCAAATAAACCAATCAGATCAACGAAGCATATGACGTACTAACAGAGCGACAACGAAGAGGAGCCAATTGATAGATCAAACTCTTGCCGAAACCAGTCGGGAGAAGAGCAAAAACATCTTTTCCTCTGAGAAAAGCCTCCAGAGCAGTGTTTTGCTCTTCTTTCAGTGAAGAAATACTCTGTAATTCCGATAAAACTTGCTCGATAGCCACGCTAACGCTAGTTTCATCGGCTGAAGCCGCCATGTTCTTTAGACTGAACTGTCGCGCTTCTCGTTGCGTCACACCTCAACCCGCCTCAAAGCCAACGCTGATTGGACGTTCGTTTGGTGAACAGCTCCAAATTTTCTTTAACAGAGAGTCTCCAGACTGATCTGCAAGTGAAACCTTGAAAGCTCGCGAGATCAGGATGGTCTCACGAGGCTAGTACTGACATTGCTGTTATGGAAAACTGTCATATTTAGCCACTCTAAATCAGCTTTAAAATATTTATAGGGACAGACCATTTGTTATTAATTCAGCTGTAGGAGTTGCTTTTAAGTACAATATTTTACTTCAAAACTCTGCAATACAAGTTTTTTGAAAGGAAGATGGAAAAAAAGGGATAAATAAAATGTTCAGGGTTATTTTTTCAATCTTGGCCTCTGCCAAATTCTCATGCTACAAACAAAGTTATCCATTTTCAAAAGAGCTTTTCAAGTCAAAATAGATAAGTTATATATTTTTATTCAGACTATGGCTACAAAGGAGACTTGACTTTGGAAACAGATGAAAAGGAATTGGAGAAATTGCCAATGATAATACAGATAGAAGTACATGCTAGAAGCCCTACATCAAAGATATATGAATGTGCTTCTTTCTGGCTTGTGCAGCACTAACTGAAGCAAACATCTACGTGCATTACATCCTGTATGGGTTGTCCTTTATTGTTGCAAAATAAGCATGCAGGTGGAGGTTGTGGAAGGCATCTTCAGAGCAACTTTGGAGGTAGAAAGCAGAAGGGATTAGAAAAAACACACTATAACGCAGCTGAGAAAAATATGATAGCTGCATCATAAATAAAAGTGCCAGAATCGGGTTTTTCTTCAGGTATTTTTAAGGTTCATGAGGATGTTTCTCAGATGAAATTCTATAGAGGATCTGTTTCAACTCATCCTTATGATAAAGAACATTTGAAAATATTTCTGAAAGTTAGATCAGTGACGCTCTCACAGCTAATATTTCATTTAATGAAAGCCTTTCCTATTGTTAAGGACATCTCTTGCATCTTTAAGCAGTACACTGTAGTTGTAAGTACTTTTCTGACATTATGCACAATATTATAGGGAATTCAGCTGTGTTGGAGCAAGGACGCATTTGAAATCAGCAGATCCCTTAAGGATTGGGGTTGGAGATCCCTGGTCTAGGATGTATGAAGACCTTTCAATTCAATTCAATTCAATTCAACACAGTTTATTTCTATGGAGCCAAATTCACAACACATGTCATCTCAAGGCACTTTACAGTTCAACCAGATCATATAGTCAAATTGATACAAAGTTTTCTATCTAAGGAAAACCAGTTGATTGCATCGACTCATTGACTCAAATACGATCCCTCACACTAAGCATGCTTGTAGCGACAGTGGAGAGGAAAAACTCCCTTTTAACAGGAAGAAACCTCCAGCAGAACCAGGCTCAGTGTGAGCGGCCATCTGCTGAGGCCCACTGGGGTTCAAGGAGACAGAAGCAGACATAGAAATAGAAGCATAGATACAAAAGGCAACCGTCAACCAGCTCCACAGGCGGCCCCGTCCAGGAAACACACAGCCAGGCAGACGAGCTCCGAGCCAGCTCCCATGTCAGAGGACTAAGGCTACGTTCACACTGCAGGCCTTAATGCTCAATTCCGATTTTTTTGTGAAATCGGATTTTTTTGCGTGTCCGTTCACACTTCCAAGTATATGCAACTGGTATGTGACCTACTGTGTGAACTGAAAGCGTTCAACCGAAGTGTCCCGCATGCGCATATTTTTAAGTTATTCTCCAACAGGAGCAGGCACATTACGAACGAAATCTTTTTAAGAAGATCAAAAAGAAAGACCCTCCCCCGGTTCCGGTAAGACCCTTCGAGTTTGGTCTGAATCGAGCTATCTTTCCAAATATAAATTAAGTCAGCAACCTCACTTTCTCTCCATTGACTGCTCTCTGTGTTATCTTCCGCCATGGTTGTTAGTTTTTCCCGCCTCCGCTTAGTAGGACGCAGATTAGTAACGTTTAGTAACATTTGTCAAGCATCAATGACGTGTAGGTCGGATGAATGCGACCTGGCCGTACAGACACAGGTCGCATTTGAAAAGATCAGATACGTATCGGATTCAGGACCACATATCCAAGTGGCTTGGGTCGCATTTGAAAAAATCCGATCTGTGTCATTCAGACTGTCATAAAAAGATCAGATACCGGTGACATATGGGCAAAAAAATCGGAATTGGGTCACTTCAAGCTGCAGTGTGAACGTAGCCTAAGAGAGCACATCCAGCCAGTCACGGTCAGAGAAACAGGACCACACTGGAAAACAGGCTGATCTCCTGCATCTATAAACAAAGGTGTTGATGGAAGCAGCACAGCTGATGTTTCTCTCCAGGATGGAGTCACAGCCAAACAGGAACAGTTACACTTAATAACCAACAAATCTAGACATCACTGACTGTTGTACTTCGCTTTCTACCTGTAAAAAAAAGCCTGTTTATGTTTTCACATTTATATTTCTTTTCTGCAACTGTGTGAAGAACTGAGCTTGGCCAGGAATACCTAAGCTTGGTGTTGGTTGTATAAAACATCACATCTGAATGACAAGAAATTACCATTTTGGAGGCTTAAGTCATTCAAATCAACATCTGGCATATTTACATGTTTGCATAGAACTGCACAGACGGAGCTATTTATTGCTATTAATTGTGTCTCCTGCGTTGCCCCTCAATGTCAGGTTTGCTATGCATCAAACAGCAAAACATGCAATGATGCAAACTTTAAACAGCATCTCCCAAACACACTGCAACATGCTAAGGATTTCATACACTTCTGAGAATATAGAAAACATTGATTGATATCGATTCATTATTTCAAAAGGAAGCGCTTACTTCCTCACATAGGGCAAGGTCAGCGAGGATGACACTTTCCCCTTAATAAATTCAGCTATACAATGAAAACAGCTTTTGAAAGGTTAACCAATCTGATGGGAAAATAATCATCACAAAGAACCTTTGGGTATGAGAAAACAAAGAAAGATAGATCTGCAAGAAGGCAAAGAGTTTTTCACCTCACTCTAAATGTGACAAAAGCTTTATAATTAGGTGACCAAAATGCAAACGTTATCCGATGATGCATTTATAATGCTAAGTGATGTGTTACCCATGCATGACTGCACACATTTACTTTTATGGGGAAAATTGGATGAATGTGAATGCTTAAATTGAGAAATTACATTTAATGAGGAATGATAACAATGAATATGTTTCACGTTGTTTTTAATCTGCCTGAACAGCTCTTCTTATGAAGTGTAAACATGTACAACATCTACAGGACAATTATTTTCCATCCAAACCCTTTGTGTTCATTTGGGTAATTCTTTTCTACACCAATTGTAACTCATTCAGCTGGTTGGGTGCACCAGAGCCAGAACACCACCTACATTGATCCTCCCAAAAAACAAAAGTGGAGCAACCAACCAGTGTTCTCTTCAACTACCCCATGTAGGCTTTCCAAGGTAGCATGTTCAGTGTGATATCTTGGTAATTGGAATGATCTCTACAGTCCCCTTTTTTTTAATATGGCAACCACTAAGAGCTGGTCAGTGAGGTTTGGTAGCTCAGTGTGATTCTGCTCTGTAATGGACTGTTTTAAGGGCTGAGTAACTTCTTTCAGTGGGTAGATTCAGGGACAGACCAGTCAAGTCAACGGGCTGTTTCATGTTCCTAAGCTCTAAAGTGGCTGTGAAACTCCAGTGTCTGGGGAGAAGAAAGAAATACAAAATACATTAAAGACAACCTTCATTTACATAAAGAGAAATAAGTTTTTGCCTTTAGGCCCTCATATAAAACACATTGCCTTGCAGAAGTATTTATAAGGTTTAAATGTTAGTGATTTTGTGATGGCAACCTTAAACTACACTTCTATTTTGGGGTGGGGGGGTGGGGACAGAAAAAAGGTAAAAAAAAGCAACTGTCCAGGAAACACACAGCCAGGCAGACGAGCTCCGAGCCAGCTCCCATGTCAGAGGATGAAGAGAGCACATCCAGTCAGTCACAGTCAGAGAAACAGGACTACACAGGAAAACAGGCCGATCTCCAACATCTATAAACAAGGGTGTTGATGGCAGCAGCACAGCTGATATTTCTCTCCAGGATGGAGTCACAGCCAAACAGGAACAGACCAGATGAAGCTACTATGAGAAAAAGCAGAGAGAGCAGAACGTTAGTGATTGAACTAACAGATTCTGCAGAGTGGGAGAATAGAGATAGAATGAAGCAGAATGATGAAAAAGGGGTCCCTATGTCCTCCAGCAATCTAAGCCTATAGCAGCAGAACTATAGAGATAGATCAGGATAACCTGAGCCACTCTAACTAGAAGCTTTATCAAAAAGGAAAGTTTTAAGCCTAGCCTTAAAAGTAGACAGGGTGTCTGCCTCACGGACTAAAACTGGTAGTTGGTTCCACAGGAGAGGAGCCTGATAACCAGAGATGGGAAGTAACAAAGTTCAAATACTTCGTTACTGTACTCAAGTAGATTTTTTAGATATTTTTACTTTACTTTACTACTTATTTTTATGGTGACTTTTTACTTCTACTCCTTACATTTTTACACAAATATCTGTACTTTCTGCTCCTTTTTTGCAGTGAAGTCAGTACTTTTGCCATCTCTGCTGATAACTAAAAGATCTGCCTCCCATTCTACTTTTAGAAATTCTAGGAACCACTAGTAAACCTGCAGATTGAGAGTGAAGTGCTCTGTTAGGAACATAAGGAACAATCAGATCTCTGATATAAGAGTGTTTCTGCTGAATTCTTTTACAAAATACAATAAACAATTAATTGTTAGACGTTTAAGACGAACGGACCGGGCACCTGAACTGCTCCTGAAGCAAACCGAACAACCAGATTTCACCCCTTCTATTCCACTGAGCATACAAGCAAACCTCCTTTCATCTCTTTTCATCTGATGCTTAATAGACACTCTGCTTGGGTGAGAGATAGGTAGAATAGAAACTTTTATACGTGTTATTTGTGTTTTATCTGAAATAAGCTTTCTGATTCAACTGAGTTCTTAACCGAACGCTAAAGCTGTCCCATATTTGACTGAGCCTGACAGAACGATCCATGCTGTTTGCTACTGTCTGCTTAGTTCCTCTTTTTCATCTGTGCAAAAAGTTAGGTTACTACATTTGATCGGTGTAGGTACCAGATCTGCCCTAGCCTTTCATATGACGTCATTATATGGAACTCCACTCGGACAAACTATATTGCACCTGTTTCTTTACACTGGAAAAAATCCAAATCTAGATAAGTCATTTTTTCTTAAAATAAGTGCATTTGTTCTTGGATTGAGGAGGTAAAAGAGACATTTTGTCAATGGAACAAGACAATTTACACTTAAAATTAGACAATGCAATTGTGTTTTCTTATTTAAACACTGCAAAAACCATCTAGAAATAAGTACAAAATTTCTTAAAATAAGTGTATTTACCCTTAATTTTAGTAGGTAAATAAGACGATTTGCCAATGGAATCAGTATTTCTACTCCTAAAATAAGACAATTAGATAATATTCACTTGAAATAAGACAAAGCTATTTTTTTTTCTTATTTTAAATGTAAATTGTCTTGTTCTATCGGCAAAGTGTCTTATTTATCACCTCAATTCAAGACAAAATTCACTCAATTTAAGCAAAAATAACTCATACAGATTTCCATTTTTTGCAGTGAAGTGTATGTTATCTAATGATCTTATTTTAAGAGTAAAAATACTCATCCTATTGGCAAACTATCTAACTTACCTACTCAAATTAAGGGTAAATACACTTTATTTAGGAAATTTTAACTTATTTCTAGATAGTTTTTCCAGTGTAGAATCAGATCTATAGTAGAATCTCAACATTTTATTATTATTTGCTATTATCTTAAGTTTAATTGGAGATCTAAAGTAGCCAAAAGTAGAAAAAAGTCATAATTAGTCTTGAAGGAAAGTACTGCGTTCTAAGACTGAGCTGTGACATTTATCAAGCTGACAAAGACTCCGCTTATTTTTAGTCTTTTATTAAGATCTGACGGCAGGGGAGGACAAATGGAACATCTTAAAAAATAATTTTCATCATTTGAAAAATGGGTCAAAATGGCCGGCAATACATTTAAATGGACAATTTGAAATGTTACAAATCTGAGAAAAAAAGTACCTCAACCTTAAAGTACAAGATTGGCAGCATCATGTGTTTAGATTTTGTGGTTGCAAGATGGACTGTGGCACAAAAAATGGAAGAAATAAGAAGAAAATTCATTATATGGAAATATTTAAGACAACTAACATAACCTTTTTTAAGTCTTGCTCTTTATTTCATACACTTGTTATACAATTAATATACAACTAATAAGAAAAAATTATGGAATTAGTTTTGAATACGAAAAGCAAACAATTCCCTACAAATGGATCTTTTCTATAACAACCATCCATCCATTTTCTGTCACGCTTATCCCAAGCAGGGTTTGCAATATAACAACCTTTATTCTTTATTAAAAAAAGTCCAGGCCCTGTTTTTAAAAAAAAACAGTAATTAGTGAGAAGAATACAGCAATAGAAAGAGCTGTTTGTAAAATACAAATTGAAATAAATGAACAAAAACCTCATTGCTATAAGTTAAGATACATCATGGCAAAATAAATAATTTACTTTGTTTGTCCTTCCCAAATGTAGAGAATAAAGGCTATGAAGGGAAAAATATAAGTATTTAAGCGGGCAAATCAATGAACCAATAATCGTTTTCTCAAACAGCATGGCCACAATATCGGAACTCCCACAGCGTGTTTGCTGCTGCCTGCAGTTATACCCTTCTTGGTGCCCCAGCGTTTGGAACTTGGGAGGTTAAACACCTTTGTTTCTAGATGTTCGAGATTGGCCTGTTTTTCAGTGTAGTCCTGTTTCTCTGACTGTGACTAACTGGATGTGCTCTCTTCATCCTCTGACATGGGAGCTGGCTCAGAGCTCGTCTGCCTGGCTGTGTGTTTCCTGGACGGGGCCGCCTGTGGAGCTGGTTGACAGTTGCCTTTTGTATCTATGCTTCTTTTTCTATGTCTGCTTCTGTCTCCTTGAACCCCAGTGGGCCTCAGCAGATGGCCGCTCACACTGAGCCTGGTTCTGCTGGAGGTTTCTTCCTGTTCAAAGGGAGTTTTTCCTCTCCACTGTCGCTACAAGCATGCTTGGTGTGAGGGATTGCTCTCGACCAGCTGAATGAGTCGATGCAATCAGCTGGTTTTCCTTAGATAGAAAACTTTAAACCAATCTGACTGGATGATCTGGTGAACTGTAAGGTGCCTTGAGATGACATGTGTTGTGAATTGCCGCTGTAGAAATAAACGGAATTGAATTAACCCTGTAATGCCAAATGTATCATATTTGATACATACAGTTTCTGAAATGTTTTGCGTCTGACACCTTTTGCATAATTTAATGGTAAAAATTTTGCTCAAAATCCTATTGTACACAATCAGATATACTTGATAACAGAGGGCAGAAGAATACACAAAAAATAATCTTGACTTATCGCATAGTAATAAATTATTAATATCAAAAATGTATTTCTGTTTTTTTCTTTTTACATATTTTGTTAAAAGGCCAAATAAGGACATCAAACCAAAGAAAAAGTAATTTTTTGTTTTGTTTTATTCTTGGATCGGGCTTTAAAGGGTTAAAATGCTTTTGTGGTAAACATTGCGAATGCATTTTCTATTAAACAATACACAATGTCAGCATTGTCTTTCCTCACCCCCTTTTAAGCCCTCCCCCCCTCCCAAAAACAAGGCAGAAATTTAGCAAAAAGCCTTTTCTTTCGAAAACCATGTTTCCTTGTAAATCCCAACTAAAATCTTGCAGTTGGTGACACGTTTCTCCACATATCCCACAGAGAACTGCTCTCTCACTCCCACGTGCACACACACCCACACACACATACTTCTTGTCAAACTGCCTCATCCTTGCTGTCTGTCATTTTCCTTTCTCTTTCTGATGAGCACATATCCTCTCTCTCTCACACCCACATACATATGCCCCCCGTGGGTCCTGTTTAGAGCGTTACTTTCTTTGTCAGTGAGGAGCAACAGTGAAGCTGTTGAACCTTAGGGAAGATAGGCCAATTTAACCCTCCCTGTATCACTCTTGCTCTTATTCCCTCTTCCTCTCTCCCAACAATTCTCTCATGTCCCTGCTGACTTGTTTGTCCCAGTGGTGTTTACCTCCTCCTACTCTCCTAGCTCGGCTCAGCGTCCACCCTGACAGTAAGGCCATTATTTTTCTTTCTCACATGTATCCTCTCTTCTCACCTTCTCCTCTTTTTCTTTCCATCTCTCCTCTTCCACCGCACCCATCTGGACACTAATTGGCTCGGCACTTCCCCGTGTCATCTCCAGTGTTTCTTTGAAAGCTACAGTGAGCTCAGCGGGAGACAGGAGAATGTGTAAGGCCCCCTGCTCTAACGCAGTCCAATGATTGTTCTCATCTTTATTTACACTGTGTGCCTCCTCATTTGCACCTAAAGACAGGGGTTTGAATTCGTGTTGTATGCAGTCAAACATCCACAATCAACCATACCAATATTACCAGAGACACAAGAGGTGGTTTGCTCATAAACTAAAGTCCCCCTGAGATAATCTGTATTTTTTTTTCCATGTAGGAACTTCTTCCAACCTGTACAGGAAATATACTTTATAAAATGTTCCATACATTCTAGGGTGCATTCCGTTCAACGTGGCTATCATAGCCAATTACGACCATTAAAGTACAGCAAAGCATTACCATGCTTCCCCCTACAATTCAATACAATTCAGAGATAAAAAAAAAGCAACTGTAAAAGGCGGCCCCCATCCAGGAGACACACAGCCAGGCAGTCACCCTTGTAGAAATAATGGTCAAAAGAAAAGATGAACACTAATAATATCGGGACAAGGATAATCCTGAAAATGCATGGAGGACTTCACCGGGAATCCAGCCAACTGATATGGAAGGATTGGAAAGCATCAGAACTTCCTTTCAGGAATAAATAAATCATGGACTACAACTGAAAAAAGGCAACTCAGACAGCAAAAAACAATATGCAAGAAAAAGACTAGGAATGCTGATATTATTTTTATTATTTGATCAAAGCCAAGAGGGGTGTAGATAAAAAATAAAAGCAAAGATTATCTTGGAACAATATTTTAACACAAGAGCAACAGATACATCAGCCATGACTGAGACGCAGGGTCCATTCACCGAAAAATACTAGATGGAAGACTTCAATTGTTTGCTGGATTAGTTTACGGACATATTTTTACCAAGTAGAAACTTTATTTTATTCTAAGAAAAAAAAGGCATCCTCTGTTCATCCCCATAATGCAAGTCATGAAGAAATTACACAGATTATCCAAATGACATGGCAGGCAAATGAAAGTGCATGTTAAAAAAATTCGAGAGTGATGAGGAAAACTGCACCATTCGATAAGTACAATGACTTCACCTCATTGAAAAAAGACAAAACTAGAAAAGCACTCAAAGAAGGCAGACCTCTGCCGAGTAGCTCATTTCCTCTGAAATATTGTAATTTCTGGCTTAAGTTCAAAACTGTAGATTGTTTATTGATTTTTTTTTTATGTTTTTGGATCAAGATGGTACGGAAGAGGATTAGGGCCACTGAAAAAAAAAAAAGTTAACTGATTTTTAAATTTTATTTCAGTTTAACATGGAAAAAAAGTCAGAATTCTGACTTTAATCTCAGAATTCTGACTTTTTTCTCAGAGTTTTGACTTTAATCTCAGAATTCTGAGATTAAAGTTAGAATTCTGAGAAAAAAGTCAGAATTCTGAGATTAAAGTCAGAATTCTGAGAAAAAAGTCAGAATTCTGAGATTAAAGTTAGAATTCTGAGAAAAAAGTCAGAATTCTGAGATTAAAGTCAGAATTCTGAGAAAAAAGTCAGAATTCTGAGAAAAAAGTCAGAATTCGGACTTTTTTTCCATATTAAACTGAACTAAAATTTAAAAATCAGTTAACTTTTTTTTTTTTTTTTTCAGTGGCCCTAATCCTCTTCCGTAAGATGGTGATCTAGATCATCTCCAAAATTTTATTGATTGTCCCTTGGACGGAGGTTCAACTTGGTAAAAATTGCATTAAAATCCGTCCATATCTTTTCAAGTGAACCTGTTGACAGACAAACACAAACTCTCCTTAAAACATAACCTACTTGGTGGAGGTAAAATGTCTTAAAACCCAAATCAATTTTAGGTGAAAAACTTATGAGATCAAATATTTTTTAAGGCAAGCACAATTGCTAAATGTCCCATATTTCTATTCATATAACCTTATGTATTTTCTGGTTCCTGAAACTCGAACACACCCAAACTTTTCTATCCATGGAAGGTTTTATTTAAGAAACAATTCAGTGTTAGTGCATTTCTTTAGAAACTTCCAATAAATCTTTATGATCTTTAAAATGTGTAAAATAAAGAGGCCAGAGTTTAGCAGGTTACATTACAGTAGCTAAAAGAGAGCAGTCAGTAAATAATGTTTCAAGAGTTGTGTGCATTTTAAGAGTGTAAATATTTGAGTGGCCCCCGCTGATAGGGTGCATACTGCCTTGAGCAAAGTAATGCTTTTCTGTTTCTCCGAGCTGAGACTCTAACGCTTTGCTTGGCTAAACCATTTCATGGTCTACTTTGGATTTCCCATGTCGGAAATGGCAGAATGCCTTTACTTATTTATGATATGTTGCATTAGATTACCAGGCTTTATATATTCTCAGTTGTGACCTGGCTAAAGTTTAATTTTTAGTAACTGATTTAACAAATTGACTTACCCTTTATTAAAATTTGACTTTTCTCAGTATGAATTGTTGCTTTAACAAAGTGAGAAATATTAGCTACTTTACAGGTCTGTGGTATTAATTACTTAACTTCTATTTGTTTGAACACAAAAAAAATGTTATTTGAATTTTCTTTTATTTTTCTATTTTATAAATGGTTACAGAGAGCAAACGGGTGGAATAAATGATTGAAGCCACAGTGTTATTGATGAAAGCATTCCAGTTTAAAAGGTCTTAAAAGGCCTAGGCCAGTTATTGAGCAGGGATTGTTATATTTAGTCCTCATATCATTCAAGATTAACCAAGATCATATAGGTGTAAAATTAAAGGTGGAGACAGATTATTAAAAGCTTTAAAAGAAAAAGCAGAAAGGCCAGTTTCCTATGTAGTCTCAGCCGCCACCTTCATGATTCCCAGTTGTCACCACCTCTTAGGAAGTTAAAACGTTCTATTGGCCCCACACAGTCTCAAATCACAAGATCAGGTCCCCCACAACTTAAGGATTCAGAACTTTCTGAGTTATTTTATGGGGAGAATGAGCTCCCTGACAGCCAACCTTTCCCAAGCCAGAGCCCCTTAAAGGGCCAGAGCCAGAGCCCCTTAATGGGCCAGTCCCTGAGCCAGAGCCCCTTAGCGGGCCAGTTCCCAAGCCGGAACCCCTTAAAGGGCCAGTCCCTGAGCCAGAGCCCCTTAATGGGCCAGTCCCTGAGCCAGAGCCCCTTAGCGGGCCAGTTCCCAAGCCAGAGCCCCTTAAAGGGCCAGTCCCTGAGCCAGAGCCCCTTAAAGGGCCAGTCCCTGAGCCAGAGCCCCTTAAAGGGCCAGTCCCTGAGCCAGAGCCCTTTAGCGGGCCAGTCCCTGAGCCAGAGCCCTTTAGCGGGCCAGTCCCTGAGCCAGAGCCCCTTAGAGGAACAGTTGCTGAGCTAGAGCACTTTTCCTCACTCAGGTCCTCTTAGGGTTTCACCTTAGTCAGATCCTCCTTTTGAGCAACATATCTGCATTCCAGAGACCCCTGAGCCCCATTATGGATCATTTTGTGAAACCTAGCACTATGAGAGCTCCAATAATTGGAAAGATTCAAGGCCCCTTCGAGGGTGCTCCACCCCTTCAAGGCTGCTCAGGTGGCACCCCTCACCTCCAAGGCCTCTCAGCTGATGCTCCCCACCTCTCTGGAGGTCTCACGCTGTACCGCCTCTTTGTAGGCACCTGTGTCACGGTCGGCAGTCCCCAAGACTCCTACGACAGATTCCGGCCACCAAGACTCCTGCTGCAAAGACGCCGGCCCCCAAGGTTCCTGCTGCAGAGATGCCGGCCCCAAAGGTTCCTGCTGCAGAGATGCCAGCCCCCAAAAGTCCTCCAGAGGCCCTCCTTTATTGCCGGCCTCCTGGGACTCTGCCTCACTTTTGCCCATCTTTGGTGGTTATTGTTTTTGTTTCTTGCCCTCCTTCTTGGGCCCCTGTCCACCCACCCTAGGTGGGCTGTTTTTTTGTTTTGTTTTTTGGACTGTGAGTTTTTCCCCATTGTGACTGTTCCTTTTCCCTTGGCTCCCTTCCATTTAGTTCTATTCACACATGCTTTTTATAGGATCATTAGCCCATCCTTTGTTCTGTTCCCCATATATACACCCCCTCTGTAGTTCCTCGTGGCTCATTTCTTGGTGTTTTGTTGCTACGTCATGTCTTTGCACGACATGAGTGTTTTTCCCTAAGGTTTACTAGATTTACTCGACTCCTGGTCCTGCTCGAATACCGGATCCCGAACAGATGAAGTTGGGACGCACACGCCTGTTCAAGGAGGAGAAGAACCAACGTCAGCATTTTAATCTGTGTTTCTACTGCGCTGGAGAAGGACAACTCGGCTGAGAGTTGGCCTGGATCTCGCCCTTTTAGCTGGGAAACAGGGAGCATAAACAGGAAACCGAAACAGGTGGATCCAATGAGGAACAGGGTAGAGCTAAACTGGTGAAGAAAATGAGCAATCAAGCCAGGCATCAGCACCAAAATCATGAGACCACGCTCTTTTGATGCCATTTATTGTTAATAGGCTGAGAAGAAGTTTCTGATATGAACAGGGGAAGAGATCTGTGAATTGCAAAGGCGTACATGATGGGAAAACCCGCAAAATTAGTGAGCTGACTATAAATAGATGACGCGGTCTCCTCATGTACTCTTTGTTATCAGAAAACTGAGCCACAGATGGGCTGTGCCAAGCCCTATTGTTGAACTAGGACTAGATTTAGTGAGGTTCAGTTGTGTCTGGCCTGGTCCAGTTCAGTAACGTTCCATTTACACTCAACAGTTATCTCGGTTAGCGCGCTCAGACCGTTCTCGGCACGGTTTTAAAAGGCTAGTGGAAGCAGTGGCTACTGAGAGGAAGCTGTATGAATGAGTAGTCAGAGCCTGTATGATGATACAAGAGTCACATTAAATGTAAGATGATTGTTCAGACTACAGACCTTAAAAACATTTGGATATGCACCAGATTTAGTACCACATACAGAGATGGCACAAATTAGGTTAGTTTAGGGGCACAAAGATAAAGATCTTGTGCCGTACTTACTGTCACGAAATAGACATATGAAACACATGATGAGGAAAAAAATTATTTGAGTCACATTTTTCTGCAGTGTGAAATTTTTTGAGAGAAAACATTTTGTTATAAAGTAAATAAAAGATAAGCGAGAAGGTCCACCTCAACACGTCGTCTGTGTTGTCAATTTATAAAGACTAAGATCCTACTTTAAGCAGAGCCCCCCATACCAGTAAGCAGCTAATAATTATCTTTGTCTTATATTTAACTAATCCTGCCTAAGTAAACCCTTTATTCTATTCCATCTACTTTGTTCATTACAGTATGCTGACAGTTTTACAAGAGTGATCCCAGCATCGGTTTCCCATGAAACATCTTGATTAGCTTTTCTGATTAGTTGATGCTTCACATGAAGCTGAAAAAATTCAGATTTCTGAATGCCAGATTTGAACGCCTCATTGCTGGGACACCAATAGTTGACACAAGGTCAATGGGCCCATCCTGATGCTTGAACGTGGCGCAGGACGTCTTAATGCTGCTTGATCGAGACACCCAGAATGCATTTGGTCTAAACGCACCATTTGAGAATCCAATAAACCTAACAGTCAACAGTCAAGAGTGTCCCAAAATTGACCAATGCATACACCAGGAGAACATGCAAAAGCAGAAAGTCCTATGCAGGGCTAAAACTGAAGGCTTTCTTGATGACAGGCAACAGTACTACAAACTGTGCTACCACACAACCAATACCAGCTTTCTTTAAAAGTAAACTCCAGCTATTTTTGCTGTGTTTCAGTCACTGCATGAGAACGAAAATATAATATGGACAGCTGGTAAAAAAAAAAGGCACATCTGTACTGGGATATATTTTACAACAGTCAAAGAGCCTTTGAACCATTTGTACACTTCTCATTGTTTGCACCTCCTCTTCTTTTAACACCAGTTATTCCTGCTGACTCTTCCTGCTTTCACCTCGCAACTCCCCATCTTCCTCTTCTGCACTATCTCAAGATTCAGATGAATAATTCATCCCCGCTCTTGTTAAGAGAACACAAATCTTGAAAAGAAACAGATGAGAAAAGAGTCCCCTTCCACTAACATGTTGAAGGCAGTGGCATAACTGCTATGAGCTGGAGGCTTTTCACCGTCTTTTTTTGTGTTTTTTCCTCAACCCACATTTCTTCTCTCCCCCGATTTCATGGCTCGCTCTCATGCCATCCTCCTTCCCTCAGCATGTGCGCATCATTTTCTACCCCGGAGCATGCCCAGGATGGTCACAGCTGTGAGGAAATGTCAAACGTTTACCACCCGCCAATCTCCTCACCAAATATGGATGCTCATGCAAGCACACAGAAATTCACAAACAGAGCACATGCATGCACAGACTTAATACAGAAGTGTACACACACGCAAACAAACAGTCTCTTTACCCACAGCACAGCAGCAAAAATCTCATTACTCAGAGGGCGTAAGGCATTGATTTTTGCCTCTCCTCGGTCCTGGGGAGTTTTGGCTTGGCAGTCTCGGCTCATGCGAGAGCACCCACAGCTACACCACGGGTTAAGCCGATTAAAATTTTGGGGGGAACAGAGAAACCGGAAGGGCAAAAAGATCCAGTTTTGTTCCCATCCTACTGCTCTGACCCCCCTTTTTCTTCCCTCTTTCCCCTTCTCTTGATTCATTTATATGCTTGTGAGGTTTAAGCAGTACGAGGTTTTGGTTGCATTCATTGTAACAAAGAAAATTTTAAATTCGAAGCATTAAATTTATGAATGATAAATAAGAAAAATACTTAAGGGAAGGATGTTGGTTGTGGCTCAATGATATTTCATAACAAAAATCAACACCTTCAGCACAAGAAACAGAACTGATTAAGCTAAATTATAGTTATATGGCGATTATATTTAAACATTTAATCAACTTCCCAAGGGGAATTACTTTGAATTAAAACTCCATATTTTGTTATTTCTTTGCAATTTATCCACCAACTTTGAACTTAACTAAGATTTTGTATTTTTACCAAACATTCCCGATAATTTATTTTTTCCCCTCAAAATTGTATAGTTTGTATGTCATGTGCTTTACAGTGTTACAAAGCTTTACACTATTTCATTTCATTTTATTTTGACAAGTTAAACATCCTACTGATGTTTTATTTAGCATTTTATTTATAGACCAACTTAAGAATATTTGTCAAATTTTTTTTTCTTTTAAGTTAAAAGTACAGAGAGCATGTGTTAAGTCTTTCAAATACAATAAATAGCAACACTTGCTTTACACATATACAGAAGTTCCTGCTTTTTGTTTTCCTCCATCATAATCATACATAAAGGCCAAACTTGGTTGGATTGAATTGGAAGCAACACTGCATAATTTTAGACCCAAATACTAAATAAATTTGAGATATATTAGATGATTTTTCAGCTCATTATACAGCGGTTGATGTATTGCGCCGCTCCATCCAGGATTCTCTTCTCTTTTGAGGTAGGGAAGTTCGGTCTGGCATTGCTCAACAGTAGCGCGAGTATGCTCGCGCTCGCATAATATCTGGCCAATCAAATTGTCAGGGCGGGCTTTATACGATGATGGACAGACGACCAACAGTAACGTAATCAACCACGTGACCAAAGCGCGCTTGGGTGACAACAACAATGGCTGCCGCTGGAGAGTTGAGGTGTGTAGATTCTGCTATTAGGTCTGTTCTAGAAGATATCGACAGCAAATTAATTTTAAAAGAGGAACAGAGAAACGCGATCAAGTCTCATCTTCTTATTCTAGGCGCGCAACTGCACGCTTTGATTTTTGTGGACAACAACTATGCCTCGCTTAACATACGTCACGCACTCCGTTGCTCTTATTGGTTGTAGGTCTATCCAATTGAGTGCAGAGGCATTTTTTTCCTGGTTCGTTCGAAACACGCCCCATAATCACAGCTCTATGGAGCAGCATCAGACTCATTCTGACTAGAATTGAGTAGGACTACGTCAGGCTAGGCTCAGTGTGAGCAGACATCTGCTGAGGCAGACTGGGGTTCAAGGAGACAGAAGCAGACATAGAAAAAGAAGCATAGATACAAAAGGCAACTGTCAACCAGCTCCACAGGCGGTGAGCTCTGAGCCAGCTTCCATGTCAGGGCAGATCATCTAGTTAGTCAGAGAAACAGGACGGTGTTAATTTAGTCAGCTTTTTTTTATTTAGTTATAGTCTTAGTCTAAATGATGAAAATCAATTTTAGTCTTAGTCAAATTTTAGTCATTTGTGTCATTTTTGACATTTTAGTCAACAGTGTAAATAATAGAACTTCTCCACACACTGCTTCTCTTTTTTTCTATTTCATTTATATAACACTGTGCAGAATAGAACTGATTCTTTTCTTAACATATATCACACTTTACACATTGAACCTTTTGTCGGCTTGTTTTATTATATCCACAAACTTTTCATCCTCAAACAGACTTCCTGTCCTTCCCCAACCTCTGATTTGGCTGTGGTGTCACTGTATCAGTAGAACATCTTTCTTCTATGACAGAGAGACAGACAGATACAGCCACAGGAAGGCACACACACATACACACCCGTTCCTACTGCTACTCCTTACCTTCTCCATATGGAAGCATGTTGTCACCCAAAAAAATCTAAAATTTGGTTTTTTTCAAACATTAAAAAAGTTTTTTTTCTTTCTCTTACTGATAAAATTGATAGGTAAAGCATTTAATAGAATTAAAATATATATCGCTGTAGTATGATCAGATTTACGTATATTCAAGGGATATGAATTAGTCTGCAAGGCACAGGAGATAATGTATATATTTTAAGGCTAGTTCATGCCACCATCATTATGTCCACTTCTAGATGGTAAAGTATGATTCAGCAGATGGAAGTCAATTGAGGTCTCTCCCCCGCGATGGCAACATCTCATCCCTGCCGACTGAATCCTCATTACTGCCTTCTCATAATCCTGTTTTTCTTCCTTCATTTTTTTTAAATTGGTTATTCTAATGGCTGCTGTTGCATGTAATTATACAGCAATTATCTGCTTCCATGCTCCTGACTGTTCTTCTGTTGCTCTAAAGCAAAGTCAGGCTGTGTCTATTACATTCCCACTGGTGTGGCAGGCTCACTTAAATAAAAACGGGGCTTTTTGATGAGGACAAGCCAACAGTTTGCATGAACTTCTCGTCGAGTCCAAATTACCTTCTGTTTTTTCATTCCGTTCCTTCGTTGTTGCCGTCCCAGCTCCGTTGGCCCAACTCTGTGGTTCAGAGTGATAATTAGTCTGCAATCTGAGGGAAAAGAAATCATTGATATGTATTTTTCTCCTTCTATTTTTGTCCCCTCGAGTCAAGTTGAATCTTTGAAGTTAGGGCATGTATGAAATCACTTGATCTTTATTTCTTTAAGTTCATTACTTATTTTTTAGTTGTGTGCATGTCATGCATTTTTAACAAACCCTTTGAGTTGACTTTGTGATGTGTTGTAGCCAAGAACATCAAAGGAATTGCTTCCTCTCTGTCTCCTTTTCCCTTGGTCTCCGTTTCTCTCTCCATTCTTTTCTCCGTTTCATCTCCTTTCCTGCATTTTGTTCTCAGAACTTCCTGCTCAGAAAGCTCTTTTTCTCAGGCTCAGTTTTTCAGGGCGGTGGGGAGTCGCTGTGATGCTTGCAATAATTCTTCAAAAACTCATTTAAATCACAAGGACTTCTTGACCTTCTGTTCGTATCATTTAATATGGCACTATACCAGTTATAGTGAACTTCTCCATTTCTTCAGCAGAATAACAAGCTGAAGTAAATGTTCTAACACCTATTGACATGCAGATGATAACACAGCTTCCATCCCAGTTCTAACATTTTTCTTTATCAGTATCAACAGAAGGAGCACAAGATAACTGAAAAGTTCTTTTCTAAAGCCTAATCTCCATCTTCACCTCTCTATATAGCAGAGACCCAGTCAAATTATGTAACAGATAAGTGTTATGAGGAATCAATTATTTTATATTTTTTAATGAAATAAATAGCCAGCTCCTTCAAATGTTGTCATCCCGATAAATGGCCGTTATCAGTCTCATAGAGTGGCTTCAGATTGGGCCTCCTACCTCCCTGTGACGGCCACACTGTAAAAGTCTGTACTATAACTTTACCTTTATTTATTTATCCATGCACATATTTTAATTTGCAATAAAACTTTATTCGTAGTTCAAATAGAGGGGTTCTATTTGTAAGCACGCACAATTTGGTCACTATACTTGTATCCAGTCATTCATATTTCTTTGTGGTTTTTTTTGTCACTAATCTTAGTTTCCTACCTTCCATGGTGCCGAGGAGTTTGGCCGGACAAAATGTGACAGCCAGGGCTCAGATTTGCTAAATGCATGATGGGAAATTGGACTTTTCCACCAGCTGTGTCAGAGTCGTGGTTTGTTGGTTCCTGTTTTTCTTGGTTTTCCATTTGTTGTCCTCTGCTGCCCTCTTGTGTCCTCTTTCCCTTGCTCTGTTTTCTGTTCTCCCCTCACCTTTTTTCTATTCCCTCGTTAGCCCTCTCTTGGTCTCTGTCCCCTTTAAAAGCCTCCCTCTTCAGTTCCTGTTTGCTGGATCCTCGTCTAACATCTGCCTGCCTTCCTCGTCTCTCCCTGGCTCCTAGAGTTTTGGTTTATCCCTGATGTCTCCTTGGTTCTGGTGCGTTTGTTATTTTCCATTGGATTTTGATTCCTGCCCCTGTTTCTGTGAACCTTAATAAATCCACTTAAATTCACCTCTGCCAACTGGTCTCTGCAATTGGGTCCTCCAAACACACACCGTTTCATGACAAGCTGCTGCTAAAGGGGGGGAATTTAAATTTTCCTTATTTTTATAATTTTTGCATTTTTAATCAGGATTTGTTTTGCCGTTGGTTTGTTTTAATTTTTCTAAGATGTAGATTAGTTTATTGCCAACTGCTGTGTTTTTGTAAATTGTAATTGTTTGGTTAGTTTGAATTACCCCTATTGTGTTAATGGTCTGATCAGCCAGTGTACATAAACCCTTGTGTGCTATTTTTCTTTGTTAGGTCAGTTATGATTGGTTATGCAGTCAGTTAGTTTGGGTACAGTTTGCTTGGGTTAAATTTTCTATTTTTGATTGACCTCTTTTATGACTTGAACCCATGTTTTTTTTTTGTAAGTTTTTTTTTTTTGTAATAAAAATAACATCCCAATTTTGGTATTAATCCCTGTCGATAGACTGATCGGTGCGGCTGCTGCAATAATGCCGACGCTGCACCGGTCTGTCGTGGTGAGGAGAGAGCTGAGCAAAAAGGCAAAGCTCTCAATTTACCGCTCGGTCTACGTTCCTACCCTCACCTACGGTCATGAAATCTGGATCATGACCGAAAGAACGTGATCCCGGATACAAGCGGCTGAAATGATCTTTCTCCGCAGGGTGGCTGGGCTCTCCCTTAGAGATAGGGGGAGGAGCTCGGTCATTCGGGAGAGGCTCAGTGTAGAGCCGGTTCTCCTCCACATCGAGAGGAGTCAGTTGAGGTGGCTCGGACATCTTCTTCGGATGCCCCCTGGACGCCTCCTTCGGGAGGTGTTCCAGGCACGTCCCACCGGGAGGAGGCCCAGGGGACGACCCAGGACACGCTGGAGAGACTATGTCTCTGGGCTGGCCTGGGAGTGCCTAGGGCTTCCCCCAACAGAGCTGGAGGAGGTGTCTGCGGAGAGGGAAGTCTGGTAGTCTCTGCTTAGTCTGCTGCCCCCGTGACCCGGTTCTGGATAAAGCGGGAGACGACGAGTACGAGTACGAGACTCCTCATGCTTCTTACCTCGGTCCCTCACACTCCCAGAAGGCTCAGTAGGTTGGTATCACCGAAATAATCCTAATCCTAACACTAAGGTAGGTCCTTATTTTACCTGCACAATTAATGTATTTATGTGTAATCTAAACAGAACTTTAGTATTTCTTCATCTCCATGTAAAAATAAAAGTTGATATTGAACAACCCCTCCCAAATAAATCTCATGTCCTGACAACTGAGTTGTTTTTAAACACATTAAATCCATGTGACAGCGACATGTGGAATTCACTCGAAGTACAGCTTTAAAATACAGTTGTTGTTATTTAAAAAGGAGGCTTGCTGTGAAAAAAGTAGATAAAACACAGGAATTAGGTAAACAGAAAGTGAAACCTAAGGTTTTAGACATGGCCGATGCGGCTGTTATCAACAAAAAGCTGTATATTATCAGCCGTGAGAAACCTACTAGAAGGTAGAGGAGGCAAAGTCTGAAGCCATTCTATGAGACTGATAATTATAACGGCCATTTAATGGTTGATCACATCTGAAACGGGTGAATTAGCAGACAAATATTTATTACTTTAGTGTGTTTGATAGTATTTTTCTTAAAAATAACAGCCTTTTCAGGTTCACAGTGTAGAATTGATACTATTTACTTTGCACAAGGTTCAGTAATGACATTTCTTTACCATGAGGTATTCTAAGCAGCACTTAGGTCGGTTTAAAAAAGAATGTTTTTTAACCATGAAATCAGTGAAAATCCAAGTTTACCATTTTGCCAAAGGAGATTATTTAACCTCTATGTTTTTTTACATTAAAATTCTTTTTACATTATTTACATTAAAATTATAACTTAGGAAATCTGTTATTACAGTTCTGAATAGGAATGTGATTTGGACCAGGAAGAATCCTATGTTGTAGAAAGCATTTTGACCTATATTTGTCATGATTTTATCAAGAGCTCGGACCCACACGCAGAGAAACCAATCCAGAGAGACAAGGGGAAAAAGTTTAACAGGTTTATTGAGAAGTTTTGTGGAGATTCCAGTGTTGCTCTGAACACTGCTCAACCGGAACTGAAAGGTGAGGGGAAGAAGCTGCGGTTAGTTCAGGTTCAGTTGATTTTCGAACTTGAAGAGAAGAAAAGGAAGGCAGACTCATGGGTTGACTCTTAGACTCCAGTAGGTGAGGGATGTGTTCCGGTGTTTGTCTCATACGGTGGAGGGCGGACAGGGTTACCCAGAATGCGGTTGCTTGTAGATGAACGGAGAAGACTGACTGCCACTCAGATTTCCTGCGGTACTTGAACCGACTGTGGTGCAGATGAATCCCTTGCTCAGTGTAAAACTCAAACGTTTCCTTGGGGGAAAGTGGATCCAAACCTCCGGTTTGTATTCCCAGCTCAGTTTGAAGCTCAGTAGATCCTTCCAGGGAGAGAAGGTCCAAAAATCCAGTTTGCAGGATGACTTCCTGCCGAGAGGCAAAGACAAAATAACAACGTTAAAGGAATAGTTCGGGATTTTTGACATGAATCTGTATGGCATCCCCATCACCAGTGTCATGCAATCACACTGACTTACCCCTGGCAGCATCCTGTGAGCAGAGTTCTCGTCCAGCTTTGGTCAAGCCGAAAGTAGTCCGGCAGGTTTGCTAGACCCAGCGAAATAAAACGTTTCTCTTCCCAAAACATTATGTGTTCAAAAGAGTGATATTTTTGCATCCCAAAAACATTGTAGTGGAAAAAGTCACACGTCGTTATCACTTGGTCCTATTTTCTCTCTGTTCGTATCAGTGCGCGCCGTCATTCTGACAGCGAGCTCAACTTTTCCAGCTCATTTCAGTGCTAACTTAGCAGCTGCGTTTACAAGCAACGCCACCGAGCTAGCTTTAGAGCTAACTTGAAACAAGTGCCCCATGATTTGTCGGCCACCCTGGATATCGCAGCTCCAGCTGTGGCTCCTGCGGCTCCGGCTTCAGCTTCCATCACTTCTCTGTCCACCCTCTCTCTTTCTGCCCGATCTAACTCCATTTGTCGAAGTTCATCGTCAGTGTACTCGGGTTCATAAAGATATCCCTTTGGCTCTAAGTGGAAGTCGATGTTTTCCTCGTCGCTCTCGTAGTCAGACATCTTCCCCAGTAGTAAACAATCGCGAATCAAACAGGTAGGCCCTAGCTGTCAGGTCATGGTGTCGCGCGCACTGATACGAACAGAGAGAAAATAGGACCAAGTGATAACGACGTGTGACTTTTTCCACTACAATGTTTTTGGGATGCAAAAATATCACTCTTTTGAACACATAATGTTTTGGGAAGAGAAACGTTTTATTTCGCTGGGTCTAGCAAACCTGCCGGACTATTTGGCAGGTTACTTGGGACGACAGTGGCGTTGGATGTAGGAGTTTGCCCTGTAATAGAAGGGTTGACGGTTCAAGCCCCGGCTCTGACTTTCATTGTCGTTGTGTCCTTGGGCAAGACACTTCACCTGCATTGTCTACTGATGGTGGTCAGAGGGCCCGGTGGCGCCAGTGTACGGCTTCTGTCAGTGAGCCCCAGGGCAGCTGTGGCTACAATGTAGCTTGCCACCATCAGTGAGTGAGTGTGTGTGTGAATGGGTGAATGAATGTAGTGTAAAGCGCTTTGGTCAGGTCTCCTAACTTGAATAAAGGCGCTATATAAGTACAGGCCATTTACCATTTACTTTCGGCTTGACCAAAGCTGGACGAGAACTCTGCTCACAGGATGCTGCCAGGGGTAAGTCAGTGTGATTGCATGACACTGGTGATGGGGATGCCATACAGATTAGGGTGACCAAACGTCCGTATTTCCCAGGACATGTTCGTATTTCACGTCCTGTCCTGGGCGTCCCGGGTTTTTTTTAGAAAGTGAGGAAATGTCCTGTTTTTTTAAATTACCTTCATTGGACCATTAAATTTACAGACACTAGGGCACTGCGCACGACGCTGCGTGTGACATCAACCCTGAGCCGCGCCAGTGCGGGCAGCCCTGTTGTTAATCAGAATATAGATAGCGTGGCTGTCAGTACGCCAACAACATGCATAGGCACAAATGTATGTTTACCAACGATTTACAAAAGAGTTTCCCTGCTTTCAGACCGGATCGAGACAAATGGGAGGCCTTGTGCACAGTGTGCAAAGCAGGCACATATGTCTCGGTGTCCAATGGAGGTGCAAGGGATCTGAAAAGCCACCTGGACTCCGAAAGTCAAGATATTCTATTGATATGTTTGTTCGTTTTTGGTACATTTTGAGTTATTTTTGCTACAAAAGAGGTATTTTTTGTCAATTAGCGCATTTGTTTATTTTTTCCAATAACCTACAGAACAGACATTATTTCGTTCATTGCTGAGGCTGAGTATCATCATATTGGGAGTTGAGAGTTATTGTTAACTTTAATTGTTAAGTGAGGGATGTTTAGATGAGACATTATTTCTTTTATTGTGCTATTCATTCATTACAGGAATTGTTAAGCATTTTTAATAAATACATTTTGAATAAAATTATCATTTGTTATTGGAGTTATTGCTGTTGACTTTTACTGAAAAGCATTTTTAATAAATCAACTGTTAATATCATGTTATTGCAGGATTACCTAGGCCTATGCATGGGAACAGAGATCCCCCGCCGCCGCACCCCCACTCCAAGGTGTCCTGGTTTTTCAAAATGAAAATATGGTCACCCTAATACAGATTCATGTCAAAAATCCCGAACTATCCCTTTCAGACTCAGGTTGACAAAACTCAGCTTGACTCATCAAAACTCAGCTTGGCTAGAGTACCCAAAACTGGCAAACACTGTGGCGTCAAGGTAGTGGCAGTCAGCAGCTTAAGAACACTCCGTTAATGAGGTAACCCCTTGCAGGTGTGTGAGGAAGAAAATCAGAACCAGGCGCCGCCTGGTGGAGGAAGGAAGACAAACACACAAAAACACAGACCACACAGACTGGAGTCCTAACAATATTATTCACTGAACCACAAATTTTCTGTTATCATTACTCTGAGATACCAGGGTGACAATTCTTCCTCAGTTGCAGAGGAGAAAGGAAAAGAACACAAACATGTTTGGAAAAATCTTCCAGCATTTCTCAAGTTGGCCAAAAGGCCTAGCACTCTGAACCTAACAGAGCAGAAAACAAAGAGACACAAAAACACTGTAACTCCATATCTGTCAGGGGTTTCTGAGAAAATCTTAGGTTTCATTCCAGTGAATGTCAAAGCAAACACACACAAAAAATGGTTAATCCAAACTAAAGCCAAGCTGCATTGTTTAGTGAGGACTGCTCACACTTCTATACTGCAGGGACCAGACAACAACTCGAGTAATGCACGAAGCTATGTGACATAGCCCATACATAAGGTATTTTCTTTTATCATGATGTGTGTGCTTGTGTAATTTCCTGCTATGGCAAAGGACAGGAGAGCCAGTTACTCTGGGCTGTACACTTGCACCTCATGAGGAAAGGACAGACCTTTATGACAAAAAAGATCAAATTTTAGATGGAAGGGACAGATAATTTAAACGAGATGTAAAGAAAGCCTTTGTTAACTGGGAAAAGCCATCACTAAACATAGGAGGATTTCAGTTTCAGCTTCAAGGCATCTACAGTTTCGTCCTAGGACTCATTCCAGTGGAGTTATACAAGCAGACTCATCATAATTCCAATAGCCAAACACAAAATCAATAATTGACAAAAGATTCCACCAACCAACGAGAATGACAGGTGGGTCTTCAATTTGCATCTGTCTGGGAATGTGCTTAGAAGAACCTCCATGACGCTTAAAAACAATAGCGCTTGAACTACAAATTGTAGTGTGAGCTGAAGTAACTGACAAAGACTACTGTTGTCATGAAACAAGGACAGATGGACCCAGTATTCAAGGAGAGACAGTCAGTAGGCAAATTAAAAACGTTTATTAAATGAAGAACAAAACTAAAAGGGGAGCTGCTAGGATCTGTGGCACACGAACCTCCCCGTGTATAGAGCCAAAAACCCTGAGGACTCAGCAGGGGAGGAATGGTGGACGATTAGGAGACGAGACAAACACAAAAACCTCTTTCCACCGGCCGCCAGGATCCAAAACATGAACCATGAAATAAACAGAACGGACAGACAGGCAGAAAAACAAATAATGATCTGGCCCTGAATGCTCAGGCTGAACAGAATATAAACCAAAGGAAACAGGTGAGATGAATAAATGATAATTGAGGCAGGGAGGGAAAACGACAGGTGAAAGAAATAACCAATTATGCTGCGTTCACACCGGGCGCAGCTGGCGCGACAGAAGCAGCGAGTTTACATGCAAAGTCAATGGTTGACGCGTGACGCGCCGCAAACGCCCTGCTGCTCGAGATGGAAAAATTGAATTTTTGCTGCTCGACGCGCCGCGTCAACCAATCAGAGAAGCTGATCTGGGAGCTGGCTGGGAGAGAGACACAGCGCTGATGACACAGACCGCTCTGATCACTCCTCTTAAACATTTTATTAACGCATAATTAACTTAAAATGCATACATCTGCCGGCAGAATATGTTCGCTTTTATTATCCTGGTGCCTGCAGATCGGATTATTTAGATGAAAAACACCTACCAGCCGCCGCGGTGAACCGCGAGGAGGCGACCCGGCCAGAGGCTGCTGTTGAAGGGATTCCTTCTGTCGGCGCACCGCCGGCATGTGGGGGTCTGAGCGGCTCCGACAGAAATAACATTGGGAGGCAGGATTGTAATCTGGATGAACTGACTGCACTGATGAAGTTTTCAGGTGTATTTTCTCACTTAAAAACATATTAAAACTACTTTATTCCCACTGATCACAGCAAATATAGCTGCAAGGCAGAGAAAGGATAGAGTAGCTCCGCCCAACGTGCGTCAGAGCCACTTTTGCACCGCGCAGCCAGAGCAGCAAAGCTGCTTCGGCCGCGCGTCAGAACTAACTGGTACAAGCAGCAAAAATGAAGCAGCAGACGCGATTTGGCTGCTTTTGCTGCGTCCGGTGTGAATGTAGCATTAAGGGAGAGCAAACAGGCCAGATCATGAGAACTGGACCGGTGTCCAAATGAGCGAAAATTAGATGACTGCAATTTATGCCGTTTGGGGTTGACAGAACTTGCACAGGCAGACAGCAAAGCCTTTCCATCCCATATCTGTAGATCACTTCAGGTAGAATTTTTAAAAATTCCAGTTATCACAATCTCAACACTGGTGGAAAGCTCCCTTTAAGTTTTACTTGTTATTTAATTGCTTTGGGGGGGCTCTATTGAAAACACAGTATAGAGTGAAAACAACTCAGCATTTACAACAACTGCTATTTGCAATTTCTTATCTAAATACAGAATCATGCTAGATAAACTATTTTCCCCCAAATGATATCATTTAATTTCCTTGTACTTAAACTTCAGATATGTAACAGCAATATCTGAGAAAGCACTGACATAAACTGCTCCATCTGTGCCAGGTCTTTGCCAAACATCTTGCGTGCTGTGGGGCAGCAGGGTGTGGCCGGCCCCCAGGCCACTAGAGAAGAGCCCTCTTGCCTCAAGGCTCTCAGCAAGCACAGCGGTGCCATGAATGTTCGCAGTTCATGGCAGCAGAGACAGTGTGGCCCTCAATTTGATTTGTTTTCTCACACATGTGGTAGATCCAGTGAAATCTTATTTTAATAATTTCTTAATGACAACCAGATACCGGGTAGCATGTGATCAAGCTTCACTTTGCTGCTCCTGGATCATGGTGGTACAATAAGATAAGACAGAAAGAAATAAGGGAGACAAAATTTAAATTTCCCATCCAATAAAAATTATTTTTAACATTGGTCAAATAGTAGCTTTTAGTTGAAAATAAAGTTTTTTTTTCATATAATTGATTTTGATATTTGATGCTCCCACATATTGTCACAATCTTCTGTGCTTCTAGCGATTTATTTCACTCTAGGGTTCCTTCCCACATAATGCTTACAGCAACAGCTGCAATCTGTAATCAACTTACTGAACAATTTCCTCAGCACATTGATTTTGAAAGATACATTTTTTTTTTTTTGTTATATTTTACTCTCTTGGCCTCTCAGATATTTTATTTTACTACAGATAAGAACAGTGACATTTAGAATAAATGCTGCAAACTTTATAAATAGCCCGTAATGGAGACCTAAACTAACTTTTAATGTGACGGGATTACGTATCAGGTTTACTTACTATAAACATTCTACCTGGTGATCTAGAAATTTTCTTGGCTAGCAAAAGCATTAACCTTGAATATGCTGTTTTTAAAGATCTCATCTGACCTCTGTTTGAAAGAACAAAGACAATAACACAGAGGACAAGAATCTATATTCCATCTATCTATCCATCAGGAGAGTTGGCAAACCAGCAACGGGATTTTCATTCTCTTCCCCACGTGGATTTTTAAGTCATTTTCTCCCCTGAGCCGAGTAAATCCTTAATGTACTTTGGCCTTAGGATTTAAAAACCCAGCTTCATTAAAAAGGGGTTTAGCTCAGCTTTTAGTGTGCTTGAAAATAACCAGATGTTGCCTTTTTTTATGTTGTTCTTAATTAAGATGATAAAACTTCCAAAGTTGAGTAGGAAAGTGAAGATATACAGTGGCTTGCAATAATATCCAAACCCCTTTAGACCTTACTTCCACAAACTTTAATGTATTTAATCAGAGTTGTATTTAAACTACTTATAAAATGCAGTACATATTATTAAAGTGGGTGTTAAAGGATGCATGTTATAAGATTTTTACAAATGGCAATTTTTACAGCATGCATTTTGATACAGCCACCATTCATGGTCATTAGAAGTTTTAAGGCATGCTTATTAGTAAATCAAACACATGTAGGTTTTGACTACAGGGTCCAGAGGAGGGTTCCTCAATTACGTTCCTCTAGTTCTGGTGCCCTGCACCTTATCGATGCATCTCTGATTCCACACTTGAATGAATCAGATGGCTGAATTACCTCTGCAGGATGAACTCTAGTTCCTCAGAGTCCTGCTGATGACCTCATTATTTCACTCATGCATGTTGCAGCAGAGGCATCTAAAAAGAGCAGGGCAACTGTTCTAGAGGACTGAAACTGAGCAATCCTTGCCTAGAGCATTCTTAAGTCTTCGATCTGAAAATAGAAAGAGAATTGAACAACTTAAAAAAAACAATGTAAATGTTTAACTAATCTAACAGGCTGAGTGCCCTAGAAACACCAGAGGACCTGCAGATACAAAAAATTTGTTGAGGGGAAAACTAGTTGACATTTTCAACAAGTTATGTATATGACTAGCCTCGTGAGAACATCCTGATCTCGCGAGCTTTCAAGGTTTCAATCGCAAATCAGTCTGGAGACTCTCCGTTGAAGAAAATTTGGAGCCGTTCACCAAACGAACGTCCAATCAGCGTTGGCTTTGAGGCGGGTTGAGGTGTGACGCAACGAGAAGCGCGACAGTTCAGTCTAAAGAACATGGCGGCTTCAGCCGATGAAACTAGCGTTAGCGTGGCTATCGAGCAAGTTTTATCGGAACTACAGAGTATTTCTTCACTGAAAGAAGAGCAAAACACTGCTCTGGAGGCTTTTCTCAGAGGAAAAGATGTTTTTGCTCTTCTCCCGACTGGTTTCGGCAAGAGTTTGATCTATCAATTAGCTCCTCTTCGTCATCGCTCTGTTAGTAAGTCATATACTTTGTTGATCTGATTGGTTTATTTGGCCCGTCTATCACCAACATAGGCCAGTCAGCTAACCAGTATTTTCGCCCCTTCCCAAAATTACTTCAACGGAAGGTTTCCAGATGGATATGCAGAGCAAATCCATCTGGAGGAGTCAGGTTAGTATATGACAGAGCAAGGATGTGCTGGGAAGCGTTCCTACACACATTTTAACCTAAAGGTCTTCATGCACAATGCAGACTATTCCATGACAATACAGAACATAACAACGGTATCATGCTATGGGCTGGGGGGGTGTTTTTCATTAGGGACAAGAAAAGTAGTCTAAGTGAATGGGAAGATGGATAGGCCTAAAAATAACAGATTGCAAAAGAAAAGTTTAAAAGTCATTCTAACAAAATATTGTCTCTTTCTGGAGCTAAATTGGATTGGAGTTGGCCCGGAGCCCGTTTGCCTGGCTGTGTGTTTCCTGGCCGCCTGTGGAGCTGGTTGACCAATTCCTTTTGTATATCTGTATATTTCTTTATGTCTGCTTATGTGTCCTTGTGGTTTCTTCCTGTTAAAAGGGAGTTTTTCCTCTCCACTGTCGCTACAAGCATGCTTAGTGTGAATTGGCACTATAGAAATAAACCGAACTGAGATAGGTCAGCCCTGATTGAGTCCAGCATGCACTGGGAACAGGTCAGGCTTAATCAGGCAATGAGGACTAGTCTCCTGCTTAACTTGCACTTTGCACAGCACCCCACAAAACTTACAACATGTGACCAAACACCCATTCACTAACTGCTTTTGTGTGAAAAGTGCAGGTGTTATGAAATGTAGCAGCTTTTCCAAGTGAAGAACCAAATGAACTGGCTGTTGATGTGAACCTAATACCCGCTCCTTGGAAAACTGCTTACTTGAAGAACAAAGTCAATAAAGAGGAGTAAAATACAAAGTTCAAAAGAGAAAATAGAGTCTAGAAGGTTTAAAGATTAAGAAAGAGGTTCTGTTCTTTAACATGTGAGACTTTTTTTTACTTTTGCACTAGATGTGACAAGACATAAAAGCTTAGGAATATAAAGAAAACGTTGAGTTTTTACATTCCTTTTTCAGTCCAAATGCAAACATCCTTTTTCCCAGAACTCTCAGCAAACATCAGAAGATGAAGAAAGAAGGGGAAAAAAAAGGCTGCAGTGTTGGACCAAAGTAGGGCAATGTGTGCAACTGGGAGTAAATGTGTTCTTAGTCTTTTCCACTCTGAAGTGTTTACACAGTAGATAAAGTGGAGCAGAAAGGCACATCTATCAAAAAGTACTCAGCCAGATTTGTAGCCAAGGAAGTTTGATCAGAAATATCCATGACAACAATCCACAGCCGAAATCCCGCTCCCATAATAATTAGATGTTTGATGGAACATGTGATACATGATTCCTTTCTTAAAAGCTTATCTTATTAGTGGAGAGGTTTTCCTCATTTAGGTCCATCCTTTCTCACAACATCTCTATCCTCATTCTGTCAGTCATGCCTGAGTCCAGGTTTGTGATTTTCCTACAAGTTTCTAAGAACATGAATTTCCAAATAAGTTTTTAAGACATTACAAATCTTTCCAGCAGGATTCTCAAGATGCATAAAAAAATAGAGTATGTTCTTTTCTTACCTGCTCCTGTCCTGTTTTTGATACTCATTTCTATCTCAGCCAAAAGTTAAACTTGCTGTAAAGTAACATTTAGAACAAGATATTTCAATAAGTTCAAGGAAAATTGATTTAAAATGAAGTAAAAATAGGATATTTAACATGATCAATCAGAAAAAAGAAACTAATTAACCTTTTTTTTTTCATAAGACTTACCTCTGGTAGGGAAGACAGTGGAAATAAGATTTTTTGGGGAGGTTCTTCAGAGACACTCCAATTTCACACTATCATATTAAAGTGTCCATCTGTCTGCAGATGGATGAGTGATACTCCTGCAAGGTGCAAGGTGGTCTGCAATTCCCATGAATAATTTGAGTGTGTCACTGTGGGCGGTCCTTTCTAAAGGAGATTGTCCTGCAGGAGGCTGGGTAATGATAGACATGCCGGGTTTCTCTCTCATCCGATCCTCCAACTGATGAGCTAAGAGATAATGTGAATCTCAGAGGTTGGTGAAGTGACTGGTCTCCACTCTTATTTTTAAATCATCATATACACCCTCTTTCTTGACCCAAAAATTTAGATTACATAATATGTAGTAAAGTCAAACATATAAATATTTTAGATATTTGATACTACAAGACAATTAATATAATTGTGATTGCAAAAAAAAAAGAAAACTAAACACTCGTTTTTAAGAAACATCATTTCCACACCCCTGCAGGATATCAATCCTGCTAATATGGCAGCTGCAGTAACGTAGGCTAAGAATTGACTTTATTGGAACATGAAGGGGAGGGGGGGATGACACAGAGGGCAAGGCTTCAAGATAATGTGAAGAAATGAGATCAGAAAACAATCTTAACCTAATTGAAGCAACATCTAGTTCTAAACTGTTCTCATTACCAGCCTGACACACACTGGCAGACAGTATCTAACAATAATTTTACTTTGTGGATCTCAAAATGGAGAATTTATCTCTGCATTTAACCCATCCCTTTGGGGAGCAGTGGGCTGCCACCGTGTGGCGCCAGGGAGCAGTTAGGGAGTGGCAGTTTGACCTGAGTGAAGTTGGCCCTAGCCTGACGTAGTCCTACTCAATTCTAGTCAGAATATGAGTCTGATGCTGCTCCATAGAGCTGTGATTATGGGGTTGGATTTTCGTCCTTAAGGTAAGATGTGGTGTAGCTGTATCGCTGAGACTTGTCCCGCGGAGGTCGCTCTTCTGTGTTGGGCCATGTGTCTGTGTTACTTTAATACTGCAACAATTCTCTATTTAGGTGTCTTGTATGGTTTGACTAAGAGTCTTGCATATTTTCCGATTCATGTACAAAAATTTGTATGTTTGTAATTTCAATGTGTTATTGTTTTTTAACAGGCGTCATGCAGCTAGTCATAAACAAATGGTAATTTTGAGCATCACAATTTTTATATTACCATATTTAATAAGTGTTTGTATACAAGTTAATGTGTAGACCCTTATCACCAAAACAAGTTCCTTGTGTGTTAAAAACAGTACTTGGCCATAAAAAAAGAAGCTGATTCTTACTGGTCTAAACATTTATCACAGAAACAACAACATGACCAAACCACCTAACTGATGTTATATGTTAAAAGAACCTGAAAGGCTTTTTTTTAAGGTTTCTTAATGCAGATTAGAGTTTTGTGAGCGTCCATAGTTTTAAAGAGCTGATAAATGAGTAACTTTTAAGGAGGATCAATGGTTTCCGTGGTGTAGTAGTTATCACGTTCGCCTCACACGCGAAAGGTCCCTGGTTCGAAACCGGGTGGAAACACCAATTTGTTAAAGTGAGGAGGATTTGTCCCCTTGGAAGTAAAGGCTGTAGCGCCCCGGGGGCCTCCTCATCGGTTCTTTTCCTGGGAGCAAGTTATTTACTACTCTTAACTCAAACTCGGTAAAACCATATAAAAAAGGACTATAAAAACAGGAGTAAAAAAGTAACAGAGTTTATTCCAGATCAGGTCGTTACAGGACAGAGAAAAATGCTTAGAGCTATGCACAGCTGTGGTCTCAAAAATCACGTCCGCAAGCGTCCGGCAAAGTTTGAGCCCTGAACAACATCATCTCCTGCTTCTTATACCTTCTGAGTCTGTGTTGCATCATGTGGATGCTTAGCTGTCCGTATCAGAAACTGACACGCCATCCATGTCTTGAACTCCATGCAGGTTGCCTCTCTGTCTCAGGGTTACAGATACAGTAGCTCTCCTATCAGACCGGCTCCAAGATGTGCCCATATCCTGTGTTTTCTTAAAGACACGAAGGCTGTCCCGATTAGATGACCTCCGTACACACAGTGACATCCACAATGTGAAGGAAGGCCTTCTGCTCTGTCTAATCTGACTAACAAAATAACAAGGCACATGATGTATAAATAATAAAACCTAACAGTCCTTTGTTAAAAAAAAAACAATATCACCCTGTTTTTTTGTATTATATTGAAATAAATGTAGTGACTTTTATTCTGGCCTTTTCCTCCCAAAAGGCTTGAAGTTGGTGTGTGACTGACGGCTATGGACAGCTTGGTTAGACACACCAAACTCTGGGGATGCCAGTAAGAATGAAACTGAGATGAGAGTGCCAGAGAAAGCAACGGCACACAATGGAGGGACGACGATGTGAATTTTTGTAATGAAAAGAGAAATTTAAAACTAAGCACAGTAATAAGAAAAACATATTTGCTCAAAGAAATTTACAGTTTAGTTATGTTTTCTCTTTTAGGCAGCCTAAGTTAGTTCATATCAAACCCATTTTTTTATCAAAGAAAAATTCAATAGAATGCACCTTATTGTTTGTCCCAGTTGGTGGTAGAAATATGGCTTTGACAGGGATTTTAAATAAGCATTCAATGACTCAATACAACACCTTAAGATGTATATAAAAGATGTTCAGCATCATTAATAGCAGCTGTTAAGCAGCAACAGTGACTGAGCAGCAGGTGCATTTAAGGGAGAAAAAAGCACAGACCAGGCTAATCAGCAGATAGGGAGCAGGTGTGAACAGAGGGGTCTAGAAGGGAACTAGGGAAAAGGTGCCAAGATCAGGACACTAACTTCTATAATTCAACTATTCTAGAGCAGGGGTCACCAACATTTTAAAGGCTGAGGGCTCCTTCATTCCTGACTCATAGGAAGGGCTACTAATACAGAGCTGCTAGCTGGAGGGGTCAGAGTTCACCTAAAATTTATATATAAACATATTTTTAATGTTTACTTTCATTTAAATTTTTCTTTTAGATGTTGTCATTTTAAAATATCCATAAATGCTTAAATGCCCTGTTCGATTTCTATGATGAAATGCTGCACAAATAATTAAAAAAGAAGAGCAACAGAATACAATAAAATTTAAATCTTAACCCACTGGTGAAGATTCTGAGGGCGGTAATGTGGTCCATGTTGGTAATCCCTGTTCTAGCCTCTTAACATCCACCTCATTTCGGGAAATTCTCACCTATCTTACACACCCAAGTGGAAAAGCAAAGAACTTATTAACTGTAAGCCCAAATTACATATGTGATGCATTGTTTGAAAGCTAACACCTTCTTATTTCTAAATATATATGAATATTGGGTGAGTAAAACACAGCACAAGCCGCATCAGTTCAAACAAGACAAAGTTATTTTATTTTAATTCACAAAAATAATAGGTCTTTTTTCAACAGCAGTAATAAAGACATGCTTGCTTGTTGTTGCTGCTTTGTCATGTTTATATAATTGACATGCTGTTATGTCTGTGTTAATTGTGCTTTGGTGATCACTATGTCCATAAAATGAACTAGGTGGTTGAATTGTGGAGAATCTAAGCTTTCCAACAATGTCTACCAAGATAGCCAACAATTCTACCTAAGTAAAGTAACAAAGTATTTGTAGCTACTTCATTACTTGACACCTCTGTTCAGTGCACATAAATCCAAATCTGGGTGCACATTCTAAAGAAACACACCTGAAAACAATTTGTGGTATATATATATATATATATATATATATATATACCACAATTAACCTAACTAACCTGTTAGGTTAATTGGCTTCTCTAAATTCTCCTTACTGCGTCGGATGTAGGAGTTTACCCTGAAATCGAAGGATTGACGGTTCAAGCCCTGGCTCTGACTTTCAGTGTCGTTGTGTCCTTGGGCAAGACACTTCGACATAAACTGCATTGTCTACTGATGGTGGTCAGAGGGTTCAGTGGCGCCAATGTATGGCAGCCCCGCTTCTGTCAGTGAGCCCCAGGGCAGCTGTGGCTACAATGTAGCTTGCCACCATCAGTGTGTGAGTGAATGGGTGAATAAATGTAGTGTAAAGCGCTTTGGTGAAGTCTCCTGACTTGTATAAAGGTGCTATATAAGTACAGGACATTTACCATTTAGGTGTAAGTGTGTGCATGAATGGTTGTTTGTCCTCTTTGTCTCTGTGTTGCCCTGTGATAGACTGGTGACCTATCCAGGGTGGACCCCGCCTCTCGCCCATTGACAGCTGGAGATAGGCACCAGCACCCCTCGCCACCCCGCTCGGGATTAAGCGTGTTAGAAGATGGATGGATGGATGTACAGTATAGACTTGAAAATGTATCCATGAATTACACAAATAAATGATTTAAATGTTAAATATGGGTCAAAAATGGAAAAGGCTTCATGCCTCAGTTTATCATAAATCCAAAATAATCTACGACAGATTAGTTTACTAAATTAAATTTGCTGTAGCCTTAACACTGCCATCCTTGACCATTTCCAACCTTGAAAGGTGTGTGCTGCTCTTCCCAGATCAGCAGATTTCTTATTGTTTTGTTAATACCATCTGTTAACAACTGTATTTTTCCTGTCTGCTCTTAAAGGCATGAATTTCTGCACAAAAAAAAATAAAAATAAAAATCAGCAATTAATTGATTCCCTGCCTAAATCCGTTAATAGGATCAAAATAATACTGTCATTTTTTCTAGAAATCATGGATACAGTGAACAATAGGTAAAAGGTGGCTGGATGTTCTTGTAAATATTACGTCTACATCTTATTCTGGGAGTGTCATTAATAAGACTTATTATTGTGGCAACCGGATATATTTCTCTGACGTTCCACACAAGCACCTTGGTTAAACTGTGCTTTTCTTTCCTCTGTTGGCTGCGGTTGCTATTGGTAACCATTAAATAACATTGATCAGGTGCCTCATTTAAATACACCGTGACATTCATGTGGAGCACTGCATGGACCATTTACAGTAACAGCCATTCTAAATGGCCCTTTCCAGTTAAACACCAGCCGAATGGCAGCCAACTTCCAGCTACTGGAGTGACCCCCTTCTACACCTGGCCATGCATACTTCTTTACTCTGACTCCAACCTTTCACTGAATTACAGGGTCTGACCAGGAGAAGGAGAATCTCTTTAGATCTTAATGTTCACAAATCATGACAAATGTTTAAAAATGAATTGTAGGGGACCAGCAAAGGACCAGCCAAGGAAAGTGGGGATATTCTGATTCTGGCTACTACTGTATGGTTAAATGTGGGCTTGATGTGGGCCGAACAGCAGATGGAGCTTTGGATGCAAACCTTCTGTCAAGAGTTTGATCTATAAAGGAAATTGCATAGAACGTTGTGCATGCATCCATCTTGTGCATTCATCTACTGTTTACTAGCATTTATTTTGTATTTGAAAGCCCATTTTTTCTCTACTTTTTAACATTACTGTAGCTGTGCGTTTACAGTATGTATTGGCTGTGGCACTGCAGCCTTTACACTAACAGCCATTAAGGCTACGTCCACACTGAGCCTGAAGTGACCCAAATTGATTCTATGCGACCTGGATCTGATCTTTTCACGATAGTCTGAACAACACACTTCCACAGATTTTTCAAACGCTACCCAGGCCACGTGGTTCTCTGTTCCTGAATCCGATACATTTCGGACCTGTATCTGAACGGCCAAGTTGCATTCATCCGACCTGTACGCCATTAATACTCAACAAAGGTCACTATTCTGTGTCTTGCTACGGAGAGACGCAATAAAAACAACCATGGCAGACGATGATGTGGACAGAAGTCTTTATTTTCAACCTTCTTGAAAAGATTGTGTTGATAAGCTTGGAAAAGAAATTAAAGATAACTAGATCCGCTCCAGCACAACCATGCGTAATTCCGTAAACCCAGAGGACACTCGCCACTTGTAACGTCATTGCGTTGATACTACTCTGTGTTCATTTGTGGAGTCGATTTTCAGCCTAAACCAACCTTTCGTCTGTGCATTTCATTTCTTTGAACATACACTACACAACAAAATCAAATTAAAGTAAATAAATAATAAAATGTCAGAAAATTTGAAGAAATAATATTTTAAAACTTTTAAAGATTAAAATAAATCTCCCTGGAAGCCCATTATAGCAAGATTATTCATGGTTTAACACTTGAAACAGTGTTTTATTAAAACACTTGGATATTTCAACACACATTGTTTGGTTTCATCACTCTCATGTTATCAGTCTATCCTTGCAACATAATTTTTCTGGTCTTCTCATCTAGTTGCCTGACATGCAAATCAGAAAAATGTCGTTCCTAAGACTGATGTCAAGCCTTGGCCTCTAATCACCTTGTTTCTATTCTTCTCCTGCTCCCCCTCATCTCATTGTCAACGACACAGCTTTTTAATCCAGCATGCTCTCTGGTCACAATCACTCATGAGTGTCCTGGAAATCCACCCTCTCTCTTTTTAAAATCCATGCAAATCACAACATCTGAGAGCAGTGGAGCTTTTGCTCAGACAGAATTATGCACATATAGAAATCGGACAAGAGGAATGGGCTAAGAGAAGGTTTTGGTGACGATGGAGGTGGCAGTTGAACTCTGAGCTTATTTTTTTGTCATGCTTCTCTTCAAAAGATCCAGCTCGTACTTTTAAGTTTGTAAAAGTTTGCTTCGTTTGGCAATGTCAGGCAGTTCCGGGAATTTTAAAGGGATAAAATATTGTTACTGTGATCAAAAAGGTTGCCTAAGTGTTGGGTTATAGAAGGAATGTGAGTGTGGGCGTAGATGTACATGACTGCCTGAGAGGAGGAGCCTGGTGGGGCAGCTGGTGTTTGCAAAAGCAACTGTTCAACACCCAAATTTTGGATGCAAGACAGCAGCGAACTAACATCACACAGTCATATATTCTTGCCTTTAAATTATATGACTGCAAAGACACAAACATAGATTTTATGTGAATGTCAAGTTCACATCTATACTAAAGGTTGTCTGTTCCTAAAGTATCACCACTTTAATTATATGTTTGTTTGTATTCCAAATGACAAAATGTATCACATTTAAAGATTTTCCTTGTTTACAAAGATTTAGATCAAGGCTTAAATTCTAGTCCTTGTCTTACGGGTCCGGTGCCCCTCTTAGCCTATGTTCACAGTGCAGGTCTTAATGATCAAATCAACATTTTTTCCCAGGAATCAGATTTTTTTGTGGTCTTTCCCATTACCTTTAAAGGAAAAGTCCGGTCATATTCAGGACACAAAATTCTGAAAGTACTTTAAATATTAAATTATTCCATCCTGTTCAATAAATGATAAATGTTTTTAATTCAGAGTAATTTTCATGTGAATGTGTTTTACTGGAGGCATCCATGTTTGTCAAAGAACACTACTGCCACCTACTGGTTTGTGACGTCACGGTGCGGTATCGGCTGTTGATCAAGTCCCAGTGCTGTATCTGGTGTTTGTCACAACGCACTATTATCCAAGTCATCTTGAAAACATTCTTCTTCCAAATTTTGGCTACATATTACGGGTTTTTTCTCTGGCCAGAAGTTCGATGGCAAATCCTCCCTCTTCAAGTTGGCGATCCAACGACCAACCCGTCCGTGGAGGATCAGGAATCAGAAAGGTGGAATAACTCTTTTTTTTCACTTTTACCCGATGTATTCCAGCATCCAGCTGCCATGCACGTGGGCATTGTCATGTTCACTATAGCTCTGGTGAATTTCAATGGTGAAGTCCTCTGGAAATCTTCAATAATTGTTGTTGATTGCAGATGTGTCTAGTAGTTCCCATTGATTTAGCTTGTAAAGCGGGGAGAATGGCGCTAGGCTTACCGCACCGTGACGTCACTGCCGGAAGATGGCAGGCAGAAATGGCAAAAGTACTCACTTTCCATATTTGAGTAAAAGTACAGATACTTGTGATAAAAAATACTCTGGTAAAAGTGGAAGTACTGATTAAACTTCTTTACTCAAGTAAAAGTAACAAAGTACAGGCTTGTAAATTTACTTAAAGTATAAAAGTAAAAGTAGAAACCACTTTTTTCATGCCGTTGCCTACATTTTAAATGGATGTCTGCCAATAGGACTAGATCTCCGTTGTGTTCATTTTCAATCATCTCGTCGTCCATGCTACTATGCTAACGCCACCGCCACCAAGCTGCAATGATTTGCCACAAATGAATACCGCCGAATCTGTCGATTAATCTTGTAGTGGTGCGTCAAATGCAACGTAGATTCCCATCCAATTAGATTGAATTTGGTAATGATGACATCAAAAATAATAACGGTAACTCCATTGAAATGATTCAAAACTAAAGTAACGAGCCAATTTTTTAAAATGTAAGGAGTATAAAGTACAGATATTTGTGTAAAAATCTAAGGAGTAGAAGTAAAAAGTCGCCATAAAAATAAGTAGTAAAGTAAAGTAAAAATATCAGAAAAATCTACTTGAGTACAGTAACAAAGTATTTGTACTTCGTTACTTCCCATCTCTGATGGCAGGAGGGAGGGGTTACTATATTTGGGCAAAAATGGCAGCTCCCAGAATGAGTGATCGCAACTAAAATGGTTATTTTTCTGTTTTTACTCATTAACGCTAAATTAATTAGCACACCGCAAACGTATTACTTTTAGGTATAAATAATGATCCATTGATTATTCTTTGCTGACTGGACTTTTCCTTTAAATGTGGCCTATATCTGACTCTAGTGTGAATTCTGTGACTCCAAACAAACCCACATGTTCATAAAAATAAAAAACATCATCAAATGCAACAAATATTGTAAACGTGGAGAAACAGGTGTCATAATTTAAATGCACAATAGAAGCCTTTATTGTTTCAGCAGATGCTCTGCAGGAAACGTATGAAAGAGTGAAAGTGTTGGCATTTTAGGGGGAACTGACTGCAAATTTTAGAGTGTCCAGAAAGGCGCCTTTTTAAATAAAATGTATTATTAATATTATTATTAAACAATGAAACATAAAAAAATAATACTTTACCCATGATAGGAGTTCAGGAGGAAGGAAAACTGATTTTTTTAGCCTCACAACAAAATAAGAAAGGCCAGGAGCTTATCCCCCACAAAAATAAATAAAAACACTACAAACTTCAGCTCAATTCAATTTCAATTCAGTTCATTTCTATAATTCAAATTATGTCATCTCAAGGCACTTTCCAGTTCATCCAGTCAGATTGATTTAAAGTTTTCTATCTAAGGAAAACCAGCTGATTGCATCGACTCATTGACTCTTCAGCAATCCCTCACACTAAGCATGCTTGTAGCGACAGTGGAGAGGAAAAACTCCCTTTGAACAGGAAGAAACCTCCAGCAGAACCAGGCTCAGTGTGAGCGGCAATCTGCTGAGGCCCACTGGGGTTCAAGGAGACAGAAGCAGACATAGAAAAAGAAGCATAGATACAAAAGGCAACTGTCAACCAGCTCCACAGGCGGCCCCGTCCAGGAAACACACAGCCAGGCAGACGAGCTCCGAGCCAGCTCCCATGTAAGAGGATGAAGAGAGCACATCCAGTTAGTCACAGTCAGAGAAACAGGACTACACTGGAAAACAGGCCAATCTCGAACATCTAGAAACAAAGGTGTTGATGGCAGCAGCACAGCTGATATTTCTCTCCAGGATCACCAAGATCATCTCACTTCAGGAAAACATAAAACATATGTAGAAAAATAGTGGATCTGTTTGAGCTTAAAAAAAACACAAAACACCGGGGGGGCAGACAGTGCAGGTAAGCGCACCTAATTACTCTCCCCATCTCATGTAAAAAAACAACAAACTTCACAGCAACATGAGAATCACCTCTCACTGCCTCTTCCAGTATCCATACGAACCATCCGACACTTTTTTGGCTCCATTTTCCTTTTCTTTAAATGTACTTCACATTAAATTTTTTAATATAGGCCTATAAAAATAATCTATCTGTTCTTCTTTAAGAGATGCTGCACAGCCTTATGAAGTAGGGCTTCACTTTGTAGCCATAGATTTGTAGTTTCTAATAACTTCCTAATCATTTCCCATTAAAATGTGGTAAATTGTTTCAATTCATGGAGAACAAAGACAAGTGAAAAAAATCTGCACATATCGAGATCTCAGCCTGCATAATGGGAGTCTTTCTATACGCAATGCAGTCAATGTGAAAAAAAAATCGAAGATTAAAAAGTTGCAAGCAAATTTTATGACCCGGGGTTTATATCGCTAACAAGCAAAAGAACAAAAACGTAATCCAAAACAATGACAAGATCTTGTCTGTCACATATAGTGAACTGACAGGGAGAACATATGCCAGTCTGAAAAGCTCCTGATTAAAAAGTATTTTTCACATGTCTTTGTATAAGATACAAGAAATCTCATCTGGCTGTTTATCTATTTTTCACATCCAATTTACATTCATTTTATTTTTTACTTGCTCTGTTTTATTATTTGCAGTGGATTTTAATCCATGCAATGTTTCATTAGTCCTATAAAACTACAGACCTGTAACAACATAGATCAGGCATCCCCAAACTCGGTCCTCAAGGCCCCCTGTCCTGCAGGTTTTAGAGGTTTCTCTGCTTCAGCACAGCTGGTTATAATGATTGCAGTAGACCAAAAGCCTGTTAATCAGCTTTCAATTAAAATCAGCTGTGCTGGAGCGAGGAAACCCTTTAAAACCTGCAGGACAGGGGGCCTTGAGGACCGAGCTTGGGGATGCCTGACACAGAGAAAATGATGCAAAAGTTGTGATTCTGAAGACAGATCAAATCTCATAGCACAAGATGAATCTCCAGCAGTTTTAACACAGAGTGGTGAGAAGGAGCCGTTTCTGCTCATCTTAAAGAGAGTAAGGACCAATCTCATTCTGACACTGTCAGGAAGAAATTCACTTGGCCGGTAAGGGTAGGACACAGTCCCTGTCAGGGGATGTGCAGTGAGGAGACGACACTTGTCGACAGTAGCCACTATATCCAGCCTGGTATTGAAATTCTGACAGCAGTGGAAATGAAGGGTAGAAAGTCAACAGCAAAGGTTCAGTGGAGCATCTTGGCAGGTCTGGAAAAAGGTGTAATCATTACAGGTGGTACAGCAGGGGAAATAAACACCCCTTAGCTTCACTAAGCAGTTGTCGAGGGTTTGACCATTCACCACTCAAATGGTGACCTTGTCAAGTGGCTGCAACCCCTGGAAAAGGTTCAGCTGGTCGAAGCACTATTTAGAGGCTGGATGTTTGCTTAAACTGAGAGAGACAAGATGGTCGGAGTCATTTCTGAGCCGACCAGACAAACAGCTGAGCGCTTCATTACGTTCAACTGCAAGAAAAACCAAAGCCAGGAGAGGCTCCTACATTAGTCTGATTTCTGGTTAATGTTCCTGAATGAATACAAAGTTTTCAGCATGCGCACATGCGCGATCCCGACGCTACGGAAGCCGGCGGACCAAACCAGCGCATTCAGCTCGGCAAAGAACTCATGCTCTTCCTCAACACTGAAGTCCTCAGACATTTTTCTTTCGTTGTTTCTTTCTTTGCACAGGTAAACAGCACATTTCTTCTTCTACGCTTGCATTATTGGAAGAGCAGACGCTGAATGCGCTGGTTTGGTCTGCCGGCTTCCGTAGCGTCGTGATCGCGCATGTGCGCGCTTTCAGGAAATCCTATACACTACTGTTTATGCTCTAAAAACATTCTAAATGACTTTGTTTCGAGTAAATTCTGGATGCTACCCACTCAGGACACTTGGAATACATTGGACGAGCAGTATGGAGGAATATTGACACGTTTTTTGTGGACTTTTATGGACCTTTCTGTCTCGGGCGCCATAGACCTCCATTATTTGAATGTCAGCAGACAGCAAGAAGCCTCCCAGATCTCCAGATGCATTTGAGATATCAAAAAAGTACTCCAGGGTGTTGTTCAGCATGGAGGTGAGTAGAAAATGAAGGCTAATCATGTTTTGGGTGTACTATTCCTTTAAGAGGACCCAAAATGTAGAGGCAGAGAGGCTGAGGTGAATTCTTGTAGTTTGAATGAAAATAGTTAACAAAGGCAGGAATCCAAAAATCCAATTAAAAAAGTAAAGCAAACCAGAACCACGGGGACATCAGAGGAAACCAAACACGAGGAGCCAGGGAGAGACGAGGTATGAAGACAACAACATGAGAAGCCAGCAACGACAAGGAACCAGGAGTGACTGCAGAGGGAGAGTATGGCTCTGTTCGAAAACCTGAGCTGCATCCTCCAAGGACGCGGTCTACCTAGACTGGATCCTTCAAAGTCCTTGAAAATAAGGAGGCCGGAAGAGTTTTGGCTGTGAATTCGACCAGGTCTACCCTTCGGCGGGTTTTACTGCCGTATGCTCTGTTGCTTAGCAACCGTGAAAGTTGACACACAAAGCATGAAAAGATTGAATACAGAAGTTTTCAAAACTGTATTTTTATTTATTTATTTTTATTGTTAAGTGAACAAAGACTACACCTAATGAGAATCCAGAGTGGAATAAAGGTTCCAACCACCGGGAGCAGGAACAAATGATAGAAACCTTAGTCACTTAAATAACCTGCTGCTGTCATTCTGCACATCTCTGATGTTGCTGCATTTTTCAAATATCCGTCACTGTAAAAATGTCCATAGCTGCATATTGGTTATTTATTCCTCAGTTTTATATTGTTAAAACACTTTACAGAATTGTATTGTTTATATTTTAACTCTTCCCTATTATGTTATTCTTTATTCTATTGTGTGACCATTTTCAATAATCTTTCTGCTGCTGTAAATTTGCCCATTGTGGGACAATAAAGGGATTTTCTATTCTATTCTATAAAAGGGGTAGAAAGATATAAGTAAATCTAAACAATGAATTTATAAAAAATATATCTGCAAAATCTCTAATATTCAACAACAAAAAATACGTAGTTAAGCATATTGTGCAAAACAGCAATAAAAAGATAAAAATCCTATCAGATTTATAGTCCCCACCCTGCAGATATATTAGAATCTTTCCTTAAATTCCAGCCAAACCCATTTAATCAGTAACAGATAAAAACCTTTAGATAAATCAAACATTACCGCCACATATCTGACTCTATAACCATTAAAACAACTATTTTTATTAATTTCAGACGGAACTATTCACAGACTGGATTATATTAAACTGAACTTCCAATTTTCACAACTGTTCGGCACCGAGTAACCTTTCCTCTGATCACAGCTTGCTTGGTCTCGCAATGAATCCTGGGATATCCAAAGTTAGAGAGGATCTATGGACCCGTCCTTCAAATCAGGCAAAAAGAAGGACGCATCTTAAGACCGCATAACGAGGACTCTTGGAATCCGACCAGACCTCAGCGCCGCGCTATGACGTCATCGGCCTTCGAATCTGGCCTTCTAAGGACGCGTCCTAGGATTTCGAATAGAGCATATATGTAGCTGACTGAGACAAAGGGAGGGCTAACAAGCTGACAAGGAGCAGGTGAGAGGAGACAACGAGGGAGCCAAGGGGAAAGGAAAACACACAAGAGGGCAACAGAGGACAACAGAAAAACCTGAGAACTAACATAAATCAAAAACTACAACAAAAGAAGAATTAAACCAATAAAACTAGGAAACATGGAGCAAACTAAAGCACAATATAACCAAAATCATGACAAATAATAATACGTTTCATTAATCTTACAATTACGATTAAAGTCACTGGTCACAACAGTTCATATTAGTATGCAAGATGGGTACAGAACGTTAAGGAATAAGGAGGAATATGCAAAACAAAAAGGATAGCAAATTGTCATGTTTGTGAAAAGTTAACCAGACAAAAATATATAAATAATTAAAATGATGACCATGTTTAACAAATAAAAAAAATCGTCGGATAGGGAATTGATATGACAGTGCTGTTGCAAAGTACTGCTCTTTTTACAGCGCCAGCATAATCACTATAGTGTTGGTGACTTCTGAAATCAAAGATTTTTATGAAAAAATTTAAACTTACTCATTTTAATTAGGGATGCACAATATAATCGGCCCCCTATTAAAACTGAATATCGGACATCGGCCACCCAACCGATATTTAACCCGATATTTGATCAGCTTCTGAGTTTCTAAAGTCTAAAAAAAAAAAACAAAAAAAAAATACTACTTCTTCTTCTTCCTCAAAAACTTCTTTTTTACAGACTTAAAAACTTCTAAAGACGAGGGAAAAAATATTGATACATTAAAATATCCCAATATCTTCATATGCTGATATATTGCCATTTAAAAACACCATATCAATCTCTTTTACTAATGAAATATTGCTATATGTCATCGTTATGCTACGAAATCCCCCGAAAATTCACCAAATGTTGCCATATTTTTATATGTTGATATATTGATGCGGTATCGATCTATTTTACTAACATAATCTCACAAGAATTTGCAAAATATCACGAGAGTTTCTAACAGAACGATGAAATTTCACGAGATTTTGAAAGTAAAATAGATCGATACCGCGTTTTTAAAAATCTATTTGATATCAGCATATGAAAATATATTTGAGTATATTATTTTTCAAAGTGTCAGAAATGGATAACAAAACTGCTATTTTCAATGACTACTTATTTTTGTCCAGCTTTAACATCGGTATCGATATCGGTTATCGGCTACATGAGTTTTAAAATATCGGCATATCGGCCAAAATCCCAATATCGTGCATCCCTAATCTTAATAGATGACAGACAAAACTGTTAAGATTTAAAGAACATGTACAAGAAATTAAAAAGTTAAACCAAGGTAAGTTTTTCCAAATTGTAAAAGAAGTACAAATGACCTTTACAACACTGCAGAATTTGAAGCCAACTTTATTACAGTGTTGATTCAGGATTTGTTAAATAAATAATGGAACCTTAACTGGTTGTTATTTTAAACTCAAAACGTTCATTAAGTTATCGAACGTTTTGTAACATGGAATGGTAAATATGTAGGAATCCTGCCAAACTGATGAGGTATCTCTGAGGTGTTTAAGCTGTGGCAGAAAACCTTGGATGCAAAACAGGTAAGAATAATGAGCAAATGTCAATTTCGGGGAAATCTGCTAAATGAGAAAAAAAAAAAGCTTAGGTGCAGGTAAATGTAATTTTTTAAACTATATCCTTAGTATAATGTATGTTGCAAATACATATTATATAAAGAATAAACAAAAAAATCATGTGTTATTCAAGAAAATCAATTCATATGTTTAAAAACACCTGTCAGAGCAATCTTTCAAGCTGTACCTCATGAACACCATGTGTTTGTAATATATTTAAACTGCGTCATGAATGGACATTCTTCAGGTTTGAAGTTAGATCATTTAATATATTGATACACACTGATGCATAATTACAAAAAGCCTTCACCCTATGAACTTTAAAATCCCTTTTTTAACTTTATATCCCTATTAAAACCAGATCCAAAAGCAGAGTAGACCTTGCATCGCCATTTCTACACCTAATATGTGGAACAGCTTGGCCCCTAATAAAAGATTCCTAAAAAATCCCTCCTGAAACGCCATTTATATTCCTTGGATTTAGAAAAGTTCTGACTCTGTAAACCAAGTAGCTTTCCTATTTCTTATTTTTGCCTTTTATTTTTTTTATGTGTTTTATACTAGTGTAATTGTTTGGAAACTGTACAGCATTTTGGTACGGTTATAAGCTGATTTTAAAGGGGTCTCTAAAATCGATATTAACATTAATTGACACTTTATTATGTATTTAATATTACACTGTATTCATCCCAAAGGGAAAGTAAAAGGTATAGTAACTCATATCTTTCTTTTTAAGCAATTGTTGCAGGTCTGTCTTGCACCAGATCTGGAGAAGCCTCTTACTGAAGAGAGTTTGTTGTTGTTTAAAAATCTTCTGAAGAGGATGCTCACTGTTCTCCATTATGTTCTTTACTTTATGAAGAATTATTTTTCCTGAAATAATCTCTAGAGGTTCTCGAGGAGTTCCAACAACAGAGCTGGTCTTCTTTAGCTTGTTGAGCCTTTTGAGGAGTGATTATACTCTCCACAACTGACTGATAGAAGATATGCAGCATCTTGTTGCAAACACTGAAGGACCTAAGATTTCTTATAAAATACAGCCTACTCTGCCCCTTCTTGTTCACAATTAAGTCTCCACTCCAGTTTGTTTTCCAACTTGTTCCTGTTTCTTCTGAAACCTACAATCATCTCCCTGTTTTGTTGATATTAAGGATTGGATGATTTTTTTTCTAGACCATGCCACTATCGGGTCCATCCTTCATGCACCCATTGACTGCAGAGTCATCTGAGGATTTCTACAGTAATCAGGAATCTTTCTAGTACTGGAAATCAGAGTTGTAGAGAGTAAAAAGGAATGTAGAGAGTACCGCCCCCTGTCGTGCTCCTGTGCTGCTGACTGCTTGATTAGACAGCTGATCCTTTAGAAGTGTTAATTTCGTTAACGAAAACTAAACGAAAATATTTTCGTCAACGCACATTTTTCACCGGACGAAAACTAGACGAGACGAGACGAAAATCCCTACTAATAAACAATAACTGGGAGTAAATCAGAAATAATTTTCGTGAACTAATAAAGACGAGACGAAAATGCAGTTCGGTTAATAAAGACTGCCTTATCCCACTGAGATAAGGTTGAAAAGACATGTTTTACACCCAAATGATGCCTACATTTCGTCCAACAATGTCTTTTAGCCGTCTATGATTGGACTAAAGTCCAACATTCAACAACTATTTCTGGACTTAATCAAGACTATGTTGGACTGACCAGATCTGGGCTAAACACCAACGTCTATATAACGTCTGATGTTATGAACAATAATGCACACAAAGACCCACAGACAGACACATTCAATGACAAAAAAACAAAACAATTCCTTGCTTCTTCACCAAAGTACTTGCAAACACACGTGCTTGCAGCACTCTTATCAGCAGTGAGCCAGATAGGTGCTGCATGTCCTCTGAACATCCTGATTCCATCTCCAGGCAAAGTGATTGACAGCTCTGACAGCCGGGCTCCATTTACTCTGCAGATGCATGGACAACCACACACCCAGCACACACAAGACAACTTAACAGCAGAAAGGAGGAAACAGGAAAGAAAAGGGGAGGGAAAAACGGCAGAAGAGAAAGAGAGCCGTTTTTTTTATTTATTGATGAAGAGATAACGATCAAAGAGGGATTAACTGGTACATTTGCAGACATATATGGGATGTAAACAAAGAAGGCTACAAAAGAATTTAATGAAAATTAAATAGAAAAAGATTAAAATTGAGTGCAATAAGCGTAAAAGGGTAATTTTCTCATCAATACATACAGCAACAATACACGTGCATATTGAAACCAGTTCCCCCTGTGATAGACACTTTGAAGAGTGATGAAAGGGCAATTATTGGGATGTTCGCTGTGGAAGGTTGAAGCACGGTGTTAAGTGCCTTTGGGGATTGGTGGGAATATACTAAGCCAGGTGGCGGTACTTTGTCACACACTAACAGACACACATGAGCGCTCATCAGCAGACTAGAGGCAGCCAACGAGTAATCACGCGGCATGACCTTGTTTTCCCTGACTGCTTAGGCTTGTCAGAAACACTCACTGCAACATGCATCACTCTCCTTTCTGACATCTGTCTTTTTAAATGTGTGTGAGGGCTGGAGAGTGTGTGGTCAACAGGAATCTGTGTGTAAAACCTATCACTAACACTGCCTCATGGAATGACAGCCGGTCCATCATTAACCTCACTGTAAGATTCTGTGACATGTCTGCTTCCTGTGGCGGCCATTTTCTCTTTTCCCATGAGAAATTGCCAAGTGATGCGGAGCTAGACTTTAGAAATGGGATTTTTTTTTTATATAAATTACCATATAAACAATTTGATTATTATTATTATTTGATTAGTTATTTTTATTCAAATTTCACAACAACTCTAGACCTCATTGCAAATTTTACAGAAGTATGTAAAGACAATCAACGGCTGAGGAGTGGTTGCCATTTTTGCAGCCACCTTCCTAATAGGAATAAAACCTACTATCAGTGCGGATCTGGAAGCCGTATCCTATTTTTTTTTTCTGAACAAACAGCAAATAGGAATTACTACTCAGTGCTCAGCTCCCAGTGCTCCACATTGCCACAGAGCATATATGGCCGGTATGCTGTGTGATGGAATAGTTTAATGCTCTCCCCGGGGTCTGGAAGATTCCCCACAGCCGATAAATTATTCCAGATCCTTCTGGCAAGTTGCAAGACCTCTTTCTGCAACATATACGCTTCCAGATGAGGCAGAGTGGAAATCAGGACGATAACCTTGCGTCTGTGGGCATCTTTTTGCAAAGTGGACGACCCAGAAGGCCTGGTGGAGGAGTATCTACTGATGTAGACATGAGGAAGAGGTCAAACATGAGTTTGATTCTTCAAACTCAGTGCCTGATGTCTGGATTGTAAAATCATTTATCAACTTTAGACTTTTTGACATAGCTTTATTGTCCTCCGAGATTATTATTTTTTTGTACACATTCTATGCCAGGTCACCATTGCTGATGTTGATGTCCGAAAAATATGAAATAAACAAGAGAATGCTATTTTAGATTTGCCACTTGCTTATGTACAATTTGTTGGGCTTATATTTTCTCCACTTGCTTAATTTCCTCTTGTCCTAGTTCCTCTCTAGTCTACGGAAGAGGATTAGGGCCACTGAAAAAAAAAAAAAAGTTAAATGATTTTTAAATTTTATTTCAGTTTAACATGGGAAAAAAGTCAGAATTCTGACTGAATTCTGACAATAAAAAAGTCAGAATTCTGAGAAAAAAGTCAGAATTCTGAGATTAAAGTCAGAATTCTGAGATTAAAGTCAGAATTCTGACTTTTTTCCCATACTAAACTGAAATAAAATTTAAAAATCAGTTAACTTTTTTTTGTTTCTTTCCCACTGGCCCTAATCCTCTTCCGTACTAGTCACTATCCAGCTTGCTAATTTATACATTGTACAAAGCATATCAAGGAGCAAGGATCAAAGGCGCAGGTAGAAGCCTATTTTACAGGCTGGAGAAACAGATTCAGTGGAAACATTTTAAAAACGATAAGATAACTAAGGATACAAAACCTCTTCTTAAAAAAAATAAGGAAAAGCACTTATAGCAGCCATTTGTTGAAATGTAAATTATGTCATCATTTTTCTGGGCAAAATAAATGACATCAATATATAGGAGGAGCTACGTTTAGATGTATTCGGTATCAGCTATTTTCCATCTAAGTTGATAAATATAACACTTCCTTTCTTCCTTGTTTCCCTCCTTCCTGGTTTCCTTAATCCCTCCTTGCACTTCACCCTCCTGTTATCCATCTTTCTCTCTTATTTCAGCTCTCTCCTCCTCTTTCTTCATCAGGATAACTTCATCCCTGCAATAAATGAGTAAATGCAATACAAACCGTAATCCTCAGATGATTTATATATATCTATAGCGTACCAGGGCCTAAAGACAGAGAAAGGTCACAGAGGTTAGGTTTATTAAGGATCAATGTGTCATGTTTCTCAAAGCCAGCAACAGATTTTGTCTCTTTGGAAAAAAAAGGCTCTGAATTGATCTCTAAGCTCAATCTGAGCGAAGATTCATCGGTTAAGAACATCAACTTGTAGCCAGATACAGTGTGGCGTCTGCGATAAGCTTCAAACACAGAGGGAGGGCCTAATCCAAACTAACTCCTCAGATGCTGAGCTGCACAGCACCAAGAAGATGATTAAGCAAGATTCCTAAAAGATAAATGTTTTCCTTGAAGATTAGCTTCATATAGCTTTAGCTTCCAACCCGATTTTGAGAGCTCTTGAAATATATCATCTGTGGGAGAGATCAGGAAGCTTCATGTGAAATAATTTGTCACAATTATAACGTTTCTAATGGAGCGCTGCACAAAAAGATGTTTGATATTTTCTTTCAGTTTAAAAGTCTGTGCCTAACTATAGAGAAGGGAGAAACAAAATACTTGCCTAATAATACTTTTTGCTGTGTTGGTTATGAGACACTTCCACACTGATGGATAACAGAAACCCATCACACTTAATTTCCTCCCAGATTCAGTTTTGTACCCCGCTGTCTCCGCTGCTGAATCAACATCATGGTGGCTTGAGATAACACAGAGCCGTGGCAAGATTATGTCCTCAAGTGTAATTTTGGTCTGGCTGCAGGAGTGACCGGAACCAGCTGCGAAGCCAGACAGGAGCATGTCAGTGTGTGTTTTTCATCTCTTTCACATTACTAAAACTATACCACATTGTTATTGCCTTTCAGAAAAAAACAAAAAAAGATGGACAAGCTGCAGTCACTGTTTTCCACTTTCAGGGAAACATTCTTCTGCATCCTTCCTGAGCCTGATGGCAATCATTTCCCTGTTGATTAAACTCGTATCTCTATATTGTTTGTTCATTTTTTACTTCTATTATTATTTATTACTTCATAATTTACTGCTTTTGGTGTTTAATTTCCACCTTTAATTTGAGAAAATAAATTCTACCATCTGCATTTTTTGCACTATAGCCACTGTACTGTGCAGTAATAATAATTGCTGTACATGTTACAGTTACACCGTTTACATTGACTATTTGCACTAGTCATCCATCAGGACCACTGTCAGTGTTGTGCCTGAACGCGTTCATTGAGCGAAAGTTCATGAACTTGTTCATATTTCGGGCGAACGTGAACTGAACGTACTGCATTACTGCCTGATGAACGTTATTGTGAACTCGTTCATTCTGGTGTCTGTGAACGGCACGCTCTCAGTTCAGCTCCGTTCAATAGGTTGCCAGATTTCTATAGAGCCCTCCAGGTGAAACCCCGGCTAAATCACACCGTAAATCACACCGTTAATATGTAGCGGGGAAAACACCCAATCTGGCAACACCAGCTACCAGCATCGTAGCCTACAGCCGCGTGCGTCATCAAAACAAAATGCAGCGTGGAAGCCACAGCAGCATGGAGGCGACCGTGGAGGCGACAAAGCAGCAGTATGATCACTTAAAACAGTTTTATGACCAGGTGGTCGGTGAGGATGATGGCAACAATCTTACATTTCTCTGCAAACTTTGCCCGCCGGCTTTCAGTAAAAAAATCCGCACTTCAGTAACCTTAAATTCCTACCTCAGCCTGGTCCCTCAGTTTGTGTTAGTAAAATGTTCTTAAGGGTTTTACTATTCATGTAACTTGTTTGTTAAACCTGCCTGGTATAATTTTCCAGGATTCCTTTTTAGTAAGTACTAAAATGGAATTTAAATGGAAAAAATAATTAAAGCTACAGTGTGTAATAATTACAGGGATATACAGTCAGAAATGTAATATATTATACATAACTATGTTATTTATCATCATCTACGAGCTCAGCCTCTTAACCTTAATATTTGCGTTGCCTTAGAATTCGTTATTTATAATTACATAGGAGCGGGTCTCGCAGCCATGGAGGCAGACATCTTTGCGCTACGGCAGCGCAGAGCCAACAAACTAGCGATTGCGAGATCGCCAAAACGTCACAACGACGTAGAAAAAATGACGGGTATATTTATTATCTTAAGTCTACATGAAATCTATACCCTACACAGACTAATGAAATACTATCTGTAAAATTATCTATGTAAACAAACCTCATCACTTGAGAAGGTAGGTGATGCGGACGTCGTGGAAGACATTTTGTCCCGTAACGCTCGCCGTACTGTTGGGGGGGAGATGTTCATGTTGCTGCAGTCTGCAGTCTGACCGCTAGATGTTGCTAAAAGTTACACACTGTAGCTTTAAAATAAAAAAACATTTGCACCTTAAAGACTACTTTCCTGTTTTTCTTTTAATAATTCCTCATAAAAAAGACCATTCAAGCAGCACATTTTTCCTGATGTTTTTGAGAATATACTGTAGGGGTGAAAGCTGCAGCTGCTACTAGTGTGAAGTGAATGGACAGCAACAAAGCGTTAAAGCAACAATGGGGAAATGCTGTCTTCTCAATGCTAATGTAAACCCTGGTTGGATAAGGATTCAAAACTGGATATGAAGATGAAATCTGACGCACAGTTTCAGAGTTACAACTGATAAAATAATTGCTGTCTGTGGTTCTACAGTAGGCTATGGTGTAATTGAGCAATATATGAAAAAAAAAAAAAGAACTGTGAACTAGTTCATTTTTTGGAACTGTGAACTTAGTTCAAAATTTTGAATTATGAACTATGAACTGAACTAGTTCATTTTAAAATGTGTGAACTGAACTTTGAACTAGTTCACGTAGAAACTTTCCCAACACTGACCAATGTAATGTTACTTCCCATCTGCACATTTGTAATCTTCTTTAGTATTTAAACTAGTTCGTTGTTAGATTTTTAGTTATCCGAGCAGATAACTATATTTATTTTTATTTCTTAGGTTGTTTTTTTTTATGTTATGGTTCATTATATTTTATTATGCACTGTGGGGTTGAGAGGACTGCATTTTCATCTGTGTTGTATGTTTACCATGTAGCACATTTGACAATAAAGTTGAGTTGAGTTCTCTATGAAAAATTGTAAAAAAGGAAAGAAAAGAAAACTGAAAATAGCAGGAAAATGTAGTTGTTGTTTTTTTTTTTTTATCTGGTGTCGTTGTAAAATGCAAGAATATTGGTTCTCATTTATCTAACTGATAACACCACAAGTTCAACCTATGATTTATGTGTTTACTGTCCAGCCTCTGCAAAGGAAAGGCTGTTCATACATTTTTTTAGCTGGATAGAAATCATTATTTAAAATCACAAATCCAAATTCCTCTCACTGTTTTCATGGGATCCAACGTGTTTTTTTTTTACAAATTAGGTAAAAAACACACATTTCTCTTCGATTTTTCAAGTGACAGCATTACAACACAGGATGCACAACAACCTTAACGATGCCTTAAATCTTTAAACATTATATCTTAAATAAACATAAAATATCACAAAAGAGTACAGGTCATTTTAACTGCATTCATAAAAAAAGAAAAGAAACCAGCTGTTCAGTGCAATATCGTTCCAATAACCAAGGGTCACAGTTATGTCTTAAAATTTCCAAGGTGCCGTATATTGTTATGTTCGTGCAAACCGGTCGCCCAGAGAAACAGCCCAATGTGGGGATCCACTCAAAATATTACTAAACTGGGGTTAAGTCAATAAAATTTATTACAATAAGTCACTATTCTGAGTAGTATGATCAGTTTTAAATTAAACATTCACAATTGCAGTCCAAAGTTCTCATTGTACCTAAAATAATAATAATTTTTTTTTTTTTTCATTTTTCAGTATGCTGTTTTTCAATAAAATATATTAAATGCTGATGCAGAATTTAATTAAACATGGTGGGGGCTTTTTCTGTACCAATGTAGCAGAGGGCTTTCTGTTAAACAATTAGACCCAATGGAGATCAAAATCTTGGAGATAGAAACAAGAAAAAAAAAAAGACTATAACTGTTGATTAATATCTACTACTGTTAACGTAAGAGGAGAGGTTGCTTGAGGACTCAAATGCAGACATGAGTTCTTGTAGGTTTAATGAACATTAAGGCAAACATCCAAAAACCCAAATACTGAAAACCAAAGAAAATAAACAGCAAACATCAGGGAAACTCATGTGGGGAGCCAGAGATGAAGCAGCAACTAACAACAACAAGGAACAAACAGTCATTGAACATGAGGTGTATAAATGGGAGACTGAACAAAGACCAGGTTAATTAGCAGATTGGGAGCAGGTGTGGATGGAAGAGACCAGAATGGAGATAAGGGAAAGGAGAGGCAAGGGGGTGACAGAGAGCAACCAAAGACTGATTAAACATACATGGAAAATAAACCAAAAACAGAATAACTGATAACTTCACTGCAAAAACAATCTAGAAATAAGTCAAAATGTCTTAAGTTAAGTGTATTTACCCCTAATTTGAGTAGGTAAATAAGAATTAATTGCCAATGGGATGAGGATATTTACTATTAAAATAAGATAATTAGATAATATGCACTTGAAATAAGACAATAAATTTGTTTTTTCTTATTTTAAATGTAAATTGTCTTATTCCATTCCAAGTGTCTCACTAACCTCCCAAATTCAAGAAAAAATGCACTTATTTTAAGAAAAAATGGCTTATGTAGATTTCAATTTTTTCTAGTGTTAAAACCAAAAACTCAAAGTCTACTGTTTAGCTAGCTTTGACTAAGGTAATTTGATCAGCAAAGAGCTACTAGGCCTTGACATTTTACAAAATTAACACATTACATACTTTTTTCTGTGTGTAATAAGATTCTAAAAGGAAAATGGAGGCTCAGGAGGACGGCGTTCATCCTGTAACTAGTGGGTTGCCGGTTCAAGCTTTTATTCTGTCTTTCTCCGTTGTTGTTTCCTGCGGCAAGACGCTTCATCTACTGTGCTTTGCTTGCTGTGGTTGGTCAGAGCGCCCAGTAGCAGCGATTTTATAACAGCTTTGCTTCTATCAGTTTGCCTTATTGCAGCTGTGGGTCGGGCGTAGCGTTCAAACACAAGCATGTGATTGTTAATGTGAATGACACTTTGGGGTCCGGTGACCTAATAATGGGCAGGCTATTTACCATTATTGTGAATTAATATTTACTAAAAGTAATGCATCTCAGTGAGCAGTGAAGTACTTATTATCAATCCCCAACAGTGAAATGTTTCCAGATTCATTGCTTTAGAAGAAAATCTTGTGCAGATTAATGACAGTCTGTGAATGGAGAGTCTAATCATGTGTTAGTGTTTTGTTTCTATACGTTTGAGCTGTATAAATCAGTATGTGATGCGTATATTTTGTCCCATGTATGTGATCTAGAAATGCCGAAATGTAATACTTACTAAGCCCCTATTATGGAATTATCTTTGGTGCTTTTGTGTCTTTGCACAAAAAAATCTAACCACCAATTAAGTGGTTGTGTGCCTAGATGGCCTATTTTTTTTTTTTTTTTTGCCTATTTGTAATTATCTGTTTTCTCAGCATTTTTCTCTGCTGAAGCTGGCCCTTCTCATTTTGAGTAGCCTTCTCCAGAGTATTACAATCCACAAACTCTGTCACTCTCTCTCTGAAATTAGCTGTTATCCAAAGCACATGCATATTTCATCATGCCCCCAGAGCAAGAAAGCAAAGTTCACCCACACAAACAGACCAAATGTTATAGGCATTTCATGGTATGCATCTATTCTTAGGCCTGTCACAGAAATCTAATCATGCCTCATAAAGTAACTTTTAGCTCAAATAATGATTTGTTTTCATGTAAAAGTCCAGTAGATGTAAGATACGGATGTGATATTGCAGTTTTCAGTATTAATGACCTTGTCAGAGGATTTCAAGCATACTGTGCAAAATTCAGGTTTTAAACAATCATGTTATTTATTGAATGTTAAAAAATATCCAAACTCACTTGCCAATATATGAAAAAAGGGGAATAATCCTTTTTTTCTTGCATCTTCAAACAAGGCCAAGCTGGCTTTATGTTTTTGTAATGTTGAGTTTAATCAGCATTGTCTGAAATTTTATTAACCATTGAGACTAAAGATGTTCTCTTCAGATGTTTGTTAACTTCAACTTTGGAGCCATTGTAAATCATTTTATGCTTTGAGCCTCTTAATCCAATAAAAACACCTGCAGCAAATTGCAGAGACATGCCTCCCCCCTCCAACAATTCGAATGCCATCATGGTACAAAATTGCTTCTGTAATGTTGCTTTACCTTATATTGTCAAGTGACGAGAGATTCATTCACATTTGATTGCAGCCTTTGAAAAAGTCGTTTTAATATAACAATAGAAAGTTTCATATCCCACCTCCAGTACAGACATGAACCACCCGCTGCTTCTCTCATCCCACTATGCCATCCACTCCAGCCACATGCTCCTGTAATCCTCAGCGGCCCTCTGTCCCGCTCCAGATTCTAGCCTTGGCCTACCATCATCTGTTCCTGCTCTGTCGCCCTGGCGGATTCATCGATGTCCTGCCGTCCTCCACATGGTTAGCCGCAGCCGCTCTCCCCTGCCATTGGACCTCTTTTCACCCGGCAGACAAATCCGATCTTCCATCGTCCTGCTTGGATCCTCCGTGGTTACCCCAGCCCAGGTGTAGCCTCTTCCGGGCCATCAAGGGCCTCCCTGAGCTGCCACTATGCTCCTCAGCTCTCTTCCCGAGCTAGCAGTGGAAGGCTGATGCCTGCCTGCTGTTTCTGAATTATTAGTTTTTGTACTATCAACAACTTTCCAAAAAAGTTAAAAAAGAACAATCCATTTGACTTTGTTTGCAAGTTTGAAGATGTTTCATTTTCCATCCAGGAAGCTTTTAGTTGGTCCACTCTATAAAGACTCAAACTAAAGGCTATTTCTGAAATTTTTAATTAAAAAAGCTTCCTGGATGAAAAGCCAAACGTCTTCAAACTTGGAAACAAAGTCCAGTGGATTGTTTTTTTAACTTTTTTGGATGACTATGACCTGGATAAATGAGAATCTTCACCAGCATATCAGCATCTGTACCTGCAATAAATCATGTCTACCTCTTTGACTTTTATTAAGGGTGTCTAAATTCTATCATACATTTACATTTATTCCAAAAGCAACAAATACAAGTTTTGTCAGAAATCAGAAATGTAAATTCTGTTTACCCTTTACCCTTCAGTACATTTGTTTGTTTAAGGTCACATATATATATATATACATGGCAGGGTTTCTTAAGACAGCTTTTGGTGTTGTAGGGACTTCTAATCTTTGACCTATCTCACACAGTTGTACTTTATACATCTCAGATGGAAGTCTATCAAATCCTCCTGGCTAAAACCAGTGGTCCATGCTACTCCAATTAGGTGTGTCAGATGGATTCTGTTTGTTCACCTTCGAAAAAGGCACCAAGGGCAGACAGCTGCCTCTGCCTCTTCAGGATAACTGTCAAGTCTGTATTCCAAAAGGCCTGCGTATGAGCAGTTTGTTAAATCCCAAATGCAGAGCAACCAGGCTTGCTGCATGAAAATAATGCAAAAAAAGAACGAAACAGGAACTAAAAAAAGAAAGATGTTTTCCAACACTGTAAAAATGATCTAGAAATATGTAAAAATTTCTTAAATTAAGTGTATTTACTCTTAATTTGAGTGGGTAAATGAAATGCTTTGCCAATGGAATGAGTATTTTTACTCTTAAAAGAAGTTATTTAGATTAAATGCACTTTAAATAAGACAATGCAATTGTGTTTTTTTATTTTAAATGTAAATTGTCTTGTTCCATTGGTAAAATATATCTTTTACCTCCTCAATCCAAGAGCAAATGCACTTATTTTAGGAACAAATAACTTATCTAGATTTCAGTTTTTTCCAGTGTAATCTTCTTCCTTTACAGCATGAAGTGTTACAGTGGAGAAAATCGAAATCTAGAGAAGTAATTTTTTCTTAAAATAAGTGAATTTGTTCTTGAATTGAGGAGGTAAAAGATACATTTTGCATATGGAACCAGACAATTTATACTTAAAATTAGAAAACACAATTGCAATGTCTTATTTCAAGTGCCTTTTATGTAAATATCTTATTTATGAGTAAAAATACAAATTCCACTGGCAAATCATCTCATTTACCTACTCAAATTAAGGGAAAATACACTTAATTTAAGAACTTTTTTTTCTTATTTCTAGGTCGTTTTTCCAGTGTACAGACATGTGACATGTAGTGTTTTAGTCCTGAGCTAAACTAAAAACACTAAATTTTAGTTTAACAATCCTCAAATCTGAAAGCTACAGTAAAAACCATACCACAATGTTAAATCTTAGATGAAAAGACTGTCTTATGCAGAAGGTCTTCAATTATGTAAATCAGCATATTTGTCTGGTCAGATTCCCTTTTATGAGTGGAAAAATGCATTTGGCAAAGTTTGGCAACTTTTGGCTAGCGTCGTGAGACCATCCTGATCTCGCGAGCTTTCAAGGTTTCGGCTTCACCCGATGAAACTAGCATTAGCGTGGCTATCGAGCAAGTTTTATCGGAATTACAGAGTATTTCTTCACTGAAAGAAGAGCAGAACACTGCTCTGGAGGCTTTTCTCAGAGGAAAAGATGTTTTTGCTCTTCTCCCGACTGGTTTCGGCAAGAGTAACCTGGCTTGTGGTTGTGTTTTCGTCGTCGCTCTGTTAGTACGTCATATGCTTCGTTGATCTGATTGGTTTATTTGGCCCGTCTATCACCAACATAGGCCAATCAGCTAACCAGTATTTTCGCCCCTTCCCAAAATTACTTCAACAGAAGGTTTCCAGATGGATATGCGGAGCAAATCCATCTGGCGGAGTCAGGTTAACTTTTGGCATCACCATTTCCGCACATTGCTAACTCAAACCTTTGTTGAACAAACATATTTCAACTTATTCAGTCCAAATCTGCTTGACTTATAGTCAAGATGTGGATCTACAAAGTCTGAGGATTTATCCAGAGTTTCAAATGGTCTTTCATGGTATTTTGCAGTGTTTATTTTGGGAAAAAAAAATTGGCGAGGCTAAATATGTTCCATTTTTTCTCTGTTTAAACACCTATAAATCAAACATGGCGACATTTTGAATAGTGGTTCCACCTGAAAAATATTCCATAATGCCTTTCTTTTATACAAATACAATTGTATTTCCAATTTATATTATGGGAGCTGTACTTGCTTTAAATCACATATGTAATTTCAGGTGGAATTTACTTCTTAAGGGGTTAAGTAAATATGAATGCAGCAGCAATTCATTTTCAATCACACAGGTGGTTGTCCTTGTATTTTACTTATTGTTCAATTGCATGTGCTAACTCCTATCAAGGTCAGTAATCTTAATTTAAGCAGTTTTTGCATAGCACCACATCCTGTTCCCAACATTTAATGTGACGTTGCCTTGAAGGCTGCCAGAAAGAGTTAGAAGGATGAAAGTCCATTGATTAGGAAGATGCTCTTACTGATTAGAGCCATCACTCAGTGTCACAATTATCAATGTCATCAGCTCGTCTGCAACAAATTCTTCTTGCATCCCAAGACGGACCACCACCTTCAGTAGATATTAGTGTGTGAATGCAAATACGTTCTTCCACTGCTATTCCATGGCATCCCAATTAATCTCTCTGATTGGATATATGCAAATTGATCCCAAATTAAACCCTGTTTTCAACAGAACCCCTTCTGGAATAGATCTGAACATTCACCTCAACATCAACTGGCAGCAACACGTTTCCTCAAATTTAAACTTCAGCTTCCCAAAGTACAAGTAAACATTATTATTATCTTTTTTTTTTTTTCTTACCATCTCGTCTGGAAAATAACTGATTTTATATTTTTGTTTTTTGTCTGTTCTTACATACTCTATTTCTATTACTGCTGTAAGTGAAACATATTTTTATATCTGTCCTTTTCATGGTCTCTACCTCTCTTTCAATTTTGTTTTAAAATGTTACTCCTTATTTATTTGCTTGCAATCTTTTTTTATTTGTCACACCATGATGCCCTGACTGCTGGCCCACTGTGACCACCATAACCACACTCTCTTCTCCTTCTTGCTTTTCAAACATCCATCCATCCATTATCTGACACGGTTGTCCTGCTGAGTGGGGTCGTGAGCGGTGCTGGTGCCTATCTCCAGCAGTCAATGGACGAGAAGCGGGGTCCACCCTGGACAGGTCGCCAGTCCATCGCAGGGCAACACAGAGACAAACAGGACAACCATTCACGCACACACTCACACCTAAGGAGAATTTAGAGAAGCCAATTAACCTAACAGGTTATGCATATCATAATCTACTCACTGGCAGTATGAAACTGTATGCTCTTTCTATATGGTTAACAGTGATGGGAGTAACGGCGTTGAGAGTAACGGGAGAAGCATCCCGCAGGCTGCAGCGGGATGCTTCTCCACATCAAGGACAGCCATATTGGAAATGCTGACATAACAGGGCAGGGAAGCACATAGACATAAAAGAAGATATATATATAAAGATATATATAAAGATATGTTTTCATCTTAATTGTGAAAAGTTATCCCTCGAGCCCTGACGTCAATAGTCCGTAAATTTAAACAAAAATACGCCGCACAGTGCTGAGGCATCTATGATATATAATAGAGCTATAAAAATCTTAGATAAAAAACCAATCAGGTCCCATCACTGTGTTAGTCTGAACAATTTAAAAATGCTGAATTTCAAAAACTTGTTTATAAATGCTTGCATGATAAGGCCCCTAAGGTTTTGAGTGACTGTGTAGTTCCTCTCAGAGCTGTGGGCTCAGTCACAAGAGGAGCTCACAGTGGAAACTGTCAGGTACCGAGACGCAAAACCTCTTTCGGTCAATCAGCTTTCATTGTACAAGGCACCAAAACATGGAACACATTACCTGCAGAACTGAAGGGAGAGTCAAACTGAGTCCTTTTTAAACATAATCTTAAAGACTTTTCATTGAGAGGTCAGTCATGTGAACATTAATAATCTAACTGATCTGATTTTATTTCTGTGATGTTTTAATGTGTAATTTGCTCTGTTGTTCTTGTGTACAGTCACTGTGTTTTGTGTAAAAGCCTAACTTGGGACAGACATTGAGAATTAGCCTTAGCTAAAATGTTGTAGTGTGTGACATTATGCATGAAACATACTTGTCCCTATCAAATTAACGAATAAATAAATAAATCATTAGTGTGTTCAGCTTGAATCAGCAGGTTTGAGTAGCAGGTCGACTGCCCCAATATGGCAGCCGTAATTCCTGCGCCGCAACAGCCAATGCGGGGTCTACTCATATCATATTATTATTTGAACTTCAGCACCAGCAAGTATTTGGTTATATTGCTTTTCTTAATCTACGCTGGAGATAGTCACGAGCAACCCCCGCGACCCCATGAGGGATTAAGCGGGTCAGAAATTTGATGGATAGATTTTGTCTTAATCTGCGATGGACTGGGAATCTGTCCAGAATCCACTGCACCAGCCCTAACGACATCACTATAGGGATAAGTGTGCATGTATGATAATTATTGGATAGATAAATGTGTCCTCAATGTAATGTACATTTGTCTCTAAACTACCAATTTAATTTATGTTTTATGACATTTGTTTTTCATAGGGTTTGAGGATAGATAAATACATCTTCATAATAATTCCTTATTGTTGTTTATTTTAGACTGTTTGTTACTAATGTTATTTTAACATCTGAAAATTTTATAAAGATTTAAAAATAAAAAGGACATACCACGTGACAGACATACCATGTGACATAACACATTTTTTTGGCCATTTCTCTCGCCAGCGCCTATAGGCAAGAGCGGTCAGCATTTCCAATATGGCTGTCCTTGATGTGGGCGGGGCTTGACGTCAAGCCCCGCCTTCCCGCAGGCTGCAGCGGGATGTACTTCAGTAACGGCATTACTAAGGCGCGTAACAGCCACCCTGTGCTCGCACCACATGGGTATGGCAAGCCAAGAAGGCCACTATTAGCATTGAATTATCGTGTTAAGATTGAAATTAACCCGGCTAAAAACGCGCTTTTTCCCGAAATGTCGCCGCTTTTTTCGCCGTCTTTTACCAACAAGCGCTGCCTTTTAGGTGCGTCATGATAGTACCGCAAGCCGCACGTAAAATACGTGCATTCTTGATGCGCGTTCTGACCCAGACTGTTGAATGGCTGTTGAAAGCATTATGAGCTTGGGAAAAGGTTAGTGATATGCAGGAAAACATATAGAAAACAAGTCAGACCAACACATTTTCTGAAAGACAAGTGGCCCCTTTATTGTACTTTTATTAGCACAATGTAAAAAGTTTTTACATGACAAAATGCATGGCGATGGATCAAAATAGTGAAGTAGGCTATATTTATGATTATATTCTCAGAAAAAAACAAAAACAAATGGGCTTGGTTAGAGACAAGAGAGAATATAAAGGGAAAAAAGTTGGACTGCCTCAGCCTGATTCGAACCTGTAACAAAGCAAAAATATGTATTGAAGGCGGTCATTTTAACCACTGCGCCACCTCTTGGTAATAATTACTGCTGAACTGTTTCCACTAATACCTGTAGAGCACAAAACATTAGTTGGCGAAGCATGTTAATGGGAAACGTTTTTACAGGAAAATAGGCATGGAATGGATTCAAAATAACAGCAAAGTGCATGTAGTGGATATATTCCTAACATTAAGGCTTTATGAAACGGCAATGAATTGAATTTTGGCAACGCTGCAACATTGAGCTTTATGCAGAGTTTTCCACAAAGAAGATCTGTGCTGAACCTTCTTGATCAGCGATTGGATGCAACCAGTTCAAATGCATTGGCTGTCGGAAAAGACAGCCAATTCATATTAGGGAAAAAGTGTGTTTTTCATGCGTCAAGAACGCGAGTTCTGACCCAGAAAATAACAATAGAATGATGCATTTTAAACGTTTGACAACCACCCGCTAACATTTTTATTTAGTCTCATCTAGTCGACGAAAACTCACCACCATTACTCGTCATGTTTTCGTCATCAAAGTTCGATGTTTAGCCCGTCAGTTTTCGTCATGATCATTAAAAAAGGGGAAACATCAACAAAATAATAATCATTGGGTCCATCAAAGATGTGTATATCTCCAATATATATATATATATATATATATATATATATATATATATATATATATATATATATATATATATAATATGACATGACAATCATTTTTTTATTTATATGTATTTTTTACATTGTTTTTTTTATGTGGAACTATTTTTCTTAGGGTCAAAAGACGAGTGATAACTTTGTAAGTTAAGCAACATGTTCTCCAGTTTCGCTATTTTATTCTAACTACTGTAGAACTTTTAGTTGATGAGGGGGGAAAACCTTTAACTGCTTTTTATATGATGCTGCAATTGTGTTACAAATTGATTCTAAATACTTATTCTGCACTTAAGTTGTGGAAAAATGGAAGATTAAATTCCTTTAGCCTAGTTTGTTTATATTATGTCATTTTGGGGTGTATTTGTTTATATATTATAATGTCCTGTGTTGTAAAGCATTGTGTCACATAGGTTATTTTTAAAATCTACCATAATTTCCTTTTTTTCTTGTATTTTTTTAATTTCTTTGCTTTGTTCCCTTTTCATATGCTTTCTTTTCTTTTCCTCCAGAGAATGTTCACAGTAAGAAAACTCAGTGTACCCCAGGCAGCCAAAGTAAATCTCTCTAAGCTCTGGCTCCCTTACATACCTTAAGATTGAAGGCCACCTCCAAAGGTCACTGAGCAGAACTGATCCTCAGTATTCTCTATATCCCCAAAGGGCTGGATGAGACTGCAGAAACAGGTTGGCCTGGGGCAGGGAAGAAGAGAGGGAACATACAGAGAGTGATGAAAAAAAGAAATAGGGTGAAAGCAGAGACATGATGAAGGCATTGAAGATGATTCAGAAGGAAGAAGAAAGGGGATAGAGGAAAGTGACAGGGAGCTGAGGAAAGAGGTGCATCTGGCAGATAGCCTGAGGTTCAAAAGGAAGCTAGGACCCCTAATGTGTAATAGTAAAGCATGTATGATAGTAAATATATATATTTATATTCATGTTTGTAGTTTAAGCATTTAAAGAAAGACTGCCAATGGGCAGGGTCTACCGTAAACCTAATCTTTCTTCCTTTTCACTGCAAAAACGATCTAGAAATAAGTAAAATTTTCTTGAATTGAGTGTATTTACCCTTAATTTGAGCAGGTAAATGAGATAGTTTGCCAATGGAATGAGTAATTTTACTCTTAAAATAAGATAATTAGATAACATGCACTTGAAATAAGACAATGCAATTGTGTTTTCTTATTTTAAATGTAAATTGTCTTGTTCCATTGGCAAAATGTCTCTTTTAACTCCTCAATTCAAGAACAAAGGCACTTATTTTAAGAAAAAATGACTTATCTAGATTCAGATTTTTTGCAGTGTTCTTTTAAATAATTTAAGTACATACAACTGTTACACACGGTACATCGTATCCCTACTAGTAATTATTTCATAGAATTTAATTAATTAAGGAATAGACCAAAGGTATTAAAAGAGAAATGTCATAAATTAAACATTTTAAATAAGAAGAGATAATTGCATGGTCTTATTTCAAGCGTATATTATCTAATTGTCTTATTTAAATAGTACATATACTCATTCCATTGGGGAATAATCTTATTTACCTACTAAAATTAAGGGTAAATGTACTTAAATTAAGAAAAGTTTATTTTTTTTCTATATCATTTTTGCAATGTGTTAACTGTTTATAGTGTACACATTTTGCTAGGTTATAACTATACAAGCTAAGTATAGAAACAGGTCAAACACTTTTAGCATCATGCGAGAAGTGAAGGTGTGGCACCCGAGAGGTGCGATCATCTAACAAAAACCCATAAACAAAACAGACTGCGGCGATTGTGAGCAGAGCTTTAAAAATTTTTATAGTTTAAAAGTTCAATAAATAATTTAAAAACAGAGTGCACTAAAAAAATAAGTACAAGGAAAAAGATAGATAAAAATGCAGGGGATAAAGGTAGCAGAGTCAATGGGTCAATGGCGCGGTCCATTAAAAGATGCGCCCTTAGCGGGCACGATGGAGGGCACGGTCCACCCCAGCGTTGGGTCCTCCTTCCGGCACGCTGCGCGTGTGGGCCTCCCCAGCGTAGCTGGCCTTAGTGAGGTCACCTCCAACACGCGCCGCGCACCGGAGCGAAGCGCGCACTGAGCGCAGCGCGTGTTGGAGGTGACCTCACTAAGGCCTCTTTACCTCGCTCCGGTGCCTCGCTCCCCTGCGCCTCGCTCCGGTGCGCGCCTCTCTTCAGTGCGTGCCTCCGCACTTCGCTCCAGCGTGCGCTGCAAGAACCAGTCTTTAAAACCTGCGCTGCTTCCTGCTCACCCGCTCTGTCCGGCTCCCTCCATGATCGGTGCTTCGGCTTCCCATGTCAGGTGTCTCTCCCCTCCAACCAAACAGCTGCCTTTTTATCACCAACACCACTGTCTGTATGCTGCTCAGCTGATGGAGAACACCTGTGCTGTGGGCGTGTCCAGGTGTGAGTGGTAATGTGACCTCCAAACAAAATCAGAAGACACATGCAACGCACAAAAATGACACTGACAAGTAAGTAAGTTCAAAAATTAAGAAAACACAAAATTAGAAAATGACATGCAATCAACTCGACAAAAAAGGCCACATTACCACAAAGGTAGTGGAGGGGTATTAGTACCTTGTAGTTCATACAGAAAATATAAGTGATGGAGACACAACTGTAAAGGTCTTGACAATAAGAAACAGAGCACACCCTGCTTCTTGAGGAAGTCTAAGTCCTTTGATTATTTCAACATGATGCTTCATACTGTATCTTCTTTGGCTCTGTTCAAAAACCTGGGCTGCATCCTCCAAGGACGCGCTCTACCTAGACTGGATCCTTCGAAGTCCTTGAAAATAAGGAGACCGGAAGAGTTTTGGCTGTGAATTCGAACAGGTCTACCCTTTGGCGGGTTTTACCGCCGTATGCTCTGTTGCTTAGCAACCGGGAAAGTTGACACACAAAGCAGGAAAAGAATAAAAAACCGAAGTTTTCAAAACTGTTTATTTATTTATTTTTTATTATAAAGTGAACAAAGACTACACTCACAAGAATCCAGAGTGGAATAAACTCTGAAATCCGCTTAGGTTCCTCTTTTTGGTATCCATTGTCGCTAAAACATTGTACGTAACGGTTATGGTTTACTCTACGCTCTGGATTACCCATAATTCCAAGCCGTAGTGTAAAAAATAAAATACTCAAATACATTGTTTTTTTAAAATTGCGGTATGAAACGTATTATATGAGTTTATTTATTACCAACCGTCTAATTACAGTTGTTAACAGTAATTAAAAGTACCACTGTCTGCTTTGCTATTGGTGTCGTATTTAAACGGCTTACCATCATGTTGAAATCTGGCATGTGTTGCGATCAGCCACTTCAGTATCAGGTGGGTTCAAGAGGAATTTTTGCGCATTATTACGTCTGCAAAGAGACGTTCTAGTCAGGATGTGGTGTTGGTTTGAGGACCCAAATGCAGAGGCAAGTTGGCAGAGGTGAATTTAACTGGGTTTAATAAGGTTCACAGCAGCTGAGGCAGGAATCAAAAATCCAACAGAAATTACAAACGAACCAGAACCAGGGAGACATCAGGGGAAAACCAAACTCAAGGAGCCAGGGAGAGACGAGGTAAGCAGACAGACATTTGACGAGGATCCAGCAAACAGGAACTGAAGAGGGAGGCTTTTAAAGGGGACAGAGACAAAGAGAGGGCTAACGAGGGGATTGGAAACAGGTGAGGACAGAACAGAAAACAGAGCTAGGGAAAGAGGACACAAGAGGGCAGCAGAGGACAACAAATGGAAAATCTGGAAAACAGGAACTAACAAACCAAGACTGTGACAGCTCTAGTCTAAAGTTGCATAGGGGGCCTACCAGATGTCAGTGATGGGTCCCCTAAGAGGTCGTAGGCCCGTAAGCATTTGCTGTCTCTGCGTAGTGATATTTACGCCATTGGCTGGAGGCCCTTTTTTCAGAAGCCCACTTCAGACTACAGCTGATTAATGTGATGCTTTCCTTTCCTTATTTCATTTAGTCTAACCATTTGTAAAACAGTTCTAAGATTTTGATTGTGACTTTTATCTCCCCATTTTCTTTCCTTTTAAGTTCTGTTACACCAACACGATTAATGTTTTTTTTTTATGTTTAATCAGTTTAATCTTGATAATGAATAAATATCAAGGATTCATTTAGAGTGCTTTTTTTTTTACCATATCAAGGACTTATCAAGCTTAGTAATTGTGCTACCTCAAGAACCTACTAATATAAAAAAGATCTTTCTAGTAAATCAAAAATCATTTACTTTACCGATTAGTTTTGTAATCAGTCAATTAGTGTTTTCTATTGTTTACTCTAGTATATTGTAAAGTATTCAAGTAGTGCCATTAACCAAAATCAACTTCAGCTAAAGAATAGTCTTATTTTAGTAATTTCTCAGTGATCTGGATGTCTCTAACGGCTAATTTTGCACTAATTAACTGTCCACTTTACAAAGCAAATATTAATTGTTAGTTATGATCTTAAGAGGATAATATCCTTTAATCACAACCATTTGATGCCTTTTCTTCCAATGACTTTATTTATAATACATTTTTAGTTGTAATTCCCTAATTATAATTCGTAACTTTCATAATCAAAGTAGAACCTTTAGCTGACATGTTGTAAATGTATAAACTTAAACTGAAGATGAATTGATGGGAATGTATTTGAGTCTGGGGATCTGAACACATGAGGAAATCACTCCCTCTTGGTTTGTTTTGAAAAATGCCTTGAAAACAACTTGTTTTCCTTCACCTTTACTCTCCTTTAGAGTACTTTTCTTGGTAGAACACACAAAAAAAATTCAATTTAAAGGTCACACTCTGTAACTTTTGGCCACTAGGGGCATGTGAGGGATTTGTACAAACCAGCTAGTTTGAAAACTAGTGAAAATCTTAAAAAAAAAAAAAAAAAAAGTCTCAATTTATTTTAAAAAACTGTACCAAAAAAGAGAGGTCAGAAAAAGCAACTTCATTTCAGGTACTAACACAAAGGCTTTAAGCACAAACTGACCTGTCAAATAAGACATGAAGGAAACGTAAATAGTGGCTGATCAGACCACTGTTGACACACATGGGGGATAACTGACCAGAACACTAACAAACAAATTAACTTAATTAAACAAGTACTTTTTAAATTGAAAAGTATTAACAAAACCATACAAAACAAAGAAGATTTAAACAAATGATAATGATAATTTTTCCTCCAGTTACAACAAGTGGTGTGACCCACTTATTAGGCTGCAACAACCAAATAAGGAGAAAGCTGGAGCTCATTGCAAGCCTCAAGCAGCAGTTCCAAAAGAAACTGGCAACTGAAAGAAAAAGAATTGCATTTCAACCAAAATATAACAAACTGACATGTTAGAAAAATGTAAATATCATCATTTTATCTGAACTAAATTACAGGCATTAGGTCTGCTAGGAATGTTGTGTTGTTTTACCTTCAAACAGGGAAAGAAAATGTTTCTTCCAGGAAGGGCCTGGTGTTATCCAGCTATGCTGTTGCAGGTGATTGATAATCACCGGCAATAAACCTGAACCCTCTTTTTGTATAACTCCTGACCCTTCCTGTTACTCCTTTGAAGTCTGATAATAAAGGCAGGGGACAGAGGGGTCCATGCAGAGCTGACCAAAGACATTTCAGGGAGTGAAAATTCTCAGTCTTCTCTCCTCTTCTGCAGAAAAGTAACTTGTTTGTTTGTGTTGGTTATTTCTAGGACAATAAGGGGCTGTGATCGTTTAACCCTAACACTGGCAGATAAACGTAACTAAATGTGTGCACTGCAAAAAGCTAATGTGTAACAAATTTTGAAAATCAAAAATATATAAGTTACCAAACAGCTTTAATGTGTGACAGCAGGCTGTCAGAGGGTGCTAGACCTGTAACTGCCTGTATTTTCCTTCTACTAAACATCAAAGATAATAACAAAGACGTATGACTGTATACTAGGGGCAAAGTGTAACATCTAAATATCTAGCTTCTTCTTTAATCAATAAATCAACTTTATTGTCAACTACAATTTACGTTGCAATCAAGATCTCAGTACAAACCGTTCATCACAATACATCACATACATTAGGGTGGGGGGGCTAAGAGGGAGAACGGTTTACTGAGGCCATGCATGCCGCAGAACGCTAGCCTCGTGAGACCATCCTGATCTCTCGAGCTTTCAAGGTTTCACTCGCAAATCAGTCTGGCTACTTTCCTTTAAAGAAAATTTGGAGCCGTTCACCAAACGAACGTCCAATCAGCGTTGGCTTTGAGGCGGGTTGAGGTGTGACGCAACAAGTAGCGCAACAGTTCAGTCTAAAGAACATGGCGGCTTCAGCCGATGAAACTAGCGTTAGCGTGGCTATCGAGCAAGTTTTATGGGAATTACAGAGTATTTCTTCACTGAAAGAAGAGGAAAACATTGCTCTGGAGGCTAACAAGCCTTTACCTGTAGCAGCAAGAGTAGCCTGGCTTGTGGTTGTGTTTTCGTCGTCGCTCTGTTAGTACTATCACCAACATAGGCCAATCAGCTAACCAGTATTTTCGGCCCTTCCCAAAATTACTTCAACGGAAGGTTTCCAGATGGATATGCGGAGCAAATCCAGCAAATCCATCTGGCGGAGTCAGGTTAGCAGAACGCTGCCTTTGGCTCATTCTCCAGCAGGCTGAGAGCAGGCTGCACAGGAATTTTCCATCAGCCTTGAAGCTTTTCATGCTGGCTCTTCGTGGCGAATCCAATATTTCAAATTTGTCGGGCTTTTCTGCCTTGAAGCAAGCGTGCACAATATTATACAATCTAACCATTCCGTTCCACCACCGCAGCCAGCCTGCGTTCAATCGCACCCAGTATACAGCTCATCTCCCGATCTTGCTCGTTCACAGCCTGTGTAAGGGCGTCAACCGCTGCCGGCAGCCTGATCAGTGCCCAAATTGCTGCTGACATCCTCTGTAATTGCAGATATATCAGGTATCCTCCAAATCCAAACAGGAGTAATCAGAGTATTATAAAACCAAAAATCCATACATCTTCAATATCCTCCACTGATAGCATTGTGAAACACACCGTCCTCCAAGCCTTCCAGGAGTCCATGGTTTATCACACAAAATATGTGCCAGCAGGACAGGAAGGGTCCCCCTTTTTCCTGTCTTCCAGCTCTGAAAATTTGAACAATTGCATTGAGAGACCAGCTGACCAGATCTACTGTTTGAGTTTGGTTGATATGATGAGAGGGCTCAGAAAAGACAAGACACAGCAAAGCAGGGACAGAGCAGGGCGATCAGGGGGTGGCAGAGCAGCAGGAAAATCCAACCGCCTCCTTTAAGAGTCAGAACAACCTGCACTTTATCTTGAAAGATTATTAAAAAAAATAGAAAATGATAAAATCAAGTTAATTATTTAGTTTTGGGTGATATGAATAAAAAAAACTTCCAAAGGGGACAAAAATTACTTTCAAGGCATTGCATCTGTTAGGGCTGCTGAGTAAAGGCTATAATGCCAATGGTAACTCATTTATACGTTATTTGCCCTGTCTGTTCCTGTTTGGCTGTGACTCCATCCTGGAGAGAAATATCAGCTGTGCTGCTGCCATCAACACCTTTGTTTCTAGATGTTGGAGCTTGGCCTGTTTTCCAGTGTAGTCCTGTTTCTCTGACCGTGACTAACTGGATGTGCTCTCTTCATCCTCTGACATGGGAGCTGGCTCGGAGCTCGTCTGCCTGGCTGTGTGTTTCCTGGACGGGGCCGCCTGTGGAGCTGGTTGACAGTTGCCTTTTGTATCTATGCTTCTTTTTCTATGTCTGCTTCTGTCTCCTTGAACCCCAGTGGGCCTCAGCAGATGGCCGCTCACACTGAGCCTGGTTCTGCTGGAGGTTTCTTCCTGTTAAAAGGGAGTTTTTCCTCTCCACTGTCGCTACAAGCATGCTTAGTGTGAGGGATTGCTGAAGAGTCAATGAGTCGATGCAATCATGGTTTTCCTTATATAGAAAACTGAATTAATTTGACTGTATGATCTGGTTGAACTGTAAAGTGCCTTGAGATAACTTGTGTTGTGAAATGTATGAAGGTAAATTTCTTTCTTTATTATTCAATCAAAAAATATATTTTCAATTAAAAAAATCTTCACTTCAATGAAAAAGAAACTTTTCAATCGAAGGAAAAAAGTATTTGAATGCAAAAATATATTTGAGACTCAAAAAAATACATTTGAACACTTCTTTTCTTAGATCGAAAATGTTTTATTTGATAAAAGTGCAGTCTTTTTGCTTAAAGAAACATTTTTAATTGAAGTAACATTGTTTTCTGAAAAGTTTTTTTTTTTTATTGAAAATATATTTTTTGATTGAAACATTTTTTTTGATTGAATAATAAAGAAACAAATCTATTTACGTAGAATTGTTGCTATATAAATAAATTGAATTAAATTAAATCTCTGTCCAGTCCAGCTCATTCTGTTTCTCTTTTTTTGCGTACCATCTATACTGCATAATTCTCCCTCTAATGAAAGCTCCTCAGCCTATCATTGGCTGAAAATGATACTGGAAATATTAATAAGGGGTTCTTTCTAACCAAATTACATTCCATCAAAGCCTAGATTAAATTAGCAAGTGCCAAGGTGCTAGGAACAAAGCTAATGGAATCAGATGACAGCATCCGTCAATCAGCGAACGATTTAGGTCATTCCCTATCTGACCTTGTTCTGCCCACTCTTATCAATCTGGAACACACACAGGAAAACATGATGTGGTGTATGAGATGAAGCAGGATATTAAATGTGCACCCACCTTGCTGTACAAGCTGAAGAAAAAAAAAGTTTTGATGTATAAGGGCAGAGAGAGACATTTGAACTGTGAATGGGATAATTGGATTTTGTCATGAAGATGATTCATTTAATGCCCCTGCAGGTGGTGGGATGTTTAACTTTAAAGCCTCAGATTTAGACACCAGAATTTTTCTTTAAAAGTAAATAGAATAACAGACTATATGCTCATGTGATTTATCAAAAAGATTCCATGATGCATAAACACATTCAATGGGTCCTGATATTACTTTCTTTTATCCACATTTAGATATGCACAAATACCCCCCCCCTTCACACACAAATGCAGGCAGTTTTTGTCTCCCCAGGTGTGCACTGGTCCAGGTGTATGTCTTCATGGGAGCTCATCACTGCTCTAATGAGAATGATCACTGCTCATCTGTCTTCATCCACATCCAACAGCGGGCACCTGCTACTATCTGTGGGCATGTGTGTGTGTGTGTGTGTGTTCATTTACAATTAAGCTGAATTCATTTTAAATTTCATTTGCTCCAACTTTAATATTTATGCATCTGGGTTTGCTTCATTGAACATACCGTTTGGCTTTATACTAGTCATATTAAATAGCTTAATTTTAACATTGACTAGTTGATTAGGACAGCTTGGGTTTATGGGTTTTTGAATGATTGTTAAGGTGCTGGCAGACACTGTGGGAGTGAAGAAATTCTGATTCAACCATTATGTTTGGTAAAAAAAAGATATTTTAGCTAAGATCATTTGCAGCATTCAGTTGTTTGAACCAAGGAATTTTAACATTCTTACCAAACTAACATATAATCAGACCCCTGAAAGGTTTTATCTTTGTTGCTCAATTAAAATTTAAGACTTTTAATTACTACCCTTTCCATTTTATAGGACCTGCTTGGATGCAGAGAAACTAAAACTATGCAAACTGGGTGGATACCAATGGACTCACTTTGGTCTTATTATTATAGGAAGGAGGTTAAATAAGCAACACATTAGGGTCTACCATTGGTCTCCATTTTAAGAAGCTGTTCTACATAAATTCAATTGAATTAAATTCAAAAATAGTTTATTGATCCTTAAGGGAAATTAAAAGTTGTTGCAACTCTTAAGAAGCACTTGTACCAATTGCGGTGTCCATAGTGATTTCACTGAGGCAAGGCGCTTAAGCTGCAAGAAGCCAACACACCACCTACGTGAAATAAATTGGTAAATAGACTGAATAGTAAGTGCTTTGTTAGCGTAGATTTGTGTAGTTAAAATAATATTTTGTGCTACTTTTGTTTAAGAGATAATGAAGAATATTTTTAGGTGATCCAGAGATAAACTAACCTGACTCCGCCAGATGGATTTACTCCGCATATCCATCTGGAAACCTTCCGTTGAAGTAATTTTGGGAAGGGGCGAAAATACTGGTTAGCTGATTGGCCTATGTTGGTGATAGACGGGCCAAATAAACCAATCAGATCAACGAAGCATATGACGTACTAACAGAGCGACGACGAAGAGGAGCCAATTGATAGATGAAACTCTTGCCGAAACCAGTCAGGAGAAGAGCAAAAACATCTTTTCCTCTGAGAAAAGCCTCCAGAGCAGTGTTTTGCTCTTCTTTCAGTGAAGAAATACTCTGTAATTCCGATAAAACTTGCTCGATAGCCACGCTAACGCTAGTTTCATCGGCTGAAGCCGCCATGTTCTTTAGACTGAACTGTCGCGCTTCTCGTTGCGTCACACCTCAACCCGCCTCAAAGCCAACGCTGATTGGACGTTCGTTTGGTGAACGGCTCCAAAGTTTCTTCAAAGGAGAGTCTCCAGACTGATCTGCGAGTGAAATCTTGAAAGCTCGCGAGATCAGGATAGTCTCACGAGGCTAGAGATAAACCATCCCCCCACGACAAGCTCTGAATTAAACCAAAGTGCTCTACTTTTTTAATACTACCTTAGATTTGTGTAGTTAAACCTTAAAACCTTTTCAAAGCATTCCCTATGTCATTCTTTGTGAACATTTTCTTTATATTCTATTTATCGGCTGCAGATATTTAACCTATATTAGAACCACTCCCTGATTGGTTGCAACAACAACATTTCAAAGAAATTTCAACTTCAGCGATCACCGCTCCGCTCTCTCTACATGGTGCTGCTGTTTGAAAACACCTCAGTTTAATTGAATAGTACGTGGTGAGAACCGAGCGTTGACCGTTCTCACCATGTGGAATTCACAGCTGACCACTTCAAAACTCTTGCCCACACTGTTTGCATAGAATACTACGTAAACCTGTTAATCTTGCTGTGGACACCATGTTCGGTGTGAGTGCACCTTTAGGTTTTAAATTGTTGACGGTGATAGCTGAAGACAGGAAGGGTCTTCTGAAGCCGTTTGCCTTGCAGCTTATTAGGAGAGATCTTTGAATGAAGACTCCATTTTGTTGTTGAACTGTCTTCTAAAGGCCCATTCATACCTCACGTAAAAGACGGATACGGATACGTGTGGAGTGTTTCATACGTTCTAACCGTCGATTTCGTCCGTACTTTGACACGAAAATTGGGAGCTTACGCTTACGGACGAAACGGATCAATACGGAGCAATACTACCGGAAACGGTGGGGGCGCTATTGAGTTTTTAGTACAAAATGGCAACAGAATCAGGTCTTGGACCATCGCCATGTTTTGATCAATGACGAATCATTGGCGCCCAGCACTGCCACCTAGAGGAAATACGGGTTATTGCGCACCTCAACGGAAGGAGGTATGAAGGAGTCAACGGATAGAACGTACGGACAGAAATACGGACGTGCAGGCCAAACGTGAGGTATGAATGGGCCTTTAAGTGGATGCTCACTGTCGTCTAAATGTTCTTCATTCTTTGTAGAAAATAACATATTGCAAGAAATACATTTTTGCCTTTTTGATCAGAAATTGCCTTAGAACACAAATTCATAGTACACATTTGTATTTAAATAGTAAGACAAACACTATTCTGTTATTTAGAGCTGCATGGTGCTTAAGTGAAGTGGTGGGATGCAGAGATAATTATTATGGTGCATTCAAACTGAATGCCCAAAAATATGTGCCAATTTTGTGTGGTTTTTGCTCGCTTGGCTTTTCACCAGAAATCTGCCAATGTGCCTATCTATCTATCTATCTATCTATCTATCTATCTATCTATCTATCTATCTATCTATCTATCTATCTATCTATCTATCTATCTATCTATCTATCTATCTATCTATCTATCTATCTATCTATCTATCTATCATACAGTATATATTATAAAGAGAATTGCTCCTAGCTCTGATCCCTGTGGTACTCCACAGGTAAAACTGGAGGCAAGAGGAAGATTTATCATTGAGGTGAACAAACTAAAATATTTCAGATAAATCAGATTTAAACCAGCCAAGCGCTGTTCCCTTAATCTATTCAAAAATATTCAAGTCTTTCTAAAAGAATATTATGATCAAGCAAAGAACAAAATAATCATATAAAACTGTCCATAAATGGAAGTTATTCTAGTCAGCAACAGGCTCAATGCTGGTTTAATGTTTTTGTCAATATGAACAGTACATACACCAGACTGTATTTACCAAACATATTTATCTGACTTTACACCTCATTCAACAGCACTTCAGTTACACTGAACTTTTATCAGTTTATTAGCTTTTATCACTCTTAGCTGTGGTTGCCATTGGGAACCATTAAATAACAGCTATCAGCTGGCTCATTTAAATACACAATGATATTGTTTTGGTGTTTTGCATGGACAATTTATGGTTAAATGTGCGCATGAAGAAGGCAGAAGTTTAAGATAGTCATTATCCAAAGAAAATTTTCTGCGTTTTGTACATGAATATGACTTTATAAATCAATATATTTTAAATTTTTTTTTTTTGCCATACTCTGTTTGTGGGTGTGTGGCAATAGTACACTTTTGTTATGGAGCCTTTGCAATGTTTTATGATTCAGAAATATATATTTAATCCTCTTTATGCACCCTGGAAGTCATTTAGGTTATATTTTAAAGTTTCGGAGGTTGTTAAACTAAAAATGTGATAATAACTGTTATGTAATCTAGTATAGAACTAAAATAAATTAGATTTTTTAATGAAAAAAATTCCTACAATTAGACAAAACACACTAAAACAAAAAGACGGTATAACAAACAGCATTAAAGACCTTATTTGAATCAAACTGAAATAATTTCCGATACAAACATCTACTGTATGTATAGAACCTACAGTAGGAGTTTCCCTGTCAAAACTCAGTCCCTCCCACCCTGCTGCATTTTGTGTTTATTTTGTCTCTTTCCTTACCTGTTGCCTATGGCTTATAGTTGTTGTTGTTTTAATTCATTCACAAGGTGTTACTTTCTTAGTTGATTGTGTTCTCTGCTTATTTAGATTATCTATGTGATGCTCCTGTCAGGTTAATTAGTATTCCCTTCCTCAGCTTGTCAGTTACATTTAGTTGCAGCTGCTCCGTATTCTCCCCCGATTAATACACCAGCAACCATGAAATCTCCACGATTACCCAGGTGTATAAGCTTTCTTTCCCTCATGATTCTCCTGTTAAACTGCCCGTTACATTCCTTGTTTGAGATCCTGCTGTATTCCTCATTCTGTTTATGTTTTCATAATTTTCCTCCAGCCTTGGAAGTTGAAAAAAACCATGACACTAGGACAACAAAGAACCTCTTGCTGGATGATCTCTAGGTTCTTGTGGGGTTTTATAGGTCAAGTTGATCGGTTAGGTGACTGGATCTCTTCCCACCTAAAACTATGACAACAAGTAACAGAATCTAAGCAGAGAGTTTAACTACACTGCAAAAACGATCTCAAAATGAGTAAAAATGTCTTAAATTAAGTGTATTTACCCATAATTTGAGCAGGTTAATAAGATGATTTGCTTCGTACATACATCAACTAGTGATGCAACCTGGACACATCATCAGTGATATTACCTGGTATCATAGAGTGTTTCGGGTCTTTCAAACATCATACACTCTCCTCCAGGCGACCCAGCCAGGGTTGATCAGACCCCAGCTCGTGTCCAGGTAGCGCTACCCTACCCACGGATCTCCTCTCCTGATCCACAACCACCGCGAGGCAACCTCTGCTGCCTCTGTGGCCTCCTTGATGGCCCTTCGCTTGCTGGCCCCTGTGATGCCCAGCATGCTGTACACCCTGCAGAGGGACTGGCCCGCAAACCCTCTGCATCCCACCTCAATAGGCTCGCACCTTGCTCGCCACCCATTGAGCCGACACTGCTCCACCAGATCGCTGTACTTAGCCCTCTTTCTCTCGTTGGCCTCCTCGATGCGGTCTTCCCAAGGGACCGTGAGCTCCAGAAGCACAACCTGCTTCGATGTTGCTGAGGTCAGCACCACGTCTGGCCTTAGTGATGTTATGGCCACATTTCCTGGGAACTTCAGTTGTTTCCCCAAGTCTGCCATCAGCTCCCAATCCTGTGCCATTGTGAGCAGGCCAGCGGAAGAGACCCTGGCAACAGCTGGTGGTCCTTCTCCAGCTCTGATGAAGGAGATAGCCTTCTTCGCTGGGCGGAGGCGCTTGCAGTGGGCTATTCCACTGCAGATGGAGTTCGCTATGGCCTTCAAGACCTGGTCATGACGCCAGCGATAGCGCCCCTCACTCAGGCTCCTCGGACAGCAGCTCAAGATGTGCTCCAGGGTCCCTCTCTTCTGGCACAGGGCACATGCTGGTGACTCCACCTTCCCCCAACAGAACAGGTTAGACGGGCTTGGCAATACGTCATATACAGCCTGGATCAGGAATTTTATGCGTTGGGGCTCGGCTCTCCACAGCTCAGTCCACGTGACTTTGCGCTCTGCTGCTTGCTCCCATCGCGTCCAGGCTCCCTGCTGCCGCATTCCAAGCACCCTGCCGGACCGCTCTTCTTCCACAGCTGCCCGCACTTCTTCCTGGAGCAGCGTCCTCCTCCTCTTCTCCTTTGCCTTCCCGCAGCAAGGTGTTGTGCTGCTACCAAGGCCTGCTCTTCCCCGAGCCACTGTCCCCACCAGAGTCCTGTGCCGCAGCCGTGACTCCGCCACTTCCACAGCCTCTGCCGCCCTCCACTTCCGCCCCGTCCGGACCTCGATACCAGCCTGAGAGACTTTTGGGTCACATGACTCTCTGTATTGCAGCACCTCCCTAGTTCGGCTCACCTTGAATTCCTCATTCAGGCTGCTGAAGGGGAGCTTCAGCATGTTGCTCTTTCCGTATAGGGCGATGCTGCTCAGGCTCCGCGGTACACCCAGCCACTTCCGCAGGAACCTGCTGACTCTCCTTTCAAAGCCCTCAACTGTGGAGATTGGGACCTCATACACAAGGAGGGGCCAGAGAATCCTTGGAAGGATGCCATGTTGGTACACCCAGGCCTTGAACTTGCCAGGTAGACCTGATTTGCCAATGGAATTAGTATTTTGACTCTTAAAATAAGCTATCTAGATATTATGCACTTGAAATAAGACAATGCAATTGTGTTTTTCTTGTTTAAAGTGTAAATTGTCTTGTTCCATTGGCAAAGTTTCTCACTTCTATCCTTATTTCAAGAAAAAATGCACAGATTTTAAGGAAAAATGACTTATTTAGATTTTATTTTTTTGCAGTGTATAAACACAATTCACAACTCTGGACAGTTACCGTAAAACTGCTTTTGTTGGCATTAATTGACTTTGTGATGAATATGGCAACATGCTAAGGGATAATTCAGCATTTGATGGAAAATTGGTCCTCAATCTATGAACCTATGAATTCCTTGCTGATGTGTTGAAATATTGTCTCAACATCTACTCCAGATTCGGGCTCAGGATGAACGACTTTATTTCTTATAAACTTGGGTATTTAAACAACAGCACAGACAGATCTATCAACATCATCATCCAGAACTCCACAAGTGGAAAAGTTTTAGTTTTACCTGGTTTGATTTTGTAAAAAAAATTTTTTAAGAAACCTTTGCTTATCTCATTATTGATGGATTAATTGAAGAAATAATCAACAGATTATTCAATTTGCAAAATAATATTAGTTGCAAGTTGCAACTGACTTGCAACTAAAAGGCTTTTTGGATTTCTGAGAGAGCTGCAGAGATTCATTGATATTAAGTTGAAGGGAATATTATACCATTTGTGCACTCCACAAATCAGAAATCTTGGAAAAAAGAAATCCTAAAAAATGAGTCCGGCCACTTACCATTACAGGGGAAGGAACATTAAAATGAATTTGGCCCCAATTATTACTGCACACCACTTTGTTACAGAAAGAGGGATCAAAATCGATATTATCAAATTTAGAAAGAAGAAAGTTAGAGGTTATAATGGAGTTCATAGTAATTGCAGACAATGCATATATAATGCATTGCTTTTAACTAGCTGTCTCTGCTCTTCATATGTTATGTGAAGCTTAAAGACAGCTGATAAAGTGTCAGTTTATTCCAGGCATAAACAAGCATTAATCTCAACTTATATGTCACACTCTTTAAAATACATAAAGCATTAGAGAATATATTATAATATCCTAGCAGCTTTCTCACAGAAACACATTACTTTATAACCATATTTTCTTTTTTTTTAAATAGCTTGTCTTTCACGTGTCTATATTTCAAGAAAAGGCCTTGTTAAATCAACCCTGGCAGCAGAAAAATGGCAGCTCGGTCTTCGCTCAAAAGGTTGTTTCCCTTGCTTTGTCAACATGCCATCTCTCTGTTCAGTCAGTCAGTCTGTCGGTCAGTCTTTCAGGTGTGAAATGCTTAGCTGATATAAAGACATAGGTTCTGATGACAGTGAATCGAAGGAAAAGGTCAGATAGGACTCAGTGGTTAGGCTGGGAGAACACAAAGGGCATTTTGATATTTGTGGTTAAATTCTCCACGCTCCATTTTAATCATCACAGAGGAGGAGAAGATATTTTTTTCTTGGTATTTCCAAGGTACATTTAATTTACAGCGCCATACTAGCAACAATGTTTAGATTCCAAACGGATGTTTAAGTTCATAAGTGGACAATTTACTGTTAATTAGTAACCATACTAAGGAGAAAATTATAAAATGCAGCTGTGATTACATACAGTTAGGGATGCACGATATTGGGATTTTGGCCGATATCCGATATTTTAAAACTCATGTAGCCGATAACCGATATCGATACCGATGTTAAAGCTGGACAAAAATAAGTAGTCATTGAAAATAGCAGTTTTGTTATCCATTTCTGACACTTTGAAAAATAATATACTCAAATATATTTTCATATGCTGATATCAAATAGATTTTTAAAAACGCGGTATCGATCTATTTTACTTTCAAAATCTGGTGAGATTTCATCGTTCTGTTACAAACTCTCGTGATATTTTGCAAATTCTTGTGAGATTTTGTTAGTAAAATAGATCGATACCGCGTCAATATATCAACATATAAAAATATGGCAAAATTTTGTGAATTTTCGGGGGATTTCGTAGCATAATGATGACATATAGCAATATTTCATTAGTAAAAGAGATTGATATGGTGTTTTTAAATGGCAATATATCAGCATATGAAGATATTGGGATATTTTAATGGATCAATATTTTTTCCCTCGTCTTTAGAAGTTTTTAAGTCTGTAAAGAACTTAAAACTTTAGAAAGTCAGAAGCTGATCAAATATCGGGTTAAATATCGGTGGGGTGGCCGATGTCCGATGTTCAGTTTTAAGGCCGATACCGATAGGGGGCCCATTATATCGTGCATCCCTACATACAGTACCATTTGCCTGCTGCCAGAGTCAGATCACCCTAAAGTCTGATGGTGATGTTCAGCCTATAGATAGCATTGTGGTGATATCACACATCTGAATGCTAGCCTGGCGACATTGGCCACGATCTTCGAAGGTTTGCTTAGCAACCACAGAGGTAAACGGTACTCTTAATAGATTTTACATTTGGTTTGAGTCATAACGATTTATGAGTATTAAGAAAACCTCTACCCACACATAACCAAAACTTTGCTCTAATCAACTTGGGAAACAGCACAAAGCCAGAGAGCAGATACAGCTGACAGAGACTCGCCATAAAGGCAAAACTGCAGAGGATCAAAGAAGCACAGCTGAAGATCGGGTAAGTCCACCAGAGAAGTAGGACAGCGGTGCTATTGAGAAGCTTGCCAGGGAGACAAAGGTGGAGGGGATGACCAAGACTAGCCTTCTGCTACCTGCAGGAGATAAAAAGAGTAAAGCGGATGTTCAGAAAACCATGTCTGACAGACAGGGAGGGTTGCAGGGGAGGCAAGGCATCAGTTGGTCTTTGTGTCTGTGCTAGAGGTAGGAACATGAAACAGGCCTTACAGTCCTAGGTTAAAAGGTTTTTTTTAAAGCCACGAACAAACCTCTTCAGAGCATTCTGCACTCCATCCTTTGTCTAAATAATGTTTTCTGTCTTCCTTTTTGATTAAAAAAAAGCTGGTCTCCACTGCTGCAATCACTAAAACCGTGGTTAAGTCATGACACTTTCTCATCAACTAACTTTCAGACTTAATACAGTATCGATATTGTCAGGGTTTGGTTGAGGTTTGAGGACCCAGATGCAGAGGCAGAGAGGCTGAGGAGATTTCTTGCAGTTTTAATGATGAAAAATTTTGCTCAAAGGTTTGGAAATGAGATCTATGGTTTGTAACTGTTTTATGAATTTCTAATTATAGATAGATGTAATTGTAAACTGTAATGTAAATTGTAATGCAATCTTTTGCTGCTGTCTTGGCCAGGACTCCCTTGAAAAAGAGATTGTTAATCTCAATGGGACTTTTCCTTGTTAAATAAAGGAATAAAAAAAAAAATAATGAAAACAAAGGCAGGAATCCAAAAATCCAATTAATAATGTAAATCAAACCAGAACTATGGAGACATCCGAGGTACACGAGGAGCCAGGGAGAGACGAGGTAGATAGACAACAGCATGGGAAGATAGCAATGACAAGGAACCAACAAAGAGTGACAGCAGAGGGAGAGCATATATAGCTGACTGAGACAAAGGCAGGGCTAACGAGCTGATAAGGAGCAGGTGTGAGGAGACAACGAGGGAGCCAAGGGGAAAGGAACACACACACACACAAAAGGGCAACAGAGGACAACAACAGGAAAACCTGAGAACTAACATAAATCTAGAAACTACAACAAAATAGGAATTAAACCAATAAAACTAGAAAACAAGGAGCAAAGTAAAGTACAACAGAACCAAGACCATGACAAATGTAAACTCCAGGTTTTGCCGTTTTCGCCAATCCTTCGTAACACCTTCTTTGGCTTCTCTATTACACGTTGCTATTTTTAGGTCAACATAAAGAAATATCATTATAAATTAATGGCCCAAATTAAAGGATAATCATTTGACTGGTGGGTTCACTTGTTATGTTAGCAGAATGAAGGAAAACTAGGCATGGTTTAACTTCCTGACCTGACTGATTAAACTTTGAAATCAGGACTGATTCAAGATTTTTATGAGTATAACTTCAGACCAGTCAAACTTACTGTTGAAACTGACATTACCGTAAAGGATAAGATGTTTTTTTATTGTTATTAGCCAGATTTCACACACATTTTCTTCTACTATTGTAGCCAATCTACCTTATGATGTGGCACATTGTTTCTTCACAGAAAATATTCTGCAAACTTTATTGTTATTTAAGCTAATGGCATACTCTTTATCACCTAAAGTCGAACTGTCTTTTCTAATAGCATTTTTAATATCAATAAGTTTTCTCTAGGCTACTGCTACTTGCTGCATATTTTTGAATTTTTTGAACACTAAGTAATAATTAGTGTCTTAAAATCCCCCCAAAATAATCAGTTTTTGATTTGCTAGTCAATTTTGAAGACTACAAAGCCACTTTGATTTTAATCAAATTCATATTCTAAAACAACAAAATAAATATAGATGAGTATGCCATGACTCTGTCAACCTACATCAGCAAATGCATTTAGGACATCAGAATCACAAAGAACATAACCACCCAGGCCAACCAATGACCCTAGATGAATGGGGAGGTTCGAAAATCGCTAAAAGCACGGAACTCAGCTTCAAAGTCTGATGATAGAGAGGCTCTGAGAACAGTGCGTGCAAACTTGAACTGTGCCATCAGATCAGCGAAGCAGAACCATAGCTGGAGGATGCAGGATGTCTTTCACTACGCCAGCAACACATTGCTCTTCACCTGAGGCTAGCACACCTGGAGGAGAAGAACACCCATGTGCAGATGCTGTCCCTGGACTTCAGCTACACTTTCAACACCATCATCCCACAGCATCTGATAGGCAAACTGGAACAGCTGGGCTTCAATACACCCCTCCGCAATTGTCTGCTAGACTTCCTCACAAACAGACCTCAGTCAGTCCGCGAAGGACAGAACACCTCATATGTCATCAGTCTAAGCACAGGTTCCCCTCAGGGCTGCATCCTGAGCCCCCTGCTGTTCACCCTGATGACACACAATTGCGTCCCCAGGTTCACCACCAATCACATTGTGAAGATTGCAGATGACGCCATGGTGTTTGGCATCATCAGAGACGAGAACAACCAGGAGTACAGAGAGGAGGTGGAGTTGCTGGTGGGCTGGTGCAGAGACAACAGCCTGATCCTGAATGTGGCGCAAACGAAGGAGATCATCGTCAACTTCAGGAAGAATCGGCCTAACCACGCTCCACTGCTTATCAACAGCTAGGCTTGTAGAGGTGGACAGCAGCACCACATTCCAGAGGGTGCACATCACCGACACCCTCACATGGACTGTAAACACTACCTCACTGATCAAAAGGGCACAAAAGCGCTTGTACTTCCTGCGGAGGATGAGGAGAGCCCATCTGCCCCCACCCATCCTCACCACCTTCTACAGAAGCACCATAGAGAGCGTTCTGACCAGCAGTCTCACTGTGTGGTGTGGATGTTGCAGCGCCTCAGACTGGAAGAAGGTGAGAAAAGTGGTTAGAACAGCAGACAGGATCATCAGGGCTCCTCTTTTCTCCATAAAAGTCATGTCATCCAAGCTCTGTAACATAATCAATGACCCCTCACACCCCCACCATTGACTGTTCTCCCTGCTGCCCTCTGGGAAGAGGCTTCAAAGCATTCGATGCAGCTTCGGCAGATTCTGCCACAGCTTCTCCCCCACCGTCATCAGACAGCTGAATGTTGAAAAAACGCTAAATATTGTCACGGACATCAAACTGACCAGATCCTCTTCCTAACTCTGGAGTTAGGAAGAGGAAGCAGTAGCTGGAAAGTGTCAGTGTCAGTCATATGGGGGTCAGACAACGAAACAGCCCCTCTAGGGCTAAATTGTCACTTATGTATCCGGACATCAACTATGCAGTAAGGGTTTTCCCAATTTTTGGCAAAGATTAAAAAGCCCTTACCATTGTGGCTGCAATTTGAGGATGTATTGATTGTTGGTGAGTGCTAGTGGTAGCAAGTAAACACTAGTGATTTTTAGTAGGAGGGAATAATCGGATTGGGCCGAAATAGCTCATCATCCACCTCCTTACCTTGACATAGTGGAGAAGAAGTTCTGGATGAAGATGGTGATGATAATCTCTACTTAATCCAACTAAGAATAGAAAAAAAATGTCTATTAATGTCTAAAGTTTTTTTCTATATCACTTTTATAATGTACTGTAGTGATGCACAAAGAAAAGAGTAGGGAAACTTTAGAAACTAAATGTATATTTTACCTTTTCTTCTACTAAATGCTTTTATAAATGGATTCCTCATTTGCAGTGGCTGGAAATGAAGGTGCACATGGGTATACAGAAAATATCCCTTCACTGGTTGTTCAGATAGGTTGCCATGGTGAAGTCAGTGATTAAAGCTATTAAAGCTGCAGGCGTAGGGTTAAATGGGAGCTCTGACTGCTCCTGCTGACACATATTAAAAAGGAAAAAGGAGAAACAGTATAGCATGGAAGAATGGTAAAGAAATTAAAAGATGTGACTGGAAGAAAAAGTAAAAAAAATTGGTATGGGTAAAGAAAATGTGATTAGCTACGCTCAAAGCAAGGCATGATCCTACCTGGCTCTTAATTGATTTCTTCTTACAGCAGATGAAATAAAAGTTTGTGGTACTCCAACAACAGCTTACCTATTCAAGCTCAGCCAGCAAGGCTTAATCATACTGTTAAAGATAGGGCTCATTCAAGAGTACAGTGTGATGTGTAGCACTGCAGCTTATGCAGAGAAGCAGGAAGCTTGTGTAAGCATGTGTATACCCATCTGTGTAATATCACTAGAAAGACAAAATAAGTGCTTTTTTATGTTTCAGCGGATTGAGGTGTTATTTCAACCTACTAATGGCACTACTGTCAAGAAGACGGTATGAAAAAAAATTATCCCTTTTATTGCGTTCTTTAGCTTTGCAATGATAACCACGCTGTAATAATTCCATTTATATATAACTATCTACCAATTCATTTTCAGGGAAAAGTATGCTTGACATAACCTGACTCCGCATATCCATCTGGAAACCTTCCGTTGAAGTAATTTTGGGAAGGGGCGAAAATACTGGTTAGCTGATTGAACTATGTTGGTGATAGACGGGCAAAATAAACCAATCAGATCAACGAAGCATATGACGTACTAACAGAGCGACGACGAAGAGGAGCCAATTGATAGATCAAACTCTTGCCGAAACCAGTCGGGAGAAGAGCAAAAACATCTTTTCCTCTGAGAAAAGCCTCCAGAGCAGTGTTTTGCTCTTCTTTCAGTGAAGAAATACTCGGTAATTCCAATAAAACTCGCTCGATAGCCACGCTAACGCTAGTTTCATCGGCTGAAGCCGCCATGTTCTTTAGACTGAACTGTCGTGCTTCTCGTTGCGTCACACCTCAACCCGCCTCAAAGCCAACGCTGATTGGACGTTCGTTTGGTGAACAGCTCCAAATTTTCTTTAACGAAGAGTCTCCAGACTGATTAGCGAGTGAGAGTTTTTCCTCTCCACTGTCGCTACAAGCATGCTTAGTGTGAGGGATTGTATTTGAGTCAATGAGTCAATGTAATCAACTGGTTTTCCTTAGATAGAAATCTTTGCATAAATTTGACTTTATGATCTGGTGAACTGGAAAGTTCCTTGAGATGACATGTCATATAGATAGGATTTAAACTAGTCTACAGCTCCTAGCTGTTCCTTTAATCATTACAAAATATTCAAGTCATTCTAAAAGAATATTATGATCAACTGATGAAGATCAAGATGACATCAGGTCGAATTTTGGTTCTAAACTCTATGGGTGAGAAGCCAAAGAAGTTTTTATGGAATTTTGCTTATTTGACCTCGGGTGCCACTACACAGTAGGATATCTGGCGAGAACAATCCAACAGCCGACGTTCCTCTGAGCAGACCTGATAGGTCTTAACACCCTACACTCTGCAGGATTGTTTTGGAATGGGAAGATCAGGGCAGAAATTGGTATACCTACCCTGTCATGTAAACCCTACTTTAGATATGCTTACTGTATTTGCTTTGTTAAAAAAATGATCAATTAAGACTTTTTCACAATGGGCATAAGGCTAGATAAATGTAACTTTCTCTGTATTGGGAGATTCATTTTGTTTATGTTAAACATAATTTCAATTCAAATAATGCCTGACATAACTGAGTGATAATTGATTTTTTTCAATTATCATATACAGGAAAATCCCCTGTAGTTGTGGCTCTTAAAAACAAGTAAAGTGTTTTGCTGCTCCTATTGAATCAACCTACTTCTCAGACCTCAGATCGTAAAAAGGTGTAAAAGAAACTGTATGGTGTTTGTGGGCGTGCAAGTGTCCATGTGTTTTTCTGTTGTAGAAAAATAAAGTGAGAGGGAGAAAGGAGACATACTGCTTAATACTGGAGTTGTTGATTGTGTGAGAGAGCTTTGAGAAAGGGTGCAGAGTGCATCTATCCGTATCATTCACTCTAAAAGCCTGGAGGAATGGAAAGGATGGATGGGAGGACAAGTAGAAGTCAATAAAGAGATGGTTGGGATGGGAGAGACAGGAGATGAGAGTAGTTTCATGTGAAGATGACTTAGAGTCATTTGAGGGAAGGCAGTAGATGGGGGTGCAGACATAGAGAAACTCAGAAGAGACAGAAAAAAGCAAGCTATCCACAGATAAAATATCATAAGGCTAATTATAAAAAATGCTTCACTCCCTGTAATGTAGGAAATATAAGACCTAAAAATAAAAAAAAACAACATCACAAGAACATTTGTGGATAGTAACTTATTTATGTAATTAAAATGATGCTTTTATGACATTGAAACAAAAGCTGGGATGCTTAATCCAGCATTAAAAACAAAAATAAGATAGAGAACAGAATGGAAAATCATAACCTTTCAAATAAACAACGTGAAAGGATGCTATAGAATAGTATAATGTTAATAGGTGATGTTAATGTATTTATTTCAAGATGTTAACTTAAAGGAACAGTCAGCTCATGATGATGTTTTTATAAACATGTGGGTCCGTTTGGAGTGAACTCTTTGTGACTTACTAAGACTTCACCATTGAAATTCACCAGAGCTACAGTGAAACTGACAATGCCCACGTGCATGACATTTCATTTAATGTAGCACTTTCATTATAACATTATAACTATAAGGAGTTAGCTCAGGCTTATGTTAGCTTGGTTTTAACAGGTGAATGCAACACAAATGGGCCCCTGGAAATGGTACCCGCCTTCTAGTCGTCACAGTTCTCTTCTTTAGATCATGGCTGGCTTATTTTTAAATCAACCATTATGTTACAAAAGGAAACAATTTGTTTTAGATGGGCCTAAAACTTTTGAAAAGCTTAAATTTTACATTTCAGAGAACCAAAAAACCATCAAAAGGTTGTCTATGTTAGGAATCCAGTCTGTGTGGGTTGTGTTTTGGTGTTTTTCAGGTGGTGCCCTGTCCTCGTTGGTCCTCCTGCACACCTGCGGCTGGTTGGCTCATCACTGGGGAGTATTTGAGCAGCGGTCTCTCACTACCTTGACGCCAGAGTGTTTGCCAGTTTTGGGTACTCTAGCCAAACTAAGTTTAGCTGAGTCTAACTGAGTCTTTTTTTCTCTGAGTTCTAATGTTGTTTTTGTCTTTTGCCTTTCGGCAGGAAGTCATTCTGCATACTGGATTATTGGCCTTCTCCCCCCTGGAAGGATTAGTTTGAGCTTCACACTGAGCAGGGGATTTATCTCCACACGTCCCGTTCAAGTACTCCTGGAAATCTAAGTGGCAGTCCGCTCTATTGCTCCTCAGGAACCAACCAAACCAAAACCTGTCCGCCCTCCAACGAGCCACTCTATCTCTGGAAAAACCACCACCGACTGGATACTGGGAAGAAACCTTTCTACACAATCGTGAGTCCAGTTTACCTCTGTTTTTGTAAGACGTCATTCAAACTTCCCACGGACCCTGAACTAACCTCTGTGAACTTCCCCTCTTACTTCCAGTTCCGGTTCACCGGCTCTCTGAGTCTACCTGAATCCAAACCATTTGGACTCCAATAAACCAGTTAATCTTTTACTCTGGTTTCTCTGAGTGGTTTCCTGCATATGGGTCAGATCTCTTTAAAACACTATGACAGTCTAAGCTTTATTGAATTGTAGAAAAGGATAATAATCTTTATTTATTTAAACACCTGAATTTTTCATAAAATTTAACATTTCATTTTTTCTGATTATTTTGCTCTTAAGAATGATTTTAGTAATTCTAGCTACCCAACAAAGGGTATGTTTAATCTAGCTAAATGTAAAACATTGGGGAGAAAAATGGTTATATGCAGGTTATGAAAATGTCTGGTTTCAAGTGTTGGGCTTCATGTGGGTTTCTGCTGAAGCGTTTCATTTAAGAGTGCATGAAAAACAGCATTTGTATATCAAATGTCTCACATTGTAGATCAACAAAATAAAAATCTTGTTGCAAAAAATATCACACATTTATATCTAAAATGCTCCCTTATGATAAAATACAGATCCACTGTTACCCCCAAAACCCCATGGCTTTATACTATCCAACTTCCTTGAACTAATGTTCCATGCTGAAAGCACTAGGCATGGCGCAATAGGAAAAAAAAGCATATGAGAAAGTCTTTGTAGACTACTCACAAATCTATGTTTAATGTTTCATGATGAATGACGTACTTCTATCTTTGCCAGGAGGAAAAGCAAGTGTTTTACACATACAGTACGGCACATTCCTCTTGATATAACACTGCATATGCTCACTTCACTTAGTAGTAGCGCTTGATATTTCTAAAGGTACAACAAGCAGCTATTGGTTTGTCACTTGTGTCAGCAGCAAGTAGAGAACACAGCTCACCAAAGCAAAAAAAAAAAAAAACATATTTAAGCCACTAAGCCAAAGGAAATCACCATGCACATTATCCATCTGCTAAAATGTACCGAAGGTTGATCCAACCAGAAAGGGCCTACGGGTAGGTCAGAGGTCTGAGAGCAAATCCTCACATTTGTGCTGTGCTAAATGAAGCATTATGCAATGTTTGGCGAAGCCAACTAAGGGCTTTTACAGAACATCTTGTCCTGACGCTAATCCTGCCAACAGAAACTAGGCAGGAAGAGAAACAGAGTTTGACCCTGAAAGCATGGAAGCACACATGGAGAAATGAGAAACTGAGCGTTTTTTTTTTTTTTACAATGTGAAACTACAAACCTAAAGCATAGCTTTCCACCAAAAAAAGCTTAATGATAAATTTTAAAGAAAAATTATTTGCTAACAGACAGTTACAGCTAAGTTTCGGTCAAATCAGAGCTCTTTGAAAATGTAGTTTGTAATTCAGATTAAAATGGAAAACTATAAATTAATTACATATAGAGAAATGTTTCCAGCTGAAAATTCTGTTTTCCTTGAAATAAATATATATTTTTTAAGAAGATGTATTTTCCTTTTCTTGTTCCTTTTTGTTGCTCATCCTCCTTGCAGAGAGGAGAGATGACTGTGGAAAATGTTCAAGTCACTGAGAATGTACTGAGAAACAGCAGCCCCCTGATTTCCTCCGTATCACACATACATCTTCTATGGTGTATGGCATTGCAAAGACACGTTCCAGTTGATTTTCTCTTTTTTTTTTTTATTTAAATCATGTCCTTTTCATCTTCTAGAGTTCTGTTGCTTTTTTATATTGCCTTCTGTTGCTCACCTTCTTTTGCATTATCTCCAGTTTTTTGGAAAAACAAAATATGAAATTGCAGTAGTTATGGCTTTTGTAGTTTGTTGAACCATAATCTTTTTTTTTTTTTTTGCATATAATTTAAGCTCTAAATACTGGCCTCATGTTGCAAACAGTTCTGCAACTATTAAAGTTTGTATTTTCCAAAAAAAAAAACAGGAAAATGTTCCAGCCTCCCCTTTCACATATATGATCATGACTGTACCAAAAAGTCATTATTGTATCAATCTTGTAATGAATTGCAAGTTAAATTTTAACAAACTGTTCCATTTCATAAACTTAGATTGTATTGCAAAAAAAATTTTCATTGATACCTTAATTTTTAAGATTTACCTGGAGATAAAACAGCATTTTTTTCATTTTAAGGTTAATTTAAGTTTGTAAGGACGATTTGTATACACTTATTAAAAAGCAAGGCTGTGTTCAAAAGGCATTGTTTTTCCTTATATCAACTAATTCATTCATTTACATTGTCCTCTTCTAATGTAATAAATGTAAATAGTAAATAATACATTTTTCTTATGTAGTGCTTTGAGTCCTTTTTCATTAAAACAAATTCCCATGTTGCAACAACCAGAGGAAAGTGTGTTAATGGATAATAAATCTATGTTTAAGGATATAGGAAGGAGGAAATCCAATTTATGTCAAGGCTCTCTAACAGATCCCCAGTTTTATCCCATGCGCGCCTGACTGCAGGAGTAATCGGCTTTGAGTAATAAAATGATGATGATGACTTTATCTGACATTTGTAGAAGGAGGGGTTCCAGATTTCTGTGGGTCTATATTATCAACTTCTATCCAGTGAAATAATCCTTGGACAGAGTGAGACAGAGTGATATTTCTTTTCTTTCAGGGAAGTAAACACAAGGGTTATATTGAGGTGAGCAGAGGCAGTGTGTTTGCAGAGAGTTGTTTGCTTTGTGTGTTTTACTTTCTAAGTGCAATGCATGTGCCTAGCTTACATGCTCCCACCATGTACTTGGAGATCCTTGGCCTAACCTCTCTCACCTGCCATGTGGAGGAGGATGATTACATACAAGTAAGGTCAGCTTTATCTTCATGGAGATGACTGAAGGAACACCGATAAAAGAGATACATTGAGAATAGCGCTCCATTACCTGCAGGAGTGCAGACAGACAGGAGAAATAGATAATGAGTTGTAACTAGATAGCTGCAAGGATTGTCCCATATAGCTGTGTTTTCAGAGGAATCTCAGCTGATTTAGGCTAATGATCAGATTACAACGCATCACAGTCTTCCATCTCAGTTACTTCAAAACGCGTCAGATCTCTACCCATGACATCCATTTACTCCTGCTCCAAATCCTCCGTTTTTCCTGTTCTGCCTGATTTCATGCTTTCTCTAGTGTTTTTCACCAGAGTTAGATTCAATTAATGTGGTTGCAAGTTAAGTGGGCCCTGTGGGGTTAAGGTCTGTCATGTGAGATGGATCTGTTTGTGTAAGAATCAGGAACACAGCACAGTCCACTGTTGGTGAGAAAGAGATGCTGAAGAGCCTATCAAGTAAGCTTTTTACAAAACACACATTGCTTCAAGGGATTGATAATAGAAAACCTTTTCTATCATTTCAAATATTCTTAAAACCTATGATTTGTATGAACTTCTCAAGCTTTATTTCCAAAAAGAGCATCCCAATATTTTACTGTAGGCTACCAGTATCCACAAGGCAGATTCCAGGCTCTCTCCAATTCTTCCTGGAGGTGTTGCTATTTTTCCAACTTCTCGTGTTCTTTTTTTCCTGTTGTTTCCATCAATTGGAATGGCCACAATGCTCAATCAATCAATCTGTTTTCTGCTGCTTATCAACAGTGTTGGGCACATTACTTTGAAAAAGTAATTAGTTATAGTTACTAGCAGGGGCGGTTTTAGGAAATGTGGGGCCCTAGGCAAAGACAGGCAGGGGCCCTCTGAATTAAAAAGACAACACATAAAACAGACCCATTATACAGATAGAGATAATGGGTTAATAGAATAGACATCCATTATCTGTTCTAGGTTGTGTCCCTCTCTTCTTGTCCCTTTTCTTCTTGTTTTCCTCTCTATGTTTTGTACTCAGCTGACTTTTCATGCTGTCTCAAAAGGAATGAAAGATTTTTTCCAAGCACTAAGCTCACTTAGCTGATTGCTCCTTCCTGTGTTTCCAAAAAGGCCAAAGTAAATAACCCAGTCCTTCTTTTCACTGTAGACAAGCCATGATCTGCTTATCTGTTCTCCATTTTTCATTTGGATGAAATAATAGCTGCATGAATCATGACAGCAGACAAGATAGAGGATAGCAGGAGGCGGGGTTACCAATCTACTCGCTCTGGAGAGCAGAGTTCGCTGCTTTTAGATGTTGTCTCCAAAGTCTCCAATAGCAGAAAAAAGTCTCTAGATTTGGCGCTAGGAGCTTTTTAGAAATCAAAGTGCTAGAGGGGTCTGAAAAGTGGCTAAATATAGCGACTAAAGCGCTAAGTTGGCAACACTGCTCTTTGCATGGTTTGTTTTCAAATGGTTTGCTGCTGTCTGTTTGGACCTTTCTGAACATGTGCAGCAAATGGACTGATCCAATATGGTGGACGCTGAAGGGGGGGGCTGAGACACACTTAATATTATCAGCGTTCTGATGGCATTTTAGAAAAAGGACTTTAATAAAAAACATAATTAATGAGCACAAATAAGGAATAGTTGTATTAACCATACATGTAAACAGAGTTTTATGGGGCCCCCATGAACGTGGGGCCCTAGGCAGCTGCCTTGTATTGCCTAATGGTAAATCCCCCCTGGTTACTAGTTACTTCTCCCAAAAAGTAACTGAGTTACTAACTGAGTTACTCCACAATAAAAGTAACTAGTTACTAGTAAAAGTAACTATTGCGTTACTTTTGCGTTTCTCGCCCCCGTAACCCTCCCCACCCAGCCCCCACCTTCTCGCCGTGTGTTTCTAAAGCCAGCTGAATAGAGCGGACGACAAAGACAAGAACCTGCAGAGAGTTTAGCATTTATTGTAACTCAACGTAAATGACATCAGGGGGGAACGCCATGGGAAGTTTTTTAACAGGGCATTCAGATCTTGTGAGTGTATGAAATTAATAACTGGGGATGTCTAATTCTGAAATGTTATAGATACTGCAACATCTATCTATCCATCTATCTATCTAGATCTATACTCTGTGTGTGACATAAAATATGGATCTCCACCCCTGCCACAAAGGCCATCAAATAATGTTTAAAATAAAACATTAAATACAGTAGGTTGAAAAGGCAGAGTATCCATCCATCCATCCATCCATCCATCCATCCATCCATCCATCCATCCATCCATCCATCCATCCATCCATCCATCCATCCATCCAGATTTCTCCCTTTCTCCATATAGGCTATCATTTCATCGTTCACACTCTCCATAGTTCTCCTGTGGCGCGAGCACAGGGCGACTGTTGCGCGCCTTTAGCGAGCATGCGTGTTTCCTGTTGCTTGCGCGGTGAATCGTGCCGCCTGCGCTGTGCGGAGATGCAGGGGAAAGCGTAGGGCTGGGCAATATAGAAAAAAAGCTTATCGATAAAAAAAATGTATATTGATCGATATCGATAATTATTGAAAAGATTTGAAACCATATTTTAGGTGCAGCTCTGCCTGGACATTTTGTGATATTGCTAAATGATTTAATTTTAATAAAAAACACAAACACAGACTTCCAATTAGATCTTTATTTAACCAACTTTTTTAACCATAACAGAATTATTTTAAATAAAAATAACTTAAGAGACCTGAGTTATATTATTAAATACTGACAAAGAATAAATTAAAGTGACCAGAAAAGTGACCAAAATAAATATAACAAATAAATAAATCCCTCCGCCGCCCCCATTCCTCTAAGCTGAACCTGGTTCAGATAGTTTCCTGCTTTAACCTGAGTTATTACTTTGAAGTTTCTGGCCCCTCAGCATTTTTCTCTCAATTGTTAGAACTACGTGGGAAACTGCCCAGAACTGAAAATATATATATATTTTCCCGAAGATTCCTCGGAAGAGAGCCGCGTCGGGGCCTACACAGCTCGTACTCCTGCGGGTGTGAGCGGCTGAGATGATAAAAAACAAAAAGTTGGTTTCGTTATCAGACTGGTTTCACTGGTTCCCGACACATTCATTACAGATGACTGTGGTTTGTTTTTTGTCCGACTTGCCATGACCGAAATACTGCCAGACTGCCGAACTACAAAAACCTTTCTTTGAAACAATTTCCTCCGCCTCTCCTTGCTGCGACATCTTCATGTGCTCTGTGTTGTGGTTTGAGAGGGCGGCGCTTGGTGACGGCGTGCCTGGGTCCGCGATTGTGATTGGTTGGGAGGAAGTAGTGACTAGCATAAACCTACATGCTAGGCTACAATGAGAAGGAAGGAAAACAGCGTTTCTTTTTTATCGAACTTTCATCGACCCTCTTTTTTTCTATTGCGCCACACGTCTATCGATCGATATATATCGTTATTGAATTATCGCCCAGCCCTAGGAAAGCGTATGCTCGATGTAACACCGGTATTTCCATCTGGAAAACGCTGTTTTGCTGCTGGAGTCCTCCTCACTCTCCATCTCTCTGTGTGTGCTGTACGTTAACACCCACCAGCAGAAACACCCACCTACCCAACTGACAGACGGAATCTCACTATACATCAGCCATTCTCATCCTCCCCTCTCTCATGACAAGGCGCGCACGAGTCCTATCATGAAAAAAGGTTCATTGTGCGACCTGAGTAACACGCAGTAACGGGGTGACTGCAATGGTAACTGCGTTATAGTTACAGTCAAAGTAATTAGTTAGATTACTCGTTACTAAAACAAGGTAACGGCGTTAGTAACCTTCAACGCCGTTAGTCCCATCACTGCTTATCAATTATCACAATGTTATTATATGTCTTTAAAATTAATCCTTAAATAACCTGATATTAACTACCCTGGAATAAGATAGCAATTTTGTATTCTCTCCATAGGAGTAGTTGTCCTCCATGTTCATCACTGAATTGGTCTCTTGGGTCTTTGCATTATTACTTTTATTTTTTCCCTTACTAATAACAGGTGCATCGTATACTCTCTGCCTTCTGCTCTCTCTTACCTGAGTCAGTTTACAGCATCTCAAGCCCATGTCCCACACAAATGAAAAATAAATGGAGAATCAGGCTGCACAAGATGCCTACTGGCAACTGTCCTTGTAGAAAGAATCAGGACATACAGAGATACTACAAATAGGATGATGCAAGAATTTGAAAAAAGGCAGGGTGGAAGTGGGCGGTTTGGATAAAAGCTTAACAGTTTGTTTATGTTTTTGAACTTCCTTTTAGAAGTTACTCTTAGTAAGACAATGATTTTGGCCTCTTAAGACTGTGAACAAAAAGCCTTTGTTGTAGTGAAGAAAGCAACATGACAACAGTAACACAGAGCTAGAAAGTATAGAGTTGGTAGCAAAACTTTCTGAGATTCTATGAAATATTTGGTAGGGACGAAAACACAGTAAAAAATACATTCATAGTTTTGGCACTTTGATTAATTTGTTTTAAAAATGATTTAAAGAAGATATTTTTACAGCAGAGACACTATAAAAATTCCATCCTTAATTTCAGCACATTTGTGGATGGAGTGGGGCTACATTCATCTATCTGATGCTACAAGTATTGGTGATCAGTTCTTTCCTGTCGATATAGAAATGTCTGTTTACTGAGGTTTTTTTTTTTCTACTGGCCCTGGAAAGTGTAATGATCAAAACTTTTAGAGAAGCCAAATCTGAGTGAGTCCAAAATAAGTGATTACAATTCCATGATGCCCTCCTTGATGCTCCTGTTTACAACAAGCCCATAATTGTTGAAAACAGAGGTAATAATAAATGCAAAAATTGTTTATTAGGCCCGAGCAGCAAAGCGCTGCAAAGGCCTATTGTATTTCGAAAGCTCTAAATATTATTATTATTCTTTTGGCACTTCGAACGCATTTTACGGGGACTTCGCATATTCAAAAACTCAGGAAAACGTAGCAGTAAATAGTCCCCCGCATGAAATAGCTGGTCTATAATGGAATCCAAAATGGCCGCCCCCAAATTACGCCACAGCGCCCCCTAACGTGAGTTGGGGGAAACTGTAAGTCATAGAGATTTGAAATTTGGCACACAGGTAGATCTCCTCAAATCATGAAAGAAAAGTCTCTTGGAGGTATGCCTTAAAACCCAGCGGAAGTCGGCCATTTTGGGTCAAAGTGCGATTTTTGGCCATTTTTCATTTGATTTAAAATTTGAAAATTAGAACACAAAACATTACATTACTAAATATTTACTGAATCTGCACCTATGCAGAGGACTTACAACTTTATAAATGAATTGACATTATTCCACTGTAGTCTCTGAGTCAACATTCATATTGTCTTAATATTCATTATTCATAATATCTATCATTTCAATTCTTTACTTGCAATTGACGTCATGTCAACCTCATTACTTATGCGTCTCATGAAACGGTGGTGTGCCAAGCGAGTTGTGTTTAGCGAGCGTTCAATCATAACTTGAATATGCCTTTTAGGTGTGTTGTCTTAGGTTGTTCTAACGGATCAAATCACGAGACCGATACATGATGCTTTCGGGTTCCTTGTGAGGATATTAAAAAAGGGCCTCCCAGTAAGGATTTCACAAAAAGACACAGGAAAAATGGCTTGCTAACATTACGTTGACGTCGAAGTTTGTGGTGATACATTTTTTAAAGGTTAGTATTTCACTTTGGCGTTAACTTTGACGTTAGCCCTCAGCGTCATGAGCAGTGATTTAAAGATGCATTGAAAGTATTCAAAAATACATTTAGCTGTTTGTTAAGTGTTCCAAATGGCGGTTGCTGTTGCTAGAACCCGTCAAAATAGACACATGTACAAGTTAATATAATAATAGTTAATTACACAAGTCTTTATGATGCAAGATTTGTATCTCAGGACGGTAACTCTGAATTTTTTAACCCATCCACAGACAAAAAAAGCTGTAAGCGTCCATCAATTTTCCAAGTCTTTGTTTGTTTGCAGTGCAAAAGCTTGTTTGTAACACTAAATAGTTTGAGATATCAGGGAACTGAACTGGCGGGTACATTCATGGTGGTAACGTATAAGACATATTTAATGTTGATAATCTGGTACTTGCAGTTTTTGAGACAAAACTTTAAAACTCTTTATATTTACTTTATCTTGAAGCTACTGAACAGAGCAGATAAAAAAACCAGAGCGCCGAGCATCCAGAGCGTGGAAGTGTCTTTGACCACAGTTTGATCCAGCGTCTGACCCAGCGTCCAGCTTTCTGCATGCATGTTTCTGATGCATTAATCCCTTTGGTGTGACTGCAGCATAAGGTTGGATTGGTTGTAAAAACAATCAATCTAGTTGGTTAAGCCAGTACAGGAGCTGACCCTAAAAAAGTAGGGTTGTTGGCCTGGCTCTCACTTTCAATGTCCTTAGACTAATTGACCAATATTTTGGTCAAATTGACTGTACTTGATGCCCTTTCACCAATATAAGTTGGTCATAAATACTACAAATTAGATTGTCTAAATCAAAAGATTTGTTGGACCCATTGTCAGGATTCCTGTCTTTTTTTGTCTTTGCCTCTCGGCAGGAAGTCATTCTGCAAACTAGATTTTTCGGGCCTTCTCTCCCTGGAAGGATCATCTGAGCTTCAAACTGAGCTAAGGATTTAAACTGGAGGTTTGAATCTACTTTCCCAAAGAGATTGAGCTTCACACTGAGCAAGGGATTCATCTCCACTACGACCCGTTCAAGTACCTCAAGAAATCTGAGTGGCAGTCAGTTTTCTCCGTTCACCTACAAACAACCGCATTCTGGGTAAACCCTGTTCCGCCCTCCAATGAATCAGACAAACACTGGAACTACCGCACACAGACTGGATTTAAAGAGTCAACAACTTCTCTGGAAACGTGAGTCAGCAAATAATTTCTCCTCTTCAAGTTCGAGAATCTAATTTCCCACTGAGCCTGAACTAACCGCATTGTCTTCCCCTCACCTTTCAGTTCCGGTTGAGCAGTGTTCAGAGCAACAGTGGATTCTTCACAATCTCCTAATAAACCTGTTAAACTTTTTTCCTGGTCTCCCTGTGTGGTTTTCTGCTTTTGGGTCTGACCTTTAGTTAAACCATGACACCCATACTTACCAACCAGATTGGTAAAATTCAAATTGGCGAATCTGGTTTTAGGATATGATTAATACACTGTTCCTGGGCTACCCCTATTTTCACTTCAGAATAAAACCAAGGAATATAAAATTAGGAACTGGTTTATTTACTGCTAAATATTCATAAACATGTCAAAATGAGGTGCCCATTGATGATATTTGTGTTTTCTAATCATATCTTGTTCTTTAAATTTTATTCATGAGGTTTTCTTTTTCTTTAGCCTGAACATGAAGCTAAATCAAGGCTAGGCCCCTTACCTATTGAATTAAAGGTTCAGTTTATCAGTATGAGGGTCACATTAGGCCTAGTTCACACTGTAGGCCTTAATGCTGAATTCCAATTTTTTTTATGAAACCTGATTTCTTTTGCGTTGCTGTTCACATTTCCAAATATATGAAACTTTTATGTGATTTCCTATGTAAACTTCATTCCCACAACATAAGTGTCCCGCATGTGCAGTAGAGGACGCAATGATATCAACAGAGTATTGGATTCAGGACCACATAGCCAAGTGGCCTGGGTTCCATTGGAAAAAAATCGGATCTCAGTGTTCAGACTGCCTTGAAAAGATCAGATCCATGTCGCATATGGGGGAAAAAAATCAGATTTTGGTCACTTCAGGCTGCTGTGTGAATGTAGCCATAGAAGTAGAGACTGCAGCTGTATCTTGTGGCCTACTTATCCGGTCATCATATCAATCCATTCAGGTGCCTAAACAAAGATTGGTACTGTAATTAGGCATGTGAAACCCTGAAAAGTGTCATCTTCAAAACAATGGCATTAAAAATCCTCGATACACCATATTATTGTGTTAGATTATTAAAAAAAATGGCAAACTCTGTCAAACCTAGACCTTCCTACAGTAAGGACATAAATACAGATAGAGAAACACATTGTGGTACAGTGCAAGGCCTCTTCTTTATTAGAGTCTCATAAAGTCCTGTCTCCATGGCAACTACCTCATTAGAAAGTCACTGGTGGTGGCCAGACTCATGCACCTTTTTTATGTCTTTTATTCTGCTATTGTCTGATTTTCTTCCCTCTATTTTCCCATAATTGCAGCTTAAAAAGCAGAGTGTAAGAAGCAGTAATAAATAAGGACTATTGAGAAGATTAATTTGACAGTGAGAGAAACGGAGAACAGGTTAGCGGCATGCTTTGTTCATTGTTTCAACTCAAAGATTATTGTGTCCCTACATCAGCAAACCAATCATTTAACTAACCCAAATTTGTAGCAGTAAAGAAGAAAAAAGGCCAACTGTTTGCACCCTGTAGTTTGAAAACTGAGCTTTGCATTTGACTTTGAAATTTAGTTGAGATAACTTGCTGAGAATGTCTGACTTCAGGAGATGCTTATGTTCACATATTAGAAAAGGTCACAATATGTACCCTCATAAGCTTTAAATGCCCTTTTGTGAATATGTGTGTGTGTGTGTGTGTGTGTATACCAGAAGTGTTGTCATTGTATGCCCTACAACAAACATTTGGCAGTGATGGGAAGCCCACAAGGGATAGTGTCCTTGGCACCACAGCAGGATCTCTGCTCCCTGTGTTTCCAGGACATGAAGGGAAAAGCTCTGCGGTGTTGGATATAGATTCTTTTCTGTTTGACATAGTTTGTTTTTTTAACTGTAGGTATTCAAAGTTAGAGACTTACACATCCCCTGTAGCATGAGCAGAAATTACATATTTTTTTTGTCTTTAAATATCTTAAACATACAAAATGTTACTTTTTTTTCAAAAATCTCACAATGGTATCTGAATATTAGATGACCATTTAGAGTAAATCCTGTTTCTATGCTTCATGAAGACGAATGATGGCGGAAAAGGGGGCAGTTTTTTTTGTTTATGTAGTCCTAAGCTCAATTCTACGGAGCCCCTCTGATGACATGATCAAAAAAAAATGTTTAATTGTGGCCACGAAGTAGTATTTCGTGCGCATGAAGTAGTATTTCGCGGCCACGCAATAAGTTTAACGTGCGCACGAAATACTTATTAATAATATCAATAAATCCGCCCCTATTTTCAGGCTTATGTTAACTGTGATGACTTATCTTGGACAGGCTGCTATGTAAACGGGCCTTTAGTCCTTCGTTTAGCTATGCTGCGGCTGTTTACACTACGCCTTTTCCACTTAAAATGGCGTCTTAGCAACAAATGTCACATGACTGGCTGAGACCGACTGGGTAAGCAAATCGAGCGCGCCTTAGACCTTAGAGAAGGCGCACTCGATTTGCCTACCCAGTTGTCCAGGAATGATATTAATATTATTAATAAGTATTTCGTGCGCACATTAAACTTATTGCGTGGCCACGAAATACTACTTCGTGGCCACAATTAAACATTTTTTTTGACCATGTCATCAGAGGGGCTCCGTACAATTCTTACCTACAATGTTGGTTCAATCTAAGACAGTTATGTTCAAGTCTTGTCTATGTATATGTTACAGCACTTGGATGGTTTAAATCTGATTTATCTGAAATATTTTAGTTTGCTAACCTCAATGATAAATCTTCCTCTTGCTCGAGGGTTACCTGTGGAGTACCACAGGGATCAGTGCTAGGACCTATTCTCTTTACTATATTTACTGTATGCGAGATAGATAGATAGATAGATAGATAGATAGATAGATAGATAGATAGATAGATAGATAGATAGATAGATAGATAGATAGATAGATAGATAGATAGATAGATAGATAGATAGATAGATAGCTTCTTCTGATTTGTAATGCTTAAATTTAAACATTAGTTTGCAACTTTGACTTTCACTTACTATCCCAGGTTTGTTTGTGTTAGCATTATGTTGCAGTTTCCATTTACTTATGTTTAGGTTAAAGCTATTCAGGATTATTGGATGAAATTGTTTAATTTGCTTCAAATTATATTCATAGTATTTGTTTTCCTTTTAAATTTTTTTATTAAATTGACTAAATGATGTCATCTATTACTTTCCTGGGTTCTACCATTTAGAAGGTTTCCTTTGGAGTTATGCTTTGTTTGTTTTTCTTTAAAGTAACTTTTTGAGTTATCTTGTTTCACACTGTTTATGTTGCAGACTCTTTCTTTATGTTTGAGTTTGTAAATTAGATTAATTTTATTCTTGTTTCTCTGTTTAGACTTTGTTTTTTTGTTTTCTTTACCTGTTTAATTGAGGCTTGGTCCACTCAAGTGCAGGTGTGTTGCCACTTGATTATATAAGCCCTGAGCACTTGGAAGCTCGAGGAAAGAAAGATCCGAGAAGATTGGCAAAAACAGTGAGAAGAAGATATAAAAGGAAGATGGCTTTATAGAATACAAAGGAAGGTTGGTGAAATTCGAGGAAAATTGGGAGGAACAGAATAGAGGAAAAGATAATAACTAGACTACGGTTGGGACGTACAGGACTTAATTCAACGTTACGATTAATGGGAAAACATGAAACAGGAAGATGTGATGAATGTGGGGAAAATGAAACAATAGAACACGTAATGTATACCTGTAGGAGATTTTAAAGACAAGGAACGCAATTGATAAGGAGTATGACAAAGGAAAAAGAAAAGTATTGTCTAACAAATATTTTAAGGAAAAATATTTATGATTCAAGTTATAGAATATTGTTTCGTTATTTATTGGCTACAGGTTTAGCGAAAAGAATTTAGTTTTTTTTTTTTTTTTTTTTTTTTGAGCACGTCTGTCTTGATCCACACTCCTTACTGGTTGGTGGCGGTAATGCACCATTTAGTTGTTTGCCAACCGCCATTAAAAACAAGAAGAAGTAGAAGCTCGAGGAAAAATGTTTTGTCAAAGAGAAAAGGAATAAAAGACAACAGAGAAACTGGAACCGGTGGCTGAAGCTGTTTTTTTTTTTGGTTCACCTTATTGACCCTCGACCAAACTACTTCAGATAGAGAGATAGATGGATAGATAGATTTAATTTCAAATGATGAGTGTACTATATGAATAGTCTGAAATGAATTGAAATTAGTATTTTGAAATCTTTAACCTGAGTAAAAACTCAAATATTCCTCTGCTGAACTAGAGACTCTAGGCGGGAGCTCTATTTGCTTTGCTATTTGAGTTGTTTGACCAGTCATGTTGATACTGAAAACAAAGAAATGCAACTTCCTACTTGTGTGCTGCAGCAACGTGCCTCAATATACATGCATCTTAACATAATTTCATAAATCTTTCTTTCACAAGACTTGGGTGTTTCACTTAGTTCTTGGTCTTTTATCTATTTGTGCATCAAATCAAAAGGGACAGTGAACCACATTTAGGGAGTGGAAAATGTATCCTGAAGAATTTAATAAGAAAAGAGATTTTGATGGATTACAGACCTTCTCCACATCTGAGACATTTTCAGAATGATGAATCACAAAGGCCTTTTATGCTCTCTCTTTCTTTCCATTTTCCTATCTCTCTCCCTCACTCCCTCTTCCTCTGCCTCTGCTCCTTCTCATCTCATGAGCCTTGGCTTTCAATTGTAAGAGATTACAGGAGCATAGCTGGACTGTGGCCCGTCGAGGATCTTTTATTAATATTTATATGCATATGAAACAAGCCATTTCTAAGCTGTCTATGCGCAGCTGAACCCTGCAGCCTCATTGTGTGTGTATATATAGGGAATCATCATGTGCAGCAGTTTTGTGAATGTGTTGCACTGTATAGTTATTCGGTTTGTGTGTCTTTGTTTCGCAGTGGCACCAACTGCTTAACCCTGCTGTTGTCCCATATGACCTGAGCCACTAGCTCTCCATCAGAGACCGGTAGCAGCTTTGATCTTTAGCAGGACTTGTGTCTTTCCATCTTCAAGGTTAAACAGGACTCTGGGACCAGAAACGTGCAATGGCGGGGGCTCTCAACCTGCAAACAAGCGTGGAGCCTGACAGTCAAGGCTATTGAAGAACATGTATCCCACTGGTGCAGAGAGCAGAAGGAGATTAATCCTTCATACATAATTGATAACTAAATACTTTAAAATACAAAGATGATAGTTGCTTGCTCCAAAGAGCGCCTCCCACCGATAGCAGGTCAGACATCAGGCATCCCTCTCCTCCTTATTAATACTCAATCAGAGAATTCTTTTAGTCTGAGGCTGTTTACTAATCAAGGAAAACTGACCTTTATCAAGACAACAGGTACGGCCAATCTGCTGTATACTGAGCTTAATGTGGGGGAAATTTATTTCAGGACAAGACAGAAAGCCATCACTGCTCACTGTCGTCACTTTGTATTTGTCTGTCATATGGTTGTAATCAAAAGGGATCCCTAATGAAAAGATCATAGGCTACTGGAGAAGCTATATCATGGCAGGATGATAAGCTTAAATACTTTTAATCTACTCCACTGCTACAAAGTTCATTTCATGGTAAAATAAAGCGGTCTTGTCTGTATACAAAATGAAAGCTCACACTTGTGTAATGGTCTTTTTGATCAGGTTTCTTTATATTCTAGCACCAGTTTGCCTGAGTTCTGAACGTAATTATTGTGATTTTTTTTCCCTTCAATTAATTTTTTTATTTTATTCATATCATGTCATATGCATCTATATTTACCCTTCTTTGAGCTCACATCCTTGAATAAAACTCATCCGAAAAGTTGGTATGTATACCCACCTTTTGCTGTGATTACAGTCCTTTTGATTGGCTGAAACAATGGTGTTATGTAATTGCTTGCAAATCATAAATAATACAATATATATATATTAAGGCTGCATTTAAAAAAAAGATTACATTGTACAGAGAGCTGTTCCAAACGAAACTTCTTTTTGTTTTACACTTGTGTAAACAAAATGTCTAAAGACTACACTGTCAAGGAGCGCTATGGACAGCGGAAACATGCAAGAGGAGGAGAGTTTAGTGTCGGAGGTCGTGGATGAGTCTCCTCCGTCATCCATTTTTTAGGCCCCGTCCACACGAAGCCAAACCCTGGCCTAAACGCACAAATTTTTCACCAAACCAGCCTCTCATCCATACAAAGCCGGCGTTTCGGGGGTCTGTAAACGATCTTTTTTTTATTCAGCCTTCAGAGTGGGAAGATTCTGAAACGCCGTTTTCGCGTTTCCATCTTTAAGCTCTAACCGCATTTTTTTTTTACATGCATGCGTCATAGCGTCGCCTCTAAACACGCATGCGCGACACAGTATCACAACAACAATGGCGCCGTACTGTGTTGAATGGTTGCTGCTCATGCAACTCACCCTGCTGTCGGGCTTACAACAGAATCTTCTTCTTCTGGAATATCTCCAGGAAGAACAGAGCAATATCGACCACATAGTTCAGCACCTGAATTTGACTGAACCACCAAAATGGACCCGCAGGGCAACCATGTATAAATATTAGTGCGCATGCCCAACATTTTGTCGCTTATTTTTGCTTTGGCACCACAGCGCCACTTACAGGCCTGGCATACATTTTGCAGCGTTTTCATGCATTCGTGTGGACGATCACATTTATTTTACGTCTCTGTCTTTACGACAAACGTTTTGGAAAATATCAGCGTTTCGTGTTCATTTTGACTTCGTGTGGACGGGGCCTTATTTAGAGGAGGAAAGCGGGGACGAAGATGTTGTGGAAGAGGACGCCAGGGCGGCAGAAGCTTGGTTTGGTGTAGAAGGCTTCCAGCCGTCCATGTTTGAGCCCTTGCCTCTCAACGCTGCCAGTTCTGTTAGCTCTACGCCTGCCGAAGACACAGACGTCCATCCCCGTGAACACTGGGACGCAACTCAATGGGAAAGGAAAGGATTCTGATTTCTGATTTTAGCCTTTTCTATATTTGCTGTGACATATGAAAAAGATTTGACAGATGACCGTTGGGTGTACAAGCTGATGTATAACTGGCCTGCATAAGATAAAGAAAAAAAACACAGATTTTCAGACAGGATTGGAAAAAAAAAGAAATTTTCTTACTTTTGGGAAAATAAAGAGTACTGATAAAGAGTACATTTATATACATGTTTAAGCCAGAATGATTTGACATTTAAATATGACTTCCCTACGACTTTGAACATATTATTGCTAAAGTTATAGCTAAAGCCAAAGAAATAACTGAAAATCTGACACTCGGAGCAGGAGAGAGAAGAGGGAGATTTTGAAAAAGTAGGGAAAGAGGGAGGGAAGACAGAAAGAGAAGCCATACCATAGCTAGGCTAGTGCTACTAGGTAGCTACCCCTTACTACGAGAAATAAAACTGCCCAGCAGAAAAGTGTCATGTTTTTTTTTTTTTTAAGGGATCTGACCCACATGCAGGAAACCATTCAGAGAACCAGAGAAAAGGTTTAACAGATTTATTGAGAGCACAATGCGTGGATCCAGAGTTACTCAGAACGCTGGTGAACCAGAACTGGAAGTGAGAAGGGAAGTTCAGAGTTTAGTTCAGGTTCCGTAGGAAACTTGGACGACTTGCAAAAACAAAGACTGAAAAGGGACTCAAGTTTGCAGAAAAAGGTGTCCTTCCTAGAATCCAGTCGATGTGGGTTATTCCAGAACTTGGGTGACTCGTTGGAGGGCGGACAGGTTTTTATTTAGGTTAGGTTGGTCCCCTGAGACCAAAACAAGACTCAGAGAAACAAAAGACTCAGACTCAGCTAAACTCAGCTTGGCTAGAGTACCCAAAAAAAACTGGAAAATACTCTGGCGTCGAGGTAGTGGCAGTCAGCGGCTTAAGAGTCCTCAGATAATGAGCCATAAGATAATGGACGGGCCAACGAGAACCGGGCGCCACCTGGTGGTGGAGGAAGAAAACACAAACAACACACAACCCACACAAACTGGATTCCTAACAAAAAGTCCAAAAACAGAAGCTGTGTTTAAATAAAAAGAACCTTAAACAGAGGGGGTGGACTCAGATTTCAGCTTTCGAAATCCTACAATGCAGAAATGGTGTTGATCCTTTCCTCCTATCATCGCAACAGCTCCCTTTATCACCCCCCCTTTCAGAGACACAGACAGGTATGGGGCATTGTAGGCTAAGAAAAGAAGCCAAACAACCCCCTTCCAAAGGGGCGGACCCGTTCGTCCATTTCAATTTGCATGTTGTTTAAGCAAATACATGGCTTTGTGGGGCTACTGTATAAAACCTGGAACTCAACGCTATTTCTGACATTTTGAATAAAAAGGCTTCCTGGATGGAAGAGAAACGGCTTGATAATTAGAAACAAAGTCCAGTGGATTTTTTTTTTTAAGCTTTTTGGAATTACTATAACTTGGATGACTGCGGCTGTGTTTAAAAATGCCCCCTGGACACTTAGAGTAACTTAGAGAAAATTTAGCTCAGCCGGAGAGAGCCTGAGGAGAACCACCAAACGTTGGTCAGCAGTCCAAACAGGAAGTAAACGTGATATGTGATCAGAGATGGAAAGTAACGAAGTCCAAATACTTCGTTACTGTACTCAAGTAGATTTTTGATGATATTTTTACTTTACTTTAATACTTATTTTTATGGCGACTTTTTACTTCTACTCCTTACATTTTTACACAAATATCTGTACTTTCTACTCCTTACATTTGAAAAAATTGTCTCGTTACTTTAGTTTTGAATCATTTCAATGGAGTTACCGTTATTATTTTTCACGTCATCAATACCAAATTCAGTCTAATTGGATGGGAATCTACGTTGCATTTGACGCACCACTACAAGATGAATCGACGGATTCGGCGGTGGCATTAGCATAGTAGCATGGACGACGAGATGATTGAAAATGAACACAACGGAGATCTAGTCCTATTGGCAGACATCCATTTAAAATGTAGGCGACGGCATGAAAAAAGTGGTTTTTACTTTTATACTTTAAGTTAATTTACAAGCCTGTACTTTGTTACTTTTACTTGAGTAAAGAAGTTTAATCAGTACTTCCACTTTTACCAGAGTATTTTTTAACACAAGTATCTGTACTTTTACTCAAGTACGGAAAGTGAGTACTTTTGCCATCTCTGTATGTGATCCATCTAGTGCAGTGATTCTCAAACTTTTTCTGTCATTCCCCACTTTGGACAAGGGGGAATTTTCAAGCCCCGCCTGTCCCCATCGCCCCAACACAATGCTAATGAAATATGAAACAATCTTAAAATGTTCCAATTTTATTGAAGTAACAAGTAGTATCTAAATACAAACTATCTACATCAAATAACAGCAAGCTCAAAAATAAAGAAAATAAAAACAAAAATAAAGAAAATAAAAATGCAGCTCAAAGATAGAAAAAATTAAAGTGCCACTCTGCAATCTGTTAATAAAAGAAAAGAAGTGAAATCCATCTGGCAAGACAGGTCTATTTATTCCTGCATTAGTGGCTGCAATGAGCCTGTTTTGCATTGCACAGTTTATCAATAAGGGGTTGCAGGCTTGATACTGCCACTCTCAAGTCATGCTTTGTTTTCAGTGAAGCAACAGCTGAAAAGCCCATCTCACAGAGATATGATGTGGCAAAGGGAAGAAGAATGCACACAGCTCTCTGCCCGATGAGTGGATACTCCCTCTCCACTCCAAACCAGAATTCTTTAAATAAATTCAGTTATTTATGATCAACCTGCACCATCAATCCCAGCGCATGTGCGCTTTATTTGCAGTCTGGACGCTGAGGGTAAACATGCTGTGTCTCTGACTGCAGCGCTGAGAGGGACTCCTGCGATAGCGGGGGAGAACGGGGTTGGGATGGGGGAGGCGCCCCACGGCAGCACCTGCCGCTGGAGGACAAGAAAAGGAACGATACTTGCTTTCACGTAAGAGTCTCCAAAAGTCGCTAGATTTGTTGCTAGTCGCTTTTTTGAAAAAGAGTCGCTGAAGGGGTCTGAAATATAGCGACAAAGTCGCTGAGTTGGCAACACTGGGGCGCGAAAGTTTATTCCGTTACAAATAATATGCCGACGTCACGTCAATCATTATTTTGGCACTTCAGTTCCAGGTGAAATTTTTCTCATATCTAATGTTCTTTTAATTAGACTGCATGTAGGCTAGTAATGATTACTTTGTGGGTTTGATTGGTCTAAAAAGCGGCAACATACAGCTATAAGGACAGTTTGCTCTCACACATTCTACATTTATAGTCACACAACACACACACACACACTGGAACTTGGCGCGCCCCACCTGTCACGTCTCAATTCCCCACCAGTGGGTCGCGCCACACACTTTGAGAACCGCGGATCTAGTGGATCCAAGGACCCTTCAGAATCATGTTATGTATAAAGTTTGTGGTTATAAGAAAACATGGTAAGAAGTTCAAAAATATGAATAGATTAGCACGCTATTATTATGAATCATGTTTTGTGTTTCCACCTTACCATATTATTCATTTCTGGTCTCCACATTCCACTGGGCCATTAGAATAGGTTTTTTTTTTGTAACATGACACAGTGGAAGATGTCACTTACATTACATCCTGGAGCAGAATTAGTCACTGTGGAAAAAGTATCTCTGTTGTTCCAATTAGCAACTCCCTGCTAGACTTCCTTGATTCTGTGCTCCCATCTCTTTGCTCCTTACATTGCCCTATCCATCCTCATTACATATGGTTTCCTCATCTCTAATGCCCCTTACTTTTCTTCTTTCCTCTGCTTTTATTGAAAACTTTAGCTTCCCTACTGTGAGATCATTTTTAGAAAAAACAAAGTGGTAAAAATTAGATCTGCTTTATGGTCTTTTTGCAGCATGTTGAGATATCTGATTTTGTGGAATCCCGGTAGTATGGGTGGGTGTTTAGCTGTTAATCTGCCAGACTAATTCTATAGACAAACATAGCGACAATGTGGAATTCCCAGTCCTCGAGAAGAAAGGACGCCAAGGCCATAGGGCAGCCTGGAGACTGATGAGCCCCACTTGCATAATTAAGGCCAGAACATCCCTTGGGATGAGCCTCCATGTCCTTGTCTGTCTCTCTATCTCCCTGTATATCTCCACACGTACACTATCTACCTGTGTCCTTTCTATCTCCCTTCTCCTTGTTTTATCTTTGGTTTCATTATGCTGTGTCTCAGTGGTAGTGGCATGGGACATATTTCATTCTCACTGTTGTGTGCATTTCAAAGAAAAGAGGGGGTGAAACTGAAAAGAATAGATGAAAACATGGCTCTATCAAGTAATTATATGCAATTCTCTGTGAGCATTTTGAATAAGATATTAGGCTTTATTTAAGCTACCTGTGCCATCATTTGACTACAGAGATGTTTATGTTCAACATAGTGGAGTTTTTCTTTTGACATCCAAAACTGAAGAGAATCCCTTTTCTTTTGCAACATTCTGACTGTCATGTTTCAGTTTAAGTATTGGCAATGTAGCAATTCTTTAAGAGATAGAAAAGAGCACAGCTATTTTTCAAAAAGTGTATCAGAAAAACTACCTTATTTTTCACAAAAGTACAGTAATTAGGGTTTGGAAAAAGCGTGTTTCTCCTACTCTCTAAACTCAGGATGATACAGTATATGGACTGACGCAACTCTAGGTACATTTAAACTTTAACAACTAAGTTACCGCCACAGCGCAGCTGGTCTGCAAGAACAATCAATAAGGAAACAGGAAACATACAGCCAGGCGGACGAGTCAGTCACAGTCAGAGAAACAGGACTACACTGAAAAACAGGCCGACCTCCAACATCTAGAAACAAAGGTGTTGATGGCAGCAGCACAGCTGATATTTCTCTCCAGGATGGATTCACAGCCAAACAGGAACAGACCAGATGAAGCTACTATGACAAAAAGCAGAGAGAGCAGGACGTTAGAGATTGAACTAACAGATTCTGCAGAGTGGGAGAATAGAGATAGAATGAAGCACAATGATGAAAAAGGGGTCCCTATGTCCTCCAGCAGTCTAAGCCTATAGCAGCAGAACTATAGAGATAGCTCCGGATACAGTAGCTTTAGCAATTTTAGCAATGCCTTCTCATGAACAAGGTGGTGACAGGGGACAATTTGAATGCAGTGAGTTGTCTACTTAAAAGAAATCCACAATACTGAGCATGGATCTGTTGGCAGTGAAATGAAACCTCCCTTCAAAGGGTAAAAGCATCCAGTGAAGCGTGACTTAATGTTGGAGGCTGTTTGTCTGGGTTTCAGACAACCATCATAATTGAGCAAATGCTATAAATTAGGGTGACCAAACGTCCGTATTTCACGTCCTGTCCCGGGCGTCCTGGTTTTTTTTTAGAAAGTGAGGAAATGTCCTGATTTTTTAAATTACCCTAATTGGACTGTTGGATTATTGGACCATTTACAGGCACTAGGGCACTGCGCACGGCGCTGCGTGTGACGTAACTCCTGAGCCGCACCAGTGCGGGCAGCCCTGTTCTTAATCAATATAGATAGCGTGGCTGTCAGTACGCCAACAACATGCAAAAGCGCAAATGTATGTTTACCGACAATTTACACAAAAGAGTTTCCCCGCTTTCAGACCGGGTCGAGACACATTGGATGCCTTGTCCACAGTGTGCAAAGCAGGCACATATGTCTCGGTGTCCAATGGAGGTGCAAGGGATCTGAAAAGCTACCTGGACACCGAAAGTAAAGACAGTCTATTGATATGTTTGTTTGTTTTTGGTACATTTTGAGTTATTTTTGCTACACAAGAGGTATTTTTTGTTAATTAGCTCATTTGTTAATTTATTTTTTCCAATAGCCTACAGAACAGACATTATTTCGTTCATTGCTGAGGCTGAGTATCATCTGTTATTGGGAGTTGAGAGTTATTGTTAACTTTTATTGTTAAGTGAGGGATGTTTAGATGAGACATTATTTCTTTCATTGTGCTATTCAATCATTACAGGAATTGTTAAGCATTTTTAACAATTACATTTTGAATAAAATTATCGTTTGTTATTGGAGTTATTGCTGTTGAGTTTTACTGAAAAGCATTTTTAATAAATCAACTGTAAAAATCATGTTATTGTAGGAGTACGTAGGCCTATGCTAAGTGAGTGCATGCCACAGACATCTCTATGCATGGGAACAGATATCCCCCCCCCCCCTCCCCCCCCCCCCACCCTCCAAGGTGTCCTGGTTTTCCCAAATGAAAATATGGTCACCCTATATAAATCAAAAATAAAATAAGATAAAGGATTTTTTTTCTTTGGGGAGTTTGGACTCCCAATAAAGGTGGATTACTGGAAACTGAAATCCACAGAAGTCAGACTGCACCAGTACCAAAATGTACCAGTTCGACTGGTATTTTAACATTTATTAATTTTAAGCAGATTTATCTACTCAGACTGTTAAAGTAGACGTTATAATACAAAATAATATATAACATATTGCCATTCCTAACTTCAGTCAGTAGTAAAAGTTTTGAACGTTGGTCAGGAAACTATAACAATGCTTTTCTCCTCTCTTTACTAAAAGAGCAAACACATTTTTTGAAAACATTCATAATTCTTAAAATAGTCTTAAATGTGTTTCTATGCAAGCTTGTATTCACAATAAAAATATGTAAGATTAACTTTATGACACACTATATAAAACCACTCTTTTTGATTGATCATTTATTTCGAACACTTAATAAAAAGCAAATATAAGTAAATTAATAAAGTCATAACAAAACAAAACAAAAAAGAAGAAAAAGAAATAACATATGTACATACCATCATGTTTGAAAAGGACTAGGAAGAAGTAATAAAACTTACTCTGATGCCAGAGTAGCAAGAATAGTATTAAACACAGTTTAAGTACAATTCTTGCTGTTAAGACTTGTTAAATTTGACCTGTGTTAGCAGTGGGAGCTGTAGCTTTGTTAGCAGTGACATGTGACAGGTCTGCTAGTGTAAGTGGTTGTTACTACTGATCTATCTGTGAAACACAGTGCCATGTCTCTAGGCAAGCTGCAAGATACTATCTCCCCCTATCTCTCCCCCTTTCTTCCGCCTGTGCACTTGACTCACACACACACACACACACACGGCACGCTAAACCTAAATAGCATGGATGGAGAGACGGGCCCTCAGCGGAAATGAGATTGGGAAGTAGACAGTCGTCCCTTTCTCCCTCTCACCTGAGAGTCCCAGAGGCTCCATAGAAAGGCACTTCTCCTTAAATCTCTCTGTCAAACCCGCCTCATCCTCCATTCCCTCCTTCTCTACTTTCCTCCATCACTGCAGGCGATTGGTTTGATCTGCAATCCCCCTAGCCTTGACACTTTCACTGCATTCACTGAACCTCACCCTGTTGTTTTGTCAACCTAAACGAAACTGCACATTCAGCTTATAGCAAAAGCAAAACAGCTGGTGTGTCATGAACGGGCTTTAATTTTGTTGTCTTTATGACCTACTTATCCCCTACACCAAGTATCCCTGTAAAATATTTTAGCAAATGCTTCCTTTATCACATGTACTTTCCTTCCATCACTGTTCCCTCAGTGTTATGTTACCTGCAGGCATAATGACAAACTACTAGCTTTACATATATTTTGCTTTGACTCTACCCTGTCTTTCTATAAGACAAGCCATTATAAGCCAAAGGGGAGTGCAATGTTAATACAATAGAGTTGATACTGCAGATATTGCTGTTTCTTAGGGCTGTCTTTTCAATTCAATTCAATGCAGTTTATTTCTATAACTGCAATTCACATCATGTCATCTCAAGGCCTTTTATAGTTCTCCAGATCATCCATTCAGATTTATTCAAAGTTTTCTATCTAAGGAAAACCAGCTGAATGCATCGACTCATTGACCTTAAGCCAATCCCTCACACTAAGCATGCTTGTAGCGACAGTGGAGAGGAAAAACTCCCTTTGAACAGAAAGAAACCTCCAGCAGAACCAGGCTCAGTGTGAGCGGCCATCTGCTGAGGCCCACTGGGGTTCAAGGAGACAGAAGCAGACATAGAAAAGGCAACTATTAAAGGTGGCCAGGAAACACATAGCCAGGCAGACGAGCTCTGAGCCCGCTCCCATTTCAGAGGATGAAGAGAGCACATCCAATTAGTCGCAGTCAGAGAAACAAGACTACACTGGAAAAACAGCATCTATAAACAAAGGTGGAAATGGCAGCAGCACAGCTGACCCGATTAAAGGTCCTGCTCAAGTTTTGGTTGCAACATCCTGTCTCTGTTACCCTCACCGCTGAGCCTGCCCGTCTGCATCTGAGCCTGTTCTTCATCTGTATGTGGGATGCGTGTCCGCCCGGTAACGCTTCTGAACTTGGTCAGACTCTGAACCTGACGGGAAGCTCTGAGGATTCCTGGAAGCCTGAATTCAATGGTTCCTGCCTTCTCTGATCGGCTTCCTGCAAGTCCTCCGGGGCTGCAGCACCGGGGACCCTCTGGGGAACCCGCACCATGTCAGTTGGCAGTCCAGCGGCTGGATTGCGCCCCTTTCTTTTTTTTTTTTTCTTTTTTTTTACAGTGTCCTGTCTGGCAAGGTGGCAATAAGAATAATTGTCTTGATGCCAAAAGGAGCCCAACAGATTTTACTTTCACAAGTGTAGCGGTATGGCAATTGCCATACTGCTCCACTTGTTTCATGTATATAAATTGCTTTATTATAATTATGCAGGGAGTTTTACAGTTTATATGGACACCGCAATGTAAGTAGAGCAGAAAAACAGAAGAAGAAGAAGGAAAAAGAAAAAAAAAGGACAAAAGATGAAAGAAAGAGGAGATAGGAGGGAGACAATGACAAAACATTTTCTGTCTGGTTCATCACCTGCAATGAGATGAAAAAAAAGAAGAGCACAACCAAAAGACATGGTACGAGATATACAATAAAGCAAACACCTTGAAACTATCGCTAAAGTAATATTATTAAGTCTGACATGTACTCTGTGTTACCTGAAGATATGAATGTGGGGTTTCTGTTTGGAAGTGAATCTCTAAGTACCTGAAGCTTAGCACCTGTAGTTGTTTGTGAGGGTGAACTTGTGCATGTAAAGTTTTAACCATAGAAAAAATGCTCAGTAGTGGTTGTGGAGAGCCGGAGAGGCGCCCCCCCCAGAGCACTGAGTCCAGCGCCGGGAGACCCAAAGCCCCAGGCGCCCAAAGGGACCCCAGAAGCGAAGGCACCAAGGCGGGGCCAGCCCCGGAAACCAGACCCCACCAAGGGAGGAGGAGAGACAGCCACGAAGAAGCCCCCCAGCCACCGCCATGCCGGCGCCCCCGGGAGCTGCGGGGACGAGTCCGCGGGCCCCGCCGGCAGCCGGCCACCCCGAAGTAGGGCCGGGCACCGAACACCAGCCCCCCCACGGCACCGACCGAAACGCCCCAGCCCCACAGAGCACCGAAACACGCCCCGCCCCCCGGCACCAAGCCCCGGCGACCGGCCGCAACACCCGCCGGCGGCCGGGGCCCACGCGCATCCGCCACGAGCCGGCCGCGAGCGACGCGGGACCCCCCCCAAAACGACCCCCCGGCCAAAGGCGCAGCCCCACCCCACCAAGACCGATGCCAACAGCGCGCAACGAAACACACCGCGCACAGAAAACCGAGAGCAGAAAAGCCGCCCGGCGCAAAACCGCAAGAAGAGAAGACCGCAGCCGGCGCAACCCCCCCCCCCCCCCAGCAGCCCGAGGGGCAGCACAAAGCCAGGGGCAGCACAAAGCCACGCGGCCAGAGCAGCTCCGCCGCCCCGGCCCCCCAACACGCGCCGGCCATAGCCACTCCAAGCCCCCACCCGCCCCGCAGCCCCACCCGCCGCGATCAGCGGGAACAGAGCAGCTCCGCCATGCCTCCAATAGGGAAAACCCACCCGAATACCCAGCCAGCGCAGCCAGCCCGCCCAAACCGGCCCCCCAACACCACCCCCGCCGGAGCCGCCTGGACCCCCACACACCAGCGGCGCACCGCCAGCAGGACCCCCACCCAGCAGGCCCGCCCGCCCCCCGAGAAAACAGACATGCCAAACCCCACCAAAAAAAAAAAAAAAAAAAAAAAAGGAGCCCCCACAATGCGACAGCGGACACCAGACACCGACCCGCCCGCAACCGCTCCCCCCCACCGAGGAAGAGAAAAAAAAAACAAAAAAAAAAAACATAAATAAATAAATACAAAATAAATAAATAAATAGGTAAATAAATAAATTAATTAATAAATAAATTATTACAATTAAAATAAATATGCAAGAGTTGCGCCCCTTTGCGCCCCTTTCAGGGATTGGACTGAACTGTTAAACCAGGTAAGTGACTGACTCTGATAACCATCTCCTGTCAGATGATCATGGTCACTTACCTGTGTTACTCCCACAACCAGAGTGTCTGTGATAGGGCGGTTCCCCGTCCCTTCCTGCAGTCGCCGCAAGCCGGAGATCCTCAGCAACTTCACTTCTGTACCATCTGTTTATGTTTTTATTTTAATAAACGTTTTGAACTTTTCTACTGGTCCATCGTTCCTGCTTCATGACATCCCTATGTCCTCCAGCAGTCTAAGCCTATAGCAGCATAACTATAGAGATAGCTCACGATAACCTGAGCCACTCTAACTATTAAATATACTATTAAATATACTATTATATATATATATATGTGTGTGTGTGTATAGTTACATATGTATATATAGTTACATATATAGTTACATATGTATATATTTATATTTTTAGTGTTGAAAGTTGTATTTCTTTGGGTTTTATTTTATTTCTTAAGATGATGAATGTGTGCAATATGTTGTTTGTATACCTGGAGCATGTAGCAAAGATAATTCTTTATTAATTTCTATGGGATTATTAAAGCAGGGTTCCGCTTGCGAAAACTTAACCCAAAGGTTTATTTTAACATAAACCACTGCAATAATATTTCAAATTTTGAAAAGCTTCCCATACAGGAAGAAAGCTAAAAACACGCAAATGACAAATATATTTGAACAATTATTTACCTGAATTTACAAACTTTGTTTTAGCAGGGAACAAAGCAAATCAGTTTTAAAGCCACAACATAACCAGTGCCAGGTCTTTTTTGCAGCTATTTTTCTTTGTATGGTTTTCTTAGTATGTTTGATTTGGTGATAAGTGGAGGCGTTGCAGAGACAAGGGTGGAACTAAACTGAGAAATACCGGCTGTTTCTCCGTAACTCCATTTTGACGCTTTGTGTTTCGTGCTTCGCATGTGCGACTCCACTGCCTTCATTCCCATCAATCTGAGCTTGAATGACTTCTTGCACTAAATCCACTGACCTCATTTATGTTCCCTGGTTTTAGCCATTGAGGAAACTCTTGGCTGGAGACAATTTTGGTTCCATTTACACTTGATCATGTTTTCCAGACAAAAAGTTAATGGTGCATCTCCCAAATGTCCCGGCCGCAACAACGCCTTTATTGGTTCCGCTATCGGGACGGAACCAATAATGCCGAGCCATTATTTAAAAAAATAAATAAATAAATTGTCAATTTTAACGTTTTATTTAGATTACAAAAATAAATCGTAATAAAAAAAATCCTATTTATGATGTTTTAAAAATTAAGACCTACGAAAGACTAATTTAAGACATTTTAATACCAATTAAGGCCTTAATTTTATTTTGAAGAATTCAATGCCTTTTAAGACTTTTTAAGGATCCGCGGGAACCCTGTAAAGTATTTCTGATTTAGTGGCTTTTAAAAGAGTAATCCTGACAGGAAGTTGAGAGGAAGGAGAAAACATGTGACAAAAGCCCAGAGACCGGAACTTCCGCCCAAGACAACCACGTCGATGTCTCAAGGATGGGTTATGCTTGACGCAATTACAATCTGTGTCTGGGAGCGCCCTTTTTTCTTCGCTGGGTTATCCTCTGCCTTGTTCTAAAAACCTGAATAAATCCAAGTTTGCCTGTAACAAGACAGAGCTTTAAAAGAAGCAGTTCTGATGATGTTTGGTCAAAGTCATCAGAACATTAGCTTCCATATTGGGTCTATGTACAAGGGGTTTATAGAAATGAGGGAGATAAACCAGGTTATGATCTTTGTCCTCCAGTGGAGGAAAGGGTTGTGCAAAGCAAGCTTAATCATAGTTCAAACACAATCTGTCCAAGGCATTATTGGCTCTAGTCTTGCAGGTAAAATACTAATTGTAGATAGGTAGACTTCAGGATAGGGAATAAGGATTGAAGTCTCTATTGATTAGAAAAAAGGCTTGGGGATGCTTAAAAAAACACTCAAGATAAACAGCAAGAAACAAATCGGTAATAAGTGCACACCCCTTTGGTTTTCCTTTGGTCCCTTGGGCCTGTAGCCATATCAGCGGCAATATGTGCATTGTAAAGAAAGCAAAAATGCTGTCATTACCTGTCTGTATAGGAGGGGTCAGAGGAGTTTGGGCTTTGCATAAGGATAAGAATCCAATAAAAGACAAACAGACGTTAAATTTTTGACAGAAAGCCTCCTTTTTAATCATGAAAGTTTTTAGCCCCCTTGACCTTTTCAACTTTTCGCAACACTTCAAGCTTCAAACATACATTTGTGAATAATAAAGAACAAGTGGCACAAAGTCAGGAAAAGGAATGAAATTTATGTAGTATTTAAAACTTTTTTAGAGGTAAAATACTGAAGTGTGGGTCGTACAAAATTAATCAGCCCCTTTACTTTCAGTGCAACAAACTTTCTCCAGACCTTCAGTGAGGATCTCTGAATGATCCAATGAACTTAATGACTGATGATGATAAATAGAATCCACCTGTGTGTAATCAAGTGTCCTTCTAAATGCATCTGCTCTGTTATTGTCTCAGATGTCTGTTTAAAAAGCAGAGAGCATCATGAAGATGCTGTTTTGGAGAAGTTTACAGCTGGATTTGGATAGAAAAAGATTTCCTAGGGTTTAAATAACCCAAGGAGCACTGAGCAGGCAATAATAAAAACAAAATGGAAGGAGAATCAAAGCACTGCAGATCTACAAAGACCCGGTCGTCCCTCTAAATTTAAACTCAGCCAAGATGCCCATGATCACTCTGGATGAACTGCAGCTGAGGTGGGAGACTGTGTCCATGGAACAACAATCAGTCATATGCTGAACACATCTGGTCTCTATGGAAGGGAAGGTAGGACGAAAGCCATTTCTTAAAGATATCCATAAAAAGTCTTGTTTAAAGGCATACTATGCAACATTTTTCAGTTAATTAATGTGTTCCATAATGTTTTGGATGAATAAATGAGTCATTTCAGGTCGAACAAAGGTTTTCTCGGCCGCCCTGGTGGTCTGTGGGGGAAACACCGCAATTGCAGGAGCCCTAGGCCTGCACCCACAGGCTCAGAAGTCTCGTGCATCGCGAGAGTCGGTCTTGCTTTACAGCGAGAACTGCTACACGCCCCCAGTGAAAGGCATGCTCGTTGCTAGCGCAGTGACGATATTTGTGCAGTTATCATGGAGGAACCAGCGAGAAAACAGCGAAAGCACATGTCGGAGCACAGAAATCAGAACCCCCTTCCCCCAATGACAGTCGGATAAACTTCAACTTGGCTAACTACAATCTTTGTTATTTAGACACATGCATAACAAATAATGTATGAAAACATGCTAAATTTTCAAACTCGAAAATTGGAACAAAATAGTCCCTTACCGCAGTAGACATGGTGATTCGTTGCGTTCGCCTGTCTGCTAAGCTCAAAACAACCGCGCCTGGCTTGACAGAGAAACCAGGAGAACAGCTGAGCATATTTACGACAGTGCACTTTTATTTTCGCCCTCTGGGGGGAGCCTCGCTAGAAAATCAACACCGGTTGCATAGTATACCTTTAAAGTTTCCCAAAAGCCACCAGGGAGACACAGTAAGCATGTGGAAGAAGGTTCTCTGGTCAGATGAAACCAAAATTGAACTTTTTAGCAACCAAGTAAAACAAAATGTAAAAGCAACACAGCTCAACACCCTGAACACACCATCCCTCCAGTCAAACATGGTGGTGGCAGCATCATGGTTGCTTTTTTTTAGCAGGGACAGGGAAGATGGATGGAGCCATATACAAGAAGATCCGTTTAGAAAACCTGTTGAAAACGATAAAAGACCTGAGACTGGGACAGAGATTTATCTTCCAACAAGACGATGATCCACAACATAAAGAATAATCTACAATGGAGGGGTTCCCAAATAAACTACATAAATAAATAAATAAAAATAAACTATAAACTAAAATTAACTCAAAGGGGCTGAATAATTTTGCACAACCAATATTTTAGATTTTTAATTGTTCAAAAGTTTAAATATCTAATACATTTCATTTATTAGTGTCCAAACTGTTGCTGATTCTTCAGAAAAAAATATTTTATATCTATATGTTTGAAGCATAAAATTTGGAGGATGAAAAGTTCAAGGGGGCTGAATACTTTCGCAAAGTATACCACGATACCAATTTTTGATGTTAAATGGACTTAAGGTACCGTATTTGGAGATCTAATCAGTCTACTGCTCAAACTGACTAAGAACTCACCTATTCCAACCTAAGACAGCGCATGTAGCGACAGTTGTTGAGGATATTTAATTGGTAACGGTGCCTAATTAATATAACATTGATTAAAAAAAAGACTACAAACAAAGTGTGCTTTATATATTTAGAAGAATATAATAGATAATGATAGAAAAGCTGTTAAATCAAGAACCAAAATGCATTTTACTCCTTCAGTATTTAGTAACTTTCTAATTTTGGTTGTGTCGTACTTTGCTTTGAAGGATACAAACTGCTGCTGCCAGATGTTTTGTAAAAACCGTCCCTTAATTCCTTCTAATCCAAGGTTAGACACACAATGCTGTCCTCGGAAAGTTCCCAACTTTTAAACAGATAGGAAAAGCTTCAAGTGTCCAGTATTTATATAACTACTCCTTAGTGCAAGAATTTTACAAACCTTTTAAAATTCTAAAAAAAATTTTAAAGGATATATATATATATTTTTTATGCTTTTTATGAGGTTTATGGTGCTGCTCTAGCCTAATGTAATCCTACTCAATTCTAGTCAGAATGAGTCTGATGCTGCTCCATAGAGCTGTGATTATGGGGCGTGTTTCGAACGAACCAGGAAAAAAAATGCCTCTGCACTCAATTGGATTAACCTACAACCAATAAGAGCAACGGAGTGCGTGACGTATGTTAAGCCACGCATAGTTGTTGTCAACAAAAATCAAAGCGTGCAGTTGCACGCCTAGAATAAGAAGATGAGCCTTGATCGCGTTTCTCTGTTCCTCTTTTAAAATTAATTTGCTGTCGATATCTTCTAGAACAGACCTAATAGCAGAATCTACACACCTCAACTCTCCAGCGGCAGCCATTGTTGTTGTCACCCAAGCGCGCTTTGGTGACGTGGTTGATTACGTTACTGTTGATCATCTGTCCATCATCGTATAAAGCCCGCCCTGACAATTTGATTGGCCCGCAAGATATTGTGCGAGCATACTCGCGCTACTATTGAGCAATGCCAGACCGAACTTCCCGACCTCAAACGTTGTGGGCGGGACTAAGTTCGGAATGGCACCCAGGCTAGTGCTGCTCAGCTATGTAGTCACAGCTATGCTGTCATTCTTGTTTAAGGACTTATAGACTTCCTTTTGTTTTGCTGTTTTTCCGCCTAATAAGAGAAAATACCTTTAAACATTGCCTTCACTTTTACCCTCAGTAATAAAGAGAAAAAAGTCCAACTTTAGAAGAACTTTCCATATTACTGGAGTTTTGAACATCCAAAAAACACAGTTACAATTGTTGACTATCGTTACTCATATGAGCTGCTGGAAGGGTGTGTGTTTGCAGCACCGATGTGCAACATGTGTAAAACCTTGGCACTGTCGCTACTCGATCCGTCCCAGAAGCAGAATCCGTAGCATCAGCTCATCTGTGCAACTAGATATACATCCGGGTTTCCCTCAATTTTATTTTGTAAAAAATACCTAAATTACGTTTTCCCCTCCCCAAAAATAGTTCAGACTCAGACGGAGAGAAAAGACGGAGAGAAAAGACAATTAGAAGACATTTACTGATACAATTACATGGTCTTTGGTGCTCAGACCTCGGCAGTAAATATAGCGCTGAAGTTTGATAGATATGCATGAACATAAGTAAAGAACAGGGCTGTTTCCCCCCCAGTCCTGCAACTGGTGGTGGAATGGAGATAGATGGAGTTGGTCAGTCTGTAGACTGCTGGTTGGAGAGACGGTCTGCTGAGCTTTATGGGGAGATCCAGGGGACTGCGTGAGCTGATACTAGAGCTTCACTCAGGGACCTGGAAGATGGAAGTCCAGTTTGGATAACACAGGTTGAGAGAACCTGTTCATGATGAGCAAGCATGAAGCGACAGTGGAAAAGAAAAACTCAACATGGAACCAGGCTCAACATGGCGGTCTTCTGTTGGACCGGTTGAAACGGGGTTATCTGAAGTTTCACAGCGCAGCCACCGCCTGCGCTATAGGTAGCAGACAAGTTGCGGATCGGAGGCCTTTTCAGATGAACTCTGGATGCTGATTGGCTTTCTTGGAGGTGTGGCTCAAAGCTGATTGGCTGAGTCATAGACGGATGAAGGCGAGTAATCAGTTTCTTCAGTTGAACTTCCACCTAGGCTCCCTTAAGCGTTCTAAACAATAACGTGTTAAAGGTTAATAATGTATTTCCTGATAAAATAAATGCTTTCAAATCCTTTCTGTTTAATTACTCTGTACCCAGTCTGTACCAGAAATGGGATCTTATGCTCCTTCTGGGAGTTCACTTTTTCAGCTTTGGACTTTAATACAAATCTAGTCTTTTTGAGTTTTTATGTTTACCTTTTGTGTTAACAATATGCTATATAGTGCATAATCTAACGAAAGAAACAACTAAAATGCAGATAAACATGGTGTAATTATATTTTGCCGAACTACTCTGAGCGTGTCCGATGATGACGTCAGACAAGCAGTTTAAGAGGGAAAATGTGAAAAGCATCAAAATTGTCTCTGAAAAGTCATAATAAAATTTTTAGCCATTTGTATTTGCATTATTTAGTGAGTTAGGGGCAGAAATAAGTAATTTTAGTACCATAATTGCATTATTTATGGAAACCTGAATGTATATCCGGCTGTGCAAATGAACTGATGGTAAGGACCTTGCTTCCAGGACGGATACTGACAGATATTTATAAAAGATTCAACTTTCTGGATTTTTTTGCACTGATTATATAAAATCAAATCATAGGCGAATACAATGAATGAGCTCTGATTATCAGAGCTAGGTATTTATGTGGTAGATCCTTAAAGGAAAAGTCCGGTCATATTCAAAATATTAACCTCTGAATGTACTTTTAATATTAAATTATAACATAACATAAAATACTAAAATGTTTAAATTAAGAGTAATTTTATCTGAATGTGCTTTACATCCATGTTTGTCAAAGGACACTACTGCCACCTACTGGTTTGTGACGTCACGGTGCGGTATCGGCTGTTGATCAAGTCCCAGTGCTGTATCTGGTGTTTGTCACAACGCGCTATTATCCAAGTCATCTTGAAAACATACTTCTTCCAAATGTTGGCTACATACACTGCAAAAAATCTAAATCTAGATAATTCATTTTTTTCTGAAAATAAGTGCATGTGTTCTTGAATTGAAGAGGTAAAAAAAGACATTTTGCCAACGGAACAAGGCAATTTACACTTAAAATAAGAAAACACAATTGCATTGCCTTATTTCAAGTGCATATTAACTAATTATCTTATTTTAAAGCTACAGTGTGTAATTTTCAGCGACATCTAACGTTCAGACTGCAGACTGCAGCAACATGAACATCTCCCCCCCACCGCTTCTCCCCCCCCAACAGTACGGCGAGCGTTACGTGACAAAATGTCTTCCACGACGTCCGCATCACCTACCTTCGCAAGTGATGTGGTTTGTTTACATAGATAATTTTACAGATAGTATTTCATTAGTCTGTGTAGGGTATAGATTTCAGTACAGTCTCAGTTCATCTCTCTCAACTTGCCGTAGTTACTTTCGAGCGTAATGGGCGATCTCGCAATCGCTAGTTTGTTGGCTCTGCGCTGCCGTAGCGCAAAGATGTCTGCCTCCATGGCTGCGAGACCCGCTCCTATGTAATTATAAATAACGAATTCTAAGGCAACGCAAATATTAAGGTTAAGAGGCTGAGCTCGTAGATGATGATAAATACATAGTTATGTATAATATATTACATTTCTGACTGTATATCCCTGTAATTATTACACACTGTAGCTTTAAGAGTAAAATTACTCATTCCATTGGCAAACTATCTCATTTACCTGCTCAAATTCAGAGTGAATGCACTTAATTTAAGAAAATTTTACTTATTTCTAGATCGTTTTTGCAGTGTATTACGTGTTTTTTCTCTGGCCAGAAGTTTGATGGCAAATCCTCCCTCTTCAAGTTGGCGATCCAACGACCAACCCGTCCGTGGAGGATCAGGAATCAGAAAGGTGGAATAACTCTTTATTTTTTCACTTTTACCCGATGTATTCCAGCATCCAGCTGCCATGCACGTGGGCATTGTCAGTTTCACTATAGCTCTGGTGAATTTCAATGGTGAAGTCCTCTGGAAATCTTCAATAATTGTTGTTGATTGCAGATGTGTCTAGTAGTTCCCATTGATTTAGCTTGTAAAGCGGGGAGAATGGCGCTAGGCTTACCGCACCGTGACGTCACTGCTGGAAGATGGCAGGAGGGAGGGGCTACTATATTTGGGCAAAAATGGCCGCTCCCAGACTCAGTGATTGCGATGAAAATTATTTTTATTTTTTTACTGATTAATGCTAAATTAATTAAATCACTACGGACGTATTAATTTTAGGTATAAATAATGATCCATTGATTATTGCTTGCTGACCAGATTTTTCCTTTAAAAGGTATTTTGAGGTGACATTTCTGAGAAACACTTACTTAAAAAGGGTCAGATCTTGGTCTGACAAAGATCTTGAGCTGATAAGTTTAAGGACAACCTGCGTCTAATGTGCGTCTAACACATCCTTTTGACCCATTTTAGTACAGGTGCTGGTCATAAAATTAGAATATCATGAAAAAGTAGATTGATTTCAGTAATTCCATTTAAAAAGTGAAACTTGTATATTATATTCATACATTACATACAAACTCATATATTTCAGATGTTTATTTTGTTTAATTTTGATGATTACAAATGACAACGAATGAAAATCTCAAATTCATCATATCAGAAAATTAGAATATTGTGAAAAGGTTCAAAATTGATGGCCCCTGGTGCCACACTCTAATCAGCTAATTAACTCAAACCACCTGCAAAAGCCTTTAAATGGTCTTTCAGTCTAGTTCTATAGGCTACACAATCATGGGGAAGACTGCTGACTTGACAGTTGTCCAAAAGACGACCATCGACACCTTGCACAAGGAGGGCAAGACACAAAAGGTCATCGCTAAAGAGGCTGGCTGTTCACAGAGCTCAGTGTCCAAGCACATTAATAGAGAGGCGAAGGGAAGGAAAAGATGTGGTCGAAAAAAGTGTACAAGCAAGAGAGATAACCGCACCCTGGAGAGGATTGTGAAACAAAACCCATTCAAAAATGTGGGGGAGATTCACAAAGAGTGGAATGCAGCTGGAGTGAGTGCTTCAAGAACCACCACACACAGACGTATGAAAGACATGGGTTTCTGCTGTCGCATTCCTTGTGTCAAGCCACTCTTGAACCACAGACAGCGTCAGAAGCGTCTTGCCTGGGCTAAAGAGAAACAGGACTGGACTGCTGGTGAGTGGTCCAAAGTCATGTTCTCTGATGAAAGTAAATTTTGCATTTCCTTTGGAAATCAAGGTCCCAGAGTCTGGAGGAAAAGAAGAGAGGCACTTCATCCACGTTGCTTGAAGTCCAGTGTAAAGTTTCCACAGTCAGTGATGGTTTGGGGTGCCATGTCATCTGCTGGTGTTGGTCCATTGTGTTTTCTGAGGTCCAGGGTCAACGCAGCCACATACCAGGAAGTTTTAGAGCACTTCATGCTTCCTGCAGCTGACCAACTTTTTGGAGATGCAGATTTCATTTTCCAACAGGACTTGGCACCTGCACACAGTGCCAAAGCTACCAGTACCTGGTTGAAGGACCATGGTATCCCTGTTCTTAATTGGCCAGCAAACTCTCCTGACCTTAACCCCATAGAAAATCTATGGGGTATTGTGAAGAAGAAGATGCAATACACCAGACCCAACAATTCAGAAGAGCTAAAAGCCACTATTAGAGCAACCTGGGCTATCATAACACCTGAGCAGTGCCACAGACTGATCGACTCCATGCCACGCCGCATTGCTGCAGTAATACAGGCCAAAGGAGGCCCAACTAAATACTGAGTGCTGTACATGCTCATACTTTTCATGTTCATACTTTTCAGTTGGCCAACATTTCTATAAATCCTTTGTTTTTCTTGGTCTTCAGTAATATTCTAATTTTCTGATATGATGAATTTGAGATTTTCATTTGTTGTCATTTGTAATCATCAAAATTAAACAAAATAAACATCTGAAATATATGAGTTTGTATGTAATGTATGAATATAATATACAAGTTTCACTTTTTAAATTGAATTACTGAAATCAATCTACTTTTTCATGATATTCTAATTTTATGACCAGCACCTGTAAGCTATTTATTCTCTGATACAAATACTGTTAAGTTGTAAGCTGATGTAAAACTCCTGTTAGTCAATGGTCCATCTCCTCCACCTCTTACTGGAAAGTATTATGCTGTAAAAACAGATGTATTTCCAGCCTCTTCTCATGTTCTCAAGGGGTGAAAGAACTGCACCAGTTGTTGCTTTAAGAGCGTCTTTCATCCAAGGCCGTCGAAAAACCTAAGAAGCCATATGGCTGCCTGATTTAGTTAACTTGTAAAATGATTACAGAAACTGCATTTGGATAAGGATAACAAAGTAACCGAGCAATTAAATTGAGTATGGTCAATGTAAAGCACCCGAGAGCAAGGAAGCAGCTGTGATGAAACATCTGCCGATAGCTCCACAGATGAATCAAACAAGTGACAGGGGATTTAAAACCTTCTTTGCTGATTCACCTGTACAAATCCAAAAAGTTAATCCTGTCTTATGAATGTATTTGCAGTTTGTGAGCGACTGTGAAAGAACAAGGATTGAAGCAATGGAGTTGAAGGCAAATAATAATATTAATAAAAAAGCACTGTGTGAAGAGGTGCACACTTTCACTCCAACAACCACCACCACCAAGCCTCCTTGCAAGTGCTTGCTATTCTGTTTTATTTTTTTAATGAACATCCTACTATATTTTTTTCATTTGCATTTTTTTATATAAAGAGCATCTGCCCTCCTGTTGCATTACTTTTTGCTCACCTCTTTATCAATATATTTTTTTCCAACTATGTTTACAAGTGCTCAGAATATCTGCACATCAGCAGGTATTTTACCAATGCTTCTTTCATGGCAACAATAAGGGCAGGTATTTTTGCGTCAGTCTGCACCTGACATTTAAAAGAATGAAAAAAAGATGCGGTTGTTGCGTGTTGCTCTCAGGTGTAATTAAAACTGGGAGTACCAAAAGGGGTGTCCAGCACAGTCCAGCCCCCATCGGGTTGATGTACTGTACATCAACCATTGACTTTGCAAGTAAAACTAGCTGCTTCTGCTGCCTCTGCTGCTTGAGGTCTGAACGTAGCATTAAAGTTAAACTGAGGTATCATTAGTTGAAATTTGTGGTCCAACTGTTTTTTACTTGTTTAACTTTTACTTGTTTAACTCAAAAAGCCGTTGCGCATCGGGGGCTTCCTCACGGTTCTTTTCCTGGGAGCAAGTTATTTACTACTCTTAACTCGTCTGTTCCTGTTTGGCTGTGACTCCATCCTGGAAAGAAACATCAGCTGTGCTGCTGCCATCAACACCCTTGTTTATAGATGCTGGAGATCGGCCTGTTTTCCAGTGTAGTCCTGTTTCTCTGACCGTGACTGAGTGGATGTGCTCTCTTCGTCCTCTGGCATGGGAGCTGGCTTGGAGCTCGTCTGCCTGGCTGTGTGTTTCCTGGACGGGGCCGCCTTTTACAGCTGCTTTTTTTGTCTCTGCTTCTGTCTCCTTGAACCCCAGTGGGCCTCAGCAGATGGCCGCTCACACTGAGCCTGGTTCTGCTGGAGGTTTCTTCCTGTTAAAAGGGAGTTTTTTTCTATCCACTGTCGCTATAAGCATGCTTAGTGTGAGGGATTGTATTTGAGTCAATGAGTCAATGCAATCAACTGGTTTTCCTTAGATAGAAAACTTTGAATCAATTTGACTGTATGATCTGGTTGAACTGTAAAGTGCCTTGAGATGACATGTGTTGTGAATTTGGCGCTAATAAATAAACTGAATTGAATTGAATTGAACTCAAACTGGGTAAAACCATATAAAAAGGACTATAAAACAGGAATAAAAAATAACAGAGTTTATTCCAGATCAGGTCGTTACAGGACAGAGAAAAATGCTTGGAGCTTGCACAGCTGTGGGCTCAAAAATCACGTCCGCGAGCGTCCGGTAAAAATTGAGCCCCGAACAACGTCATCTCCTGCTTCTTATAGCTCATGAGTCTATGTGTTGCATCATGTGGATGTTTAGCTGTCCGTATCAGAAACTGACATGCCATCCATGTCTTTAACTTCATGCAGCTTGCTTCTATGCTTCAGGGTTACAGATAGCTCTCCTATCAGACCGGCTCCAAGATGTGCCCATATCCTGTGTACTCTTAAAGGCACGAACACACAGTGGCATCCACAATTTGAAGGAAGGCCATCTACTCTGTCTAATCTGACTAATAAAGTAACAATGCACATGATGTATAAATGATAAACCTAACACTGCTTTTATTATGTTTTTTTTTATCTTCACTGGCCTTTTTTATACTTTTATTTTACTTCATGTTCATGTAAAGCACTTTTTGCTGTATTTTGCTTTACATATTTACTTGCTTTGCCTTGCTTTGTCTTATACCTACGTTGATTGCACTGCTCTGCCCATGTTCCACCACTTGGCCAACACTTGAGATTTAACCCTGAATTTAAGGAACTCAGCTGTGCAGAGTCAGATTTTTGCAGAGGTGTAGATGTCATGCACTTCCTGCCGGCACTACCATTTCTGTTATTAGAGACTTGAGGCCTGACTTTGGCTTAGGGCAAGTAACTTCAGGTTGGACTTGGACACGGGGGAAAAAATTAGAAGAACATCTCTGCTTTGAGTACTCACCCCCTTCAGTGAACTATAAAAAATGCTTTAACTATGTCATCATCCCATAAGAAGACAATCCTTTGTGCCGCACAAAAGGAATATTTAGGCAAAGATGAATGCAATCAATTGATGAAAGACTTAGAGAAACAAAGGAGACTTAGTAAAACAAATGCTTCTGATTTGAGGCTGTAATCTGTTCGATTGCTGCATGGGGGCCGCAGAGACAGCAACAACTATTATTAATGGTAAACAGTGAATAAAAAGACCATAATAAGGCATGCATGATTAGATAAAGAGGAAAAGGTCACAGCAGGTTGATGCATCTGTCTCATTAGCTGCTTTATTTGTGTCCCTTCGTTTACCCTTCATTAGGTTGCCTGTTTTATCCCTTCTTTCTGCTCTTTTCCACATCTCTCGATTCATTAGGTGCCGCCGCTCTCTATCGCCTCCTTTCTGTGTGTTGTTTCTGAAAATAATGGTTTCCAACAGTGTATCTGTCTTTCGAAAATGTCACCCGAAAAACCCCATGCGGCGCACTACTTTTGACATAAGCTCTATGTGTGGCAGACAGGGCACAGGGATTAATTTGCCATGTGTGTATACCTTCACACCAGACAGGGGTAGAGACTGTGACTGAGGCCTGTCTGACAGCAGCGTCGAAAGTCTTTCTTACTGGAATCCCTCAAGTCTCCAATTGCACTTGATGTCACAAGCAGCAGGGAAAAAAGAATGGAGGTTAGTGATGGAGGGGAAGGTGTAAATGAAGCTTCGTAAGAGAGACAGGAAAATGGGTTGGAGGGAGGGAGGGAGGGAGGATACTGGGCGACTGTGTGTTATCAGGTTAAAAATAAGTGATAAAAGATGGATCCCAGTACAGAGATCCAGACTGGGCCAGTTTGTGTGAAGATAAAACATGTAATGCAGCTCAGTGCCAAAAGAGGTCATGTGTGTGCTTCAGATTCTTTAGTTTTGGAGGACATTAATATTCTATAATTATTACCAGTTTTAGCAAAGAATATTCTGTATCTGCAATCTTTTATTAGGCACAATCCTCTACAATATCCTGACATGCAGAACATTTATCACTCTTCATTCTTACTTGTGGCTTTTTCTTCCTAAATGTGTATATTGTACGTTACTTTGCATAAATCTTCTCTGTGTCAATGAAGAATTGCTACGTTATCTTTGCATAAATGATCTAAGTGAAGACAATCTATTGCAGATTATGAACTTTTATATTTGCATTGGGCAAGCAAATAAAAATATGACTGTTTAAATAGAATTGTAGAATAATTTCTTGTAAAACTAAATTTTTTCTGTTCTCCTGGTGTTGGTCTATGTTTCAGTTTTAGACACCTAAAACCAGCACACTGCAAAAATGATCTAGAAATTAGTAAAAATATCTTAAATTAAGTGTATTTACCCTTATTTGGGTAGGTAAATAAGATGATTTGCCAATGGAATTTGTATTTTTACTCTTAAAATACGATAATCAATGATTCAACTGTCCTCCCCTCCCCTTAGGTTAAGAGTCTGGGTGTCGTCCTCGACAGCACCCTCTCCTTCCAGTCCCACATTAACATCACCCGGTCTGCCTACCTCTCGTCTCCGTCCCTCCCTCACTCCCCAAACTACCGCCATTCTTGTTCACAGTCTCATCACTTCACGCATCCATTACTGTAATTCACTTCTTTTTGGCCTTCCAAACAAATCCCTCCAGAAACTACAGCCCCTCCAAAACTCTGCAGCACGCCTGATCACTCGGACCCCCATTTCTCATCATATCACTCCCCTCCTGCAACAACTCCACTGGCTCCCCATCAAACAATCACCTTCAAACTCCTCCTAACTACATTCAAGGCCCTCCACAGCTTGGCTCCATCTTACTTCTCAGAACTCCTTCACGTTAACACCCCCACCCGCTCCCTACGATCCTCCCACACCTTCCAGCTCTCCGTTCCCTCGGCCCGTCTGGTCACAATGGGGAACCGGGCATTTAGTCGCTCTGCTCCCCACCTCTGGAACTCCCTCCCTCTGGATCTCCGTACTCTGGACTCCTTCCGTCTTTCAAATCCAGACTCAAACTTTCCTGTTCAGACAGTCTTATCCCATCTAGTTCATATGCATCACTCCAATGTTGTTTTCTTCCTTTGGCTTTATTTTACTTCCTACTGTTTTGTTTTCCGTAGCATCTTTATGCTTGTACTTTTTAGCTTCTGTTTTTAATGTTTTATCTGCCTATACAGTGTCCTTGGTTGTTGTGATAAGGCGCTTTCAAATAAAATGTATTCTTCTTCTTATTATTATTAATTAGATAATATACACTTGAAATAGGACAATACATTTTTTTTCTTATTTTAAATGTAAATTGTCTTGTTCCATTGGCAAAGTGTCTTACTCACCCGCTCAATTCAAGGACAAATCCACCTGTTTTAAGAAAACTGACTTATTTACATTGCATTTTTTGCAGTGCAACATTTTGCCTTACCTGTTTGGTAAATAGCTTGAACTCAGTTAACCTATTAACAACATCAAGATGTTCAATTCATAGACAAATTTGAAAACAATTGCTTTCCTTCATCTTTACAATTATATGCTGCTTTATATTAGTCTTTAACATGTAAAAAATATAAATTGAGGTCTGTGGTTATAAATTGACAAAATATGGGAAAGTTGAAGAGGTATTAACACCTCAGCAAAACCCTGTCATATTTTAACACATACGCCCTTGTTTTCAGGGACATCGTTTGTTTTCGGAAATCTTTTACTAACTGTAATAAAGTAGTTTGTCACTTCATGCCAGACTAGAAATAACATCTTAGAGCAGACTTAGAGGCCTGTTTTAAATCTGATAAAGAACCTGTAAAATTTCTGGTGGTTAGGATGATAGAATGGAGGCCTTTCATACTCAAGGACTTAAAATTCATCAATTAAAAATCATCAAAAGGAAACATGAAGAAAGGTTTCCCAGCAATTATAGGAAAGATGTGATGTCTGGGTTGCCAGTTAAGATGTATTAATTTACTATTTTTTAACAACATGATTTTAAGGACAAATAACATTTACTATTACTATCATTTTGAATTGAAAAAGCTTCCTGGAGGGGAGCGAAACGTCTTCAAATTTTGAAACAATGTCCAGTGGATTTTTTCTTTTTTTTTTAACACTACTATTTCTTGGATAAAATATAATGACATTTTTATTTATTTATTTTCACAATTGAAAGTCCTTTTGCACTTTTTTGTCTCTTGAAATTTCTAGTTTCCTATGAAGTTTGAATAAAAATAATGTGAAATGTATTTTTCCCTGGGGGGTATAAAGTATTTGGATTTAATCTGCCTTTACTGTTGAAGTAGCATATGCCATTATGCAGGGGTGGAAAGTAATGAATCACATTTACTCAAGTTACTGTAATTGAGTACTTTTTATGAGTAATTTGTAATTTTCTGAGTAGTTTTTGAAATATGTCATTTTTACTTTTACTCGAGTAAATTTTAACCTAAGTAGTTTTACTTTGCTACATTTAAAACCCCTCACGTTACTGAGTAAAAAAAGAAAAAATACTGATGGTAAAAAAATGAAATGTGGCCCTGTCTTGCATTAACCCTTTGTATCGTCTCATAATCCAGTGCTGCGCTTCGGAAGATGGCAGTTGCTAATCACAACTTAGGGAGTATGGATGAGGAAAGGCCTGAAGAGGAAACATATTCTGGAGACGAAAGCCAGAAAAACCCTCGGCCATATTTGGACGGATTATTTGTTTTCAAATGCACAAAAGGGAACAATGTGATAATGCAGTGCAACATGTGGCTGCCCAGCAAAACGGAGCTTTCGGCTTTTAAAACATCAACATCCAATTTATGAAAAAATGTGGCGGTAAGTTAGTTATCATGGTGTCTGTTGGACAGTAGGATTGAAAATAGTTTGCACTTTATGGTTCAGGTTGTGGCTGTCCTTGTGCTGTGAGGAAGTATGTTCCTTAGCCCAGCTGATCTTTACAAGTGTGGATGTCCACTGAAATACACCCTAAAATAGGGATGCACGATATTGGGATTTTGGCCGATATCCGATATGCCGATATTTTAAAACTCATATAGCCGATAACCGATATCGATACTGGTGTTAAAGCTGGACAAAAATAAGTAGTCATTGAAAATAGCAGTTTTGTTATCCATTTCTGACACTTTGAAACATAATATACTCAAATATATTTTTATATGCTGATATCAAATAGATTTTTAAAAACGCGGTATCGATCTATTTTACTTTCAAAATCTCGTGAAATTTCATCGTTCTGTTACAAACTCTCGTGATATTTTGTGAGATTTTGTTAGTAAAATAGATCGATACCGCGTCAATATATCAACATATAAAAATATGGCAACATTTGGTGAATTTTCGGGGGATTTCGTAGCATAACGATGACATATAGCAATATTTCATTAGTAAAAGAGATTGATATGGTGTTTTTAAATGGCAATATATCAGCATATGAAGATATTGGGATATTTTAATGTATCAATATTTTTTCCCTCGTCTTTAGAAGTTTTTAAGTCTGTAAAAAAGAAGTTTTTGAGGAAGAAGACGTAGTATTTTTTATTTATTTTTTTAGACTTTAGAAACTCAGAAGCTGATCAAATATCGGGTTAAATATCGGTGGGGTGGCCGATGTCCGATATTCAGTTTTAAGGCCGATACCGATAGGGGGCCCATTATATCGTGCATCCCTACCTTGAAATCGATTAAAACACCTTGTGCTCAATTCGAATCATGACTCATCCTTTTTTTTGCATTAAATAACTCAAAGTAACTAAGTAACTTTTACTCAAATTACATTTTAAATGAAGTAATTTTGTACTTTTACTTAAGTAAATTTTGAGATGGGTAATTTTACTTTTACTCTGAGTAGAATTTAGGCAAAGTAAAGATACTTTTACTCAATTACAATATTTTAGTACTCTTTCCACCTCTGCCATTATGACATAAAAAGAAAACACACTTCTGCACACAGCGTTCAGTTTTTTTATCACCCAAATATCCTCAGAAGGGAAATACTATTCAGGCAATGTAAAAATCTCAGCCCAGCAACACTGATTTATCACTGAGGACTCTGTGTTATACTATTTTTTTTATATATAAAAGACTTACTTTAAAGAGTGTGTGGTCCGGATTTACTTCCAGATTCTTACATAACCAAGTTACAAAAATTGTAGATCTTAACAAACACCCTGTTTTGCTTGACTGCTATCTAATTCGCGCCTGATCTGCTCCCATGATAAACCTAACCGTTGCATGCGCCACACCTGCATCAATGTGGTGTTGTTGATGAAAGCCCGCAGCAGCCTCGCCCTCTTAATAAAGTAATGTCTGGAGTGGCTGTGAGAGCCTTGTCTGGGAGGGTATGCAATGGGTTGGGGAATAATGAGCAAGTCTGAGATAAATAATGGATCGCCGTCATTCACATTACAGAGGAAATGACTGTAATGGTGCTTGCTGGGTGAAAGACCTCCATCTAACACATTAACACTCAGGACAAAGACGGAGAGCAAAGGGGTACAGAAGGGGAGAAAGAGGATGCAAGAGGAAGAGCCACGGGGAGATCATCATCCACCAAACACTCTGCCACTTGAGGCTGGCATTAAATAAAGCGAGAAAGGAAAGAGAGGAAACGAGCACATGACTATTTTAAGGTTGAGACTGATTGAAACACCTAAGAGCTTCATTAGCAACGTAGTTTATATCAGAAGGAAGTTCTTTGGTATCGTGATATTTTTTCTCTCTCTCTCCATCTACTCACTGTGCCTGCCCAGTTCTGTTTCTAATGCCTCTCTCAGGGCATTAGAAACAGAAAGGTCTGAATGCAAGGCTACAATAGTGGAGATAAATGGGATTTGAAGCACGGACTATAAGGAGTGGCAGTCATTAGACAGTAAGTGAGCCAAGCAAGTTGTTAGGACATGAGCAGAGCTAGTCGTTAAGAAAGGATAGAGGAAAAGAGGGATGGAGCAGTGGAGGGAAAGGAAGGAGGCCAGTGGCTGTTTGTTCTAGGACTAAGTGCTGGATAATGAGATCAGACTGACATGACCCTCAGAGCTGAAAGAGACAGCTTTAGCATTACACCTCACCCCATTTCCCAATCTCATTCCCCGTGTCTTACATATATTTTCCCTGTCTGTGTTTTTGTTTTTGTCTCTCTAAAGAGCCTTGGTTTACAGCAGCTGAATCTGCATCGCAGATGGAATTTAAGCTCTGAAGCCAACAATGCAGAACTGTCAAAATGTTGACAATGAATCCAATTTTGGCAGACTGGGTCTAAGCCTTCGCAAATTTGGGAATAAATGTAAAGACCCGAGGTGAAAATACAGTAGTATTCGAAGTTTCCCCACTTTCATTGATGGGTCCTTGGCTGGTCCTCTACAATTCCTTTTCAAACATCAATCTTTGTAATAAAATATTCTTCCTGTCATGATTTATGGACATTAAGATCTAAGACGTTGTAATTCAGTGAAAGGGTGGAGTCAGAGTAAAAGAATATGCACGCCCAGCAGATAGCCAGTGGCTGGAAGTTGGAGGGGATTTTGCTGCCATTCGGCTGGCTTTTGACTGGGAAGGGCTGTTTTGAATGGCGGCTACTGCACAGAAGAAAACTGACCTTAATAGGTCATATATATAAAAGGTTATATATTTAGTGTGGCAAGAAAAGCTCATGAAGTTTTCAAAGAAAGGTAACTTTCGTAAAAAAGTTCAATCATGTCACAAGGACATCAGCCCCTCTTCAAGGTACATGAGTTCATTCAAGAATCAGCCTTCGAGCTGGCACAGATCTAAGCATGAAAAAGGAACAGGTGACTCAGAACTGAACACAACAAACAAAAAGGTCATCTCCTTATATATAATATATGCCAGCTGTATATGCTACTATGTCAAGAATGTTACATGACTATTATTATCTTTTCACTAAGAAGAATTCAGACCAGAGATCTATTGGTTGGTGATTGTCTCAGACTACCATAACTTAAGTGCTGTCTTGCTTTAGTTTTGGTCCTTTTCAGCAAGATGTGTCAAATATGGTAAATAGAGAGCTTTTAAGATGTTAAAATAACATAATTTTAGGGCTGTCCTAATACAAGTTATTAATTTTGTTTACAATTGCAATATAGCAGCTTTGATTGTTGACTGGTAAACATTTATGATAACAATATATTATTCAAACAGACCTGTTTAATATGAACTAATAGATTACATCAACATGTTTGTATCTGTCATGATTTTATCAAGAGCTCGGACCCACATGCAGAGAAACCAATTCAGAGAGACCAGGGAGGTTTAGCAGGTTTATTGAGGAGATCCAGAATCCAGTGTTGCTCTGAACACTGCTCAACCGGCACTGGAAAGTGAGGGGAAGACACTGAGGTTAGTTCAGGCTTAGTGGGAAATTTGATTCTTGAACTTGGAAGAGAAGAATTAGATTGCCGACTCACATTTCCAGAAAAGTGGTTGACTCTTTGACTCCAGTCTGTGTGCGGTAGTTCCAGTATTTGTCTGATTCGGTGGAGGGCGGACAGGGTTTACCCAGAATGCGGTTGTTTGTAGGTGAACGGAGAAACTGACTGCCACTTGGATTTCCTGCAGTACTTTAACAGGTTGGTGTGGAGATGAATCCCTTGCTCAGTGAGAAGCTCAAACGATCCCTTGGGGGAAAGTAGATCCAAACCTCCAGTTTTAATCCCCAGCTCAGTTTGAAGCTCAGATGATCCTTCCAGGGAGAGAAGGTCCGAAAACATCCAGTTTGTAGGATGACTTCCTGCCGAGGGGCAAAGACAAGAAATAACTCGGTTAGAACTCAGGTTGGCAAAACTCAGTTTGACTCAGTAAAAACTCAGCTTGGTTAGAGTACCCAGAACTGGCAAACACTCTGGCGTCGAGGTAGTGGCAGTCAGCAGCTTAAGAGCGCTCCGTTAACGAGGTAACCCTCCGCAGGTGTGTGAGGAGGCGGACCAGAACCAGGCGCCTCCTGGTTGAGGAAGGGAGACGAACACAAAAACACAAACCACACAGACAGGAATCCTAACAGTATCTGAGATTTTGGAAACAGGCTGATATATTCCTCTATTTGCAGCTGGTTCAAAAACTAAGAGTTTTAAATTTGCGGGCAATAATTTTAAAATTATCAGGGATAAAAACAGATTTGGTTGTGTAGTTTGTTCTCTCCAACCTCAGAACAAGTGAATTCCACCAAACACCAGCTGATTTTACTGAAAGCGTTTAACTGCCAGACTGGAAATATCAATGAACTTCAAGAGATACATACATTGATGTATATCATTTCAAGTTTGCATTATTTTAGCTACAAAGGGAGCACTTTAAGTCTGGCAGGTGACCGTAACATTTCACTGGCATAGGTATAAAAAAAAAAAGATGTCAGATTGTCAGATAGCACAAAAAGAATTATGGCAATAATGAAAGTCATGTTTATATTTGATTATTAATCAACTCTACATCTTAATTAGTGAATTTGATTAATTATGATGGGATAATGGCTCTTTTAGGCATTTAACAAGGCAGCCTACACTGAACTGAAAACACCAAAGGAGGATGCTTTTTGATGTCATGCTCTGGTGGATTGATTATGTTCCTGAACCTACCACTGATGTTCAAGTTCATAATTAAAAAGAATGAGCTCAAAGTTCAGTTCACACAAACAAAAATGAACTAGCTCACGCCTTTTATATCCCCCTTTTTTCATTAACTAAGTTCACAAACCTATAAATAAACTAGTTCAAATTCATTTGGTAAATGAAGCCACAATAGAACCTCATATTTCCCCCTTTAAACGTATGATCATAATATATAGAAATAAATGGAAAATACTCGATGCAGTCAAGGTATCCTGGAAGTGCAGTGAAGCCTTTATTTTTAGCCAAATTACACGGAACTTCAGAAACTTTTAGGAACATTCAGCTTCTGCTGAAAAGATCTGGTTCCAAAATTATTTCTTACATTCCTCATTCAGTAGCAGATATTTACCGATAAAGCTCAGATGCTTTAACTTGCTTTAAATTGGAAGTGGGCGTGGCTAAAGTACAGACTTGTTTTTTAAGTCCCGGTGTGCAACGTTTCAGAATCAGATTCAGAATCAGACATATTTTAATAATCCCAAAGGGAAATTACTTTGCACAAAAACTTTTTTTTTATCTGTCCGAGTCTTCCTTTGCTATTTCATAAAACTCTGCCAAGCGCTCTGCTAAAGTGGAGCCAGAAATGCCCCACTGAGCAAAAACTGATTGAAAAGACATTGAAAGGACAACATGATTTACGTTCAAATAACATCTACATTTAGTTGAAAAGGCAAAGGTGAAAAGTTGTAATTTTCAGATTGTTGAAAAGACGTTATAAACTGGGTTTGCAACATTTTTTCAACATCTATTATTGGAGTAAAGTGGGACAATATCCGACCAACCAAACATAGCCCAATTTCCAACAGTGATTTTTTTTTTTTTTGTCTAACTCAAGACGATGACAGGCCGACCGGATTTGGCCTAAAAACCAACATCTTAATGATGTCTGGTGTTTGGGTGGGACTAGTAGATGAGTTTGAATGGAGCAGACTAGTAGAACCAGTAGACATGCTGGTCTGTCAGGCTGTTTGTCGTAATAAGTGAGGTAAAACCTGATGTTATTCAATGAAAAGTGTCGTTACCAATCGAACACATCAGGAGCTATTTGTGTCGCTCCTTCTCTTCATAGTGAGCTTTGCTCTCATTCATGTTCATCACTTCTAAGCTGATTGGTTAAGTTCAACCTTCATTAAGAATAGGAACGTATTCAGTAAATGCTGTTCATTGAATAACATTCATGCAAAACAATGCTGATAACAGTGTGCTTGCAGGGGCGGATTTAGGAAATTTGGGGCCCTAGGCAAAGAGAGGAAGGGGGCCCCTCTGAATTGTGAAGACAACACATAAATCAGATCCATTCTACAGATAGAGAAATGTTGATAGAATAGACATCCATTATCTGTTCTAGGTTGTGTCCCTCTCTTCTTGTCCCTTTTCTTCTTGTTTTCCTCTCTATGTTTTGTACTCAGCTGACTTTTCATGCTGTCTCTAAAGGAATTAAAGATTTTTTCCAAGCACTAAGCTCACTTAGCTGATTGCTCCTTCCTGTGTTTCCAAAAAGGCCAAAGTAAATAACCCAGTCCTTCTTTTCACTGTAGACAAGCCATGATCTGCTTATCTGTTCTCCATTTTTCATTTGGATGAAATAATAGCTGCATGAATCATGACAGCAGACAAGATAGAGGAGAGCAGGAGGCGGGGTTACCAATCTACTTGCTCTGGAGAGCAGAGTTCGCTGCTTTTAGATGTTGTCTCCAAAGTCTCCAGTAGCAGAAAAAAGTCTCTAGATTTGGCGCTAGGAGCTTTTTTTGAAATCAATGTTTGGGAGAGTGAGGTAAAGTGAGACGTTTTTTACATTTGCTCCCCTCCAAGTGAGCTAAAATGATAAATCATTTAAATTTACACATTTCCCATTAATTCAGGATGTTTCCTTGTTATTGTAATTATCAGAATGTATTCAGGATGAAGGGCAGTGAAAATATGATGTTTTTTGATAACGTGGTCTTGTGGCTCACTTTACCCCAGCTTAGGGGTAAAGTGAGACAGACCAGAGAATTTAACGGGGTAAAGTGAACCAACTAGGGGTAAACTGATCCACTTCTTTTTCCACCCTGAAACTACCATAACAACATATGTTGTAACAGGTTAGAATCCTGACAGCTGGTCTGACAACCTCACATCCCAGAACAAATGCCAGACTAGTAAAATAACCATTGGAATTGGTCTATTAAGCAAATTTTTTCCTACAACACTTGAAAGTAATTCTAAACGAAATCAAATACAACATTCTCATTCAAATGAGAGGTATGAATCACCTTGCTGCAACTCAACTCCTACACTACAAAATATCTCCTTTTTGTATATGTATATAAAAGTCTTAATATAAAAACACAGTCTTGGGGTCAGAACACAGGACCTTTAGACTAGGACTCAACAGGACTAAATCCACAATCAGAGCATCAGTCATTCTCTACAAATACAGTAGGCCTCTACAACTACTCCGCATTCCAGCCCTGAAGCTTGGAGGGAAAGATGAAGAGTTGTTCTCTACGTGTGGTCCCTCCACGCCTCTTAGGTTGAGGCAGCTTCTTCACCACATCTGCTTTGGGAACATGTGCACACATCTTTTTCTTTAATAGCAAATGTGGGTCTCTCCCACACTTTTATGTTTTCCTGAATTTTCTAAGAAATTTGTTAAGAATTTCATCATCCAACAAAAGTTATCCACACTATTTAGTACGTTTTGGACATTTTTCCTCAAAAAACCAGATCAGTGCTCATGCGCTGGCAGACAGAAAAAAAAAAGCAGATCCGCGGACGGACGTAAAACTGGGAAAAACAGTGCAATCATCACTTCTTCATGTCTCTAACTACGTTGCTTGCTGTTTTATATCTTAGGGTTAGGGATAGGGCTAATTCTAATTTATATTCTATGTTCTTGAATTGTGCGTAAGATGCACATGCGCATACGACGAAAAAAACGTCCAAAATGTACGAAATTACGGTGCATAACTTTTCGTACGATTTCATACGAACTCATAATGAGAATAGGTTGCATCATCTTCAACTTTTTCAACCATGACAATATACTGGAGCTTCCTGTGTTTGGTTGTAAAGTTAATCATGACAAAGTCACCCACAGACAGATCTTTGTTACTACTAGAGGGATCTGAAAAGTCAGTAAATATAGCGACAGAAGCGCTAAGTATATAACACTGCTCTTTGAAACGTTTGTTTGCAAATGGTTTGCTGCTGTCTGTTTGGACCTTTCTGAACATGTGCAGCAAATGGACTGATCCAATGTGGTTCCAAAAAAATTAAAAACAATCCACTTGACTTGGTTATCAAGTTTGAAGATGTTTTGCTTCCCATCCAGGAAGCTTTTTCATTTAAAATGTCAGGAATAGCGTTGAGTTTGAGGTTTTATACAGTAGCCCAACAAAGCCTTGTTTTTGTTTAAAAAACATGCAAATTTGAAAAGACCATGTTCCATGTCAAGATCCTGGGCCACCTCTGCCCCAGTAATCCCTTGCATCCCAAAGTTGGGATTGTTACACAATGCAAAAGCATTCCAGCAGTGGTTTTGATACTGCAAAAACAACAACAATAAAATACTTCAGAAAGCAGTCAGCGTGAATATGCAGGTCTTTATAGCAGCTATGAGCTCCGTGCATCCTTGTTTTTTCATGTAACATGAGCTGAATGCAATTGCAAATTTTCATTATTATGATTCTGACCTTTTCTTAACACACAACTTGACTCCATTTGTGTGTGACTTTGAGGAGAAAACCAAGATATTTCAAAATGCCAAACCGTAACTGCCTCTGTCTATAATGCTGACAATAGCTTAATTGGGACAGCAATTTTCTCCAATAGTCTAAAACAGTCAAGTGCGATGATGATATGCAAAGGGTTTTATTGTTTCGGGGAGCTACAAATAGTCTCATCAGGAGCAGTTTAATGAACAGAAAGTATAGAGAACAATAAAAAGCATACTCAGATTTGTCACAGCCTCAACAGTATTTGTAAGCAAAGGAAAAAATTCTGTATTAATCAAAAAATCAACACATATTAAGCAAAAAAAACTTATTCTACTTTCTGCAGGCATGCCTGCAAAAAGAAGATGATGGCAGCTGCTGGCCACTTATTTGGAATATTACTTTTCCAGTTTCGCAGCCATTTTTCAGCAGAACAAAACCAGGTGTACATTGTTTTTGCCAAAAAAACGGATATAATGAGTTGATAACAGTGAAGAATATCTATGAATGCTTGACTGGCAGCTCTATTAGTGCAACCTGCAGTTCTGATTTGGCACTTATTGATCTATTTCTTGGATGACGGTTTTGAACACTTTTAATTCTTTTTTAAATTCTGAAATCTTGCTAGTAAATTTACCATTCTAATCCAAAGTTGGACAAGCTTTTTAATTTTTCTATTATTTTTATTTTTTTTATCTTTATTATCTCTAGGGGGTTTTCTAAAACAAGCTGAAGATCTGTTACAAAATTCTGCGGTAGATTTGAGCAAATATATTTTTAGGATGGTATACATATTTAATTGTTGATCCTATCAGCCCAAACATATAAACAATTAAGGTTATGACTGGTTTGGTGACTGGATGCCAAAGGTGGAAAAAGTACTAAAATATCATACTCAAGTAAAGGTACCAATACTTGGAGGAAATATTACTCAGGTACAAGTAAAATTACCCATCAGAAAAATTACTCAAGTAAAAGTAATAAGTAGCTAATTTAAAATGTATTTTAAGTAAAAGTTACTTGGTTACATAAAAAAAAAAAACTGTTGAACGGGGCCGGGGATCTCTCCCATGTAGTGAAAATAGGACGAGGAGTCATAAATCACAAAGTATTTCGTTTTTAATTAAAGTAAAATCTATACAAATGTATTCACATGTAATGACAAGATAACACATGTCACACATGGCATTTAAGACCCTTAGACCATCCCATTAAACTTTTTCAAACAATCAATTGAAGGTAAAAGTGCCATAAATTGTTGGTTCTGAGGGCCGTCCTTCTTTTCTTCAAACATTAACAACAGTTATTAATAAGCACTATACAAATGCAATGACAACATAAAACACGCCACACATGAAATTTAAGACCCTTATAAATGTATAATGTGCCATTTTAGTGCAGAACATCCCATAAAATGTTTTCAATGTTTCCACATCAATTGAAAGTGGAATTGCCATGAAACGGAAATCAATGTGAAAACTCGCCGGATTTCTCCTTTAAGAGGTTTATGTTGGGATCTGGAGATCTGCCACCTTTCTCCAGCAGAGGGCGCCCTGGGTCTCCTGAGCTGAAGCCACCTGCACACCTTAGGCTGATCATCTCGTCAGGAGACCAACTATATAAGCAGCGGCTTAACTTCCGTTCAGTGCCAGAGTGTTAAACAGTTTATGGTTAGCAAGCCTGAGCCAAACCTGTTGCCTGAAACTCTGACTGCTTAAGAAGCCAACCTGAATCTAACCAGCCTTTGTCTTCTCCACCTTCTTAGGAAAACCTGATTCACTCCTGGAGCTCTGGAGGAGCTCACAGTCTGAAAACCTGCCTGCCTGCCCTTGGAAGCCAACCCTGAAGATCTCTGTCTGGAACAACCTGCTGGTTCTCAAGGAGAGAACTAGGAGATCATTCAAGGTCTGAACCTCATAAGCCTGAAGCCAAGCCCTGCCTCAGCTGATACCTCAGTCTCTGGACCCTTCTGGTTCCCTCCCTCTACAGTTCTGTCTGAACCACATCAGGTACAGATCAATTCTAAGACTCTGACAAGATACTCCAGTCTCTTGGCTAACCAAACTGTCCCTCTCTACAGAGAGTCCTGTGTTACCGGTTCCTGCATCTGAGCCCAAATAACCTTATTCTGTTTTCTCTTCAAATAAACAGTTTGAACTTTTACTCTGAGTCTGTGGTGTTCTGCATTTGGGTTTCACACTTTGGACCCAACATGACAGTTTAGTCAACAAACCTCTGGTTAAGTTTGAGCAGCAGTTGATTTTCAAAGTTTGTTGCGCTCATCCTTGCTCGCTTTGCAGTGAACAGTAAACTGTAGTGCTTCCGGGCCCGATTTTTTGTCTTCCTTTCGGTTTTCCAAAAGTTTTTTTTTTTTACTCAGTAACGGATGGAATTTGTAATGTAACGAAATACAATCCTTCACTCAAAACGTAATCAAGTAAAATTTATTTTACCAATTTTAAAAACTACTTGAAAAATACAAAATATACAAAAAAAACTACTCAATACAGTAACTTGAGTAAATGTATTTCGTTACTTTCCACCTCTGCTGGATACAATCATCAATTTTCATTTTTTATTTAAATGACCAAATAATAGTAAAAATCCACATGCCAGTTTTTGGAAGAAATTTGAAAAGAAAGCGTCACATTCAGGGGGGAGATTTACCATCAGGAAATACTAGGCAGTTGCCAAGGGCCCCAAGTTCCTGGGGGGCCCATAAAACTTGTGCACATTATTTATGTTTTTGATAAAAATCCTTTCGCTAAAATGCCATCAGAACGCTAATAATAATAAAGTGTGTCTTCAGTTACCACCACATTGGATCAGTACATTTGCTGCAGATGTTCATATTTTGGTTATTTTAAAACCATTTCTGATAAATAATCCCTTAAAAATCCAGATCATTTAAATATGTGCTTAACGCTTTAAGATGAGTTATTAAATCTGCCTTCTTTATGGTTAATCTTTCAAGCAAAGACTTTGCTGCTTGTTTGATGTTTTCTTTTCAGTTGAAGTATGGCAAGAAAATTACACCTTTAAGTTGTGTCAAAGAGTTTTTCTGTGAGTCTTTGTTGTGCCAATCTTCATAAAACTTCATGCTGATCTGATACACACTTAACAGCAAGTAACATAATCAAACACAAACCCTTTGCACTTGTCCCACATACAAGGATGCAGGAATATTCAGACACACCATATATGAGTAAAGATGCTGTCTGCAAATTCTTTTTTAAATGCAGGGGAAGACTATTGATGGTGAAAGTGCTTTAACTAAAACAGGAGGGGGTTTGCTTTTATTTTACTGCTTTTAACCAACAGAGGGTTCTTAGGGGAAAGAAAAAGAAAAGCAGTCATTTTAAGTTTCAAACAAATGTTTGTGCAGCTTCCCACTGGAACTTTTTACTTCAAACATATAGGAAATTGTTTGTGTGTCACTTTGGAACAGCTCGACTCGACGTGCTAAATATATAGAACAGAATAAAACAGTTTTAAAATGAAGTAAAGAAACAGTAAAGTAGAACAATTACAAAAGTAGGTAACATAAACTACAAGTAAGTAAAATTCCACCTCCTACCTAGGTTAACAGTGTATTGTGCAACAGTGAGTTGGGTGGAAGGCCGACTGGAGTCAGGGCTGGAGCAGATCACTGGCGACTAGTTGGGTTTTCTCCAGGTGGGACTATAAATTCAAAATAGTGTAACAAAAATCTAAATAGGTTATGAAACCTTTATATTTATGTAAATGCCAACAACAACAAAAATAGTAAAACCATACTTTAATATATAAATTTACTTTTTGTACATACATCTTGCCCTTCCGAGCCTTTGTGAAGGTAAATCTGTGCAAGTGGTCCAATATTCCGTCATAAACCTAAAAAAATAATGTACCAGTTTAATAATGGAGAAGCTATTAGGCAAGGCAAATTTATTTGTATAGCACAATTCAGTACAAAGACAATGCAAAGTGCTTTACATGATTAAAATACAGGAAGATAAAACAGAATCAAAGCAAGTAGGAAAAAATAAGAAATAATAAAAAATGCAGAAAAAAAGAATATTATAAACAGTTGGACTAAAGAAAATATGTTTTAGTTGAACTGTTTAACTAGAACAGTGGAAGGCAATCCTAAACAAATGTGTTTTTAGTCTTGATTTAAAGGAACTCAGGCTTTCCGCACTTTTACAGTTTTCTGGAAGTTTGTTCCAGATAAGTGGAGCATAGGAACTAAATGCTGCTTCTCCATGTTTAGTTCTGGTTCTAGGTCTGCAGAGCAGGCTGGAGCCAGAAGACCTGAGTGGTCTGGAGGGTTGATACACTGATAGCAAGTCTGTGATGCATTTAGGTGCTAAGCCATTCAGAGATTTATAGACTAAAAGAAGTATTTTAAAGTCTATTCTCTGAGATACAGGGAGCCAGTGGAAGGACTTTAGAACTGGGGTGATGTGCTCTACTTTCTTAGTCTTAGTGAGGACACGGGCAGCAGCGTTCTGGATCAGCTGCAGCTGTCTGATCCACTTTTTAGGCAGACCTGTGAAAACACTGTTGCAGTAATCAATTCGACTAAAAATAAACGCATAGATTAGTTTTTCCAGATCGTGCTGAGACATTAGTCCTTTAATCCTGGAAATGTTCTTCAGGTGATAGAAAGCCGACCTTGTAATTGTCTTTAAATGCTTTTGGAGGTTCAAGTCTGAATCCAGCACTACACCTAGACTTCGGGCCTGATCAGTGGTTACTAGCTGAAGCCACTGAAGCTGTGTGCTAACTTTAGATCTCTCCTCTATTGGTCCAAAGAATATTACTTCAGTTTTGTTTTTTTCCCGTTGTAGAGAATGATGGCACATCCAGGCATTGATTTCTTCTAAGCATTTCCTCAGTGCTTGAATTGGTTCATAGTCACCTGGTGACATGGTGATGTAAAGCTGTGTGTCGTCTGCATAGTTATGGTAGCTGATGTTGTTGTTTTTTATTAACTGAGCGAGAGGGAGCATGTAGATATTGAATAGGAGGGGACCCAGAATGGACCCTTGGGGAACCCCACATGTGATTTTTGTCATCTCTGATGTAAAGTTGCCTACTGACACAAAAAAAGTCCCTGTCCTTTAAGTATGATTTAAACCAGTTGAGAGCTGTACCAGAGAGGCCGACCCAGTTTTCCAGGCGCTCTAACAGGATGGAGTGATCTACAGTATCGAATGCTGCACTGAGGTCCAATAGTACCAGCACTGTGGTTCTTATTAGTCAGCTTTATATTTTTTAGTCATGTAGCCACGCCACCTTGGGCTGGTTACATGACTGACTGACATGACTGATTTCTTAAGTAGGTAAATAAAATAGGGCTGGCATCTGTTATGCTTTGTGAGAACCCAACTGAAAAATTAAAAAGCTTTTATCCACCAAACATTAAGTTTTTATCATATTTTTGAGTTCACCTTTAGATTTTGACACACATCAAACTGAGTGGAGGAACAGCCTGGATGTAGAGAACAGCCTGGAATCAGCTGTTTTTCACACTGAACTATCAGAGTTCATCAACGCAGCTCAGGTGTCTGGGTGAAAAAAAAGCAAAATGAACTAAGTCATTCTGACTATAATTTCTGTTCCCACTTCATCAAGTTTAAATGTGAATATAGGGAAGTTCAGTTTTTATAAATACAGGTGTATAATATGATTTTATTTTGTATTTACTTTCATTCCTTACTAACTTCCAAGCAACATATTTATGTTGTGTTTTTTTATTTTAGAAGGAAAGCAAACATTCATCAAAATTAAATGCTCAAATTAAAAGATTATGGTCTTTATTTCAGTTATTCCACTTTTGGACAATCATCAATACTTTTGACTGAGATGGGGACTAATTGTACAAAAAATTGTCCAAAGGGAAACAAAAGTCACAAAATGTTGGGAAACATTGATCTAGAAGAAGCTACTGTAATTTCTAAAGGTGGAATATACAGTAACTTTACTGGTGTAATAAATCTGTTACTGTTCTGCATTTGGCCACGTCGCCCTCCTACTCCAGCACCTTTCTTTTTTTTCTCTCTCCTCCTCTGCGCCGCCTTCCCTCTTCCTTTTACTACATCTTAAGACCGTGTCCATTGCTTCTTATTCTCATTGAAACCACTCGCTAGCTACACAACACAGCAGCAGACGGCACCAGACTAATGTCACATCCCCCCTTCCTCTACATGCTGCTGTCTGTGTCCCTCCTCAAATGCTACTGGCCAAAGTGGCCTGGTCTGTCCCTCTCTCTGACAGGAACGCCGCCGCTGCACAGGCAGACTTAAAAAAAAAAGAGAGAGAGATGCAGGCCAATCCCAGGCCGCCGCTTCGGGAATATTCCCGGTTCTCCCTATGGCCAGTCCGGGTATGGTAGGTAGGATATATTTAAGTTTAGTTTATTTAGAACCAAAATTTGTCATTTATTTTTTAGATTTGGGATTGTTCATATTATGCTGTTAATTGTTAGACCTCCCCATTAATTTGATTAATTAAGAACACAGCTGGTTGATATTTTTATTGTCTTGTGTGGAAGTGAGGTTTTGTAAAATTATTTTTTGAACACTTTTTTCGAGCGTCAAACATTAAATTAACATTATTTTTAATTTCTACTAAGTTGCAAGACATTTCTAGTAATTAAAGCCACAAACCACCATTTACCAGCCACGGCCTTTGTTGGAAATTTTGGTATTTTTTTGGAACAGAAGACCACGACAACACCTTTGATGCCCTCTTGTGAACTCGGTGCTATTTCCAGAATGACAGCTGAAATTACAATCTCTATATTATACAGCTGAGACTAACTGTTGAGAAAACTCTATATCATGTCACAGACTATGCATTACACTGATAACACCAAACCAAAATCCTGCATATTTTAGGGTGACCATATTTTCATTTGGGAAAACCAGGACACCTTGGAGCGGGTGGGCGGCGGCGGGGGGGATCTCTGTTCCCATGCATAGAGATGTCTGTGGCATGCACTCACTTAACATAGGCCTACGTTATCCTACAATAACATGATATTTACAGTTGATTTTTGATATTAAAAATGTTTTTCAGTAAAAGTCAACAGCAATAACTCCAATAACATATGATAATTTTATTCAAAATGTATTTATTAAAAATGCTTAGGAATTCCTGTAATGAATGAATAGCACAATGAAAGAAATAATGTCTCATCTAAACATCCCTCAGTTAACAATAAAAGTTAACAATAACTCTCAATAACAGATGATACTCAGCCTCAGCAATGAACGAAATAATGTCTGTTCTGTAGGCTATTGGAAAAAATAAATTAACAAATGAGCTAATTAACAAAAAATACCTCTTGTGTAACAAAAATAACTCAAAATGTACCAAAAACGAACAAACATATCAATAGACTATCTTTACTTTCAGTGTCCAGGTGGCTTTTCAGATCCCTTGCACCTCCATTGGACACAGAGACATATGTGCCTGCTTTGCACACTGTGCACAAGGCCTACCATTTGTCTCGACCCGGTCTGAAAGCAGGGAAACTCTTTTGTAAATCGTCGGTAAACATACATTTGCGCTTTTGCCTGTTGTTGGCGTACTGACAGCTACGCTATCTATATTGATTAAGAACAGGGCTGCCCGCACTGACGCGGCTCAGGGATTACGTCACACGCAGCGCCCTAGTGCCAGTAAATTTAATGGTCCAATTAAGGTAATTTAAAAAAAACAGGACATTTCCTCACTTTCTAAAAAAAAACCCGAGACACCCGGGACAGGATGTGAAATACGGACATGTCCCTGGAAATACGGACGTTTGGTCACCCTAGCATATTCACACCATGCATATGTGATTCTCTAAACTTCCATATAAATGTGTTTTTTTTTTGCACCATGTCTTTTCTCCCACACTGTTTACATTTGATCACTGCTGCACTTTAACAAATGGAAATATTCTGAAAGCTGTACAAAATGAATTTATATTTCTCTTACTTTCCGTTAATAATAACACAGAAAATAAACATCTGAATTTTACCTTCATAGTAAGTCCTTGACTGGATTAAGTATAGATTGATTTGACTTGAAAACTCTCTTGCGTAAAAAAATGTAGCCCTTTGGATATACTTTATTTTGCTTGTTTTTTGGAGTAATCAGGATGTGAAGGTGAATTATCAATAGCTTTTAAATACTTCGTCTTTTTTTAAATTAGATTTGAATATCTTTAAAATGGTGGAAATCTAGCAGAATTCAGAATGTTGCAGCTTTTCATTAATCCTTTCTCATTCAAATTTCACTTATTGAATAAAAAAAACATCATAATCGATTTGTGCTACAGAGCTGTGTATGTTCAAGTAGTTTTTTATCATACATTCTTACCAGTTGGATTTTTTTCTGGCAATATTTGTACTGATTTCTAAGTTAGCATCATAGAGCTTTGCAATTCTCATATGGGTATTAAAACAAAGCCCTTACTATCTAACAAATTAAACATGGCTGCTATCATTACACTGTGTCTGAAAGGTAAAATATATGGAAAAGCACCCAAAAAAAAAAACAATCCTTATTTGTCTTAGATGCAGATATTTTTTTGAGAAACCTCATTAAAATGGAATGGCCCTTTTTATTCACAGGTTTCATTCAGTTAATTTTATTTTTTAATCCAACGCACCTATTTCTGCCAATAAAAAGCCTCACACCTCAGCATGTGCTAATGAACTAAGATAAGGAGAAAATGGAGTAAAGAGGGTGTGATAAAGATAAATGTGAGATGGAAAGGTGGTTTATTTAATTTTTAAGAATTAAACTTGTATTTAAAAAGTGACACCCTTCCAAATGGATAACAAGCAGTCCTTCTCTTTGCTAATGAGTTTCTGTTTGCTGCCAAAACACCAAATACAGAAATAGTTAGGTAAGACTAAACCTGGCTGGTATCCCAGTCGGGGTGAAAAATAGATATGAACTTTCACAATTACGAAAGGGTTAATTACATTTAAAAAGGTACTTTAAATAATGAGGTGAGAGAAAATGTATCTTTATAACCAATTAGAATTCAAAAGATGTAAATAATCAACAGACATATTTTAAAGTTTTGTATTAAAATAGAAATAAAAAGGAAGAAAATTTTAAAAATAATTGACATAATGCAGATTAGATATTGACAGACTCCCTCTATCTAGTTATCAGTCTACCATAGTTGCTTTATTAGGTTTGAAATTCTGGAGAAAATGACTTTGATTCGTAAATAAAAAAAAAACTATAACAATAAACAATATTGAAACATTTGATGTCATACTGTATGTTAAACAAATGTAAGCTATTTTCTATTTAATCAATTAATAAAGAAACCTCAATAAGCAAGCATTGCCATTTTTTCCTCTTCTATACAGCATCATGCTAAACAGAGATGTACCGGTCGGGACGTCTTGCCCTTGAAACAGACCTGAACCATTTTAGACCAGGTGTCTGTTGATATGGACTCACAGTCTATTCCATCTCTAAGATCAATGCTGTGATACTGAAAACTGCAGTACAATAAAACACTATAATTAAACATTCTGAAACACTTAGAAGTTAAATTTGGCATACTGCAAAAAACTTACAGTTAAAAAGTCATAACTGTAGACAGTAAAAAAATTGTGAAATCAGATTTTTTTTTTCAGATTATGTCTCACAGTGGACATGAACCTACGATGACAATTTCAGAACCCTCCATCATTTCTATAGCCTGACGTACAGTCCTACTGAATTCTAGTCAGAATGAGTCTGATGCTGCTCCATAGAGCTGTGATTATGGGGCGTGTTTCGAACGAACCAGGAAAAAAAATGCCTCTGCACTCAATTGGATAGACCTACAACCAATAAGAGCAACGGAGTGCGTGACGTATGTTAAACTTCCCGACCTCAAACGTACAACGTTACCTACTATGTTTACAACATGGGATTAATATCACGACATTGCGAGTTATTTACTAAATCAGACAGTCAGATGATCTGTTATCATTTGTAAGTTAGATGAACTTCGTCCACGATGATACCCATAAAGTTGGCTTGAAAAACATCGGAGCCTACTATGTCCCTCCACTTGTTGTTCAGCAGCCAGGATTCCGGGCTTCCGAAAAGGAGCTGACAACGACCGCTGGCTATATCCACCTCGTCGTTCACGCCGAGTTGCATCGCCGTTTGGTGACGTGGTTGATTACATTGCTGTTGATCATCTGTCCATCATCGTATAAAGCCCGCCCTGACAATTGGATTGGCCCGCCAGATATTGGGCAAGCATACTCGCGCTACTATTGAGCAATGCCAGACCGAACTTCCCGACCTCAAACGTTGTGGGCGGGACTAAGTTCGGAATGGCACCCAGGCTATCATTTCTAAGGCGGAGAACCTGAAAAATAGCAGGGTGCTCAAATACTTATTTTCCTTACTGTGTCATGATGTTACTAAGTTCTGACCCAAAAATGCAGATAACCGAACAGAGAGTCCAGGGAAAAGGTTTAACTGGTTTTATTGAAGAAATAAACAGGGGGAGAAGTGTTGCTCTGAACACTGCTCAACCTGAAACTGCAAAGTGAGGGGAAGACACAGCGGTTAGTTCAGGCGGAACAGGGTTTACCCCGAATGCGGTTGATTGTTGGAGAACGGAGATACTGACTGCCACTCAGATTTCCTGCGGTACTTGAACGGGTCATAGTTAAGAATAAATCCCTTTCTCAGTGGAAAGCTCAAAGTTGAAGCTCAGTTTATCCTTCCAGGGTGTGAATGTCCGAGAAATCCCGTTAGCAGGAAAACTTCCTGCCAAGAGGCAAAGAAAAAACAAAGGTAAACTCAGGTTGACCAAAAACTCAGCTTGACTCAGCTTGGCTAGAGTACCCTAAACTGGCAAACACTCTGGCATTGAAGTAGTGGCAGTCAGCAGCTTAAGAACACTCCGTTAACGAGGAAACCATCCGCAGGTGTGTGAGGAGGCGGACCAGAACCAGGCGCCTCCTGGTGGAGGAAGGGAGACAAACACGGAAACACAGACACAAAACACTGTATGTATTTCTTTTTAAACATTTCACAGCCATATATTTCAATCTAACTTGACTTTTTAATTAAGCTGGTTAACATTACATTGTGTCCTGCGATGGAGTGGTGACCTGTCCAGGTTGCACCCCGCCCCTGACTAGGGTTGCCACCGTCCCTTGAAATACAGAATCTTCCCGTATTTGGAGGTTAAATTACGCGTCCCTTAATTTTTATTTTTACGAATAACTAAAAAAAAAAAGAGTAATTTCGGTGACCCTTTCGCACAGAACAACTCTACTGTTGCGAGTGTGACCCATGTCTGCGCGTCCTGATTCTCTTTCTCTCCCTCTCGTAGCTAGAGCTCAGAGTTTTCCCCTTATGACGTTGCCGGTCTAAAGCTTTCTCCACTCGGTAATCTCTCTTCTTGGTTTGGTTTTCTTGTGACGGTCCTCATGTTTAGTTCTCGTTCTACAAACTGTGCACCTGCGCACACCACATATACACTGTATACTACTGTGTAAGCTACAGAACACTCTGTCATGCTGTATAGGCCTATTGTATATTTTCTGGCTATTTTTACTCTTTCATTTCTGATATCCCCCAACAGACAAGATCAGAATTTTTAATTCTCAAAATGACTTCACATAATGCTGTGAAATGAGCCCACTGAATTTGCAGTTTCTTATTTCTTTGAAATATATGCATATAGGTGTCTGAATGTTTTAGCGTGTATAGCCATATTGTTTTCTTTGTAGTACTGGAGCTGCTGTGCTGGTCTGAATATCCTTACATTCCTCATGATCTTGGACAGTGGTTTTCAAAGTGGGGGCCGGAGACCTTTGGGGGGCCACAGCAGGTAACCTGACTCTGCCAGGTGGATTTGCTCCGCATATCCACCTGGAAACCTTCCGTTGAAGTAATTTTGGGAAGGGGCGAAAATACTGGTTAGCTGATTGGCCTATGTTGGTGATAGACGGGCCAAATGAACCAATCAGATCAACGAAGCATATGATGTACTAACAGAGCGACGACGAAGAGGAGCCAATTGAAAGATCAAACTCTTGCCGAAACCAGTCGGGAGAAGAGCAAAAACATCTTTTCCTCTGAGAAAAGCCTCCAGAGCAGTGTTTTGCTCTTCTTTCAGTGAAGAAATACTCTGTAATTCCGATAAAACTTGCTCGATAGCCACGCTAACGCTTGTTTCATCGGCTGAAGCCGCCATGTTCTTTAGACTGAACTGTCGCGCTTCTCGTTGCGTCACACCTCAACCCGCCTCAAAGCCAACGCTGATTGGACGTTCGTTTGGTGAACGGCTCCAAATTTTCTTTAACGGAGAGTCTCCAGACTGATCTGTGAGTGAAACCTTGAAAGCTCGTGAGATCAGGATGGTCTCACGAGGCTACACAGCAGGTTGGCAGGAAAAGTATAACACAACAAAGTGACTCATTTAATAACCTGGGTAACTAACAACCAAAATACACCAAAAATAAGAACAAAAAAAACACATTAATATAATACCGGTAATCTTCCTTATAGCCTAAAAAAGTTCTACCAAGCAAAGCACACCATTGGTTTTTCTGTGCAGGGGATTTCTGTGCACGATGATACTGTGCAAACTTAACACCCTCAAAAAACAAAATAAAAGTATGGTTCTGTGTTGAGCTGAAACGGGACATCATTTGGTTATGGAAATTGCATCTAAGAAATCCAAAATTTTCAGGGTGAGGACCCCCAGACCTCCAGGACAATTAAGTTTCTCTAGGACCACCGTGTCTCTTATTTCCATTTCTGAAAGGTGCCAACCCTACCTCTCATTGACAGACGGACGGACAGATGGAACAACCATCTTATTTGTGTCCAACAGGTTCCAACCTTTTGCATGCAGTATACTTCCACAACATTTTGATTTGGTTTTTCTGAAAGCAGCAGGAGACCATTTATCTTGTAAAAGTTGCTGAAATGTTGCTTTTGTATTGTCGTTTGTACCTTCAACTTCTAAAATAACATTCCAGTTTAATATTATAGACAAAAAAATCAACCAAAGGATACTCCAAGCAACTTTACAACCGAAACACAGAAAGAAGCCTGCCTTAGTAGCAGACTTTGCTGTTTGAGCTTGATTACCTGTCCGTAAAGATGCATGGGTTGTAATCATCCTCTTGAGCCAACATTGTCTGTGTGCAGCTGTTATAACGTCCTCTAATCGTTGGGTTGTTCCAACCTAATGTTACTCCCTTTCTTTAAGACCATCATTCCATAGTCTCAGGAAGAATTGCCATTGTGTTCACGTCTGTGCTTTGAGATGATCTAGTTCACACAGAACAGCAGTAGGGATCACTCATTACTGAGATATATGCTGCACCCGATGGTGGACTGGGGAATAGACTTTCTGCTTGTTTTGTAGTGGAGAGTATCAGCATGCTGCTTTATTTTATCAACCTAACTATTTGAGTATTGCAAAATTACATTTCAAAAGTAGCTCGTTTTGTGAAACCTTTAAGCTGTTAGGGAATTTAATGTTTATTGAAATGAGCAATAGAAAATGGTTAAAAAATAGCTGAAAAGACTATAATTTAATCTAAAGGAATGGTAACATCCTTTAAACTGAGGGCATCTTAAAATGTAAACAATCATAATCTCATTTAATTAAACATAAAAACCTTTGTTATGCTGTATTCACAGAGCAGCCAAATCTGATTGTTTTGCCCATTAGCATCTTATTGCTGAATTTTCTAAATATATTTGATTAACACAAACAATGCTGACAACATTTTAGGTCTGGTAGGAAAATGTGTTTGCTAAAGATACTTTACAGCCAAGTGAGTGATTCCCATTTCTGAGATTATATATAAATATATATATATTAGGGGTGGTTCACAAAATCCACGGTTCGAATCACGGTTTCGTGGTCACGGTTTTCGGTTTGGTTCTGTTCGGTATATGTTGATTGTTACACCGAAATCCCATAAAAATTAATGAAATTTATGAAAAAATCAAAAGAAAATTATGATTTGTAATTATTTTTAATGATCCGTGGGAATCTTGGATCATTTCCGCATGTTTTGCTGCTTTGAATTTAATCATCTGGCGCATGCCCTCTACGATCTCCAAGGAACTCAGAGCGGAGCGGACGGGAGCCACAGCGGAGGCTTTAGGCTTTGCTTTGAGCAGCCGGTCTGGAGCGCAGCGGGGCGGAGCGCTGACGGAGTATGTGGGATTTCGGGGTTAGCCTGACATGTTGGTCATGTTGCTGTTAGCATAAACAAAACGTGTTGCACAATGCTTGCACACTGTTGCACTTTTATCCACAGCTTTATTTCCGCCGTCATCGTAGGTCACTCTAAATGCAAAGTGGTCCCATACAGCAGACCTATAAAGTGCTGCTGGCGCGTCTTCCAACTCCAGTTCTTTCCCACTCGCCATACCCACACAATTCTCCACAACAACTGATTTTTTTCTGCTACACCCGGCTACGCTGCTTCGCTTCATCTTCTTCTTGTTTACTACTGGTGGTTGGCTTTGGTTGCAGTACCGCCACCTTCTGCTCTGGAGTGTTAACGCTTCGCCTATGAGAAAAAGGAGCAGCGCATGAACCGAACGCAACACACGCGAACCGAACCGAGACAGTCGAACCGAACGGTTCGGACGGTTTTCATAAACCGTTCCATCCCTAATATATATATATATATCAAATATAAAAAAAACCTCTTCCTCATCCATCGTGGGGGGTCTTCCCCCCTTTTTTTCTCAAAGCTGGGCTCCTCTACCAGAGGTCTGGGAGCTTGAAGGTTCTGCCAGTATCTTTGCTGTTCGTAGAACTGCACTCTTCTGGACCGAGATGTCTGATATATCTGCTGTAACCCATCCTCCAGTTTGGGGGTCACTGCCCCCAGGGCCCCAATAACCACAGCTACCACTGATGCCTTGACCTTCCAGCTCTTATCTGAGCCCCTGGTATTTCTCTAGTTTCTCAAGTTCCCTTTTCCTGATGTTGCAGTCACTTGGTATTGCTATGGCAACCACAACCGCTTTCCTCTCATTTTTGTCTACCACCACCACCACTATATCTATATATATATATATAAGTAAATGTGTTGCAGGATTATGAAAATGTGATAGTCAGTAAAAAAAACATTACAAAACAACATCTTTAGTTAATGATTGTAAGACTATTTGAGGTAAGTGAACTGTCTAATTACCAAGCTGTGGCAATGCTTCAGTCAGAAATGTATAACTAGGTAAATGTGTTAACCTCTACCTTTTTTAGAAAAAAACTTTGATTTGTTTTCTTCTTTTTTATGTTTCCAAGCTTTGGCTTTAGACTCAGCTAGAATTGCCTGTGGCTATAAATCAGACTACATGCAAGTCCCTCTGGGGCCACAAAAGCCTTTTGACAACTTGCAGTAGTTTTCCCGGACACCAGTAAACAAACTTTGATGTTTAAAATTGGCAAAGTTTTTCTTCATGCCCTGGGACAAAAAACATGTGTTACCACCCACTCATTGGGTGGAAGCTTTACTCCAGAATACTTAGAAAAAGCAAGTATCCAGTCTTATTTTAGATACATGGCAGAATTTGACACTATTGCAGTCTGAAAAATGTTATGTTGTGTCCAATCAAAACCTGGCCTGCCATATTCCAGTTCATACATACCTGCACATTAAGTTGAGCAACAATCTTCAGCTTCCTCTTGTTTGCAGCCGTAGCTGTGTTTCCCTGTCTTTTAAACACATCCTCCTTTTTTTAACATTTTTTCATGTCTGTATTAAAACCTCTAGTTCCATTAGGGTAAAATAGGCACTTCCTTTTGGCTGTTGTCATGGTGACGCGTCAAATCGGTGCTCCACTGATAAGGGGCTTTCATACTTGTTGCGCACGTGCTTAACTCTGAGTGGGCCTAGTTAAAATGTATTGAACTAATTTATAGCAGCCATTGTGAAACTGAACATTCGGGGTTCCTGCCTTTTCGCTAGATCAATTTAGAGTTATAGATTTGAATCTGAATTTCTTAAACCTGCTTTATAAAACAGACCCCTGGTAGATCGGGTCTTTGGGGGACACACCTAGCCTGGGTGCCATTCCGAACTTAGTCCCGCCCACAACGTTTGAGGTCTGGAAGTTCGGTCTGGCATTGCTCAACAGTAGCGCGAGTATGCTAGCACAATATCTGGCGGGCCAATCAAATTGTCAGGGCGGGCTTTATACGATGATGGACAGATGATCAACAGTAACGTAATCAACCACGTCACCAAAGCGCGCTTGGGTGACAACAACAATGGCTGCCGCTGGAGAGTTGAGGTGAGTAGATTCTGCTATTAGGTCTGTTCTAGAAGATATCGACAGCAAATTAATTTTAAAAGAGGAACAGAGAAACATGATCAAGTCTCATCTTCTTATTCTAGGCGTGCAACTGCACGCTTTGATTTTTGTTGACAACAACTATGCGTCGCTTATCATACAGGTGCTGGTCATAAAATTAGAATATCATGAAAAAGTAGATTGATTTCAGTAATTCCATTTAAAAAGTGAAACTTGTATATTATATTCATACATTACATACAAACTCATATATTTCAGATGTTTATTTTGTTTAATTTTTATGATTACAAATGACAACAAATGAAAATCTCAAATTCATCATATCAGAAAATTAGAATATTACTGAAGACCAATAAAAACAAAGGATTTATAGAAATGTTGGCCAACTGAAAAGTATGAACATGAAAAGTATGAGCATGTACAGCACTCAGTATTTAGTTGGGCCTCCTTTGGCCTGTATTACTGCAGCAATGCGGCGTGGCATGGAGTCGATCAGTCTGTGGCACTGCTCAGGTGTTATGATAGCCCAGGTTGCTCTAATAGTGGCTTTTAGCTCTTCTGAATTGTTGGGTCTGGTGTATTGCATCTTCTTCTTCACAATACCCCATAGATTTTCTATGGGGTTAAGGTCAGGAGAGTTTGCTGGCCAATTAAGAACAGGGATACCATGGTCCTTCAACCAGGTACTGGTAGCTTTGGCACTGTGTGCAGGTGCCAAGTCCTGTTGGAAAATGAAATCTGCATCTCCAAAAAGTTGGTCAGCTGCAGGAAGCATGAAGTGCTCTAAAACTTCCTGGTATGTGGCTGCGTTGACCCTGGACCTCAGAAAACACAATGGACCAACACCAGCAGATGACATGGCACCCCAAACCATCACTGACTGTGGAAACTTTACACTGGACTTCAAGCAACGTGGATGAAGTGCCTCTCTTCTTTTCCTCCAGACTCTGGGACCTTGATTTCCAAAGGAAATGCAAAATTTACTTTCATCAGAGAACATGACTTTGGACCACTCACCAGCAGTCCAGTCCTGTTTCTCTTTAGCCCAGGCAAGACGCTTCTGACGCTGTCTGTGGTTCAAGAGTGGCTTGACACAAGGAATGCGACAGCAGAAACCCATGTCTTTCATACGTCTGTGTGTGGTGGTTCTTGAAGCACTCACTCCAGCTGCAGTCCACTCTTTGTGAATCTCCCCCACATTTTTGAAGGGGTTTTGTTTCACAATCCTCTCCAGGGTGCGGTTATCTCTCTTGCTTGTACACTTTTTTCGACCACATCTTTTCCTTCCCTTCGCCTCTCTATTAATGTGCTTGGACACTGAGCTCTGTGAACAGCCAGCCTCTTTAGCGATGACCTTTTGTGTCTTGCCCTCCTTGTGCAAGGTGTCGATGGTCGTCTTTTGGACAACTGTCAAGTCAGCAGTCTTCCCCATGATTGTGTAGCCTATAGAACTAGACTGAAAGACCATTTAAAGGCTTTTGCAGGTGGTTTGAGTTAATTAGCTGATTAGAGTGTGGCACCAGGGGCCATCAATTTTGAACCTTTTCACAATATTCTAATTTTCTGATATGATGAATTAGAGATTTTCATTTGTTGTCATTTGTAATCATCAAAATTAAACAAAATAAACATCTGAAATATATGAGTTTGTATGTAATGTATGAATATAATATACAAGTTTCACTTTTTAAATGGAATTACTGAAATCAATCTACTTTTTCATGATATTCTAATTTTATGACCAGCACCTGTACGTCACGCACTCCGTTGCTCTTATTGGTTGTAGGTCTATCCAATTGAGTGCAGAGGCATTTTTTCCCCTGGTTCGTTCAAAACACGCCCCATAATCACAGCTCTATGGAGCAGCATCAGACTCATATTCTGACTAGAATTGAATAGGACTACGTCAGGCTAGGACGCACCCTCTAAAATCGAAAAAATTGGTTTGGTTTTTCAGAAACTTGGAGAAGCACTTATTTGAAATACTCCACATAATGACGATGGGGCTGTTTTGTTTCTGTTTCAGCGTTGAAATACTGTGCATTTAAAAAAAAAAGAGTAACAGACCCTTAAAAACAACAATCTTGTTGATAACCCTGCTAAACTGCAATGTACTGTAGCTCTGATGCTATCGGAGATAAGCTCCTTTTTTGTGATTTGCAGTCTCAGTCAGGAGCTTTTCTCTTCAAGTAATAAAAAAATGGCCTACAGTTAGAGATGATCTATTTTATCAAAACATAATGTGAAAAGCTCTGGTAAGCATTTATTTCCTTTTGGCTTTAATGATAGATGCTTGCAAGAAAATACTTGCTGTATAAGACAAGGCAAAAGGAGGCTAAGGAAAAAACTTTTAAAAGCAGGCCACATTTAAAGGATTGTGGAAGCTCATCAAATTGGGAAATAAGCTGATACTCAGCAAAAAGCTTGTCCTCACACCTAAAGGGAGCGATAAAAGAACCACCAACTAATGTGTGCTTTTAAAAAACAATAAAACATTTCTCCTTCTCAGAGTCCAAAATCTTTTTTTACTGAAAGTTTTTTTTTATTTGGATTTTGTGAATTACTATCATTCCAAGTGGTAATGGTGTCTGCTGACTCACTTTGGTACCAACAGAAATGTAAAGATTTGTAACGGAGACTTGCTGTAATTTTATGCTACTTTGAATAATGTGAAGCTCTATTTTATAGCTCTTTCCATTAGGTGTTTAGTGGTTAATATTTCTACACAGCTAAACTCAGGCATTATGATGACTTATTATGCTGGTGTAATGAGTTGTAATAAATATACATACCTAGCTACTAAAAATATAAAGACAGAGAGCTACTGTTTCACTGAACTAGTTGAGCTTAAGCAGAGCCTAAAGAAACCCTGCAGCAGTACATAAAGTGTCTTTTATGATTAATGACCCCCTTCCTCCACAAATTAATTTTAGAAAAGCAAAAATATGTTTCAGTAACTAAGTTTCTGCAAACAAGATCGAAAAAGCAATTTGATTGGTTTGTTTGTTTTGCTTTTGTTTTTCATGGGATAAAAAAATATGTATTTAGAAATGATTGAAATGTTTTAAGGAAAAGCAAGGAATGATCAATGGATCATTATTTATACTAAAACTAATACGTTCGCGGAGGGTTAATCAGTAAAAAATTGAAACCAAAAATTTCCGTTGCGATCACTGAGTCTGGGAGCGGCCATTTTTGCCCAAATATAGTAGCCCCTCCCTCCTGCCATCTTCCGGCAGTGACGTCACGGTGCGGTAAGCCTAGCGCCATTCTCCCCGCTTTACAAGCTAAATCAATGGGAACTACTAGACACATCTGCAATCAACAACAATTATTGAAGATTTCCAGAGGACTTCACCATTGAAATTCACCAGAGCTATAGTGAAACTGACAATGCCCACGTGCATGGCAGCTGGATGCTGGAATACATCGGGTAAAAGTGAAAAAATAGAGTTATTCCACCTTTCTGATTCCTGATCCTCCACGGACGGGTTGGTCGTTGGATCGCCAACTTGAAGAGGGAGGATTTGCCATCGAACTTCTGGCCAGAGAAAAAACCTGTAATATGTAGCCAACATTTGGAAGAAGAATGTTTTCAAGATGACTTGGATAATAGCGCGTTGTGACAAACACCAGATACAGCACTGGGACTTGATCAACAGCCGATACCGCACCGTGACGTCACTAACCAGTAGGTGGCAGTAGTGTTCTTTGACAAACATGGATGCCTCCAGTAAAGCACATTCACATGAAAATTACTCTGAATTAAAAACACTGATCATTTATTAAACAGTATGTAATAATTTCATATTTAAAGTACTTTTAGAAGTTTGAATTCCAAATATGACCGGACTTTTTCCTTTAATAAAGGAATTTCTTCTCCCCTTCCAGAAACACAGAGGCTGACATGCTACAAAATGGCTTCTTCAAAGTCTGCTTTAACTATCTAGTGACTATCAAGTGAGTACAAGGTTTTTTTTATATTAGAGTTTTTTAAAATTAGAGATACACCAATCAGGATTTTAGGAGCCGATCACTGATCACAGCATCAAATTCTATGATGACAACTCGTTGAATAGATACCGAGAGGCTTTATGAAATATGTTTGTTTTCTGATACAATTTAAAAGAAGATTTTTCCTATCTTCACAGCTGCATTTGGGGTAACGTTTGCTAACTTGTTTGTTATTTTCCCATCTGAACTGAGTGACTTGTTGCTAGAACTTCAAAGTAAGTTAAGAAAGACACAAAAGCACATGCTTTTGTGTCTTTATACTTTACCTTAGATTTAGACTTCAACGGTTCAACAGTCTAATGGCGGTGGGGAAAAGCTGCTGCAGAACCTGCTGGTCCTGCATCGGATGCTGTGAAGCCTCTTCCCAGAGGGCAGCAGGGAGAATAGTCCATTGTGGGGGGGTGAGGGGTTATTGATGATGTCACGGGCTCGGGACACGCAGCGCTGGGATGAAATGTCTTTAATGGAGGGAAGAGGAGCCCCCATGTATCTGTATTTTGTATTTTCATCTCTTTTTATTTATTTTTTGTATTATTTGTAAAGTGACCTTGAGTGTCAAGAAAGGCGCTGTTAAATAAAATGTATTATTATTATTATTATTATGATCCTCTCTGCTGTTCTCACCACTCTTCTCAGTTTGATACCACAATATTACCTTTTTGTTTTCTTTTTGATGTAACAGAATGGAGAAATGCTCCCTGCTGCATAAATCTGTGTAGGTCTGCTTAAACATCCCTTTCTTGATAGATTTAGTCATTAGAATACGAACTGCATATTTTGAAAGAACACATACAAAAAAGTTTGTTTGCCCTGAATTACACATACAAATTCTGATGCACTGTCTGTTTTAATAGAACCAAAGATTAGTGTCACTTAACTGCCTATTTCATTCTATTTAGGAAAATAAAATGTATTTAAAGCTCTATGAATACCAAACGTAAGGCCCAATCTTCAAAGTGTCAAAAAAAGAGGAAAAAAAATCAGATTTTGCAGAGAATCTTTAAAGTTTAGGAGTACAGTGGATAAAAAATGCAAAACTGGTTCAGACAAAACTGTTTGAATAAGGAAATTGTGGTTGCCACTGGCAGTTTGTGGGATTAATTTGGCATGTACAGCTTACCTAAGCATTGCTTATGACCATATGCACTTTTTTTGTGGAAACAGAAGCCTATAGAGTAGCAGCCATTTAAAAGGGCCCTTCCCAGTCAAACACCAGCCGAATGACAGCCTTCTTCCATCCAACTCCCAACTTCCACCCTTTCACTGAATTACAGGGTCTGACCAGGAGATGACGCTTCTCTTTAGATCTTGATGTCCACAAATCATGAAAGAAAAAATATTTTAGTAGAAAGATTGATGTTTAAAAAGGAATTGCAGGGGACCAGCCCGGGGCACTTTTAGGAAAGTAGGGAAATATTTAATGGCTACCACTGTAAATACCATTCAAGTTTTGATTTGTCCTCCAAACTGTTTGGATCTAAAAAAAAAAATCGAAAATCTGTGGTATAAACAACAAGTATCATCGATGACAAACCCATCGTCCAGTTATTTAATTTACATCATTTGTTTCTAGTAGTTTCTTTCTACACCTAGCTGCAAAACTTTAAGGTTCTAATAGTGTCTCTTCTTTGACATTTGAGGACTGTTTTGGTCAAAGTGGGAGCCAACTTCCTATTAAACAGGTTGACATGATGCTATGCCTGTCAGTATGAGTCCAGTCTATTTATAATCACTGCTGGTTTCTTAATCTCTTATTCCCCTCCCATTATTTAATGTTGAATTAGAATATTCCATATTACAGAATCTTCCATCCTCCCTAAATGTCTGGCTTAGTTTACGTCTATCTACATCCCACTGCTCTAAGACCGCCACTCCTCTTATATCTGCATCTTACATTCATTACCACGTGGCCTTGGCTCAGTCTGCTGTCTCCCCTTCTGTGCTGTTCAATTACTCTGTCTTCCCGGGGCAAGCACTGGTGTCAAGCTACTGTAATGACTTTCTGATTATCTGTCTTTATGTGATGAATGAGATGGAAATGTACCACCTCTGCCAAACAGGGCTGGCGTGGTGCCAGGCTGCCACACCGTAGCCATGGAGGACAGCAGCAGGAAGAGGCAAGCAAAGGACAGAAACATTTAACACAGATGCTCCATGCATAGCAGAAACTATGGACAATAGGGACGTCTTAAGGGCAACAATCGATATCTCTTTAAGTCAGTTCAGCTTCCTTTATTATTTGTTTCTCAATGAGTCAGATTGCACAATGCCGGCTTAACCTTTAGATCAAACAGTTAGAACTTTGTCCTTCCAAATAAGGTACAAGGACAACATTGTGATCCGTATGCCATCTAAATCAAGAAGACTTGGAAGAATGTAAAGTGATTGTTGATTCTTGACTTTGACCTTCTGAAACTATCCTATTGATTTTCTTCTTTTTACCCCATCAGATGCTTGCTGTGCCTCTAATGTTTTGGAGGAAAAAAAACAAAGGTTGTGACACAGGCATGGTTAACTGTAGTGCCAGGGAGGATGCCACCTGATATGGGCCAGCCACCTGAGAAAGCAGGCCTGGCTCCAAGTCCCCACTCCACACCCTCCCCCCACCGCCACTCCATCTCCAGTTCTATTATTCATCCCTCTTTCAAATGCCTTTTATGCTGCTCAATTACCCCTCTAGCAGCCCAGTGTGGACACTGTAATGACATTCTGATTATCAGTCTGTAAATGAGAAATGAAATGAGTGTGTGATGCCATGCCAGGGAAAGAATGGAAAGCCTTTTAAAATACGAAAGCGATGGAGGAGGGGAAACTGCTGAGGAAGGACGGAGGGATGAAGGCAGAAGGCTGGGGATCATTGACAAGATGATATAAAAAAAAAAGCAGAGGAAACATTTTTAACACACAAAACGTTTGGAATTATACTTTTCAGTTTAATTGCTCTCTATTCAAAGCTTTAATGGTGCTGAGAGAACCTTTATGTTTCCAAACAATCGTTCTGGAAGAAAAGAGTCGTGTCATAATTTAAAGTACATTCAATCACTTTGAGTAGCTTAAATAGTAGATATGCGATCCGACAGCTGGTTTATTGGACTAAAACAAAAAATATAAAAGATAAAAAAATAAATATAACATAAAACTATAGCTTTTCAAACATTGATCTTAATCAATATATTCATGTAAAGAAAGAAAAACCTTGCTAATTCACAAAATGGAGAGATGGTGAGGTCAAAGTTACGTTAATTTCTAAAGAAAAAATATTGAACCCTACTCTATATAAACTATGAATGTCATTATGAAAAATTAATCTTGATTTAAGTCAATTAAAGCTAGTAATACTCTGATAAATGTTTAATATGTGAAGATAGTCGTGAAAAAAAGCAAATGACATGACTGAAATAAAAATGAGATTAAATATGTAACAGCATTCAACACTCAATGGTTTTCCAAAATCGCTTGGACAGAAATTGAATCTTTTTTCCCCCTAGTTTTCAGGATGAAATAAGAAATGGGAAAATTAAAGCTGTATTTTAATGCCAGTTTGTTGTGTTGACCTGCTTAGTTTCAGCTTCAGTTTAGTTACATTAGTAATTATTCAAAATGTCGCCACTTTCCTTGATGAGCCCTTGGCTGGTCCCCTCCAATTCCTTTATAAACATCAATATTCATATTTAAATATTCTTTCTGTCAGGATTTGTGGACATTAAGATCTAAAGAGACCATCCTGATCTCGCGAGCTTTCAAGGTTTCACTCGCAGATCAGTCTGGAGACTCTCCGTTAAAGAAAATTTGGATTCGTTCACCAAACGAACGTCCAATCAGCGTTGGCTTTGAGGCGGGTTGAGGTGTGACGCAACGAGAAGCGCGACAGTTCAGTCTAAAGAACATGGCGGCTTCAGCCGATGAAACTAGCATTAGCGGGGCTATCTAGCAAGTTTTATCGGAATTACAGAGTATTTCTTCACTGAAAGAAGAGCAAAACACTGCTCTGGAGGCTTTTCTCAGAGGAAAAGATGTTTTTGCTCTTCTCCTGACTGGTTTCGGCAAGAGTTTGATCTATCAATTAGCTCCTCTTCGGCGCTCTGTTAGTACGTCATATGCTTCGTTGATCTGATTGGTTTATTTGGCCCGTCTATCACCAACATAGGCCAATCAGCTAACCAGTATTTTCGTCCCTTCCCAAAATTACTTCAACGGAAGGTTTCCAGATGGATATGCGGAGCAAATCCAGGGAAGTGAGCTGCCATTCGGCTGGCGTTTGACTGGGAAGGGCCATTTTTAATGGCTGCTACTGTAAATACTGAGATTCTGCAGTAAAAGATGGCATTTTTTAGAATTAACATTTTAGAATTAAATTTAGGATGACACACTGAAAGCCAAAATTACACAAAAAACTAAAAATTATCCCAAAAGGTCCTAAATGTCGTGGTGAATTCTTGCTCTCACTTCATAAAAGCCCAAGATATCGATTCTCATAAATATTAACATGTAGTTACTACAGACACTGCTATGCTAGGGCTACACAATTATAGAGAAGGCTGATGGCTGACAGCTGCCCTTTTGTCCACACACGCCACTCAAAGGCCAATGGTAAACATGGGTTATTTGTATTCTGTATTAACACTTAGGGGAGCAGTTTGGGGTTAAGGATGTTGCTCAGAGACCCAAACCCACATGCTTGCTAAACCGAACCCAACCTGGTTTACAAAATGCATAAATTACTAAACGCCACTTGCCCCTCTTCTCCTGTTAATACGGTAAAGCCCTCCGGAGCGTCCGGCTCCAGGCTGCATGTGATCCAAATGAGCCAATGAGCTGTCAGTCTGGGTTGCTGCTGCTGCTACTTTTAGACACAGCAGGAAAACCTGTGGCAAGCCGGGCGATGGGAAAGAAGGAGAAGACCATGAGAAAAAGAGAGCAGAGAAAGTGTGGACTGCTGGAAGAACTGCGGTGAACTGGTGAAAGAAAAGTGAAATGACGTGCTCAAAGATGACCCTGCACATTTAGAGGATGTTTGGCTCAACCTGCTGCTGTGAAGCAAGATTCTCCACCATGAACAGAATCAACAATAAATCTGGATCCAGGCTCAAAATGAGCACCTTGATATGTGCTTGAGAATGGCTTAGTCTCCATTCAAACCCAGGTTTAAAGCCTTGCAGGGCAGCCTAAAGCCCACTGCCAACATTAAGACAGAAAAAAGGAAGAAGAAAAAACAAACATGTAAATCAGAAAATTGTCTATATACTAAACTGAATGTTCTATTTTTTTATTTAACAAATCAATCGATAACATAGATGCATAAAAACCAAATTTTATTATAGTTTTAAATATTGTTTAAGGTAACAGATTATTAAAAATGTCTCCGGACCTTTACTGGTTGTTGATTTTCTTTATTTCAGACTGTGCTGATTGGTTACCCCTTGGTTACCCCTGCTGTACGCCCTAATCAATAGGCCGCCTCTACCTGGGCTAATGATAGGGTTCAAAGTGTGCTTTTCAGATAAAGGACTGTTTTATATTCACATTTGTAAACAAATGTCTAATGGTCAGTGGACACAATAGAGAAGGACAAACTCAACTTTTTTAGGATCCAGAGAAAAGTTTCCAAAGTCAAAAATAATTTGCTAACACTTGTTATCTCCAGGTGTTGCTCCTTTGTATTTATAAAGTCAACAATCAGGCAATTATTACAGCATCTCACGCTTTCCTCTGCAGAGTAGAAAGGCCTTATCGTGGTGATACAACCCAAAAGTACTATTTGTTTTCGATTATTTGTCTGGGCTGCTGTTGTTGCATCTTGAACTCTCTGCTGGGTTGGCTGCTTCTCCACACCTGTGTGATTGTACACAGGTAGACCTGATCATCTCATCACCCTTTTGTAGAAAAGGAACGGTTAACCACTCACTCAACTCCTGAGTGTTAACCTAATATGGTAGCCCACCTCTTGAGCTGTTGTGTTTAAGATTCCTGTCCATACTAACCTTTTGCTGTGTGCGTTATCAGGATTCCTCCGTTAAACCCAACCACCTGTAAAGGCAGATCTTTTTCTCCTCGACTGCTCCATAATCCCCCTCGCTGATGATATCTACATGAGCTAAACGCTCTACATCCTTAGAACCTCACTCAGCCCATGTCACACCCGGACTGCCCCCCTATCAACTTCTGTTCAATAAACCTCTTTTCTTTATTTTCCATATTCCACTGAGTCCTTCTTTCTTTTTTTTTTTTTTTTTTTTATACTTTGTTTATTGAATGCGTTTCATTCACATACAGAACACAGAACGAAAACCACTGTCGACAAGAAGAGTTACTTACATTCTGATAAATATAAAAAGATACAGGGTGAAAACAGCATACAAATTTACATTTCGATCTTTGGATTTTTGAGCAGCTTTTGAAGTGACAGTACAAGTGACCAGATCAGTTATTGTTTTCTAGAAATCTAGTCCATTTGCTCCATCTCTTTTTATAAAGATCCGACTGCAGTCTCAGCATAAATGTTAACTATTCCATTTTGTGGGTTTCCTCCACCAGTTCCAGCCAGTTCTTTATTGTTGGTGGGTCAGGTTGTAGCCATTTTCGAGTGATCAGTTTCTTGGCTGTAGCACTGAAGATTTTTAGTAAATATTTTTCACTCATATTCAAACTCTCAGGAACAGCTCCAAGCAATGAGAACAAGGTAGGTTGTTGAAGTTTAAGATCTAAAATTGTCTCAACCTTCTCCAAAACGTCTTTCCAATAAGACTTGATCTTTATGCAGGACCAGAAAATATGACAGTGATTTGCTTCTTTATCCCCGCATCCTCTCCAGCATTTAGAAGCATTCGGGTTTCCATGAAACAGCTGCTTCGGTGTCCTAAAAAAACGCAGCAAATTTTTCCAACTAAACTCACGCCAATAGTTTGAGGAGGAGGTCGAAGCAGCAGATTCACACATATTGTCCCATTGTTCTTGTGATATTTCAGTTTTCAACTCATCCTCCCATCTTTTTCTAATGTAATCTGTTGACACTCCTCTGGATCTCAACAATCCCTGATAAAGTTTGGAGATGGTAATCTTGTCAGGCTTTGAGTAAGCTTGTGAAATCAATTGAATTATCTCGTTAGTTTCTGAGATGGAGTCTTTTAATATGTTTGAAAAAAAATATTGTCTAAGTTGCAAATATCTAAAGAAGTCCCCTTTTCCTAAACCATATTTTTGTTGAAAAGTGTGGAAGCTTGGTAGTGTATTTTTGTCAAGTATCCTACAATAAGCTGTTATTACTTTCTGTGACCAGCTTTTAAAACTGGAATCTAATTGGTTAGGGGTGAAATCTGAGTCATAGGCAGCCCATTTAAGAATTGGTATCTGGTTATTCAGGTTTAATTTCTTGACCACTTCAAACCAGGTCAAAATGGTGAATGACACTAGGGGGTCTAATTTTTTCCGGCATGCAGCTGCAAGTTTCTGATCCCCAATCAGAGCTTGTATTGGTTGTTTCCACACTTGGTTTCTAAGTCTTTCCATCCAGCCTCGTAAGTATGGTCACACCACTGTACTACTGGTTTGAGTTGGACTGCAAAGTAGTAATCATAAAGATTTGGGAGTGATAACCCCCCTTTTTCTTTCCTAATTGTAAGAGTGCTGTTTCTAATCCTGGGTTTTTTTCCCTTCCAAATAAAGCGAGATATCAATTTGTCCCACTCACAGAACTGAGAGTGAGGGATTCTAATAGGCAAAGAAATAAATAAGTATAATAACCTAGGTAATACTGACATCTTAACTACCTCAATTCTTGAATTAAAATCAAATATAGATCCCGACCACTGCGTGAGGTCTTGTTTAATTCTCCTATTTACAGTTTCAAAGTTTTTTTTGTACAGATCGTTTAAAAGGTATGTCAACCATATACCCAAGTATTTGATTGTTTTCTTAGACCAGTTAGTAGGGATTTTATCTTTAAGCTCACCCGATGGGTAGTAGTTAAAACACATAATCTGTGTTTTATCAATATTAAGTCTGTATCCCGAGTTGCTGCCAAATATGTCTAGTACCTTTAGGACGGCCAGAATGGACTGCTCTGGGTTCGCGAGATATAGGAGGATGTCATCAGCATACAGTGCTATTTTATGTTCTCTTGAATTTATTACTATGCCATGAATATCATTGTTCTCCCTAATTGCCTGGGCGAGAGGTTCTATATAAAGTGCAAAAAGAGTTGGAGAGAGCGGGCAACCTTGTCGAGTGGATCTCTCCAGCTTTATTGTGTCTGTCAAGGGGCCGTTTATCTTGATTCTAGCTGTGGGTGACGAGTATAAAGTTTTAATAATGTTGATTGCGATATGTGAAAAGCCAAATTGCTCCAAAACTAGAAATAAGTACTCCCAATTCACACGATCAAAAGCCTTTTCCGCATCTAAGCTCGCTATTACTGCTGAATGATTGTTTGTTTGAATATTGTGAATTATGTGAAGTGAGCGTCTGATATTATCCTTAGTTTGTCGGCCAGAGACAAACCCGGTTTGGTCCCCGTCAACCAGATCAGGGACAAACGCTTTTAGCCTATTGGATAAGATAGATGCATATAGTTTGTAATCTTGGTTAAGGATCGAGATTGGTCTATATGAACTGCATAAATTTTTGTTTTTTCCTTCTTTTGGTATTACTGTTATAATTGCTTCAGACCATGATGGCGGTGTTGTCATTTTTCCTAATGTCCAATTTAATGATTTTAGTAATACAGGGGATAGTTCTTCTTCAAATGTCTTATACCATTCGCCTGGAAGACCGTCAGTACCGGGTGATTTATTATTTTTTAATTTTTTTATTGCCATTTTCAGTTCCTTTTCAGTGATGTGTTCAGTTAAACTTTTGTTCTGACATTTTCCAATTCTTGGCAAGTCCAATGAGTTGAGGAATGCCTTGACTTCCTCTATTTTACTTTGATCTTGTTGCGCATACAGTTCTCTATAATATGTTTGAAAAGCTTTATCAATACCATCCAAACTATTTTCTGCTATTCCTGTCTGTGGGTCAGTTATGGAGCAAATTGAGTGCATCATTTGCTTTTTGTGAACTTTTCTTGCTAGAAGTTTTGTTGCCTTTGGCCCAGCTTCATAAAATGATTGTTTTAGGAATTTGTAATTTTCATCTCTTCATCTCTTTTATGTATATCCAAAATTTTACTCCTTGTCTCTTGGATTTGTGCATTAATATAATCAAGTTTATTTTTGATTTGCAAGTTCTCCAAGTCTTTTAACTTGGAATCCAATTTATTTAGTTCTTTTTCCTTCTCTTTCTTCATAGCGGAACTTAATGATATAAATTTGCCTCTTATAACTGCTTTCAATGTGTCCCATAAAATATTAGGGTTGACCTCTCCGTTGTCATTGAATTCTAGAAAATGTTTTATTTCTGTTTTTATTTCTTTTATAACATTTTTATTATTTAGCAAGCTTGTGTTTAACCTCCATGTGGTTTTTTTGGGTCTTATATCCAGGTTAAGTGTTAAGTATACTGGCGAGTGGTCTGACAAGTTCCTAGTACCGATATCACAGCTTTTTAGTCTATGTCGGTCATTCTTAAAAATCAAGAAAAAATCTATTCTTGAAAATACAGCGTGGGGGGGAGATAAATAGGTAAAATCTATTTCTGTTGGATGCATCTCCTGCCAAGCGTCCAGTAGGCCGATATTGTCCATACCCAGTGTTGGGAAAGTTCTCTTTCTACGTGAACTAGTTCAAAGTTCAGTTCACACATTTTAAAATGAACTAGTTCAGTTCATAGTTCACAATTCCAAAAAACGAACTAGTTCATAGTTCTTTTTTTTTCATTTTTTTTTCATATATTGCTCAATTACACCATAGCCTACTGTAGAACCACAGACAGCAATTATTTTATCAGTTGTAACTCTGAAACTGTGCGTCAGATTTCATCTTCATATCCAGTTTTGAATCCTTATCCAACCAGGGTTTACATTAGCATTGAGGGGACAGCATTTCCCCATTGTTGCTTTAACGCTTTGTTGCTGTCCATTCACTTCACACTAGTAGCAGCTGCAGCTTTCACCCCTACAGTATATTCTCAAAAACATCAGGAAAAATGTGCTGCTTGAATGGTCTTTTTTATGAGTAATTATTAAAAGAAAAATAGGAAAGTAGTCTTTAAGGTGCAAATGTTTTTTTTTTTATTTTAATATTTTTTTCCATTTGAAATTCCATTTCAATACATACTAAAAAGGAATCCTGGAAAATTATACCAGGCAGGTTTAATAAACAAGTTACATGGATAGTAAAACCCTCAAGAACAGGGGTCTTCTTTTCCAGACCAAGTACCCCCAAACTGATGGCGAGATGGAGCGGGGACCCCCTAACTATATATATTGTATGAAATTGTGTCCTATAGTCACTCTATTACAGATGGAGTAATGTAAAGAAATTAATTTCTCCCTGGGATTATTAAAGTTTTTCTGATTCTGATTCCTGGTTGATGGGACAGGTGTTGTGAAGGAAACGGTGCCCAGCTTGAAAGAGCTCCTGTGTGTCGCTGAATGTGAGCATTGATGACTGAAAGACATCTTTTGTCTCCATTTATCTGTTTACTACAGTGTGTTGATTTCATGTTAATGAGTATTTAAAGACATTTCAATTAGTGGGGGAAAAAATGCGGGGGGGGGGAATATAAAAATATCAACTAACCATGCAGACCCTCATGCAGTACCTCCGTAGACCCCCTAGGGGTCGCGGATCTCCTGTTGAAGACCTCCGCTCAAGAAGATTTTACTAACACAAACTGAGGGACCAGGCTGAGGGAGGAATTTAAGGTTACTGAAGTGCGGATTTATTTACTGAAAGCCGGCGGGCAAACTTGTTGCCATCATCCTCACCGACCACCTGGTCATAAACCTGTTTTAAGTCGCCTCCATGCTGCTGTAGCTTCAACGCTGCATTTTGTTTTGATGACGCACGCGGCTGTAGGCTACGAGGCTGGTAGCTGCTGTTGCCAGATTGGGTGTTTTTCCCTCTATATATTAAGGCCTGTTTACGGTGTGATTTAGCCGGGGTTTCGCCTGGAGGGCTTTATAGAAATCTGGCAACCGATTGAAAGGAACTGAACTGAGAGAGCGTGCCGTTCACAGACACCAGAATGAACGAGTTCACAACGTTCATCAGGCAATAATGCAGTACGTTCAGTTCACGTTCGCCCAAAATATGAACGAGTTCATGAACTTTTGTTCAATGAACGCGTTCAGGCACAACACTGTCCATACCCCTCTTTAGTAATTTACTTTGTGGTGTGTCTATTCGTTTATTAGATGTGTCACTTTTTTTCAGGATTGTGTTAAAGTCACCTGCACAAATTAAAATACCCTGTGATTCTACTGAGATAACCTCTAGCACTTTTTTCAAAAAATTAAGGTCATAATTTGGAGGCATATAAATAGAGAGGAGAGTAACCAGACTCCCTTCAATTTTACCCTGAACCAGTATATATCTGCGTTCTTTATCGCGTATTTGCTTTATGAGTTCAAAATGTAAAGAAATATGTATCAACACCGCGACTCCTCTTTTATGAGTTGTCTTAAAAGAGCTGTAAAATACATTCCTGAATCCAAATTTTTGTAGTTTCTCATGCTCTTTTGGGGATAAGTGAGTTTCTTGAAGAAATAGTATCTGAATTTTCTCCCTTTTTATCTTAGACATTACTCTGCTTCTCTTAACAGGGTTGTTGAGACCATTAACATTCCATGAAGCTGCTCTGATATCACCGTTAATCATACCTGTATACTAGTTTGTACATGTCGACAGTATGAACACAAGGAACAGAGATTTAAAGAACATAACACAAACAGGATGACTTCCATCATCAGGGCTTCACTAGGCCCCAACATCATACAACCTTTCTTCATACATTGTAGGAGCAACAGCCCTATTCTCTCTAGGGGCTCCTTCTCTGCCAAAGCCAGAGTCATTTCACCTTTGAGCTTGAGAGACATATCTCCATTATTCCTGATCAGGACAATATTATTACCTGTATGAGGGGGAGGGGGTTGCAAAAAAAAAAATAGGCTACACAATCATGGGGAAGACTGCTGACTTGACAGTTGTCCAAAAGACGACCATCGACACCTTGCACAAGGAGGGCAAGACACAAAAGGTCATCGCTAAAGAGGCTGGCTGTTCACAGAGCTCAGTGTCCAAGCACATTAATAGAGAGGCTAAGGGAAGGAAAAGATGTGGTCGAAAAAAGTGTACAAGCAAGAGAGATAACCGCACCCTGGAGAGGATTGTGAAACAAAACCCATTCAAAAATGTGGGGGAGATTCACAAAGAGTGGACTGCAGCTGGAGTGAGTGCTTCAAGAACCACCACACACAGACGTATGAAAGACATGGGTTTCTGCTGTCGCATTCCTTGTGTCAAGCCACTCTTGAACCACAGACAGCGTCAGAAGCGTCTTGCCTGGGCTAAAGAGAAACAGGACTGGACTGCTGGTGAGTGGTCCAAAGTCATGTTCTCTGATGAAAGTAAATTTTGCATTTCCTTTGGAAATCAAGGTCCCAGAGTCTGGAGGAAAAGAAGAGAGGCACTTCATCCACGTTGCTTGAAGTCCAGTGTAAAGTTTCCACAGTCAGTGATGGTTTGGGGTGCCATGTCATCTGCTGGTGTTGGTCCATTGTGTTTTCTGAGGTCCAGGGTCAACGCAGCCACATACCAGGAAGTTTTAGAGCACTTCATGCTTCCTGCAGCTGACCAACTTTTTGGAGATGCAGATTTCATTTTCCAACAGGACTTGGCACCTGCACACAGTGCCAAAGCTACCAGTACCTGGTTGAAGGACCATGGTATCCCTGTTCTTAATTGGCCAGCAAACTCTCCTGACCTTAACCCCATAGAAAATCTATGGGGTATTGTGAAGAAGAAGATGCAATACACCAGACCCAACAATTCAGAAGAGCTAAAAGCCACTATTAGAGCAACCTGAGCTATCATAACACCTGAGCAGTGCCACAGACTGATCGACTCCATGCCACGCCGCATTGCTGCAGTAATACAGGCCAAAGGAGGCCCAACTAAATACTGAGTGCTGTACATGCTCATACTTTTCATGTTCATACTTTTCAGTTGGCCAACATTTCTATAAATCCTTTGTTTTTATTGGTCTTCAGTAATATTCTAATTTTCTGATATGAGGAATTTGAGATTTTCATTTGTTGTCATTTGTAATCATCAAAATTAAACAAAATAAACATCTGAAATATATGAGTTTGTATGTAATGTATGAATATAATATACAAGTTTCACTTTTTAAATGGAATTACTGAAATCAATCTACTTTTTCATGATATTCTAATTTTATGACCAGCACCTGTACATACACATAACAATAAAATAAATAAATAATATATAAATCAGTAAATACAAATTAAAAAAACAGTCACGTACATACACACATACATACACACACACACATATATATATATATATATATACATATGTATATATACACATACACACATAAATAAATTATTAATAAAAAAAAAAAAAAAAAAAAAAAAAAGGGGGGGGGGGGGGGGGTGGTAGGGTGCCGGGTGTTAAGACTAGAGAAATAATTACCTCGTGGGGTTCAGATCCTCTATAATATTTTCTTATTACTTACATAAGAGTTCAGGATCTACATCAGGAAGGTTTTTCTATACTTGCTCTCGCTGAAATTCTCGGAGCGACTCGCGCACCCGTTTGGAGAGCGAGGTGCCGGCTTTATTCCAGTTTGGGTCCTGGGTAATCGCTGGTTCTTCATTTGCGGTGGAAGATTGCGGCATGTCGACCTTGTATCCCCTCTTCCTCATGTCGGCCGCTGCTTCCGAAGCACTCGCGTACAGGTGTGGTCCGTCATCCCAGTGAATCCTCATCTTAGCCGGGTAAGGTGTTTGGAACCGTATTTTCCCCTCTTTGAGAATCTTCTTGATGTTTTTGTATTCCTTAAGCTTATTATTTATCTCGGTTGGTAAGTCGTGCGCAAATGAGATCAGTTTACCTTCATAAAATATCTTCTTGCCCCACGCTGCTTTAAGGACTTTTTCTTTCGTGTCATATCTGTGAAAGTTGACGAGTATGGATCTTGAAATTGACGCATCTCGCGGCCTCGGTCCCAGTGAGCGATGAGCTCGTTGAATCTGCAAATCTTGGTTGATGGAGAGCTGCTCTTTCAGGAAGTTTTCAATGAACGTTTGCATGGCGTTGCCTTCAGCTTCTTCTTTAATGCCATAAATGCGGATATTATTACGTCGGGATCTTCCTTCTAAATCAGTAACTTTATCCTGGAGAATTTTTTGCTGTTTGAGGCAGTAAGAGAGAGAATCTCTCAAGTCTATATTCACCGTCTCCAGTTCATTCACCCGTTGCTCCGCTTCCGTTAGCCTAGCAGCTTGGTTACAGATGTCCGAGCTAACTTCCTCCAGTTTCTTGTTTATTTCACTCTTAAAGCTGCTCAGGTCTTGCTTGATATCATTTTTCATAGCAATGATGTCATTTTGCATTTCTTTGATATTGTTGCATAGATTCTGGATAGCCTTAGCAGTCGTTAGCTCACTCTCCTTGTTAGGGTCCGAGGTCTGCATCGTGTTAGCTTTGCTATCAACGTTTGTTAGTTCAGTCCCTGCCCGGTTGTGATTTTCAGCACCCCCCGTTCTCTTTTTTGATCTAACTCCACGCATTATATATCATTTTGACGAAGAATTGAATTTCTTTATCGAGTTTTGTGGAGTTTTCCTTGTCGCTGATCAGGAGAGGTTACAAGTTCAAACCGCCATCTTGAAAACGCTCCCGGAAGTCCACTGAGTCCTTCTTTCATGTGGATCAGAAAGATAAGAAAAAAAATAGGACAATTTAAATGTCACTTATTAATTGGCTAAATATCAAACCCTTATTCTTTAAATAGAATGTTTGCCATTAGACAATCCAACCATGTCATATTAAAGGCATACTATGCAACATTTTTAAGTTAATGTGTTCCATAACTTTTTGGATGATTAAATTAGTCATTTCAGGTCGAACAAAGGTTTTCTCGGCCGCCCTGGTGGTCTGTAGGGGAAATACCGCACTTGCAAATGCAGGAGCCCTCGGCCCGCACCCACAGGCTCAGAAGTCTCGTGCATTGCGAGAGTCAGTCTTGCTTTACGGCGAGAATTTGGCTAACTAAAATCTTTGTTATTTAGACACATGCATAACCAATAATGTATGAAAACAAAACAACAAAATAGTCACTTACCCCAGTAGACATGGTGATTCGTTGCGTTCGCCTGTCTGCTAAGCTCAAAACAACCGCGCCTGGCTTGACGGAGAAACCAGGAGAACAGCTGAGCATATTTACAACAGTGCACTTTTACTTTCGCCCTCTGGGGGGAGCCTTGCTGGAAAATCAACACCTGTTGCATAGTATACCTTTAAGTCAAACAAAAAAATGAAAACTGGATTTTTTTTATTCAAGAATTTCTTGACTAAAGATTTTCTAAAAGTCTTGTATGCATGTTTGGATTCCTGGCTCAGCTGACCTGAAGTTCTCCATCCATTCTGCTTTTATAGCTCCGTGAAACGCCTTTTGAGTACCAATTACCCAAAGTTGTTCTTGTCCACGTTTACCTGGCAATAAAATGCATCTGCAAGTCATTTCTGCGTTCATTAGATCAGCAATCTAACTGGCCCACTAAACTACAGTCACTTCATTCCAGAGAGTCTTACTCATTTCATCCTAATCAACAGAAATGCTCTGCTGCCCCAGACCGCTGTTTAATAGGATATTAACATCCTGATCAATCACCTTAATTGATATTTTTTAGGCATTAATGCTTTCAAACTCTAACAGATGTAATTGTCAGATAGGGAGTGGAATCCCCATCGGCAGTAATTGGGCCATTATAGATGCAGGCATGACTGAGAGATTTAGAATGCCAATGACACTGAAGATGGATGGAGCTGGAGCCTTTGCGGGTGGATCTGTATATCACTCATGCTTGGGTACCAGAGGATTTCTTGGTGAGGAGATAGCACTTGATGCGATTTTAACAACTCTGCCTACGCCTGTGCACAAATACACCTGAGAGCAGATGTGTAATGTAGCTTCTCTTTAGTGTCTCAGCATTTCAACTCAAAATGTTCCCTGTGTGTCAGCGGCAATTATGCCATATGGTGTCTTGTGTTGGCCACATTTGGGCTTTGTGTCTCGCTATTAGAGTCGAGAGCCAAGAAAGGACTACGGTGTCTTCATTTATCCACGCTAACTTCTGTAGCTCCTAGAAAAGACTAGTTCCAGAAAAACCTGCTGATGCTTGCAGAATCACCACAGCTCACTTAATCACTGTACTTTCCTACTCCGGAGCACAGCAGGAGGAGAGGGGCCAATTGTTTGCAAAACACCTTTCATTCGTTCAAGGCTGAGTAAATTTGAAGGAAGACTGTGAATTAGTGTCCTTTCTAAGTTTATAGAGAAACATTTTCCCTTTTGTGTTTCCACTCTGTGGTTAGTGGGAGTGGCAGCCTAGTGGTTAGGGCAGCTTGGAATCCAGAAATTCTGAGTTCAAGCTCCACTCCCACAGACTGCCACTCTGGGTCCCTCATTAAGACTCTTAACCCCACACTGCTCCCCGGGCGCCACATAATGGCAGCCCACTGCTCCCCAAGGGGATGGGTTAAATGCAGAGAGTGAATTTCATTGCTCTGTTCTTGTGACAGCGTAATGACAATAAAGATGAAATCTATTCAATTTTTTTATTAGAGTGAAGAAATGGGAAAGAATTTAACTTTTTAAATTTCATTTTTTATATTGTCCTTTTATTTGTACATAAAAACTGTTAAAGTCATAGGGAAGTCATATTTAAATTTCAAATCATTCTGGCTTAATCATGTATATAAATGTACTCTTCATCAGACCATATTGTCCCAAAAGTTTTAAAAATTTGTCTTAAAATCTGTTTTTTTTTTCCGTTATCTTCTGCAGGCCAGTTAGTTCTACGTCAGCCTGAACACCTAAATTCGGCCAATCATATATCAACGGTCATCTGTCAATCAAATGTTTTCGGTCATAGCATCTTGATTCATGTGTCGCAGCTAATATACGCAACGGTTGAAACCAGAATCCTTTCCTTTCCCATTGAGTTGCGTCCCAGTGTTCACGGGGATGGACGTCTGTGTCTTCAGCAGGCGTAGAGCTAACAGAACTGGCAGCGTTGCTCCTCTAAATAAAAAATGGATGACGGAGGAGACTCATCCACGACCTCCGACACTAAACTCTCCTCCTCTTGCATGTTTCCTCTGTCCATAGCGTTCCTTGACAGCGTCGTTTCTAAGTTACCAATTTAGTGCTACTTGGTCCCAATGGAATTTCCCATTGGGAACCTGCTAGCACTAAGATGCTAACTGGTTAGCAAGATGCTTCCGACAAACCAGCCACAACCAAATGCACTTCCGAACCTTTCGCCAAACAATCCCGTTGCCTTGATAAATGACCAATCACATTGACTTGCAACCGCTGGAACAGCCGCTTCCCTACGACTTGAAGCAATCCATTTATTTATTAGGGTCTGTATGAAACCTAAACCTAAAAAATATAAACTTTTGGGAAATTAAGCCTAAAAGTACAAAAAATACATTTTGAGATTATGAAATGATATCAAGATTGTGAAAACAGCTAAATGTATCACATTCAATGTTTTGTAGGAAAAACTGTTCAGTTTTTGGGTGACATTTTTTACTTGAATCAATAATAGCTGATAAACACGTGTGTTTGCCGAGTTATTAGTCTATTCAGCCCCCATGCCTTTACATGGAGTAATGTGCATTTATTGTCTCTCCCTCCATTTGCCATTCTTTGCTATTGGTTTGTTTGTTTATTTGTTAATAAATCCTTTTTTGTGTAAATTGAGTCTTGTTCTTTTATAATCATTAAGTAACTGGATATTGAGAAACCATTTTCACTTGTTTTCAGGAATTCTCACTGACACTGGATCAGCCTGTATGCGGATTTTCTTGTTTATTTCTCATATGATTTCAATATGGACCTCCATGAAATATCAAGTAATATCTAGATTTATCTTTGTGTGTATTTTAGCTAAAATATTTCGTCCATTGGGATGTAGGACCTGTTACTTTAGTGTTCCCCATCGTCTTTTTAAGCAGTCTAGTGTCTGAACAAAGCAATTCCAGGAAAAGCTCATTGATATTTTCCATTAAAGGTACTAATTCTGGATTTATGAATGAATAGGAAATTATTTCAGTCAATTCTTTTAGACAAACAACAAATGAATGAACCAAATACACATAAAAGACCCTGGGTAACATCAAACCACACCTGAACATAAATAGAAACAAAACCCTCATCCAAATAAACCTGTCAATATATACAGGCAGAGAAATGACATCAATCAATATAAATTGTCTGAAAAGCGGTATGAGGAAGTAAAACTTATTTTTCCTACCCCCTCTCCCTCTAATTGCACTTAAATTAAAACTTATAGTAGAGGAACCTATATATATATATATATATATATATATATATATATATATATATATATGTGTATGTATATATATATATGTATATGTGTATGTATATGTATGTATGTATATATATATATATATATTTATATATGTATATATATATATATATATATATATATATATATATATATATATATATATATATATATATATATATATATATATATACTGTATATATGTATATATATGTATATATATATATATATGTGTGTATATACATATATATATATATATATATATATATATATATATATATATATATATATATATATATATATATATATATATATATATATATATATATATATATATATATATACACATACACACACATAAAAACCTACACAAACGCATCAGGCCAAAATCCACCCTTATACATCGGCACAGGATTTAAATTGAACTATTCTTTCTTATTTTTTCCTATAAAACAGATATTTATATTCACGTTTTGTGTAACTACCAGTATATTTCCCTCAGTTAAAAATCCTAACCTTCAAAGCTGATGCTGGTCTGCTTCATGGCCTACTCACTTGACAGCTTTTGACATGACATTTCCACTGAGTAGGAAAGTATCATTACACCAAGGTCACTTGTGGGAACCCATCACATTCTCCCAGTGTTTCTGCTTTCAGGCAATTGCATATATTAAAGTAACAAATGAGCGCAGAAAAGAAGACAGTGCTGACAATCTCCATATCACTGCATTCAGGTCAGAGTGTCTGCTGGCTTGATAGGCAGATCAAACCACTTAATGCAGCAGCAGAATCCTGTCTGTCACAATGTTTTAAGAATCTACATTTTGTATTTAGAAAAGAATGTGGATTGTGGAGCCATAACTGCCATATTTTTTTTTTTTTTTTATAATGATCAGCATATTCTTCTAAGTTTAAGCTGTTGAGAGATTCGAGTAGCTGTTAATGCTGTCAATGGAGATTTTTCTGGGGCACCCTCAGAGCTCTGTTCAGAAGAAAAAACATTTTATTTCTTAGCTAATCTGTTGTATTGTAACATATTTCTCCTCTAAAATATTAATGGATTCAGAAATTAAATCACAAATAAACGCAAAAACGCAACATGATTGGTGGTGCCTGCCATTAAAAAAAACAACATTGAATATTAGCTCGAATGGATTGGATGTTTCTATAAGATGCAATAAGATAAGGAATACCTGTATTGGAATTCACAGTTTAGAGGAAAATATTTATTACCTTAGTTTCCTTAGCTAGATGCCTCAACTGTTCTGAATTGTTTTCAGACAATTCAATTAAATTTAGTTTACATATATAGACCCAATTCATAACATGTCATCTCAAGGCACTTTACAGTTCACCAGATCATACAGTTGAACTGATTCAAAGTTTGATAGCATTGACTCATTGAATCGAAGGCAATCCCCCACATTAAGCATGCTTGTAGTGACAGTGGAGGGGAAAAACCAGCAGAACCAGGCTCAGTGTGAGCGGTCATCTGCTGAGGCCCACTGGGGTTCAAGGAGACAGAAGCAGACATAGAAAAAGAAGCATAGATACAAAAGACAACTGTCAACCAGCTCCACAGGCGGCCCCGTCCAGGAAACACACAGCCAGGCAGACGAGGTCCGAGCCAGCTCCCATGTCAGAGGATGAAGAGAGCACATCCAGTTAGTCACAGTCAGAGAAACAGGGCTACACTGAAAAACAAGTTTTGTTTTTCCCTATCCAATATCCATAGTCATTCAGACATGAAAACCAATACATTAAAATGATCTTTCATTTTGAGTAATTACATCTAGAATACAGTTCAACCAAAGATAATCTGATTAATACCTGAAAAGAGGCTTGGAATCACTTTTTAGGTGTCAAAATCTGATCAGGACGTCCCCAACATCAGAATTAAGATTAGAATCTTTTAAGGTATATTGATATTTCCAATATTTTGTTTTTTTTATATTTGCATAAATAATGCATATTCTAAAAAAGGAAAAAAGCAATACATAATTAAACACTTAAATAGCCTTTCAAACATTACTGTGACTGCTCTGTGCATGTCTGATGATGACATCATGCAATAGTGAATGTAAAACGTATCCATTACTTCCAGAAAAATCTTCAATATTTTCTATATGATGTAGTTTAGCATTCTTTAATGTTTTAGTTATATAATTAGGTATTTTTATTATCTTTATGACATAGTTTTTCGGCGACCTGGATGTTATTGTTTAGTTCGCACATGACTACTGCAAGGACTACTGCATCTATAAAGTAAATTGGATCACAATCTTTAAGATCTCTACTAAAAGTACAACACAATTTATAAGAAACATGTAAGAAACTTATAAAAATATGGTAACATGAAGTTGAAAAAGTCTTGCAGGGTTGCTTTGAAGCTACAGACTGTGATGCGTTGTCAGCCACATGGAGAGGATAGCAATGCAATGACTGAGTATGTGACTGACTACACAAACTTCTGTATAGATATTACTATCCCTACCAGAACAGTGAAATGTATCCCAAATAATAAACATGGATCAGAAGTAATCTGAAGCAACTGCTAAACAAGAAGAAATAAGCCTTTAAGACATGGGCGTAGGTTTGCATAGGGACCATAGGGACAAGTCCCTACCAAAACTTTGGACGGACCTACCTGTCCCTACCAACAATTAGTTGTGAATACCATGTTTATAATTTACAATACAGCGTTGTTGCAGCAGTAGAGGAGTTCTGGAATGGGGAATATTGACAGACGAAAGCATGTTTTATCTAAAATGGAAAATGTTTATTTGTTTATGTTTTTTTACAATTTTGGTCGCTCTGTGAGCTATAGACTTTTAGAGTCTCGATACTCCATAATGATCAATCGATTACTAAATTTGTTGACATTATTTCTTTGTTTGATTAATCCAATGAATTGTTTCAGCCATAAATAAAATACATGAAATGAGTTAAAAAGAGCAACTACAGCCTAGATGTAGAGCTTGTAGATTGATTGATTTTATTATTACAGACTCAAGGTCCAATATACATTAAAAGAAAAAGATACACTAAGAATAATAAAAAAAAAAAAAAAAAAAAAAGTGAAGTTAATATATTAAATGCTCATTAGCTACGTTTAAATGGACACAAATAATCGGATTGAAGGCCTGATCAGATCAAAAATGTTTCATGTAAACATGTCAGACTGAAGATTCTAATCCGATTCGGTCCGATCGGATCTAAATTTAATTCCGAAAGAGAGAGGTGGTTTTTGCCGATCGCCATTCCGATTGGCGTCCATGTAAACACCCATTCGGATCTTAAGAGTAAAATAATCTTCACTGCGCATGTGTGCGACGTCAGCGTGACGTTTTTCGGCCTTGTCAACAACAGGAAACCGCCGGTCGCTCTCGCTGTGAACAACATGGCGGGAGGAGTCTAGGAACGCCGACTTATACACTCAAGTTCATTTAAAGCTGCAGGAAGCAGGAATTTATCCTCGTCCTCTTTTCTCTCTCCACAGCCCACTCGCTCTCCCACGCCGGTTCAATCGCTCATTCTCTACATTTTCTCTCGGACATTTCGCTGCCAAGCGCTTTTTTCCTCCTCTCTCCGTTTTTCTTTCCGCTCGCTCCGAGCGCATCGTTTGTCAGGCCTCCCAAAAACCAGACGCAGACAGAACTGCCAAGTTTGGCAGGAAGTTCTGCGCATGCTTAAAAGATTTAATCTGATCCAACGCTTGGTACATGTATACACACGTCATGATCGGATCATTTCATTTAGTGTCCATGTAAACGGAGATTTTGAATTTCCGATCAACCAAGGTTTGGATCGGATCGGGGAAATTTTGCGCATGTAAACGTAGCTATTGTCAGCCCCTCTTCTATTTCCAGTGCTCATGTAAATACAATACATTTATTTGGCGTCCCTTGAATCTATTTTGTTTTGTTTTAATAATACAAAGAGAACATTTAAAAGATAAGAGTGGGTTTTACCTCTGTTTACCTCTGCACAATTCTATATCTTCAAAAAAAAGTATAAATCCACATATAACAGACATATTTAGACTATATTCTGTTAAATAGGCACAGATTTACCTACTGTCTTAGGTAATTTCAAATGCAAACCTTTTCAAAGTGGAATAAAGTCCTATTTCCTCATTCATCAGAGCCAGTAAAGCGTCAGTCATTGATAAACAGCATCTAGTGTGTGTAGTGCTTATAAAATTTGTATAAATGTAGCAAGAAATGCTGCTTTTCTCTTTAAACGAAATACACCCTGATTTTCAAGTCAAGCATAAAAAAACGAGCATGCACATTTTTGCATAGGGCCAATGACATCAGACCAACAGTGTCCCTACCAAAGTTGAAATCAAACATACGCCCTTGCTTTAAGAAGAGAGAGAGGGACCTACAGTAGTAGCTAATCAAAATGTCCCCATTTCTAAACATCAGTCTTTGTTCTAAAGATCTAAACTGTCATCTCCTGGTCAGACCCTGTAATTCAGTATAAGGGTGGAGTCAGAGTAAAAAATATGCAAGAGGGGGGTCACTCCAGTGGCTGGAAGTTGGAGGGGATTTTGCCAGAAATTGGTGGCGATTTTTCTGGTATTTGATTGGGAAGGGCCATTTTGAATGGCTGCTACTGTAATGAGTTGTATACAGAAGGAGCTGAAGGTCAAGATAAGAGTTAGCAAGAAGGCATACAGAAAGAGGCTGGAAAGCAAACTAGCAGAACAATATCAGAGATGTAAGGTCAGGGATTAAGAAGATCTGAGACTTTAAGCAGAAGGATGATCAGACAGATAGAAGTCTAGTCAAAGCAAATGAATTGAATAAATTTTTTAACAGGTTCCGTTAAGGAACAAGCTCAGCACCTTTCTCTCCTGCCCACCGTCACATGGACACCCTGCGCTCCTCTGCCATTGACTCTCTTCATTCTATGGGCTTATTCTCAGCCAAATTAGAAGATGGTGCTGCTCCCTCCCACTTTTTCCCGTCTGCCTCTAGAAGTCAAGTGAAGATGCAGAAAAGTTACCAGTTTCTGATGGCATAAGCCCCAGATTCCCAAAGGCCTATGCAGAGCAGCTCTGTGGGATTCTACAACAGTGTTTTTAAGAATCAGGCCCTGTAGCCCATTGTGTGCTGAGAACGGGGTGAAATCCTTTGATGCAGGTGCGATGGAGCAGAGAAACATCTAAAACATGCTTTCACTGGCCAGGTGAATTTCAATGTGGGGAAAAAGCAGGAAAAGCTGCTTACAATTTTGCCAGTTTCATGTTTAGTGTGAATGCACCATTAGTTTGTGCAAAAATTATTTTGTTTTCACACTCATTACATGTTTCGCTACTATGGTTCTGCTACAAATTTTATATGTGGATCAGTCTTTAGATTGTTGCTGAAATAATATGTTGACGTTTAGTGGAAAATAAAGGCTTTTGTCATTCTTAGCATTCGGACAACTACTGTTCTTTATGGTTCAATGAATATTGCCTAAATAGATGGTTCCCTGCAAAACAACACAAATAATCAGACCTTTCTTTTGAGGCTGCATTAACAGATATTATTATTGTGGAATTGTATCTTAGTAAATATTTTTTGACTCCTCAACCTTTCTTCCAAGATCTCTTACCTCTAAAAGAGCACATAGAGGCAACATACTCAAACTATGTGCCAAAAACGATTGCAATTACAAAATCGGTTTATTTAGTTAAGAAAAGAATGGTGCATTAAGTCTTCCTCACATACATGCCAAAATAAGCTTAAAGTATGATTCATGAAAAGCTCTGTAGAGACAACAGTCAAGTAGAAGATAACAGGATTTTTCTGACTAAGTGTTAAAAAGTCTTTGGAAAAGTGAGAATGCCGACAGTTCTTCTCTGTTTCTGAAATATTTTCAGTGTTGAACACCAAGTAAAACCTTCAACTTAGGTTGCAACCCTTTGTCGGAAGTAAAAATTTTAGGATAAGAAAACTAAGATAAGACCAATTATCTTGCATAGGGCATTCTTTTGAAGACATTCATATCACTGTTTGACTTTGTATGTTCGTCTTGAGCATTGAGGTACATCAGTAGTTCATCTTGATAGCAGAAATCACTATATGAGCGGATTAGAGAAATAACCTTTTGTGAATACAATCTGAATTGCAATATGAAGCTGAGGTTGTAAATGGAAAAAGGAGAAGAACTGATCATATAATCTCATATTTTATGGACGAAAGAGTTGCATTGGTGGCATTGACCTTTGCTTCAAAAAAAAATTCTTGACTAACCTTTGCATCAGCAGTCTTGCAAAGACATTCTCACTCCCTGAAAGGCTTACATCTTATTAGACAGACTAAGAACCTCAGTGTATTGTGAAAAGTTTCATATGTATCCTTATTTGGACAAATCTTGTCCAAACTGTGTAGAAGTACCTTACACTGCTGCTACGTACCCCTTTAGGTCGGGGGCCTAGATTCCAGAGGTTCTGAGTTAGAGCCCCACTCCCACAGACTGCGACTCTGGCTCCCTGAGCAGAGACCCATAACCCCCACACTGCTCCCAGGGTGGCGCACAATGGTAGGCCACTGCTCCCCAAGGGGATGGGTTAAATGCAGAGAGTTCATTTGTTGCTCTGTACTTGTGACAGTGTAATGACAATAAAATTTGGGGGAAAAAAGCGTAACTCTAGTCCAAGAGGGCTGGTATCCTGCAGCTTTTAGATTTGTTCTAGGACCCACGCTCCTGATTCAAATGGCTGAATTATCTCCTCAGTATGTAGTCCATTTCAACAGAGTCCTGTCAACTTTTTCAGATGTGTTGGACTGAGGAAACATCTAAAAGTTGCAAGATACCAGCCTTCTGGGACTAGAGTTACTCGCTTTACTAATTTGCACATCTAAATTTTATTATTTTTTGTTCTTTGTGTATAGCTGATTGGATGGATACTGTTTGTAAACCAAAATGTTAAACTGCTCCTTACCTGAGTTTTTTTAAAATCAATTTAAGGGCTATATGTTATATAGTCAAGTAGATGCAAACTGAAGTGGTGATTCTTTACTTACCATTTTAATTACCCAAATAACAGATATACATGTAGGTATTCAGAATACTCATTATGAAAAGTAGTATAAACACCCTACTTCAGCGTCAATGCACCTAAATCTTGCGTTAGATACTCCATTGCTGAGTTTAAATTCATTGGGATGCGTCCTCCGGAGAGCAGATTCGTAGTCCGATTACGCTATAGCGTGGCGCCAAGGTCTGTTCGGATTGAAACAGTCCTTGTTATGTGTGGATAGAAGTAACTAGAAGGGAGCTAGGGGAAAGGAGAAAGGCACATGGGGGGAACAGAGAGTAACTCAAGAATCCTTAAATATAACGCAAAATGGAAAATGAACCAAAGATCAACAATACAGAATGGCTTAGATAACTGAAAACTCAAAAATCAAAGTCCAAAAGGGGAGAACCATAGCACTACGATGTTGTTTGTTCTCAAAGGTTCTTGAACAAACTTGTTAAGTTTTCACAAATTTCTTTTTGAACTGAAAATGATTATGTGGTTAGTAGGTAACTTTAACAATGAATTTGTTTCACTGGCTGTAATATAAACATCTGAGTAAAATTTTCGGATGTTTAACATGACTTTGATAGTCTTCACAATAAAAAAAAAAAACTACAGTTCACAACAACAAACTTGTTTCCACAGATTATTTTGCTTCACAATTAAGTAACTAAGTATGGCCTGCTTTACTCTGCATAACAGAATACAGGATCCCAACCATCAAAACAATGACTTGGTGGCAGTTATAGAAGATATTTTTATGATCTGGATATCCCTAATTTATTCCGTTCCCTATGATATGAATGAGATGCAATTTTGAATATTTAAACTCTAACCAACAGGTGAATATGAGTTGGATAACATTGGCTTTACCGTCTTCTTGAGCTCAAGAATTTCAAGCATTTCTGTTGCATGAAAACGTCCTAAAATTTAAGATTCCAAGTTCCGAAAATACTGCTTCTGCAGCCCTAATCAAATCTAGTGATGCTTAATGCTCTTAATAGTCTAATGGGCTTTTGTGTCAGATGGAAGCCCCAACAACCAAACTGTATGGGATGGAAAGAATTTAAATTAAATCCGTTTATTTAACATGTCACTCAGGGCAAACTACAGGGACAATTCAACGAGATCATACAATCAGATTGGTGATTTTCTGATTGATAAACCCAAATGCAGAGAAACCATTACAGAGAGACCAGGGGAAAAGGTCTAACAGGTTTTATTGAAGAGATTATGCAAAGAGCAGTGTTGCTCTGAACTCTGCTCAACTGGAACTGAAAAGTGAGGGGAAGACACAGCGATTAGTTCAGGCTCTGTGGGAAATTTCATTCGTGAACTTGGAGAAGAGGATCAGGTTGCTGACTCACGTTTCCAGAGAAGTTGTTGAATCTTGGACTCCAGTCTGTATGCTGTTGTTCCAGTGTTTGTCTGATTCAGTGGAGGGCGGAACAGGGTTTACCCAGAACACGGTCTTTTGTAGGTGAATGGAGAAACTGATTGCCACTCAGATTTCCTGCGGTACTTGAACGGGTCGTAGTGGAGATGATTCCCTTACTCAGTGTGTAAACTCAACGTCCTCTTTGGGAAAGTGGATCCAAACCTCCAGTTTGAATCCCCAGCTCAGTTTGAAGCTCAGTTGATCCTTCCAGGGAGTGAAGGTCCGAAAGATCCAGTTTGCAGGATGACTTCCTGCCAAGAGGCAAAGACAAAAAAACAATGTTTAAACTCAGGTTGACTCAGCAAAAACTCAACTTGGCTAGAGTACCCAAAACTGGCAAACACTCTGGCGTCGATGTAGTGGCAATCAGCAGCTTAAGAGCACTCCGTTAATGAGGTAACCATCGGCAGGTGTGTGAGGAGGCGGAACAGAACCAGGCGCCTCCTGTTGGGGGAAGGGAGACAAACACACAGACTGGAGCCCTGACAAGCAGTAGCCATTCAAAATGTCTCCACTTTCCTTGATGAGCCCTTGGCTGGTCCCGTATAATGCCTTTTTAAACATCAATATTCGTATTTAAATATTATTTCTGTCATGATTTGTGAACATTAAGATGTAAAGAGGTGCAGCATCTCCTGGTCAGACCCTGTAATTCAGTGGAAGGGTGGAGTCAGAGTAAAAAAGCATGCAAGAGGGGATTTTTCTGAGAGTAGCAGGGAAGTAGGCTGCCATTCGGTGGTATTTGACTGGGAAGCTCTATTTTGAATGGCTGCTACTGTACGCAGTTTTTGAAATAGTTGGAAGAATACTTTTTGGTAAATAATTGCTTTAAGTAGTTTAATCAACCGATTTTATTACTGGAGTAACTGTGGCATCATCATGGTAGAGCTTGGTTGAAACATAAGGGTTTATACCAAATAAAATCAAGCTAAGAATCACTCAACCAATTTCTTTAAGATACTCAGAATTTCAAAGTAATCAATTCATTTCTTTTGGACTAAAACAGAAAACACCAAGAAGAATACATAAACTTTGTTGTGATGTGACTAAATGTTTAGCAGGTAGCAACACATCTACAAGTCTATAACTGAGAGTTTGTTGATCTTGAAAGAACAAAAACAATATTTTGCAAAAGTTTGCCATTTTCTATGTTCTTACACAGGCCAAAACAAAATAACAAAACAAAGTAGGAGTTTCAAGAAAATGCGAAGAAATTGTCCTTCAAGTAAATTAACAGTGCATGTAAGAATTCTGTTTTTCATGTGAATAGGACAGTGAAGTGGTTAGATGGACCATCCGAATGGAGAGAAACGGTGAGTGGGACTCTAAGAGGCCAAATGGAACCCTCTTCAGCCAATTAGAGTCCTGGAGGGTGCAGTACAGTTAATCCCCATGGTAACACACATGAAGTGCATAGTGCTCTGTATGCCCTACTGCTTTATTTCTATCCAAATCCTTTCATGAGGAAATGTTTTTCATTGTCTCCAGCTCCTCTTGCAAAAATGGCGCTCCACAAAAAAAAAAAAAAAAAAAAATGCATTCTCACTCATGGATGAAGATGCTTTTTCAAAGGTAGACGCATGAGTGCGGAACAGCATCACTCGAAAACAACCGGAAATAATATTTTAAGATGAAACAACAGAGAGATGCACTGGTGCAAGGACATTATTTACCTCTTTACTTGCTTAACATGTTTTCACCAGGTCGTAAAATGGGCCTTGGCTGTGGAGTGGAAGAAGGTAATGATTCAGAAATGCATTAGCACTTGCATTAAAATGAGTCAGCTGCATCAGCAGGATTGTTGCAAGATCCTGCTACACAAGACATCGGATAAAATATGTTTTCTTCTTTTACCCTGAAACGTATAAATTGCACAGCTTTATTATGTTAATATCCTCTGCACCATTAAACATCAAACTTTATTCTATAGATCATTTATGCTAGTGGACAGACCAGCCAGCCTTATACTGGATTTCATTCATTACTATTTAACCTTATTTAGATTGTTATAATTATGTGGTTTTGCTACATTTTAAATAAGCTGACAAAAATGCTACAAGTCACAAGTCTCACTTAAAAAAGGAACTTAAGTGAAACATCATTTATGTTTTCTTTGGCAATAATGGCCTTCATATGAAAGCAAGCTGTCAGGAAATAGCATCGTCAGAAAGGGGGGAAGACTTGCAGCTGGGACTTCAACTCTTGGTGGTGATTTTGGGGATTAAAGGCTGATTTATACTCAGAAACCAGGTTATCAGCGTGTGTGTCGGAGTTACCACAGATCCTTCAACACCCTTTTAGAAAACAGAAGAGGAATCATTTTGACAGGATACAACAACCTAGGCAACACATTCATTTTGACCAGAGGAACGGATCCAGACCAGGAAATGGGAAGTGACATCCATCACTCGAGGTCATGCTTCATTTTACAAAATAGTGGGGGAAGGTTGGCTTTATATAGTTGATTGAAGGATGGGATGATGAAGATTGCTAAGTACACAAAGCCATTTTGAGACCATTTAAAAGGACAGGGAGGTGTAGTAGATGGTTTAGCGAGGGGCATAGCCTCTGATTGAGTGAGGTTAATCTTATAACCAGAGAAGTGACTTTATCTTTCAATCACATGAAGAAGACCACCTATAGATGTTTCAGGGTTGGTTAGAAGGATAACATCATCATCAGCATATAAGGTTATTTTGTGACAATTTTCCAATCTTTACGTCCTTATAGCGTCTAAAAGTGTCTCTATAGTCATAACCAATAAGAGGTGTGATAAAGGGATGCACCTGCATCACCCCCTTGTGAATATTAAAGTATTCAGACTTGAGTCAATTACTCAAAACTGCTGCCTGTGGCTTAGTCTATATAATTCTAAATTTATCTTCTTTTTACTCACCTGGATTAATTATCTTAAGCTTAAACAACTGAAAAGATTTTAAGAAAATTGTATAGACATTTTAAAAGAATTAGAAGTTACCTGTAAACTGTAAACTATGGGTACAGTATATCGCAAAAATTCAGAAAATTGTTTTTTGTCACTCATTTCAGAAATAGAAACCTATACATTTATTATATAGACACTTTGCACAAAGGTGGAATGTTCCATGTTTTCTTTTTCATAATTTTGATGATTATTGCTTAAATGTAATGAAAAGCACACTTTCAGTCTCTTAGTATTGAAAAATATTATGTAGGATCAATTAAAAAGTGGGTTTCTAAAATCTATCATCTCTGCTCTACAGTCAAAAGTAGGTATTACATAATAAAAGGGTTTCTTTTGCATCCATTTTTGCATCCATGTTTTATGGCATTGGTGAACTCAGACTGTGGTTCTGCTGAGTTATAATGAAGGCCAAGGTTGCTTTAATAGCCGCCTTCAGTTGATCTTAATTGGTGAGTCTATCACCTTTCATCTTTTTCTTGGCAATATCTCAGACATTTTTTATAAGGTTTGCATCAGACCAGTTTGTTGGCTAATCAAGGAGAGCCACACCATGGTTACAGAACCACCTTTTAGGACATTTGGGAATGTGTGAAGGTAGAGCTTATTGGAAATTACATCAGCACGAGAGGGTGAAGCTGCTACTCTGCCCTTCAAAGCAGGGTAGCCAGCGGGTGTCACAGCGCCACCTTGGGAATTGCGCCCAAGGAAATAGATTGGTTCGTACCCAAGGAGAACAAGACTTCTTTTAATGCAAAAAATAATTAATTTTATTGTTTTCTCTCTTTTTAAAAAAACTGTAAAATTCAAGGAGCACAATAGGAAAGGGAGTGCAGTGCTGGGGCCTACCAGCAGGGGGGAGGGCAATCCAAATGTGGGAACTGGGCATAAACAAATTGATAAATCAAAATAAATCACCCCAAGCACTTGTGAATAAACACTCAATCCGTGAAGAAATCCCAACACCGGTCACTCGCACAGCACACTGGTCCAGTCCCTCTGGATCCCCCCCACTGCCTTCAGCTCCCAGCCTGGAAACAAAACTACAATTTACACATGGGTGCTAAAATGAGGTTACCCTCTGATACAGCCAGTTATTAAAATCAGCAGTTTGATCAAATGGAATAAAAAAAACCACAGCAGCCACACCCAGCCAAAATTTCCCCACTTCCCTTGATGGGCCCTTGGTTGGTCCCCTACAATTCCTTTTTAAACATCAATATTTGTACTGAAATATTCTTTCTGTCATGATTTGAGGACATCATGATCTAAAGAAAAGCGTAATTTCCTGTTCAGACATGGTAATTCAGTGAAAGAGTCAGAGGAAAAAAAATGAATGCCCAGGAGAAAGCCAGTGGCTGGAAGTTGGAGGGAATTTGGCTGGGAGTCACAAGGGAGTAGGCTGCCATTCAGCTGGTGTTTGATTGCGAAGGGCTATTTTGAATGGCTGTACTGTAAGTTTTACATATACGATTACCTGAAATTGCAATCTGAAACCATTTTTTTGGTAATAACGCTGATGTATACAGTAGGTTATACAGAGTGACATTTCACAGGTTTGCTTTGGAAGGACAGAGGGAGACTAATACAGAACAATAGCTTTAGTAACCTACCAACTCCTACTTTATAACCTTTGGGTTTGAAGGGACTCTATTATCAAGACCATTTAAGGCCAAGCTTATTTCAAAAATCTAAAAGGGAATAAAACTTTGGTGTGTGTCACATCCATCACAGCCTAATAGCATGGACCTCCATTTTTGCTTCTGTGTGGCACAGTGGGGTAGCAGATGTTAAAACCCTTATCAAAATAATGACAAGGTTTCCCCTATAATAGTGTCTGTGCGTACACCTGTGTTCATGACTCCCTGTGCCACACATGTACTAATCAGTGCTGATAAATGACAACACTATAGTACAAAAGGCAATTACACCCACTGCTTTCCCTCAGCTGAATTTAACTGCAGTGAAAGTGGACTTTTAGGGTAGCCTGGGGCGATGGGGCCATTGGAGCAAGAGACAGAAATGTTGTAAGACTGATGGAGAACAGGACAGAAAGGAGACAGATATGTGACTGAAAATATGGTATTTGAAACTCAGAAGAGGCTGAGAAGGGCTCTTGCCTCTTGAGTACGTTGCACCTTTCATCCAAAAGGGCAGTGCCGTTCTGACAGACATGGGTAGTTTCACATGTATAACGCATTCTGGAGATTTTTACTGACCTAGTCATTATCCGTCAAAACGGAAAGCATGTCCACAGTTTGAGTGAATGCCACCCGGGGGGGAACTGAACACCTCATTGTAAGGAAATATCAACGTTCCAAAGAGTTCCTCACTGTTTAATATTGGTTTTTCAAGAGTGTGTAAACTGTACTCTTCCTGCCCTTTACCTTTAAGATGTGGGTGACTTAGACTTAGACTTAGACTTAGACTTCTTGGACAGTAAATCTTGAATTAATCCAGAAGAGTCCCAGAGACCTACAGTATAATTGTCACTTAGCAATTTCATGAAGTAGGGTGATCTTAAATGTGCCAAAAACAGAGCTCGATTTTAATTGAAAAGATCTGTACATCTGAATTTATGTGGTTATAGGGTTCACTTTTGCCCGGTTTTTAAAGGCAATGGTAAGCTTTTTTTATTCATCATTTAAAATAAATTTAAAGTATTGACTACCTTAAATATTGTGCAAAAATTACACCAAAGAATTGCAGCTGTTTTGCAAGGTTTAGAAGTGTGAGAACTAGGGGTGTAAATAATAATCGTTTTGTATCGATGCATCGATCCAAAAGCCGACGATCCGATGCATCGACACGTCCGCAAGATAATCGATTAATGTTTTTTTTTTTTCCCCTCCGGTCTATTTTTATCCATTTTCTCCTGGGCGTAACTCTCCTCCCTCCCTGCGGTGCCGCTAAACTTATTTTGCCCTCCTACCGCGCTTCCTGGTTATACTCTTACAGCAGTTTGTTGCAGCAAGCTTCACACAGACATTTTTAAATTATGCTCAATATTGCAGCGTGGTCTGAGCTACACGCTGTGGGTCTAGATACGGCCGAGGCGGCGAGGAAGTGGGGGCGAGTTTAGTCCGACGACGGAGGGACAATGGGGCAAAAAGAACGGAGATTCAGCTGGAAAAAGGCTCCCAGCGTTCTCGCGCACCTCGCTCTTCTAGCGGGTCAAACTTCACGAGTTGTTTTCCGCAATTTCAGTCATAAAAACAAAACAAGCCGCCCTCCTGTCTGGTGCACTGTTTGCGGTCAGCTACAATCTGGGAGAGGAGCAGCAGAGCGTCTCTCAAGGGGTCGGTGACGTCAACACTCTGGAGCCTTCTTCTTCTTCTTTTTTTTTAATGGCGGTTGGCAAACAACTTATAGGTGCATTACCGCCACCTTCCAGAATGGAGTATGGACCAGACAAACTATTATATTCTCCCTAAAATACCCGTTCTTCTTAGAAAATTAAAAATTCTACCAAAAACTACATCCCCAGATGACCTTTGAAACAATTCCCTTATATCTAGTTTACTTTTATTCCTGTCTAACTCTCTACACAACATCTCTCTTTCCTGAGTATATTTATTAAATTCTAAAAAAATATGTTGGACAGTTTCTTTGGAGCCGAGGTATTGCATTGAACTCATTACACTGATATTGTGCAGTATTTTTACAGTATTTTTTGATGCAGCTTTTCTACTTCTGTTATTTGCTGTTGTTTCTAAAGAAAATGCATAACGATATTACAGCTTTCATTGATTTATTTCAAACTTGAAACTTTGTTTAGCCTGTAAGGTGTAAAAAAAAAATAATAATAATAATTAAAAAAAAATTAACCGATTAATCGATTAATCGAATCGAATCGAATCGAATCGTGGTGTATTCTTAAGTATCGAAAATAATCGAATCGTTGGGTCAGGAAATCGATACTGAATCGAATCGCCATGATGGATGTGATTTACACCCCTAGTGAGAACACAACAACAGAAGGACAGAAGGTGTGCCATTTTTTTATGCCAGATCAAAGCTTCGTTGGCGGCGGGCACATGATGAAAAGATTGTGGCCTTGATCTCGGATCCGTACCAAAACCTGCTCTCAAATATGCACAAATATTACATCTGTTCTTTTCGTTCACATGATTGAGAAGATAGGATGAAAAATGTTCTTTTAAAGAACATAAGTAAAATGTTTAAAGTGACATCATTTTTTACAATAAAAGATATAGAAATTTTGTTTTTCTTTATCTTATATCCATTTATAATTATTTGACTATTTTCAGAAATGAAAATCACTGAAAGCTTTTTCTAGTTTTAAATGAATATATTTCTTGGCATATGTTCAAAAAATATAGGCATAGTCCATATTTACACATGTGCTTCATAAAACATATTTACAAATTACAAGTTGCAGATATTAGCCAGAAAACAATTTTAGAGGTGAAGTTTTGTTTAAACTCTGCCAAGAATGCATTAAACAACATGAGCATTCCAGTGACACCTTCAGCTGGGAAGAGCTATAGAAAGGTTGTACATCCATGTCAGAGTAGAATGTGCAGACCAAGATGTGAGTTTGATTGTATTTTCTTGTAAGGAATAAATTGCTGTTATGATTATTTTAAATCGGTCTTCTTTGTTAAGTAAATGCATTAAAGGTTCATTTTTATTTTCCATTTAAATACATTTACAGTTTTCCTTTAACAAATTAAAAGCAGAGGTGAAAAGCATCAGGCTGCTCAGTGGAGCTGTGGGTAGCAATGCTGCCTTGCAGCAAGAAGGTTCAGGGTTCAATTCCTGGCCTGGTCTGCCTGCATGGAGTTTGGATGTTCTCCCTGAGCATGCGTGGGTTCTTCGTAGGGTTGTTCGTCCTGTTTGTCTCTGTGGATGGACTGGTGACCTGTCCAGGGTGTACCCCGCTTCTCGCCCATTGACTGCTGGAGATAGCACCAGCACCCTTTGCGACCCCACTCGGGACAAGCGTGTGCTATAATGGATGGATGGGTGAAAAGCATCAACAATATTGAGGTAAGATCATAGTTTCAGGGGTCAAGTTTCTCATTAGTTCTGTAGATTGCTTAATAGATTAAATGATGAGCATCTTTTCTGTTTCATTCCTTTATTTTGCGACCCCAGTAAGAAATTAGCCCCGTTTACACTACCCTATTGAAACCATGCCCAGATCGGTCTGAGAACGGTAACCTAGATAACTGTTTAGCCAAGGCAAGGCAAATTTATTTGTATAGTACAATTCAGTACAAAGACAATGCAAAGTGCTTTACATGATTAAAATACAGGAAAATAAAACAGAATCAAAGCAAGTAGGAAAAAAAAAAATTTAAATGACACAACTGAACCGGACTGTGCCAGACACAGCTGTGCTAAGCTGGTAGTAGTTAATGAGTAAGGCTCGACATGGTTCAGCTCTGGCTTGGTTCTCTGAAAACAAAGAGCGCATGAGCAGACTACGTCATCTCCTTACAGTCAGCCTCCGTAATCAGGAAATTTCAGACATTCATAAAACTCCTACCTTCTCTACTATGCCACACGATTTCCAGTGATGATTCTGCTTAGCATTATGATTCACCTTAACGACGGTTGTTGTTTCCTGCGTCTGTAAGCCCTGATTTGACTAACGTTTGTCACATCCACTTCCCAAAAGCTGACTTTTTCAAGTAAATTCACCAAAGGCTGCTTTCTTCGCCTGACTCTCTGCAAACTTCCTGAGTTCCGTAGATTGTCACTAGGAGGTGAGGAACCGTGCTAGCGTGGTGTGTAAATAGTTTATAAGGGACCGAGCTCGGTACGGTTAATTGATCCAAGCTCGGCACTGATCAGTTACTATACCGGCTCCTCTTCGGTAATTTTGGTAAAGAAAGACCAATGTTAAAGCTTGAAGGGTTCAGTTTAGGCAACTAGGCATGAAGTTTTCTAAAAGACAAGAAACCAATTTCTAGAAGTTTTCTAGAAACCACTTTGACGAGGGAGTTAAGACCCATCGGAACCCCCTAACAACCAATCCCCCCCAGGTGACCTCCATGGCCAATCCAGTGGGAGAGATCGGAGCCACCTTTTGTTTTCCCCTAATCCTTTGTTCCACCTACAGTACATTAATCTCAGTGCTCCCCAACACTGGTTAGAACTGAAGAAGCCTCTAGGAGGGGCCGCCTTTTACCTGGACGGGGCCGCCTTTTACAGCTGCTTTTTGTATCTCTGCTTCTGTCTCCTTGAACCCCAGTCGGCCTCGGCAGATGGCCGCTCACACTGAGCCTGGTTCTGCTGGAGGTTTCTTCCTGTTAAAAGGGAGTTTTTTCTCTCCACTGTCGCTACAAGCATGCTTAGTGTGAGGGATTGTATTTGAGTCAATGCAATCAACTGGTTTTCCTTAGATAGAAAACTTTGAATCAATTTGACTGTATGATCTGGTTGAACTGTAAAGTGCCTTGAGATGACGTGTTGTGAATTTGGCGCTATATAAATAAACTGAATTGAATTGAATTGAATTGAATAGGATGAGAGGAGAAACATCTTCTAGAGCAGTGTTTTTCAACCCTGGTCCTCAAAACACCCTGCTCTGCATGTTTTGGATGTTTCTGAGCTTCAGCACACCTGATTCAGATGATTGCAGTTCAGCAAAGCCTGATATTCTGCTATCGATTGATAACAGGTGTGTGAAAGCTGGGAGACATCTAAAACATACAGGGCAGCGTGTTTTGAAGACCAGGGTTGAAAAACACTGTGCTAGAAAACATCACAGCCAGTTGGTTAGAGTAAACCTTTCAAGCTTGACCATGGATGACTGAGAATCTTCACAGATATGTCACCACTGTTACAACAATGGAAACATGCAACTGTGTTTACAGTTTTTTAAACTTTGCACTGAAATCACATCCACAGTGAAGGATGCTAATTGCTGTATTGCTAAAATTGTTGAACTATAAATTTTTATAGCCGATTGTTTTTGCCTCAAGTTTTAGAATTTGAAGCACATAATTAGGTTTTCAAGCATTTTGCATAAACTCACCCCGTAATAGCTTTGTAAAGCAATATGTACTGCTAAGCAGCATTTTGACAATACATTTATTTTATTTTTTTGTGGTTTTGTTGTGCTGAAACCCAATAAAACCACTCTTGATTCTTTTATTTAACATAATTTTAACCCAACCAACACATAATGTTAACTACTGAGATAAAAGGGGAAAAGGGTCAGGTAATTCAGTAACGCTTTCTTTTACAGAACGTCAATAATCATGTAACACAGCAAATCATACGATAGTATTTGGTAACAATTTGGGGATAATTACCCCAATATTAAGGTGTATCATTTCAAAAATAATAACCTGATTGTAATCATTACAATGATTTGTGACTATGTAACAATGGAGACTTTTGGTGGATGATTGCTATTAGGTTACCCCAAAATAAATAAGATTATTGGCCACCACCAATAAATTGGAACTTAAAATCAGGTAAGTAAAGCATTATAAAACTGAACTCTTTCTTGTTACATAGTAATATAGTGTAACTTGCTATGTTATTACCATGTTGTTACACGGTTATTGATGTACTGTAAAATAAAAGTATAACTTGTACTTTATGTTCATCATTTGTATTTTGACATAATGAATTTCTATCATACTGCCACCTACTGGTTTGGTGGGTATATTTCAGCGCTTTGCGCTCGGATCTGGATGGACATATATTTTCCAAATGTTTTCCGGTTTCCTGCCCTGAAAAAAACCATAACCACTTCTCAGATAGAGCTATTGTATATGTTGCTAATAATTTTCTCAAAGGTAGAATTGATCTGAAATCCCTGATGTTTTCAAATCCTTTAATTGTACTGAAAAAGAAAATGATAAAATCTAACGTTGACAAGTAATAACCTAGAACAAACCCAGACAGATATCTATTTTTTCTTTGCGGAAACTGATCCCAGGAGACAGACAAATGCTCCACCACTTGCTCCTCAGAGATAATGAGCCACTGAGTGCTGAGTGAGATGTTTGTGAGGCCAGAGGGCTGGGATTGGACTTGCTTCACTGGCTCCGTATGGAAAGGGCTTGGGCTCGGCTCTAAATTAGTGCGCCCTCTGGATCAATGTGGGCTGTAATTAGCTGCTATTGATCCCAAAAAGATCAGCCACTACAGTAGGCCACAGCCAAGCAACCCTCAACGTCCATCTAGCTCCTTCCCTGCGGCGCAGCAGAGCACCCTGAGATCACTCCAAGAGCAAACAAATAATATCAGCCAGCACACTCAGCTCCTGGTAAGTGCACTAAAAATATATCCAGATTTCAGGATTCACTCACATATTCTGTTAGCGCACAAAGCAAAAGGTCTTTTAGATACTATTTTACCTTTCAATCAGTTAAAACGCATAGATTCAGCACCAGGCTCATAAAATGTTGGCCTGTTGTTCTTCTTGAGCAGCCAGCATCAGCTGTCATCAGCTGAGACAACCACAGAAAACAACTAGGAGATGTTTTAATGCAATCTGACATTTGGAAAAAGAGATTCAATCTTCTTCAAAATGATGACAATCAAGACTTTTGTAAATATCTCATCAAAGCGAAGGAAGTGATTTTGCTCTTTTCACTATGGTAATCATCTTGGTGCTCATTAGAAATTTGATAGCTGTTTTATTTTTTTTTTATTTTTTTCAGCAGTTGCTGGGTGGCTAGAAGTGATTGTAGACAACAAGCCTCCGTGTTCAATAGTAACTCAGTCTTCAGATTACCCATTTCACTCATCTTCGAAATATTAAGAGGAACCTCTTTTTTTTCCTTCCTTCTTGACAGAATTTGCAATCATAATAATATAGTTTATCATTAGAAAGTGTCTGCCTATTAGAGATATTGTTTTAAATGAGCAAAACCCAAAAGGGCAGGATCAAAATGACACTCTTTGCACTCTTTTGAATTAAAAAATCTTCCTGAATGGGACACAAAATGTCTTCACTGCAAAAAATCTGAATCTAGATAAGTCATTTTTTTTTTTAAATAAGTGCATTTGTTCTTGAATTGAGGAGATAAAAGAGACATTTTGCCAATGGAACAAGACAATTTACACTTAAAATAAGAAAACACAATTGCATCGTCTAATTTCAAGTGCATATTATCTAATTATCTTATTTTAAGAGTAAAAATACTCATTCCATTGGCAAACTATCTCATTTACCTGCTCAAATTAAGGGTGAATACACTCAATTTAAGAAGTTTTTACTTATTTCTAGATCGTTTTAACTTGCAAACAAAGTCCAGTGAATTGTTTGTTTTTAAGTTTTTTTAAGTTTTAACTTTGACCTGGATGTCTGAGAATCTTCACCAGCATGTAATCTTTCCTTAAGAGGTGGGCTTAGAGGGCCTCATACTTTTCCCACCTGTGGAAAATATTTCCCTGAAGCTTAAGCCCAAGTCACACCTTGACAAATTATATTAGCGTATGCCTGCTGTTATATATTATACCCATATAAGTTATAGGTACGTTTTGTATAAGTTATAAACAGGCTGAAATATGCTGAAACACGCTAGCACACGTTGACATACGGTGAATACGTCGAGAAGTTTTGAGCTTGCTCAGAATTTCCCGACGAATGCAAGCGTATGCCATGCATGGGCCTTAAAGGAATAGTACACCCAAAACATGATTAGCCTTCATTTTCTACTCACCCCCATGCTGAACAACACTCTGGAGTACTTTTTTGATATCTCAAATGCATCTGGAGATCTGGGAGGCTTCTTGCTGTCTGCTGACATTCAAATAATGGAGGTCTATGGCGCCCGAGGCAGAAAGGTCCATAAAAGTCCACAAAAAACATGTCAATATTCCTCCATACCGCTCGTCCAATGTATTTCAAGTGTCCTGAGTGGGTAGCGTCCATAATTTACTCGAAACGAAGTCATTTAGAATGTTTTTAGAGCATAAACAGTAGTGTATAGGATTCCCTAAAAGCGCGCGCCTGCGCGTTCACGGCGCTACGGAAACCGCGGCAGACCAAACCAGATGAAAGTGCGCATTCAGCGTCTGCTCTGCCAATAATGCAAGCGTAGAAGAAGAAATGTGCTGTTTACCTGTGCAAAGAAAGAAACAACGAAAGAAAAATGTCTGAGGACTTTAGTGTTGAGGAAGAGCATGAGTTCTTTGCCGAGCTGAATGCGCACTTTCATCTGGTTTGGTCTGCCGCGGTTTCCGTAGACTCGTGAACGCGCTTTTAGGAAATCCTATACACTACTGTTTATGCTCTAAAAACATTCTAAATGACTTCGTTTCGAGTAAATTATGGACGCTACCCACTCAGGACACTTGGAATACATTGGACGAGCAGTATGGAGGAATATTGACACGTTTTTTGTGGACTTTTATGGACCTTTCTGCCTCGGGCACCATAGACCTCCATTATTTGAATGTCAGCAGACAGCAAGAAGCCTCCCAGATCTCCAGATGCATTTGAGATATCAAAAAAGTACTCCAGAGTGTTGTTCAGCATGGGGATGAGTAGAACATGAAGGCTAATCATGTTTTGGGTGTACTATTCCTTTAAGTTACAGGTAAGTTATATGATCGTTGACATACGTCAAGTGTAAGTTACTCATAAGTCTAGCTTATCCAAAACATGTGAGTAACTTCTCCTCCGGACTTCATGCCCATCATAGGGTGGGCCAGAAGCTGAGTGTGATGGATCCTCCCCGCGTTCACGCCCACCACCAACAAACTTCCTAGCACACATGACGCGGAATAAGATGCAACTGCAAGCCTATTTTCTGTCTTTTTCTTTTTTCATTTTATTTATTCTTTTTTTTTTGTTGGGAGGGTACACAAAGAGATCTTTTCATGCATGAAATGATGTTTATGCATCATTTCATTGGCATTACGCCGGTGTGTTTTATGCATAAGTGAGGCTGTCATTGGACAGAAGTTCTGGACTCGTTATGAATACTCTATGCATATGTCCATAAAACAAAGAAAGTTCAGCATTTGTATGGAGGATAAAAAGTGCCAAAATTAAGTAAATAAATACAGCATTAAATAAATAATTAAATGTGTCAATAATTAATTAAATATGGAATTAAATAAATAAATGTGTCATTCATTAATTAAAACCACGTCACTAATATAAAGTGTCACAATTAAATATATAAATACAGCGATGAACAATTAATTAAATGTGGAATTCATTAAATAAATAAGGAATTAAATATATAAATGTGTTATTAATTTAATAAAATACGTCTTCATTTTATTAAAAAAATATATATAATTATTTCAGTGAGCATTTAATTATTTCATGGTCCTGTGTCGCAGTGCATCGAAACCATTAAAAGAATCTGTCAAACTCACCCATCAAAGTTAGGGGGCGGTTATCTAACACCTGATTGGTCACCCTGCACATTAAAGGAATAGTACACCCAAAACATGATTAGCCTTCATTTTCTACTCACCCCCATGCTGAACAACACTCTGGAGTACTTTTTTGATATCTCAAATGCATCTGGAGATCTGGGAGGCTTCTTGCTGTCTGCTGACATTCAAATAATGGAGGTCTATGGCGCCCGAGGCAGAAAGGTCCATAAAGTCCACAAAAAACGTGTCAATATTCCTCCATACTGCTCGTCCAATGTATTCCAAGTGTCCTGAGTGGGTAGCGTCCATAATTTACTTGAAACGAAGTCATTTAGAATGTTTTTAGAGCATAAACAGTAGTGTATAGGATTTCCTGAAAGCGAGCGCCTGCGCGTTCACTAGTCTACGGAAACCGCGTCAGACCAAACCAGATGAAAGTGCGCATTAAGCTCTGCAAAGAACTCATGCTCTTCCTCAACACTGAAGTCCTCGGACATTTTTCTCTCGTTGTTTCTTTCTTTGCACAGAGCAGACGCTGAATGCGCACTTTCATCTGGTTTGGTCTGCCGCGGTTTCCGTAGCGCCGTGAACGCGCAGGCGCGCGCTTTTAGGGAATCTTATACACTACTGTTTATGCTCTAAAAACATTCTAAATTACTTTGTTTCGAGTAAATTATGGACGCTACCCACTCAGGACACTTGGAATACATTGGACGAGCAGTATGGAGGAATATTGACACGTTTTTGTGGACTTTTATGGACCTTTCTGCCTCGGGCGCCATAGACCTCCATTATTTGAATGTCAGCAGACAGCAAGAAGCCTCCCAGATCTCCAGATGCATTTGAGATATCAAAAAAGTACTCCAGAGTGTTGTTCAGCATGGGGGTGAGTAGAAAATGAAGGCTACTCATGTTTTGGATGTACTATTCCTTTAAGGTGAAGCAAATCATTTACAGAGACTCGATTCGCGTTATTAGTGACGTGGTTTTAATTAATGAATGACACATTTATTTATTTAATTCCACATTTAATTAATTATTGACACATTTAATTATTTATTTAATGCTGTATTTATTTATTTAATTTTGGCACTTTTTATCCTCCATACATTTGCCAGCATTTTAGGATATTCTGAGACATCAGGCAAGGTGTTACAGGACCCTTAGAAATAATCATACAGTTTACCAGAGCATGCTTCAACGAGCAGCGATGACATCGTTAAAGATTAAACTTGTCAGTTTTGTTAGGAGAGACTTTATGGACAATATGTTCAAGTTTGCAGGACATGCTGTCTTGAGCAGCATGTAATTAACAGTGTTGACCTTTTCTTCATAACATTATCTTTATTTAGAAATGCTACAGAGAAAAGATGATCCTTTGAGGTAGGTGGCGGAGGAAGTGGGTGGTGGTAGTAAAGTCAGGCCCCAGAAGAAAATCAGTGGGAGGGAAATAATGACTGTGAATATTCTCAATTATCCAGGTCATGAGATATAGGAGGTAAAGTTAAAACAGTCTGTCTATGAGGTTTTAACAGCACTTGTTTGCAAGGATTGTACTCATTTAGTTTGATGTTTTATTTAAAACCAATCTAAGCTTTTGACCAACTTACATGTTGACCAGGTATAATCACCTTTACCTGTGTCAGGTTTGTGCCTCAAACTTATTGCACTGCTAGAATGTCCAAGTTTTCTCACTCCTACTGTCGTTTTTTTGCAGAAGTCTGGCTTGGTTAGATTCAATATAGTGGTGATGTTTGCAATTCCAGGCCCAAATTAATCTCCCAGCACATACCAATACCTGAAAAGATGTTTCCAGAGATTGAAGGGAACCCAGGTGGAAGAGAAGTGCAGCAAAGTGAGTTGGAGCTATTTGTACTCGGCTGGTTGAACCCGACTTTTTATGTAATAAAAAAATATATCTCAACAGAAGAAGAGGCCAACAGAAGTGATTTTCTTAGGATTTTAAGACAAGAAAAGATGTTAGAAGAGATTCTGCTTTCTTTTTATTTTCAATATTACTATTTAAATATTCTCGGTCGAGCCTTATCACAATTCTCATAGTTATTTATAAATCCTAAGTTTACTTACTTTTTCTCCTTGTCAAAAAACTACCTAAATTGATAGACCTTAGTGCAATATGGCGGCCGTATACAGCATAGAACAGGAAAGGCTGTTATATTAACCCAAAGCTTATGGAGTATTTTCATATCTAAAATCTCAACATCCAAATTAATCTCAAAGACACTTTACATGCATCTGCAGTTCAAAAGGCTCTATTATGTTTAATAAAGTAGATAGATAGATAGATAGATAGATAGATAGATAGATAGATAGATAGATAGATAGATAGATAGATAGATAGATAGATAGATAGATAGATAGATAGATAGATAGATAGATAGATAGATAGATAGATAGATAGATAGATAGATAGATAGATAGATAGATAGATAGATAGATAGATAGATAGATAGATTATCTTGGCACTGGGGACTATCTTAATGGTTCATTCCATTCACCTGACTAGCTCGGCCCAGTTTATTATCATTGTTGATCTGTGTCACCTGTTCTAGTCTTTATTTAAACTGCTTGCTCCCAGCCATCAGTGCCAGATTACTCAAGCCTTCAGTGAGAGTTCTCTAGCATACCTGTTGTTGTTCTGATTGCCTGATCCTGACCAGTTCTGCTTCTGGACCTTTGAGCATGCCTGTTCTGGATTTGTTTGCCACATTCGTCTGGTACTTCGAATTCTGGATCCTCAGTTCAGAGTCTTGGTGGATGGATGGATGGATGGATGGATGGACGGACGGACGGACGGACGGATCGATGGATGGGAGTTCTGCACTTTTATGATATGTTTTTAGCTCCAAACAATTAGTTTCCACTTCTAATTTAGAAAGTCCTACTGTTTGTGATGTCTCCAATAATGTGACTTAGCAAAAAGTACACCAGTTTGTTTCCACAGATACCCACACAAAGAGGGATTGTTTGAGAAAGCAAAAAAATAAAAATATTGACATGTCTTAAAACATTTCTGTAAAAAATCTAATCTAACATGCATCTAAGTACATTCCAGATTTTTACTTAGTTGTTTTTTATAATATGATGGCCTAAGGGATTTTCCTAGTAATTGGGCCTAGGCCCACCTCTATCTGCTAACTGGCCAGTAATACAGGTGTAGATATCTCACACATTAAGCTGTATCAACACTGACTATATAAAGATAGGAGTTTTTATTTTTTAATGCAGTTTTCTTTTTTGTCTGTTTCAAATTTATATATTAGGATAGTTATGACTATATGAATTTACCTGACTTGTTTTTTTCTTCTTCTTAGAATAATCATCCAATAATGGTCTAAAGAAATGTAAGGTACAGTGTGGTGAGTTGGGCAGATAGTTATTTTGTCTATCTGTTCTTAAAGAACACCCAGTTACAACTGGGCTGTGAAAAAAGGACAATATGTTTGAGCACTTCTGAACTGATAAATTTTTTATAGTGTATGAAAAAAGTATTTAAAACTGTGTAATAACATTTCAGCCTCTAAATGTTCATTATTATCTCATTGCATTTTATTGGGCAACTTTTTATTCAGGTAATGCATACTACTTCTCTCCCACAGCCTTTTACCTGCGATGTTTTCTTTATTAGTTTCCCTGTTACATAAAAATGGAAGGAAAATAGGGAAATGGACTTTTTTTTTTCAACATTTAAACACAAATACAGTAGTATCTGTATTATGAAAGGTAATTAAAGACAATCTTCCAGAAAAAAGAGCTGAAATACCTAAGAAGTTGTTTCATTATGCTCTTACACAAAAAAAGGAAGCCCAGCTGAATGCAGAGAGTGAAGAACATTCAGATAGAAACAGATAAATATAAGTTTGATGAACTTGTGTTTATTAGATTTAAACAAATCTCTTTACACAGTAAAGACACTCACTTTATTGTCTAGCCCGTGTCATATGTACAGTATAGCTCAGTGAAATGCAGAGGAAGTTGCTGTTGTGTTGAACTGTTTTGGGGTCATTTTAAGTTCTGAAAACAATAAAAAAAAATACAGTAGAGGTCTCGTAACTTAAAAAAAAGCAGTCTGTGTCTTACTGGAATCAGGGGTTTATAGCGTAAAAAGGAATTTTGAGAGTACGACCCCCTGTGGCGCTCCTGTGTTGCTTACTACCTGGTTTAGTCTACAGTATGTTTACGCTGCAGCCCGAAGTGACCCATATCAAATTTATTTTTGCCAATATCTGACCTGTATCTGATCTTTTAATGACAGTCAGAACACAGATCTTTTCAAATGCAACGTGTTTCTGAATGACCTGTACATTAATTTAATTCAATTCAATTTAGTTTATTTATATAGCGCCAAAGTCACAACACAAGTCATCTCAAGGCACTTTACAGTTCAACCAGATCATACAGTCAGATTGATACAAAGTTTTCTATCTAAGGAAAACCAGTTGATTGCATCAACTCATTGACTCTTCAGCAATCCCTCATACTAAGCATGCTTGTAGCGACAGTGGAGAGGAAAAACTCCCTTTTAACAGGAAGAAACCTCCAGCAGAACCAGGCTCAGTGTGAGCGGCCATCTGCTGAGGCCCACTGGGGTTCAAGGAGACAGAAGCAGAGATACAAAAAGCAGCTGTAAAAGGCGGCCCTGTCCAGGAAACACACAGCCAGGCAGACGAGCTCCAAGCCAGCTCCCATGTCAGAGGATGAAGAGAGCACATCCAGTTAGTCACGGTCAGAGAAACAGGACTACACTGGAAAACAGGCCAATCTCCAACTTCTAGAAACAAAGGTGTTGATGGCAGCAGCACAGCTGATATTTCTCTCCAGGATGGAGTCAAAGCCAAACAGGAACAGACGAGGCAAAGCTACTCTGAGGAAAAGCAGAGAGAGCAGAACCTTAGAGATTGAACTAACAGATTCTGCAGAATAGGAGAATAGAGAGAGAATGAAGCAGAATGATGAAAAAGGGGTCCCTATTTCCTCCAGCAGTCTAAGCCTATAGCAGCAGAACTATAGAGATAGATCAGGATAACCTGAGCCACCCTAACTAGAAGCTTTATCAAAAGGGAAAGTTTTAAGCCTAGCCTTAAAAGTAGACAGGGTGTCTGCCTCACGGACTAAAACTGGTAGTTGGTTCCACAGGAGAGGAGCCTGATAACTAAAAGATCTGCCTCCCATTCTACTTTTAGAAATTCTAGGAACCACTAGTAAACCTGCAGATTGAGAGCGAAGTGCTCTGTTAGGAACATAAGGAACAATCAGATCTCTGATATCAGATGGAGCTTGGCCATTTAAGGCTCCATAATTGATTGATTAATACATGATAAAGGTTACTATTGTGCCTCTTGCTATGTAGAAGCCGGAAGAAAAACAACTATCATGGAAGATGATAATAAGCAGGGCAGAATCTTCTTTCAACCTTCTTGAAAAGATTGCATTGTTAATGCCAAGGCTCTGGTTGGAAAATAAATTTTAAAAAAATTGCAAGTAGCACTGCCATCTAGGTTTACTTCTTTAAACACAGAGCCTGCTCGCTACTTACGATGTAAATGGTGAATCTACTGCCCACTTAAGTCTGATTTATACTCAGAAACCAGGTTGTGTCGCAGTTAATGCAAATGTGGCTCCACCCCCTCTCTACAGACACTCTGCTGCACCTCTCCAAAATGTAGGTGACCGCAGATAGGAGGCCTCTGATTGGTCAAATCTACATCCGCTCTACACTATACATATTTCCTGTTGGGTACCTTGCCGGCTTGTTTTGTTTGTATGACCACCATTTTGGAAAACAACTCGTGAAGATGGACCAGCTAGAGGACCTAACCCTAACCACCACTGCAGCCATATCTAGACCCACAGCTAGTTCCTGATTGACCCTCTTGTGTTGTGGCGAGGAATAAAATAGCACATACCACGCTTGAATATTGGGCATTAATCAAAAATATCTGCGACAAGCTCACTGTCACACACTGCTGCGGGAGGATAATTAGCCCTTTAAAGTACAGTAAGATGTATAAATGCAATTCCCACTGGAGTTGTACATATTTGGAAATGTGACCAACCATGCAAAACAATTGAATTAAAATAAAAAAACAAATCGGAATTGAGCATTAAGGGTTGCAGTTTGAACTAGGTCTTAATCTCCCAAACTAGTCTGTTTTTCAGGTAGTCTTTGATCTGCGTGTAACCCACCTATGAGTTATCAAATGTATTTTTAAACTAGGTCCGAACGGAGCTCGACTGAATTAACTCAAACAGCCACAATAAAAGCACAAACACGAAAGGGTTTCAAATATGAACTGTAGTTTAGTAGAACTTGTCGACACAAAAGGTAATTACAGATATTGGCATACAAAAGAAAAAAATATAAACAAAAAGGCACCTTTTAAATCCCCAATGTCTTTGTTTACCCTAGGATTTTGTTCCCTTTTAATTGGTGAGTGAGTCTGTCTAATGGAGTGCACTCCTTAAAGGAATAGTACACCCAAAACATGATTAGCCTTCATTTTCTACTAACCCCCCTGCTGAACAACACTCTGGAGTACTTTTTTGATATCTCAAATGCATCTGGGGATCTGGGAGGCTTCTTTCTGTCTGCTGACATTCAAATAATGGAGGTCTATGGCGCCCGAGGCAGAAAGGTCCATAAAAGTCCACAAAAAAACGTGTCAATATTCCTCCATACTGCTCGTCCAATGTATTCCAAGTGTCCTGAGTGGGTAGCATCCAGAATTTACTCGAAACGAAGTCATTTAGAATGTTTTTAGAGCATAAACAGTAGTGTATAGGACTTCCTAAACGCGCGCGCCTGCGAGTTCCCGAGTCTACGGAAACCGCGGCAGACCAAACCAGATGAAAGTGCGCATTCAGCGTCTGCTCTGCCGATAATGCAAGCGTAGAAGAAGAAATGTGCTGTTTACCTGTGCAAAGAAAAAAACAACGAAAGAAAAATGTCTGAGGACTTCAGTGTTGAGGAAGAGCAAGAGTTCTTTGCCGAGCTGAATGCGCACTTTCATCTGGGTTGGTCTGCCGCGGTTTCCGTAGTGTCGTGAACGCGCTTTTAGGATGTCCTATACACTACTGTTTATGCTCTAAAAACATTCTAAATGACTTTGTTTCGAGTAAATTATGGACGCTACCCACTCAGGACACTTTGAATACATTGGACGAGCAGTATGGAGGAATATTGACACGTTTTTTGTGGACTTTTATGGACCTTTCTGCCTCGGGCGCCATAAACCTCCATTATTTGAATGTCAGCAGACAGCAAGAAGCCTCCCAGATCTCCAGATGCATTTGAGATATCAAAAAAGTACTCCAGAGTGTTGTTCAGCATGGGGGGGAGTAGAAAATGAAGGCTAATCATGTTTTGGGTGTACTATTCCTTTAATCCTGTCTCTGAGTTCAAGAAGTATCCATGCAGGTTGCTTGATACAGTCCTACCACAGCAGATAGTCCATCTGCTCGTTGCAAGTGTGTGTAGACTCTGGTTCCACGGCTCAATTGGGTTGGCTCGCCATCTTACAGATTCTTCTCCACGGATCTTGACCATACATCAAAATCTCTCACCGATTTGCATATACAATGCAACAGTGTGATTTCACAGCTCAATCCCAGTGCGGTCAAAAGGCTTGTCCGCTGCCGTTTCAGCACTTGTCTTCTCTAGTCCAAAGTGGCCCTGGACTCCTCCTAAGTTCCTGAGCGTTTCATTTAACTCCTGTACTCATTACGCTTTGTTAAAGAACTCTTGTGTGGTGTCTATTTGCTCAGCTCCAGACGGAAAAAAAGGAAGTAAGTTGGTAGCGCTCAGACACAGTGAATGTGACATTTCATTGGCTGCTACATCTGTCCATCAACTCTGCTTGGTTAAGCTGAGTGATGTTACATGACATTTTCAAACGATTTTCTTAATATAAACATGAAAAACTAATAATGAAACAAAAAATCAACTTACAAAAATAAATGAGAATGTGAACAAAATAATAATAATTTTTATGTAGAAATAATTTAACTTAAATCGAATCTATTAGTTAAACCAGTTTTTTTATGCCTGGGTTACATGCGCAATCGTTGTGGCCTTCATTTGAGGCTTCTGGGAGATTTCACAAGAAAAATCAGGCTTAATTATTTTCAATGTACTTGAGATTATAATGAAAATAATCCTCAAAGTCTGTCTGTGGTGAATGACAGTGGGTTTGTATCAGCAGGTGTATGATGGCAAGTTCCACATCGATGCCAGTGCTAAGCAAAAGGCAGGAGGTGTTGATAGTGTCATCATAGTTTGGGACTCTTGATGTCTTTTGATGCACTTTTCTATGCTTATTCTCTTTTATGTTTACTTTAAGACTTTTGTTTTTAGGTTTTGCCATTAACCATATTAGTTTGTCCTTTTTGCCAGATGTTTTCTAGTCTTTTTCATTTGCTTATTCCCAAGAGTTTTAAGAGGTTTTATCTTTGCTCTAGCTACTAATTATTTTCATAAAATGGGGAGGTTCTCTTATGTTCTCCCTTGTGTTTTTACTGTTTACCACTGTTTAAACATTCCTCCCTTAGCCAAGGCCTTCACTTAATTAGTAAGTACTGCTTCTTGTGTTTTCCTCATTACCTGAACCTGTGTTCTTCTCCTTTTAAGGTTTCATTAGCCTGTTTGTCTTTACTGGATCATCTGCATCGTCCCTCAGTGTCAAACTGTATTTCTGAGCTTGCTCCTCGTTGTCTGCCTGTCGGCTTCATTGTTATCTATCCTCTTGTGAAAGCTGGTATCTTCTTCGTCCCTGACCACACAGCTTTTATCTTGTTCTGCTGGAGGTTGCTCTACAGCTTTCTCCTGTATGGCTTAGACTTAGACAGATTTTTGAACACACAGTGTGTATACAAAAAGAAATTCCGCTCAGTATAGCTCTCCAGATATTTCCATTTTTAGCAGCAGTGACAAAATGTAAACATGGTGATCAAAGGTAAACAAGATTTTCCAACATTTAGCCCTATTTTAACCCCGTTTTATACAACATTCATCAACGTTATGGAATCTGCTGGTCCTGCATTGAATGCTGTGAAGCCTCTTCCCAGAGGGCAGCAGGGAGAACAGTCCATGGTGAGGGGTGGGGGGTCATTGATGATGTCAGGGCTCGGGACACGCAGCGCTGGGATGAAATGTCTTTAATGGAGGGAAGAGGAGCCCCCATGATCCTCTCTGCTGTTCTCACCTTCTTCCAGTCTGAGGCGCTGCAGCCTCCACACCACACAGTGAGACAGCTGCTCAGAACGCTCTCTATGGTGCTTCTGGAGAAGGTGGTGAGGATGGGTGGGCTCTCCTCATCCTCCTCAGGAAGTACAAACACTTTTGTGCCCTTTGGACTAGTGAGGTGGTGTTTCCAGTCCAGGTGAGGGTGTCTGTGATGAATTGGGTCCATGCTGACCACCTTTACAGCTGAGCTGTTGATGAGCAGTGGGGTGTGGTTAGGTCGGTTCTTCCTGAAGTCAACGATGAACTCTTTCATCTTTTCCATGTTCAGGATCAGGCTGTTATCTTTGCACCACCAGCTGCTCTACCGCCTCTCTGTAGTCCAGGTCGTTGAAATCTCTGATGAGGCTCACCACGGTGGTGTCGTCTGAAAACTTCACAGTGTGATCGGTGGTGGACTTGGGGGCTCCTTGATTTTCCCTTAACTTTAAGTTATTTCTATAGTTGAATTTAAAAATAAATCAATGTCCATATAATCCGTAAAACTCCCTGCATAATTATAATAAAGCAATTTATATTAAAAAAAAATAAATCAATAAATAAATAAATAAATCACTATTCCAAATGGAGATTTAATGTTGTATTTCATATTGGAATTTCTTCTACAAGTCGTCATAGTTTTTGATGGTTGTAGGCAGGTAGGATCTCGTGTTGCTGTCTATACAGAGATTCTGGAGAAGCTGACTGAAGACATGTTGAAGACTGTTGCTGAAGTAGAGCCCTATAAAGTGGTGTACAATGTAAATATCTGGCTGGCTTGCCAAATATAGAAGCAGATGTATTGCGTTATGTAGTCCTGTTTCTGACCTTATGCTCACTTAGCAACACAGAGAATGCAGCATGTAGACAGGGAGTCTACATAGTGGAAGTCACGTACGAATCTTGGCAAAAACAGGGTTCTTACTGGCTGACTTGCACGCAATCAGGTCAAGAGATTTCCAGGAAGAGTGTCCAGTCGTGCACGTGCATCCACACAGTGCGATGTGGAAACTATAAATGCCGCCTTGAATGGACTGAAGGTGAGGGAATAATAACTGAATCTGACGACGCAGAGCTGAATGTATGAAGTTTTTAAGACAGCTGTATGAATTCAGTTTTGTAATTAAATGTTTTCCCCCCTCCGGATGATAAAATGGTGTGAATCGTGGCCTTCTTTCTGTCATAAGGGAATTCTACCAATGAGCTTCTATAGAGGAAGATAATGTTTATCCATAATGTTTCTTAATTTCATGAACAAAAGTTCTTTGTAAAAGATGAGTTCCGCTAATCTAAGGAAATCTCTTTATTAAGGTGTTGTGATGATCCTGGCACAAATGGCTAGACTATTGGTTCATTCCATTCACCTGCCTAGCTCTGCCTAGTTTCTCATTAATGTTCATCTCATCCACCTGCTTCTATTTAAGCTGCTTACTCCCAGTCGCCAGTGCCAGATTATTTGAGCCGTAGGTGAGAGTTCGTAGCGTACCCAGTGTTGTTCTGATTGCCTTATCCCGACTAGTTTCTGCCCTTGGGCCTCTGCGCCTGCCTCTTTTCTGATCTTTTTGCCTAACCTGTCTTTGGACTCCTGCTGGATTCTGCCCACTTAAGACCCTGGATCTGTCCCTTAACCCCGACTTGGATTTCCATTCGGTACCTCTTCGGATCTCCAATCTTCTGGCCTGGACTTCTGTTACCTCATCTCCATCAGCTTTGGCTTATTTTTCTGGAAACTCCTGCCCTCCCTTCTCACATGGCTTCTGCTCTTCAGCCGACTCAGCAGCCTTCTTGGCTTTGGCTCCTTGGCTCTGGGCGGCATCCGCTGTGGAATATCATCTAGCTTGATTTCACTCCTTTCTCTGGGCTCAGACTGCACTTTATAACCAGGTTAGTGACTCACACGCTTGTAATCTTCCTTCGTCAGAGTTGCGTGGTCACTAACCTGAGATTTCTCCTTTACAGAGATTCTGGTATTTTTGTCATAGCTGCAGATTCACCAAGCTGTCAATAAACACTATGATAAATCACTTCAGTCTGTCTGCCTGAATTCTGGGTCCAAAGTTCGGAGTCCTGACAGGTGTGGCTTTTCTTTCTCTACATTACAGGTCTGATTGGTGGATTCTTGCATTCATGGTTGTCCCTGGAATGTTCTACTTTCTCCACAGAGGAAGGATGGACGTCAGAAAAAGTGATATTAGGATCCTTTGTCACCAAACTGCCTAAAGGTGGCTCCATACACTTTCAGTTGCAGATAACATTGTTGGGATCCGGAGGTTTGCCCACCAGAGGGCGCCGAGGATCCCTTTCTGAGGGCTTCTGCTGTCTGTTGGGATCCAGAGGCTTGCCCACCAGAGGGCGCCAAGGATCCCTTCCTGAGGGCTTGTGCTCACCTGCAACACCTGTCTTTAATCTCCTCATCAGCCTTGGGCCTACTTAAGGTGGAGGAGAATAACACTCCAGCGCCAGAGTGTTTGCCAGTTACGGTTAGCAAGACCTGAGCCAACCTGCCTGTCTTAGTCTTCTGACTTTCTGTGATCTGAACCTGATCCTGTTTTCTCGTCTCTGCCTCACAGGTTGAACCTGCCGGTGAACCTGAAACTCTGGAGAGTTTTTTTTGCCTTTGACCTGTCTGCCTGCTCTCTGTTGAACCCTGGAGGGCTTCTTCTGTCAGCATATGCCTGCCCGCCCTCAGAAGATAACTCGGAGAGAGAGACTCTGTCCGTGATCTGCCTGCAATCAACAGTAAGCTCTGCCTCTGCCTCAGACCAAGCTCTCAAAAGAGAGAGAGAGAGAGAACCAAACCTGGAGTCGGCCAGCTTGCACTTTGACCGTCTCAACCCAGCTCTCAACTTTCCTCCAGCCTGCACAGGGTTCCCAACCAGAAACCTGCCCGCCAGCACTCAGACTGCCTCTGCCTAGCTCCCAGCTCTCCTCCTGCCTGCACATTGTTCCCAACCTGGAACCAGCCCGCAGCACTCAGACTGTCTCAGCCTAGCTCTCAGTTCACCTCGTGCCTGCACTCAGCTTTGCTAGCCCTCAGCCCTTGGCCTGCCAACTGCCTCTGGATCCACAAGGTTCCCCCCCTCTCTGCAGCTCTGCTCATCTCCAGATCAGCAGTGAGCCCAACCGTGACCAGTCTTCCCAACCTCGAACCTTTTCCCTTTAATCTACATCCTTTAAATAAACCTTTAAACTTTTACCCAGTCTCCGAGTTGTTCTGCATATGGGCTAGATTCCATCACCCATCATGACAAACGTAACGCCATTGTGCTCAATGGGACCTTCAAAGCAGCATGATGCTTCTGTATTCTTTCCCATATTTTTGCCTCAAAATAATCCTGTCTTAGTCATCTACAGACTAATAATTTATGAGTATACTAGTGTCTGCTCTTTCAAATGCATTTTAAAATAAAGGACCTTGTATAAATAGCTGTGTGCTGTCTATACAAGGTCTGCTATACTATGCTGTGTGTTGTAATGAAGTCCAGTTAACTGCATTCTACACAGATGGACTCAAGCTACAAAAACATCTTAAAGTTGATCAGTGACCATATTATGTACCTCAGCTTAATTTAAAGCTTCATGGTGGAGGTTCTAGATGCTTATGCAAATGTAATTTAATAGAAATGTAATTTCTATTTGTATTAAATGTAATAAATTTGTAAAGCAATAAAAATAAACTTTTTTGTTGTGAGTAGAAATCTATTCACTTCAATTCAGTTTATTCATATAGCGCCAATTCACAACAAATGTCATCTCAAGGCACTTTCCTGCAGAAAGAGATCATTTAATAAAACTTGGAATGAGTCTGTAACATGAAAAATGAAAAATTGCAGCACCGTAAATATTTTCTAATGTACTTTCTGATTATCAAATACATTTGGCTTTGCTATTTCAAACACATTATTTACCAAGTATGCAGCTGCTTTATGCAGTATTGATCAGTTTTTCAACCTATATATTTATATTAAAAACCTTTTACTACACTTCTGCTCAGAAAAATCTATTAGTAACTGTCATAAGGTGGGTGATGTGGTCACTCAGACATGGACACAAAGAGGTGTTACACTGTAGGTAATATTATAGCAGTTTGCATATTGTTAAATTAATTCCATCTCAAGAATCCCTGAATATATATTTAATATATCAGCGAGTATAACACACCCATACTTTTGTCATTTAAAGGCAATTGTTTCTTGCTTTTTCAACTGTAATTTTGTATTTTAGCACACTATAATATGTCATTATACCTTCCACCATATAAGAGCGTTCTTACTAGCTGTCTCACTGCGGTGTGCAGGCTGCAGCGTCACAGACTGGAAGAAAGTAAGGAGAGTAGTGAAAACTGCAGAGAAGACTATCGGGGCTCCTCTTCCAATTCAATTCAGTTTATTTCTATAGCGGCAATTCACAACAAAAGTCTTCCCAAGTCACTTTCCAGTTCAACCAGATCATCCAGTCAAATTGATCCAAAGTTTTCTATCTAAGGAAAACCAGCTGATTGCATCGACTCATTGACTCTTCAGCAATCCCTCACACTAAGCATGCTTGTAGTGACAATGGAGAGAAAAAACTCCCTTTTAATAGGAAGAAACCTCCAGCAGAACCAGGCTCAGTGTGAGCGGCCATCTGCTGAGGCCCACTGGGGTTCAAGGAGACAGAAGCAGACATAGAAAATGAAGCATAGATACAAAAGGCAACTGTCAACCAGCTCCACAGGCGGCCCCGTCCAGGAAACACACAGCCAGGCAGACGAGCTCCGAGCCAGCTCCCATGTCAGAGGATGAAGAGAGCACATCTAGCCAGTCACGGTCAGAGAAACAGGACTACACTGGAAAACAGGCCGATCTCCAGCATCTATAAACAAGGGTGTTGATGGCAGCAGCACAGCTGATATTTCTCTCCAGGATGGAGTCACATCCAAACAGGAACAGACGAGGCAAAGATTGAACTAACAGATTCTGCAGAGTGGGAGAATAGAGATAGAATGAAGCAGAATGATGAAAAAGGGGTCCCTATGTCCTCCAGCAGTCTAAGCCTATAGCAGCAGAACTATAGAGATAGCTCAGGATAACCTGAGCCACTCTAACTATAAGCTTTATCAAAAAGGAAAGTTTTAAGCCTAGCCTTTAAAGTAGACAGGGTGTCTGCCTCACGGACTAAAACTGGTAGTTGGTTCCACAGGAGAGGAGCCTGATAACTAAAAGATCTGCCTCCCATTCTACTTTTAGAAATTCTAGGAACCACTAGTAAACCTGCAGATTGAGAGCGAAGTGCTCTGTTAGGAACATAAGGAACAATCAGATCTCTGATATCAGATGGAGCTTGGCCATTTAAGGCTTTATATGTGAGAAGGAGGATTTCTCCAGAAAAGACATTTCATCCCAGCGCTGCGCGTCCCGAGCCCGTGACATCATCAATGACCCCTCACACCCCCACTATGGACTATTCTTCCCTACCGCCATCACACTGTTGAATGTTGAATTAAAAAAACTGTAAATCATCTACCAGTCTTATGTTTACATCTGATCGCCCTGTTTACATTTCATCACTGCTGCTCTTTAATTGAAATAGAAATGTCTTCAGAGCTGTACTGAACGACACTTCATTTTGTATACACCTTGTGTGTATAAAATGACAATAAAGTTGGTCTAAGTCATAAAGTAATATGGTGTATGGTGCTGTAGGTTTAAATATAGAAAAACAAACTACAGATGCTGTTAAACAAGCAAGTGAAAGAACGGGGCTATAGCTCTGGTTATGGCAGCAGCTTTGGAAAGACACAGCTGTCACTGTGGCAGTAGAAATGTCTTCGCTTCACTTGTTATGATTATAACTGCGACACCTTTGTTTCACACGCTTTAACGCCACACGCAGGCAGGCACTTTACTGCCATGAATGACTTTGCTGACTGAGTTTTAATGTCAATAATCTCCTATATCTTGATAACACATCTGTAGTGGAAACACCACAGGCTGGAGTTGTAGCAATTGAAGCTGTAAAGAGTGAAGTCTAACACCATAAATTAGGTAAAGCTTCTCTGAAACATATAGATAAGCTGTGGATGATTTTTTTTAATTGAATTTTACTAAATTTCTGTTACAAATATCAATGAGAATAAGTGTCACAACCCATTGCATAAGACTAGAGTGGCTAACAAACTCTTAAGCATCAGTAATACAGTTATTGACATTTATTTTACCTTCTGTACCAGAACTTTTGCTTGTAAATGTGTAATTTCTCAGTTATTTAGGTCATTGCTATTCTTTTGGCTCTTGTGCAAATGGACAGAATTGACAGAAACTCCTGATTAGGTGTCAAAACTTTCTCAAAGAAACTGAGCAAAAATCTGGTTAAACCTTATTTGTTTTTTGCAAGTTTTAAAAGAAGAACTTAATTATTTATATTTGTTTCATAAAATCTTTTCTTTAGTTTATTCGATTCAGGGCAAAATGTTGTAGACTAAATTAATAATAAGTGCTTATATTGATCAGTACTGTCAGACCAGATAAAAAATAAACCCTTATAAGGTTATCTTAAAAAAATTCCCTGTGAAAGGAAGAAATAACACAATGTATATAAATAATAAACAATGTATAATAATAAACAATAATAAACAATGTATATGAAGTGTTCTTTCTTTTGCTTTGGAGAAACTAGCACTGGGAAACGATATTAAAAGGCCTTATTTTGTAATTGAAATAATCTTTGAATAAAAAATTCCTTTTAAATTCCAATTATACAAACACTTTTAAGAGCACCATCTTTTAAGAGCACCCCTGAAGGTGTTTTTACCTCAGGGCTCATTCCTACTTCCTCCACCTGGAGTTGTTATAGATACAGATCACTTATTGTTAAATGACGGGAATTAAACTTAAACAAATTTGATCAAAGTCAGGAAGAGGAATCGTACAGATATAACACCGGGCTCATTGTCTAGAAGTCGTTGTTAGGGTCAAAAAGAATGACGAATGATCCATGGATGACATTTCTGGTGGATTCTCATATATAAATGATAACAGTAAAACGGAGCATCACACCAAGTTGGTATCTATCTGATAGGATGTGTCTTTATTTGATGTCCCATCCCTATATCCCCCCATAAGTTCCCCTTTTCTAACCTGGCACTAAAGAAGAGTAACTGTATTAATATCTATATAAGCTGCCCTTAATCTTTTCATTCTAATCTCCTAATCTTGTGACTAAGAAATGAAAGTGATTCTTTTATTATCCCAAAAAAGGAACTCTGTTTCAACTACTTTTACTCCAGAGGAGGTATAAAATAAAACGTTGTGCAAAAAATGTTGTACTATGGGTAGGAAAAACTATCTGTGATATAGAGAGAAGTAAAGACATCTATTATGTTGAACAACCTGTATTTTCAGGTTTTATCAAGTCTTTTATTCTTCTAATAAATATTCCTAACAACTTGATATGTCATCAATTGCTTTTAGTTGTATAACCTTGCCAACATAATTTGGACCTCTTCATATTTCATTGTGCAGCTACCAATTCTAATGCATATTATGAGGATTTTATGTGATGAACTCACTCAAAAAGCCACATTTGTGCTTTGTAGAACCACCTTTAGTCACTTTAAAAACTGCAGTTCCTGGTAAGTTTCTACCAGCTTTGCAGGTCTACTGTACAGTATATAGTCAGCCTAGCCCAGTTAAATTGGATTAAAAGCATCTTTAAAAAGCATTTTTACAACAGCTGGCTCAGATCCCCGATTGGATTTAGGTCTGGAGTTTGACTGGGCCATTCTGGATCATGACTGTGCTTTAAACTGCTTTATTGTTGCTCTGGGATTCTTTAATTATTGCCTTGTATTTAGTTTCTTCCATCTTCCCATCAACTCTGTCCGGCCTGTTTCTCCAACTGATGAAATTATTCTCTTTTTTTTACAGTTGGATGGTGTCCATGGCTCTATTAAATATTGGTTAATTGACAGAGATATATATTGTTTTAAATGAAGGCCTAAATCTAAATTTTTTCTCTAATCTAACAAGTTAAAATTCATCCACTACTGGTGATTCTTTTGGAAGTTTATTATTTAATCTTAACTCAGATCCACACATGTCATATTTGATAAGTGCAGGACCAATAGCAGATCTTTTAAATTCTAAATGATGGATAAAAATGTTGCTTTTAGATGTAAAAATTTCTGCAAAGAATTCTATGATTAGACGGGGTAGTAAACCTCTCCACAGCTTTATTTCTGACCTGCCTCCTCTGTAACATGATCTTCAAGATGCTGCTTGTTCTTGTCCCTCTGCTCTCTGACAGCTGTGGCTTTGTCCCTTGCAAGGTTAAATTACTTAACTGTAAACCATTTAAGTGACCTATGGCTGTATTTGGTTGAACTAATTGTATTTATTAAAATCACTGTTAGAGGGCTAAATATAAATGCACACTTTGCTTATAGTACTGCTATATACTAGAAAAAAAACTTACAATCCTAATAAATAAAACTACAATTCGACGTATGAGACAAAATCAAATGAAGTTCACTTTTTGTAAGGCACCATATATGAGGAATTTGCTTCTTATTTAGTAAAAAACAGATTACTGTCATTCAAATGGCTCTGCCTGGACGACTGTGTTGAGCGTGTTTGAGATTCTGACTGCGTTGCATCCTGCTGTGTCCGCTTGAGTCAGTGCTCAGACTCAGAGATGTGTCAGTGGCTCCGATGCGGCTTGTCAGGCATGTGGTAGCTTCCGGCCAGCCTGGTCCAGCCAGCCACAACTCTCCCCACACTCCTGGGACTGTCCACAGACAGCCATCACCATCCTGGTCTCTCTCCGTCTCTCATCCTCTCATCACCCGTCTTCTTGTCCCTCAATCCACACCACTGGAGTGTGAACTTCAGGATTAGGTAAATGACAGGAGGAATCCAAAGTTGACTAGGCAAATATCCTTTGGGTCTGTCTTCAATTTTGATATGTTGACTATAAGAAGACAACCCCTTCTCACTATTCCCCATCCTTCACCTTCCATCTATTCTGGTCTTCCTTGCTAAAGAAGTTTGTTGCTGCTCAGAATTTGCATTAGCTGAATCAATTTCAATCGATTTCACCATCAACTGCATCAGCAAACAAAAGGTTTTTCTTGCAGCATGAGGCCAATCAGGGCGATTCCCCACATGGAGACCAGGAAATGGAAACACGCTAGATTGACTCATCTCAAAATGTCATTACCACCTAAGGGCAGGCTGTCAAAATGAAGAGAAACTTCAATGCATTGCCTCATCATTGCTATGGATTCTCAAGCATACTTGGTAAGCTTCACAAAATTTAAGCCCCTTTCCTGCAAATTTAGAGCAATGCATTTGCTCCAAGAGCCTTTCATTTCATCTACTCTAATTCAGCAGCTTGCTAAAACTTGAATTAAGAAGCTACAAGGTATTTAGATCATTAATTAGTATTTAACATGGGATATTCATGTACAGTATGATCATTTTATATAAAAAAAAAAACTTAGCAAACCGCTATATATTTATAAATTTTCTTTTCTATTATGTTAAGTTATTCATGTATAGATATATATTTTTAATTGAGTATTGGTTCACTTATAATTTGAAATTCAAAAATGAGACGCTAATGTTAGCTGCTTTGGTTAAAACAACTTTTCGACACTCCTGACTTTAAGCTGTGGATGATTTTTTTATTGAATTTTACAAAATTTTTGTAACAAATATCAATGAGAATAAGCGTCACAACCCATTGCATAAGGCTAGAGTGGATAACAAACACTTAAGCATCAGCAATGCAGTTATTTACATTTATTTTACCTTCTGTACCTATGGAAGAGGATTAGGGCCACAAAAAAAAAAATAACTGATTTTTTTTATTTTATTTCAGTATAGTATGGGAAGAAAGTCAGAATTCTGACTTTAATCTCAGAATTCTGACTTTTTTTTATTGTCAGAATTCAGTCACAATTCTGAGATTAAAGTCAGAATCCTGAGAAAAAAGTCAGAATCCTGAGAAAAAAGTCAGAATTCTGAGAAAAAGGTCTAAATTCTGAGATTAAAGTCAGAATTCTGAGAAAAAAGTCTAAATTCTGAGATTAAAGTCAGAATCCTGATTAAATCTCAGAATTCTGACTTTTTTCTCAGAATTCTGAGATTAAAGTCAGAATTCTGATTAAATCTCAGAATTTAGACTTTTTTCTCAGAATTCTGACTTTAATCTCAGAATTTAGTCAGAATTCTGAGATTAAAGTCAGAATTCAGAGAAATAAGTCAGAATTCTGAGATTGAAGTCAGAATTCTGATTAAATCTCGGAATTCTGACTTTTTTCTCAGAATTCTGACTTTTTTTATTGTCAGAATTCAGTCAGAATTCAAGTCAGAATCCTGAAAAAAAAAGTCAGAATTCTGAGAAAAAAGTCTGAATTCTGACTTTTTTCCCATACTATACTGAAATAAAATAAAAAAAATCAGTGAATTTTTTTTTTTTTTTTTTTAGTGGGCCTAATCCTCTTCCGTATGTTCCAGAACTTTTGCTTGTAAATGTGTAATTTCTCAGTTATTTAGGTCATTGCTATTCTTTTGGCTCTTGTGCGAATGGACAGAAATGACAGAAACTCCTTGTTAGGTGTCAAAACTTTCTCAAAGAAACGGAGCAAAAATCTGGTTAAACCTTATTTGTTTTTTGCAAGTTTTAAAAGAAGTACTTAATAATTTATATTTGTTTCATAAAAACTTTTCTTTAGTTTATTTGATTCAGGGCAAAATGTTGTAGACTAAATTAATAATAAGTGCTTATATTGATCAGTACTGTCAGACCAGATAAAAAATAAACCCTTATAAGGTTATCTTTAAAAAAAAACTCCCTGTGAAAGGAAGAAATAACACTGTAAACAATTTATATGAAGTGTTCTTTCTTTTGCTTTGGAGAAACTAGCCCTGGGAAATGATTTTAAAAGCCCTTATTTTGTAATTGAAATAATCTTTGAATAAAAAATTCCTTTAAGAGCACCATCATTTCATAAAGAAAGTCCCGCCCCCTGACGGTGTCATATTTGAAAGCTGAGAAGGTGTTTTTTTTATTGTATTTTTTCTTTTACATGCACATCTTAAAGCATCACAGAAAGATAAAACCTGGGTTTTGCCCGCCTCAGGCTTTCCATATCATAATTTCCAACCAATTTTCTGTGGATATACTATTAGACCATGGTTCATTTCCATGTAGAAGTTTACAGTTATGTTTCACTTAAGGTTTTTATAAAGGGGCTCATATTTTCTAATCCAGAGAATAGAATGAGGGAAAGATTTTATTAAAGTAAGATGGTCCTGCTGCAGTCAGTAAAGCTCAAACTATCACACTTTTAGCTTTTTATTTAGTGTTATATTGATGTTGTCTATTTAAAGCTTTGCCTCACATTTGATCTATTCTGCTGTTCATTTTGGAGGCATTTTTTAAAATTAAGCTATGAAAAGGACAGTAGATATTAATAAAGATTTCTGTCAACATCACAGATTGAGCCAGAAGGCTACTTTTCCCCTTCAGTCTCGAAAGGCAGATGGTCAAAGTCACACTAGAAGAATAAATTAAAATTACACATTTGTATGAAATAATCATAATAGATTGTTCAAGCTAAAAATTAGCACTATGAAACCCAAAAGAATTAACAATTATACAATCATTAAAGACATGAACTTGTAATTAACACAAGAGGCAAAATGGCTACAGGGGGCAGCAAAAGAGGCTGTTGTATTCAGTGTTGATAACTCTGATTGCCAATAAGAAATTTCTTTAACTGCATTTAGAAAAACATAGCTCTAACTTAAATTAACTTCTTCAATTGGTAACAAGTAATTGAATTCATTTCATTTAATAACTGACTTAATTTGTTCAAGATTTCCACTTATAAACTTTAAAAATGTATATTAATTAATTTTGATTCACTTACTTGTTACCAGTTCATTTGTATTGGAGTGGCATTTTCTTTCTAGTGTCTATCTTAAATGTGACGCATGTGTTGAGGTTTGGGATGTTTATGGAGGTGAGGTTCCAGTCATTTGCAGTTTGAAAGCAGTTTTGCAGATGTTCAGAGGGTTTCCGTTGAAGTAATTTTGGGAAGGGGCGAAAATACTGGTTAGCTGATTGGCCTATGTTGGTGATAGACGGGCCAAATAAACCAATCAGATCAACGAAGCATATGACGTACTAACAGAGCGACGACGAAGAGGAGCCAATTGATAGATCAAACTCTTGCCGAAACCAGTCGGGAGAAGAGCAAAAACATCTTTTCCTCTGAGAAAAGCCTCCAGAGCAGTGTTTTGCTCTTCTTTCAGTGAAGAAATACTCTGTAATTCCGATAAAACTTGCTCGATAGCCACGCTAACGCTAGTTTCATCGGCTGAAGCCGCCATGTTCTTTAGACTGAACTGCGGCGCTTCTCGTTGCGTCACACCTCAACCTGCCTCAAAGCCAACGCTGATTGGACGTTCGTTTGGTGAACGGCTCCAAATTTTCTTTAACGGAGAGTCTCCAGACTGATTAGCGAGTGAAACCTTGAAAGCTCACGAGATCAGGATGGTCTCACGAGGCTAACAAACTGGCAGAGATGGGAAGTAACGAAGTACAAATACTTTGTTACTGTACTCAAGTAGATTTTTCTGATATTTTTACTTTACTACTTATTTTTATGGCGACTTTTTACTTCTACTCCTTACATTTTTACACAAATATCTGTACTTTCTACTCCTTACATTTAAAAAAATTGGCTCGTTACTTTAGTTTTGAATCATTTCAATGGAGTTACCGTTATTATTTTTCACGTCATCAATACCAAATTCAATCTAATTGGATGGGAATCTACGTTGCATTTGACGCACCACTACAAGATGAATCGACGGATTTGGCGGTATTCATTGGCGGCAAATCATTGCAGCTTGGTGGCGGTGGCGTTAGCATAGTAGCATGGACGACGAGATGATTGAAAATGAACACAACGGAGATCTAGTCCTATTGGCAGACATCCATTTAAAATGTAGGCAACGGCATGAAAAAAGTGGTTTCTACTTTTACTTTTATACTTGAAGTAAATTTACAAGCCTGTACTTTGTTACTTTTACTTGAGTAAAGAAGTTTAATCAGTACTTCCACTTTTACCAGAATATTTTTTAACACAAGTATCTGTACTTTTACTCAAGTACGGAAAGTGAGTACTTTTGCCATCTCTGCAAACTGGTGACGGGGAGGGAAGGAGAAAACATTAATCATTTTATCAATTTCATCAAACTAAAGATGAAAAACTCACACGGAAAGAAAAAGACAATTACAAGAATGTATTGATACAATTACTTTAGTCTTTGGTGCTCAGACCTCGGCAGGAAGTATAGTGCTGAATTTCCTTTGATATGCATGAACAGGAGTAAAGAACAGGGCTGTGTCCCCCCCAGGCCTGAAACTGGTGATGGAGTGGAGATAGATGAAGTTGGTCAGTCTGTAGACTGCTGGCCGGTGAGAAGGTCTGTTGAGCTTTATGGAGAGATCCAATGGACTGCATGAGCTGATACTAGAGCTTCACTCAGGGACCTGGAATATGGTAGTCCAGCTTGGATAACAGGGGTTGCCTGTCCGTGATGTGCAAGCATAAAGTGACAGTGGAAAGGAAAAACTCCCCATTTGGAAGAAACCATGGAGGTCTTCTGCAGGACCGGTTGAGATGACATGAGGAACGCAGTAAGAGTCTGGCAGGAATGACGCTCTGATGAACCTTTAGCTAAAATGGTGGAGGACGGGGGTGGAAACGGTGTCATCTGAATGATGTCAGACATTGCGCAGCCACAGCCTGCGCTTTGTGTAGCAGACCTAGTTGTGGATTGGAGTTGAACTCCAGATGCTGATTGTGCTTTCATGGAGGTGTGGTTAAAAGCTGATTAGCTGGTGTTGGAGGCAGAGGAGGGTAGGTAATCAGTTCATTTCTTTGAACTTCCACCTAGACTCCATTTTAAAAGTCCTGGCTTTCAACTACATTCCCTTTGTCAAATATCTACTTGGCCAAGCTTTACGCTTTGCACACATCTGAGCAAAAACAAAAACTGGTAAAATATATTTCTCAGTGCATAATCAAATACTTACATTTCAACCTGGAGAGACTCACAAAGAGAAAAGCTGCAAGTAGAAAAAAAAATCAATCTATTGATACATGTAACACGATCAGATTCTTCAAGATATTTCTATCTAAAGAAAATCAGCTCATTGTAAAGACTTGTGACTCTGCAGTCCCTCCCACCAAGCAAGCATGTAGCAAAAGTGGAGAGGAAAACTCACTTAGAGCATGAATAAACCCCCAGCAGAACCAGGCTCATTGAGTGCGACCATCTGCCGAGGCCGACTGGGGTTCAAGGAGACAGAACCAGAGATATACACTCACCAGCCACTTTATTAGGTACCCCATGCTAGTAACGGGTTGGACCCCCCTTTGCCTTCAGAACTGTCTCAATTCTTGGTGGCATAGATTCAACAAGGTGCTGGAAGCATTCCTCAGGGAGTTTGGTCCATATTGACATGATGGCATCACACAGTTGCCGCAGATTTGTCGGCTGCACATCCATGATGCGAATCTCCCGTTCCACCACATCCCAAAGATGCTCTATTGGATTGAGATCTGGTGACTGTGGAGGCCATTTGAGTACAGTGAACTCATTGTCATGTTCAAGAAACCAGTCTGAGATGATTCCAGCTTTATGACATGGCGCATTATCCTGCTGAAAGTAGCCATCAGAAGTTGGGTACATTGTGGTCATAAAGGGATGGACATGGTCAGCAACAATACTCAGGTAGGCTGTGGCGTTGCAACGATGCTCAATTGGTACCAAGGGGCCCAAAGAGTGCCAAGAAAATATTCCCCACACCATGACACCACCACCACCAGCTGAACCGTTGATACAAGGCAGGATGGATCCATGCTTTCATGTTGTAGACGCCAAATTCTGACCCTACCATCCGAATGTCGCAGCAGAAATCGAGACTCATCAGACCAGGCAACGTTTTTCCAATCTTCTATTGTCCAATTTCCATGAGCTTGTGCAAATTATGCTCTATAGTTCTGCTGCTATAGGCTTAGACTGCTGGAGGACATAGGGACCCCTTTTTCATCATTCTGCTTCATTCTATCTCTATTCTCCCACTCTGCAGAATCTGTTAGTTCAATCTCTAACGTTCTGCTCTCTCTGCTTTTTCTCATAGTAGCTTCATCTGGTCTGTTCCTGTTTGGCTGTGACTCCATCAATGAATTTGATTATTTTTAGCTTCCAAAGTTTTCTGTATTTGCAGGCACTCCATCCACCTTTACATCCCCCCTGATCAGCTGCATTCTCAAAGCATAAAGCTATCAAAATATGTGGGTTGAGAGGCTCAACTGCAGTCAAGAGATCTAAAGCAACAAGATTTTGAACACATTTAATTACAAAAAATATCACAGAAATATCAGGACTTGTAACCAGGATGGGAAAAAACTAAATGGAATAAATTAATAACCCCAACATTTTAGAAACACATGCAGTAGTATTCACACTCAATGTTATTTTTCCATAATGCACATGATTTGCACCTTGGCTAAAGAAACATAGGTTTCCAATAACTAAATTCAAATCAACCTAGTTTGCTTTTATTATTACCCAAATGATCTGATCTAACTCCAGGGTGTGTTTGAATCGTGTGCCTTAGCATTAATGTGCAGCTGCCGAATCTGCTGACGTAAGGTGATGCAATGATGTTGAAATCTTATTGTTTTATTCATCTTGTAGAATTCCATGATATAAAAAGTAGTGCCTAAAGAGCAAAGAAAGCAGCATTGAGTAATAATTTGATGCTTCTAATAAAGCACATGCTAAGTGTTTTTTTTAAGAATCCCCAAAAAAGATAGAAAATCTCGTATGTTGAACATCTGTCTCTTTATCACAAGATGGCATCACTACTGATGTGTAATGTAATTAAGATCTAAAGAATACTCTGGCAATTACCTGTCTAATGGGGCGTTTATCAGCTCCCTTTCTCCAAGCTGTCGGTTTTTGCTGGCTGGCTCATTGAGAGGCGAGCAGATGTATATGAAATTGCTCCCAGTATACAATAGAGAGGGGATGCCTCAGTGAGACAGTTGTCGCTCTGCATAGAGTCCTCAGGCCTGACAACTGCTGGTCCTCATATTGTCTCCATCTCTTGCTCTCAGTACTAAAGTTGGAAGAGGAAAATGAAGAGACGTTTCTGAGGAATACGTTGATTAGTTCACAGAGCAACAAGCCAAGCCGCTACCTATTTCTGGCACTCTGACCAATGGTAAATCGAGGGCACCCTAAGCAGCAGGAGCATCGCCTAGAACTTGAAACAATCCATATTCATTTATGCAGTGATGTGGGCAGCGGGTTACCTTTTTCCATCACCTGTGACACCTGAAAGACACCCCGCAGCGTTGCACTGACCAAACTTATGAACTTGGTTGCCTCCCGAGTGGCAAAGTCAGGGTTGACTGACATCATGTCTTCTTGTCTTTTTGCTCCAGTGGGTGGTGTGGACTGATTGTGACACAGCAGGAGATATACCTATAAATGCACAATGTGCATTTGTGTGTGAAGAGGGGGAGGATTCTCGCATGGAAATGTAGAGCTGTTTAAGTAAAGTTTAAGGGAAACAAAGTTTCAGTGATGTTAGAAATGGCAAAGTATTGGAAAAGTGAAATAAATTGCTAATTTTCTTTGTTTGTATTTAGCCTCTGGATCTCAGGCAGATGTTAAACATCTGTGGAATAATGTTTAGAAAGATTTGGCTGCATTTTTTTTAACATTCAGTTTAACTCGTTAAACTAGGAAACAATTGTTCATGTTTATTAAGGATGTTATATTTTATTTTTTTTAGCTTCAATCCAAATCCGTTCACTGTTATTCCCAAACAGACTGTGATGCAGTCATTCATAACCTTTGGGGGGAAAAAAACAAGGATTTTATTTTTTTGTTGCTGAGGAGAAAAAAGTATTCCAACCTTCTGTCATTAACCTGTATGATATTCAATTCAGTTTATTTATATAGCGCCAAATTCACAACACATGTCATCTCAAGGCACTTTACAGTTCAACCAGATCATACAGTCAAATTGATACAAAGTTTTCTATCTAAGGAAAACTAGTTGATTGCATCGACTCATTGACTCTTCAGCAATCCCTCACACTAACCATGCTTGTAGCGACAGTGGAGAGGAAAAACTCCCTTTGAACAGGAAGAAACCTCCAGTAGAACCAGGCTCAGTGTGAGCGGCCATCTGCTGAGGCCCACTGGGGTTCAAGGAGACAGAAGCAGACATAGAAAAAGAAGCATAGATACAAAAGGCAACTGTCAACCAGCCCCGTCCAGGAAACACACAGCCAGGCAGACGAGCACTCCGAGCTAACTCCCATGTCGGAGGACGAAGAGAGCACATCCAGTTAGTCACAGTCAGAGAAACAGGACTACACTGGAAAACAGGCCGATCTCCAGCATCTATAAACAAGGGTGTTGATGGAAGCAGCACAGCTGATATTCCCACCGGCAATCACAGTACTGTGTGAAAATATCATGGTATGTATTTTCTAGATTGTAGTTTCTAATTAGTTAAACCTGTAGGAAAATTTTTTGCACATGAGGTGGATTTATTTGATGTCCCAGGGACGTAAAAAGTCACCTAATTCCATAATTTTCCGAGTATACTCGATCAGGAAGTGGATATTTATTGATGAAAGATTACTGTTAAAGTATATTAATTAATAACTTTAAATTATATGTATTGATTTTCTGAGTAAACCTTTAAATTAGATATGATACCTCAGAAAAAAACTGAAAATTGAGAGAAGAGTACAAAATAAAATGACCTATTTACATATGACTATAAATTTTTAATGTTTAAGTTAAGAAATTTTTATTTTTAGTAGAGTTGAATAATCATATACTTAAATATCATATTTATATTATGAATAATCTAAAAATTACAGATAGTACAGCCAAAATATGTTAAATGGAAAACTGTATCAGCAGCATTTTAATTTGATATATAAAGAAAAATATGTCTTTTTGTCTTTTTTCTGCTTTTATTTTTATACTTTGAAATTTGTTGATGAACAGATAAGAGGTTTAAAAAATGTTGAACTAATAGTTTCTGGCTAATAAAAATTATATTATGCAGGTCAAGGCCTAAATAAGAGATATTCTAATTAGCACTGCCTTTGCATAGGTGAAGCTATTCAATAATTCATAATCTGCCAACAATCACTGAATTAAATAGTTAAACAAGTTTTCCCAAAAGACTCCTGAGATGATAATATTACAGAGATTACTTAATACCTAATAAACGGCTAAAGTACAAAACAAATCAGAAAATGCTAAATATTGTTGTCTACAATGTTTACTATATTTAACTACATACACTCAGATTTTTATATATTTATATATATATAAAGAGAGGTAGACTTACATAACCAAGCTGCATCTTATACCAGATATCGAATGGTTCTTTATTTTCCTAACACAGCACTTTACTCTCAGTCTTCAGGTTTACTAATTGTTCCCGTACTTGTAAAAGTAAAACGGGAGGCAGAACTTTTAGTTTTTAAAACTGGCTCAGGTTTTATGAGCTATTTCTATAGTTATTCTGCTGTAGCCTTAGGCTGGTGGAAGACATAGGTATTGGGATTTTGGCCGATATCCGAAATGCCGATATTTTAAAACTCATGTAGCCGATAACCGATATCGATACCGATGTTAAAGCTGGACAAAAATAAGTAGTCATTGAAAATAGCAGTTTTGTTATCCATTTCTGACACTTTGAAAAATAATATACTCAAATATATTTTCATATGCTGATATCAAATTGATTTTTAAAAACGCGGTATCGTTCTATTTTACTTTCAAAATCTGGTGAAATTTCATCGTTCTGTTACAAACTCTTGTGATATTTTGCAAATTCTTGTGAGATTTTGTTAGTAAAATAGATCGATACCGCGTCAATATATCAACATATAAAAATATGGCAAAATTTCGTGAATTTTCAGGGGATTTCGTAGCATAACGATGACATATAGCAATATTTCATTAGTAAAAGAGATTGATATGGTGTTTTTAAATGGCAATATATCAGCATATGAAGATATTGGGATATTTTAATGTATCAATATTTTTTCACTCGTCTTTAGAAGTTTTTAAGTCTGTAAAAAAGAAGTTTTTGAGGAAGAAGAAGTAAATGTATTTTTTTTTTTTTTTTTTTGACTTTAGAAACTCAGAAGCTGATCAAATATCGGGTTAAATATCGGTGGGGTGGCCGATGTCCGATATTCAGTTTTAAGGCCGATACCGATAGGGGGCCGATTATATCGTGCATCCCTAGACATAGGCAATACTTTTCTTCATTCTGCTAAATTCTGCTTCCATTTTCCAATCTAACAAAACGTTTTTGATGGAAAGAAACACCTTAAAATCATCTGTTTGCTATTGGCTCTACATCCAAGTTCATTGATTTTTATATTCATCTACAAATATATCTGTAAAAATGTTAAGTGCGACTAAATACACCCCCTATTAACACTAAAGGTACTTGCACTTTTTTCGCTTTCAGGAGATTCCTGTGACATGCAATGTTGTTACATTTGCACAACTAAGAAGAATTAATCAACAACAGTAAAAAAAAAAAAAAAAGCCTGTTTATTGGAGGAGATCCATCTACAGGAAACAGTAAAAATCAAATACGTTACAAAATATAAAAAAATTATGAACGTTTTGTGTGTGTTTCCGTAAAAATTAAAAAAATATCCACTGGACTTGGTTTTCAAGATTTGAAGACGTTTCTCCACCTCTCCAGGAAGCTTTCTCAATTCAAATGTCTGGATCTGCAGTGAGTTTGAGTCTTATATAGACAACGCCTTGTATCGCTTGGAAACATGATGTTTTTGCGTTTAATTTTCCCATCGCTGTCTTCTGTTGCGTGTCTTTTGGATTTCCTTGCTGATTTGATAAAAGCCCAGTTTGGATATCCACAGTTTCGGACAGCATCTTTGATGTGTTTCTGTTCTTTTTGCTTCCCATCTGTTTTAGTAGGGACATGTTCTGCCCGGTGTTGTAAGGTTCTGATGACTGAGAGTTTGTGTTCCAGTGGGTGGTGTGAGTCAAAAAGAAGATACTGGTCTGTGTGAGTAGGTTTCCTATACACTTCAATGTTTAGGCTTCCATCTCCTTCCATGCTCACCAGGCAGTCCAGAAAGGGTAGTTTGTTGTCCTTGGCATCCTCTCTGGTGAATTTGATGTTACGGTCAACAGAGTTGATGTGTTTGGTGAAAGCTTCCACTTCCTCTAGTTGGATTTTGACGAAAGTGTCATCCACGTATCTAAACCAGTGGCTTGGTAGTATTCCATTGAAAGTGTCTAAAGCTCTCTTTTCCATTTCTTCCATGTAAAGATTGGCTACAATTGGTGATACTGGAGATCCCATTGCGCAGCCATGCTTCTGTCTGTAAAAATTACCTCTGAATTTGAAATAGGTTGTGGAAAGACAAAGGCCCAGTAGTGTGCAGATCTGGTCCGGAGTGAAATTAGTCCTGTTGTTTAAATCACTATCTTGTTCAAGACGTGTCCTGACTGTTTCCACTGCCTCTGTTATAGGTATGCATGTGAAAAGTGAAGTAACATCAAACGATACCAAGGTTTCTCCTGGAGCCATCCTTAAATGTTTGGCTTTGTTGGCAAAGTCTTTGGAGTTTTCTATGTGATGTGGTGTGTTCCCCACCAAGGGAGCTAAGATATCAGTAAGCTGTTTAGCAATGTTGTATGTTACTGAGTTAATGCTGCTGACGATGGGCCTGAGTGGTGCCCCTTCTTTGTGAATTTTTGGAAGTCCATATAAGCATGGAATTTCCTCCCCTGGATATAATCTGAAATAGGCTGTGCTGTTAATTACCTTGTCTTTTTCAAGTTGTTTGAGATAGTCTATTATTTTCTTTTTGTAGCCGCTGGTTGGATCTCTTTTCAAGGATTCATACGTATTAGTGTCCTTCAGTAGAGTGATAATTTTGTCTTGGTAGTCTGAGGTGTTGAGGACTACGGTGCATCTTCCTTTGTCTGCTGGTAATATGGTGATGCTTTGGTCCTGGCTCAGGGATGTTATGGCTTTCATTTCCTGGGGTGTGAGGTTGGAAGGAGGTGGTTTGGCGCTGGACAGGGTGGCTGTTACCTTCATTCTGAGTTGCTCTGCTTCCGTTTCAGCCAGTGGGTGACTCACACCACCCACTGGAACACAAACTCTCAGTCATCAGAACCTTACAACACCGGGCAGAACATGTCCCTACTAAAACAGATGGGAAGCAAAAAGAACAGAAACACATCAAAGATGCTGTCCGAAACTGTGGATATCCAAACTGGGCTTTTATCAAATCAGCAAGGAAATCCAAAAGACACGCAACAGAAGACAGCGATGGGAAAATTAAACGCAAAAACATCACAATCCCTTATGTTGCTGGAGTGTCTGAAAAGCTCAAGAGGATTTTCTCCAAACACAAGATCCCAGTACATTTCAAGCCAAACCAAACCCTTAAACAGAGGCTAGTGCACCCTAAAGATAAAACCCCCAGACCAAATATGAGCGGAGTGGTATATGCTGTTCAGTGCAGCGAGGAATGCTCTGATCTTTATATTGGCGAAACAAAACAACCTCTCCACAGACGCATGGCCCAACACAGAAGAGCGGCCGCCTCTGGACAAGACTCCGCAGTACACCTACACCTTGTGGATAAAGGACATTCTTTTGAGGACCAGAATGTCCATATTCTGGATAAAGAAAATAGGTGGTTTGAGAGGGGCGTGAAGGAAGCCATCTATGTTAAGAGAGAAAAACCAACTTTAAACAGAGGTGGTGGACTCAGATTCCAGCTTCCAAAAACATACAATTCAATCATAGACATGATCCCTTCCAGATATCACCAAACCCCCCACCCCATCACAGAGGAACGAGGGACCCACCCGTCCCAGCCGGTGAACAATACCTCCTTAACGACCAACCCTTAACAATCATAGACAGGTTTCAGGTATTACAGGAGACAATCCCCCCCTTAATGGCAATCCCCCCTTTAACGACCGACCCCTAGAATCATAGACAGGTTCAGATATTACAGGCTAACGATGGAACTAACGACCCATTCATCGGTTACCATTGCATGTTTCCAAGCGATACAAGGCGTTGTCTATATAAGACTCAAACTCACTGCGGATCCAGACATTTGAATTGAGAAAGCTTCCTGGAGAGGTGGAGAAACGTCTTCAAATCTTGAAAACCAAGTCCAGTGGATATTTTTTGAATTTTTACGGAATGACTATGACCTGGATGACTGAGAACCTTCATCAGCGTTTTGTGTGTGCAACTTTTTAAAACATGATATAGTTTTGCATGACCTACTCTTTGCAGCTTTAAGCTGTTTGTTCATAGCTTGCATCTGAATTATGTCAAGAGTGAAGTCTGAGGATGAAACTAAGTTCCTCAACACTCATTAATTCAGTATATCAAGACGATTGCACAACATTGCACAATGCAAGGTGCATGTGTTACACTGAGGATGGAATATCATGGGCCTGACATGAATCAGCTTTCAGATGAGTCGGAACGGAGATAAACAGTCGCTCCTGTCCAACATAAGTGTCTGACCTCATAAATGCTTCTTTTCAAAAACACTTTGTGGAAAAAATATCCCACAAACTTCATATTCGGGTGAAGACAAATTAGAAAATACTTTGATGTAGCGTAGGTGTGTGTGTTTGCTGAAGCAATTTTAATGTAGGAAGCAGAATTAAAGTTAGTGCGTCTGAGACGACGGCTGTGCATCTGACCGAGTCCATGTGTGGGCTGGAGCCCAGAAAACCCCACTTTGTTGGTATAGATTCACCAGTGGGTGGTGGTTCATTAATTCAATTGGCCTCTGCGGTGCATCATATTAGTGGCTGTCAGATTATAGCTCTTAATTGATTGATTCATTTTTATTAGTCATGTAATGAAATTACCTATTGACAAGCCAGGCAGGCTGGATCTGATCAATACATGCTGGCAGCGGGTTGGATTTCAGCAACCAGATGGGTTTTTTATTTTGGTCTTTTTCCCTTTCCATGTACAATTTGAAGAGGGTATAGAAGACACACACGGATTAGATTAGGAAAATATTTTGGATACAATTAAAAGCAATGACAATGTTTGTATTTTAAGATGCAAAGCTTCATATGGCAGCTGCTAGAAAATAGAATACATGACTAAATTTGTCTAACTAATAGACCTTATTAGGTTATTTGAACATATTTTAGGGATCATTAAAAAGTCCGCTTGTGTAAAAACAGATTTAAAATAACTTAAAAGCCCTTTTCTGTCAAGTTTTGGTGGAGGTTTTTTGAGGATCCAACAGCAGAGATCAGGAGGCAAAGATGAATCTTGTTGATTTAATAATAGACCTGAGGCAGAATTTAAAAAATATAAGAACAAAAAGACTAGAAAACCTCAGGGAAAAATCTCGAGGGAGGTCAGATACGAGGAAGCTACTAAACAACAAGGGACCAGCACTGAGTGACTGCAGGCGTGGAGTAAATGAGGGGAACAAAACAAACGTGTCATGATCTGGCCTGTTTGCTCCCCCTTAATTGGTTATTTCTCTCACCTGTCGTTTCCCTCCCTGCCTCAATTATCATTTATTCCTCTCACCTGTTCCTCTCACGGTTCACTTTTACCGGAAGTATTCCAACATCCAACTGCCGCGTACGTGGGCATTGTCAGTTTCACTATAGCTCTGGTGAATTTTGTCATTTGAAACTGTTTCAAATGGCAGCCTGTCCTGACCAAAACATTTCTGGTTTCCACTCTAAAAGCTGAAACTGTAGAGAGAGTTATTTTTTTTTTCCCAGCAGGCTGTCACCTTAATCAACCAGGTAATAATTCTGAGTGGAAAAATAACTTAAAACAAGCAGTGTAATGTTACTAACTAAGCCTGGCATGGAATCTTTGAAGGCAACTGAGATTTCCCATAGAACCGCTTCCTGATAAAATAACTGTTTATTGTTCTGTCAAAATGTGGGATACCGACAGACTCCCACAAACAAAGACTGAATGTTGAGAGTGAATCACAGGCTGGTTTGAGAAAGTATTCGTCTCAGGATGTAGAGTCTTATGCAACCCATTTTCATATTTTAAATTTTCTTTTGTTGTAATTTTTCAGGTGGTGCAGTAAGGCAGTGTGTAGCACTGCCGCCTTGCAGCAAGAAGGTTCCAGGTTCGATGCCCAGCCTGTGGTCTTTCCGCATGGAGTTTCCATGTTTCCATTAGCATGCATGGGTACTCCTGCTTCCTCCCACAGTCCAAAAACATGACTATTAGGTTAATTGGCGTCTCTAAATTCTCCTTAGGTGTGAATGTTTGTTTTTTTCTGTTTATCTCTATGTTGCCCTGCCCCCATGGACTGGAGACCTGTCCAGGTTGGACCCCGCCTGGAGATAGACACCTGCACCCCTCGCCAACCCGCTTGGGATAAGTGTGATGGAAAATGGATGGATGGATGGATGGATGTGATTTTTCACCCCAAGACATTTCAAAAAACATTTCTAATTTACCAGATACAGTATATTTCAAATTAAAGGTGTTTAACTAAAGAATAATTCTCTTAAGCCTGCCTGTCTGCTTCTGTCTCCTTGAACCCCAGTGGGCCTCAGCAGATGGCCGCTCACACTGAGACTGGTTCTGCTGCAGGTTTCTTCCTGTTCAAAGGGAGTTTTTCCTCTCCACTGTCGCTACAAGCATGCTTAGTGTAAGGGATTGCCTTCAACTGGTTTTCCTTAGATAGAAAACTTTGAATCAATCTGACTGGATGATCTGGTGAACTGGAAAGTGCCTTAAGATGACATGTGTTGTGAATTGGTGCTATAGAAATAAACTGAATAGAAATATGCTACAAACATCTATTCTGAGCTGTGCTGGAAATGCTTTAATTCAATTAAGGCTGATTTACCCAGCAGTCTTGTGAATTAAATAAAGTTACAAAATGCGTATATATTCTAGTTCTGCTTTTTTTTTTTTCTTTCCGTTTGTAAAATGAAATGTCATTTGCCTTAGGGTATGCATCCCGTATAGGTTCAACATCGCATCCTCACATCCAGCATTCAAAAGTCAGGGGATGCAGTTTAATTCCTCGACCATCTAATCTCCATGCTGTTTTCCTAATTGAGAGCAGCATGTAGCTACTTGCACAAACAGTTGTGCTTGTTGTATTTTAAGAAGCCTCGATGTTAATTCTAGCAGAATATCTCCTCTTGTCGCTCTCTGGTTTGTTTCTACACTGTCTTACTTTGCTGCAGGCATCTGCTAATAGGAACCTTGCCTGAGGCTCTCCACCTCACACACAGAATATCACTAGGGCATGATATGCACAACAAAACTGACCTTTATCATAAGCTCAGCTCTACTCTCACCCAGAAAGCATGGGAGGAATAGTGGTTATTTCTTGTATTTTGTCACAATGAAAACTAATTAGTTAATAATAAAAAGCATTGAGGTGATGCTGTGTTCTCTCCTGTAGGCCACACGGAGGACATTATCAGCAACAGCATACAGGGTATTTTTTCTTTTTCGTTTTTTTTCTTGCTACAGTCTGACTTGGTTACAAAATTAATCCAAGGAACAAATTAAAACTACTAGAGAGCACGTTCAGCTCTCTATTATGTGCTGAAGTGTCATGTAGTTTAGTTTTAGAATGGTGACAGTAAACCGGGGGGAACAGCGCAGGAAGGAACATTGGCTATGAGGAACCTGTTTAATGTGTTAGGCACTTTTTGTGCAGAGGAATTTCCTCTCCTCTCTGTGGCAAAGCACATTTCCACCACATATACAAGTAAAGCTGTGGCATTGCTGTGCATGTCAATTAGCTTATTGTCTTCCATGTTGTTGGACTATTAGTTCATTGCAACATCAAACCAACACATGGTCAATTTATGCTGATTGGCTGGTTAAGGAGAAAAACATCCGAAAGCTCTATGGTAGCTCTGGAGGAGCTGCAGAGATTCAGTCAGGCATATTTTGTTCTCATTATTTCTGGCCTTTCTAGGGGAGATGAAATAACGTGACTCCGTCAGATGGATTTGCTCCGCATATCCATCTGGAAACCTTCCGTTGAAGTAATTTTGGGAAGGGGCGAAAATACTGGTTAGCTGATTGGCCTATGTTGGTGATAGACGGGCCAAATAAACCAATCAGATCAACGAAGCATATGACGTACTAACAGAGCAACGATGAAAACACAACCACAAGCCAGGCTGCTCTTGCTGAAACCAGTCGGGAGAAGAGCAAAAACATCTTTTCCTCTGAGAAAAGCCTCCAGAGCAGTGTTTTGCTCTTCTTCCAGTGAAGAAATACTCTGTAATTCCCATAAAACTTGCTCGATAGCCACGCTAACGCTAGTTTCATCGGCTGAAGCCGCCATGTTCTTTAGACTGAACTGTCGCACTTCTCGTTGCGTCACACCTCAACCCGCCTCAAAGCCAACGCTGATTGGACGTTCGTTTGGTGAACGGCTCCAAATTTTTGTTTAACGGAGAGTCTCCAGACTGATTAGCGAGAAACCTTGAAAGCTCGCGAGATCAGGATGGTCTCACAAGGATAGAGATGAAAGCAGTTGTTTGTCTTTTAAAATGTCTTTTTACTGGAAGCCAAAAGTTGCTCTGATCAGATAGATGGAAACCAGTGGTGGGTAGTAAGTAGTTACATTTGCTTGAGTAACTTTTGGACAAAAATATGCTTTTAGGAGTAGATTTACTGGAACATACTTTCTACTGATACTTGGGTAATTGTTACGGTCACTGACCTCTAGGGGCTCTCTTCACGGGAAAGCTCTCTTTGTGTTTCAGGTCTACCTGGCTGGCACAGGTGCAATGTGTTGGAGCTTATAAAGAGATTCATTCCAGAGATGTCAGGTTCCTTCTTTCTCTTTTTCCCTGGGTCTTGATCTGAAGTGATCTTATCTGTGAGCTGACTGTTTATGGGGACTTAAATGGTTTTCCTGTGAGCATATTGTGAATAATTCTTTTTTCTCCTTGTTTTGTGGTTAGCCGGGGAGTTCAGATTTTATACCTTCTTTTCAGTTCTGCTTTAGAAAGTTCTTTATTTACAAACTAAAAGGGGGGTGTTTGTTGTTTTGGCCTTGGAGACCCTGAGGATTAAAGCTTCCCAATGTTTGCTGTCTCCTGTGATACAACTCCTGCCAAATGGTCGTAAAATAAATTATTTTTGCTAATGACATCATCTGTTTAGGTTACTGATTTCCGTGTATCCAGTGCCAGAATTTAGTTAATTGTATCGACTCAAAGGCGATCCCTCACACTACGCATGCTTGTAGTGACAGTGGAGAGGAAAAACTCCCTTTGAACAGGAAGAAACCTCCAGCAGAACCAGGCTCAGTGTGAGCGGCCATCTGCTGAGGCCCACTAGGGTTCAAGGAGACAGAAGCAGACATAGAAAAAGAAGCATAGATACAAAAGGCAGCTGTAAAAGGCGGCCCCATCCAGGAAACACACAGCCAGGCAGACAAACTCCGGGCCAGCTCCCATGTCAGAGGATGAAGAGAGCACATCCAGTTAGTCACAGTCAGAGAAACAGGACTACACTGGAAAACAGGCCAAGCTCCAGCATCTAGAAACAAAGGTGTTGATGGCAGCAGCACAGCTGATATTTCTCTCCAGGATGGAGTCACAGCCAAACAGGAACAGACCAGATGAAGCTACTATGAGAAAAAGCAGAGAGAGCAGAACGTTAGAGATTGAACTAACAGATTCTGCAGAGTGGGAGAATAGAGATAGAATGAAGCAGAATGATGGAAAAAGGGTCCCTATGTCCTCCAGCAGTCTAAGCCTATAGCAGCAGAACTATTTAGATAGCTCAGGATAACCTGAGCCACTCTAAAAATCCTCCTTCTCACATATAAAGCCTTAAATGGCCAAACTTCATCTGATATCAGAGATCTGATTGTTCCTTATGTTCCTAACAGAGCACTTTGCTCTCAATCTGCAGAGAGAGCAGAATGTTACAGTAACAGTAATATCTTAATGACATATTAGTACTCTTATTTGTGTAAACCATTTAGCTCCTCCATCCATCATGAGTAAGTATAATGAACAACAAACAAGCTTGTTTTTTTATTGTTTTTTTTCTTAAATTGTGCTTTTGAGAAAGTGGCCCAGTTATTAATTATATCACAGTGAGTCTTCCTATTTTTGTACACAAGCATACTTGAATCCATTATAACATTTGGGGTTAAAGCCAATATACAGCGAATAGTAAACATCATAACTGGAGCTGCTGACAACTGGAGATCCTGACAAAACTGGTTTAGAAAAGTTGTTGTTCTGCCTGGAGTTCTTCTTTTAATTATTTTCTTAGTCTTTAAGATAACTTAATTTGCGCATAGCTTCACTTTTTGGTTTGTCTTTATAGTTTAGAAATATCAGTTATTCAGTATTTTAGTAATGCCTTTTTTTTTACCTTTTATTTTAGTAAATTATTGGAGGCTGCTTTTACTCCTACATGAGTAAAAATCTTTCCTCACATTCAAAAAGGTGTTTAGAGGAAACCAGGATTCAACATGTATGCAACACCTCATTGTCACTCTGAGAGATGGTGGTGGTTGCATTGTTCAGAGGTGAGGATTTTAATCAACAAGGACAGGGAAACGGTTAAGCGCTCGGTGGAGATGAACAAAGATAAATGAAGGTTAATCTTAAAAGAAACATATAAGAGGCTTAAACCTGATGAACAAAAAAAAAACTCTTCCTACCGTTTGACTGAGCCTAAGGTATTTTGCAAAAAATTAAGTGTTTTTCTTTATGCTTTTATAAAGTATACCCAGAAGATTTACAAAAAAAAGATGGTTCATGCAACACAGCTGTCATTTTTATTCTTAAAGATTTTAAAAACGATGTATCATTTTTGTTTAACTTAAAATGAAAGCCCAATTTTTAGCTATTGCATAGATAGATAGATAGATAGATAGATAGATAGATAGATAGATAGATAGATAGATGATAGATAGATAGATAGATAGATAGATAGATAGATAGATAGATAGATAGATAGATAGATAGATAGATAGATAGATAGATAGATAGATAGATAGATAGATAGATAGATAGATAGATAGATAGATAGATAGATAGACAGATAGATAGATAGATAACATTTTTATTCGGATTGTGCTTAATATCATGTTCCAGACCGTACTACCAAAATATGTTAAGTAGTTGCTGTAACCCAGCAGTACTTGGACAAGATATTACTAAATCATCTGCATAGAAATAATATAAAATACATGATTTGTGGTCATAACATGACAAAATGGAAACAGGGTTAAGAATAATGAATATATTTAGAAGGCACCATAACGTCCTTGCGCAATAAGCATATGAACCACATTTAACGTAGAGAAGAAATGAAAAAGTCAATATATATTTGTCCCGCAGGAAATGTGTTAATGCTTGAAGTTGTGTTAGAGTAATTGTCCCGCATGCTTACAGATTACATTAGCATGCAGTTTGTCATGGGAATAGGTGGCCTGTTTATGAGTTTGCTGGTCTGCATATAGACAGGGTCTGTACGCTTGATTTATGGCTGTATGTGGCTATATGGTCCACCTTTCTACACCGATGGTCAGGATCAGGAGGAAATAAAAGAAGATTCCAGTTCTACACAATTTGAGCTAAAAACATAAAAAATGTGTATTAGGGTGATGACTTTTTCTCAAAAATTATTTCCTGTACCACGAACGAATGAACTTTTGCCTATTAATGACTAAAAAGATGTTTGTTCCATTGAAATATTGAAAAGGGTCACACAAAAACCACTTTGAAAAAATAATCTCTATTACTATCAATGGAACTAAATTCATTAAGCCAAAGGAAGTATTCACAAACAGCACCAAACGCACTGAGAATACCTGAAACACTTCAAATTTGTTCTTGTGGGCAGTTGTGATATGATTGTTTAAAATGATTATGAGTATTAAATTAGAAGACTTTTGACGTGCATTCAAATTTTGAGAATTTTGTTCCGCACCGAATGAACACCCAAAAGCTGTCAACATTACCCTGAGCAACCAGTGCTACGAACGTACGATCAAAGTTAGGTAACATTAGCACGAGTCCTGCCGAAACGAGGACGACCATCCATCCATCCATTATGTGACACGCTTGTTACGAGTGGGGTCGCAAGGGGTGCTGGTGCCTATCTCCAGCTGTCTATAGGCAAGAGGCGGGGTCCACCCTGGACAGTGTCAGGATTTGGTGTTGGTTTGAGGACCCAAATGCAGAGGCAAGTAGGCAGAGGTGAATTTTGGTGGGTTTAATGAGGTTCACAGGAACTGAGGCAGGAATCAAAAATCCAACAGAAATAACAGACGAACCAGAACCAGGGAGACATCAGGGGAAAACCAAACTCTAGGAGCCAGGGAGAGACGAGGAAAGCAGACAGACATTAGACGAGGATCCAGCAAACAGGAACTGAAGAGGGAGGGCTTTTAAAGGGGACAGAGACAAAGAGAGGGCTAACGAAAGGCTTGAAAACAGGTGAGGACAGAGCAGAAAACAGAGCTAGGGAAAGAGGACACAAGAGGGCAGCAGAGGACAACAAATGGAAAACCTGGAAGACAGGAACTAACAAACCAAGACTGTGACAGACAGGTGTCCAGTCCATCGCAGGGCAACACAGAGACAAACAGGACAAACAACCATTCACACACACACTAAGGAGGATTTAGAGAAACCAATTAGCCTAACGTTCCTGTTTTTTGGACTGTGGGAAGAAGCCGGAGTACCCATAGAGAACCCACGCATGCTCAGGGAGAACATGCAAACTCCATGCAGAAAGACAACGAGGACAACCTCCCACATTAGCATTGGCTAATTGACTTCCTTTTGTGTTTTCTAACCTATTTAATGTAACACATATGACTCTTAAGCCTGTGTTCAATTTAATGAATCAATTTAAAAACTGGCCAAAAAAGCTGATAATTAAAAATGTTTATATCATTTTGTGCGTGAGTTTTTTTTTAATCAAATCACCTTAAAAGTAAGATTTTATGTAATCTTTAATAAAAGCTCATTAAATTACGATACAGGGATATGAGGTTGTAAAAAAGTCATCACCCTAATCTGGCTCCGTCATCAGTCATTCGTTGGTGTTTGCTATTCGTCTCCCTCTACAACATCACCCAAGTTTGCTTGCATGTCTAAGAGGGAGTAATGTTACGACTTTATTCTTATAATTTTATGACTTTATCTCAACATAGAAGGAAAAAAAATCTCTACCCTGGCCTTAATACTCCATCGTTCATGTCCTCCAGACAAAGAAAAAAAAATTATAAAAATACCACCTGGTATTGAATACAGCAAAAACTAACAGCATGATTGTGAGGTCAAATTACAACGTAAACAGTAATCATATATTGAATATTAATATCAATAACGTCTTGATAAGGAATGTACATGAGGCCAAGCTTCTGGGAGTGACGGTTGATAACAAGTTATTATGGAGAAAACATATTAATAACATGATTGCAAAGATGGGTGGAGGAATCACAGTCATAAGAAGACATGCAACCTTTATGTCCCCAAATATTCTTAAAATGATAATCCAATCATTGATATTTTCTCAACTGGATTACTGCCCAGTCGTTTGGTCAAATGCCCCTGGAGAGATGCTACATAAACTACAACATGTACAAAATAGAGCTGCCCGAATAATATTGAAGTGTGATTTAAGGACAAATATCATAACAATGCATAAAAAGTTAAACTGGTTGTTGGTTAAAGACAGACTTTCATACTCATTGACTGTTATGATTAGAAATGTATCTGTATTAAAAACACCTCATATTTTATTTACAAACCTTACTTTTAGTTTGGAGAATCACGAATACATGACTAGGCATGCAACTGAAGGAAACTTTAGTTTGCCTAAAGCAAAGTCAAATGCCTTAATAAGAACTGTTATGTATAGAGGTATGAAAGCATGGAATTTACTGCCAAATTACATTAAACTGATAACTGATTTAAGGAAATTTAAAAAATTATTGAAAGAACATTTATTAAATATAGAGGTAAAACACGATTAGGACTGTGAGGGAGTACACAGTCTTCTTCACTTGCTGTGCTTTGTAGTTTGTTTTGATTAGTTTGGATTGTTTCTGTATATGTATATGGCTTATATCCAATGTATTCCAAGTGTCCTGAGTGGGTAGCGTCCATAATTTTAACCGAAACAAAGTCATTTAAAATGTTTTTAGAGCATAAACAGTAGTGTATAGGATTTCCTAAAAGCGCGCGCCTGCGCGTTCACGAGTCTACGGAACCGCGGCAGACCAAACCAGATGAAAGTGCGCATTCAGCGTCTGCTCTGCTGATAATGCAAGCGTAGAAGAAGAAATGTGCTGTTTACCTGTGCAAAGAAAGAAACAACGAAAGAAAAATGTCTGAGGACTTCAGTGTTGAGGAAGAGCATGAGTTCTTTGCCGAGCTGAATGCGCACTTTCATCTGGTTTGGTCTGCCGCGGTTTCCGTAGACTCGTGAACGCGACACTTGGAATACATTGGACGAGCAGTATGGAGGAATATTGACACGTTTTTTGTGGACTTTTATGGACCTTTCTGCCTCGGGCGCCATAGACCTCCATTATTTGAATGTCAGCAGACAGCAAGAAGCCTCCCAGATCTCCAGATGCATTTGAGATATCAAAAAAATACTCCAGAGTGTTGTTCAGCATGGGGGTGAGTAGAAAATGAAGGCTAATCATGTTTTGGGTGTACTATTCCTTTAATGTCCACATAATTTTATTTCATTTGTAATTTTTTATTTCATGTTTTGTTGTTGGACCCCAGGAAGAATAGCTGTAGCTTGCTGCAGCTAATGGGGATCCTAAATAAACTAAACTAAACTAAACCTCCTAGAGGCTCAGTACTGAGATTTTTATGTCTCCATAAAATTTCTCCTAATTTCCATCAACTGGCTGCAGCAGCTGTGTCTGTAAATCAAACGGTGTATGCAGCAATGCATCTCTCGTTCCAGGATACACGGACTGTGGCAGCTTAAAGCTGCAGCAAGGCCTGGATCTAATTGTTTCAGCCACACTTCTGAAAGATCAGCTACTTTGGAACTCCTTTTTTTGTTTGGTTGAGAGTTCAGTTTTTTATTGTGCTGAGTGTACTCGTGATCCAAATCACAATGAGAGCGGCGTGAGTAGCCATGCCATTTCGCTATTCAAAACCAATTTCTTCAAGTGTTGGACAGGGTAGTACATTTCACAAAAGGCATTTTATCCATCCAACAAGTCATGTGTGAAATACTTGGGGAAAGCACTCTTTTTAATGGCAAGGCTACGATGCTCTTTTTTATATTTTCATCAATCCTGTCTTAACAACGGCTTTATTTCTAAGGGGGAAATCAATTAAAATCGTATTACCGCATTTTATTAAAAGGTTATTGAATCTCATTAATACTTGTACTTCAGTGAAAAAAGAGCATGACAAACAGAGTGGTTTGAAAGATTTCCCACATTGTTCTCCAATGCTCCAGTGTGCATCTTAGTGGTATGGATGGAAACATAAAATCAGGTATTAACCTACGCTGTACTTTTAATCTAGTCATAACCTAGTTTTTTATTGACTAATAGTACTTAAGAATTAACCTTGCCTGTTATGAAAAATAGCTTTTCAGCAAAATTTTAGTAAGAAAGCTAAATTTTGTTGTATTTTATCTCAAATTTACATGTGTTTAAATACTGGTTCAAATATATAAATACAGCCTCACTAATATTAAGTTAAATACTCCGTAATAAGTTGCAGCTCAACTTTACTGCTATTTCTTATTTTCAGCAGGCTTCTGCTGTCATTGCTTATATATTATTCACTTTTTATGTTTTTCTTTCAAATTTCCCTGTTGGCATTTTAAGTATCTATTCTATCTTCTCTTAACCTGACTCCGCCAGATGGATTTGCTCCGCATATCCATCTGGAAACCTTCCGTTGAAGTAATTTTGGGAAGGGGCGAAAATACTGGTTAGCTGATTGGCCTATGTTGGTGATAGACGGGCCAAATAAACCAATCAGATCAATGAAGCATATGACGTACTTGTCATGATCTGGCCTGTTTGCTCTCCCCTAATTAGTAATTCCTATCACCTGCCCTCTTCTTTCCCTGCCTCAATTATAATTTATTCCCCTCACCTGTGTCCTCTGGTTTATATTCAGTTCAGCCTGAGCATCCAGGGCCAGATCATTGCTTGTCTTTCTGTCAGTCTTTCTGTTCAGTTTTTATTTGGTTCATGTCCTGGATCCTAGCTGCCAGTGGAAAGAGGGTTTTAGTGTTTATCTCGTCTCCTGATCGTCCACGGTTCCTCCCCTGCGGAGTCCTCTGGGTTTTTGGCTCATTATGGGGGGAGGTTCAGTTTTTATCTAAGTAAGCCTGGCTCCTGGGTGGAGACCAGTTTAAAGTCTGCTTCAAGTTCCGGTTCCACGTCCTGTCTCGGCTACCCTCTTCCACTGAGCCTGCCTGTCTGCACCTGATCCTGTCTGCTCCTGTGCGTGACCAACTGGTCATGCTTCTGGTCCCAGTCAGACTCTGAACCCTCCTGGAAGCCTGTGGATGCCTGGAAGTCTGGACCCTGCCTCCTGTCTCTGTTCCTGCCTGATCTGGATCCTGCCTGTTTCTGTCTGTTCCTGTCTGTTCTGGATCCCTGACCAGGATCAGCTTCCACCATCACCTCTGGGACTGCAGCACTGGGACACTTGTGGTCTGGACTGTTAAACCAGGTAAGTGACCAACACAGTTAATCTTCTATTGGTTGATCGTGGTCACTTACCTGTGTTTCCTCCCTAGAGTGTCTGAGATTGGGCGGTGCCCCGCCCCCCCTGCCTGCAGTGTCCGCGAGCCACAGCTCCGCTTTTGTTTTGTTTTTATTTTAATAAACCTTTTGAACTTTCCTACTGACTGTCTCTCCTGAATACTGGGTCCATCTGTCCTCGGTTCATGACAGTACTAACAGAGCGACGGCGAAGAGGAGCCAATTGATAGATCAAACTCTTGCCGAAACCAGTCGGGAGAAGAGCAAAAACATCTTTTCCTCTGAGAAAAGCCTCCAGAGCAGTGTTTTGCTCTTCTTTCAGTGAAGAAATACTCTGTAATTCCGATAAAACTTGCTCTATAGCCACGCTAACGCTAGTTTCATTGGCCGAAGCCGCCATGTTCTTTAGACTGAACTGTCGCGCTTCTCGTTGCGTCACACCTCAACCCGCCTCAAAGCCAACGCTGATTGGACGTTCGTTTGATGAACGGCTCCAAATTTTCTTCAACGGAGAGTCTCCAGGCTGATTAGCGAGTGAAACCTTGAAAGCTCGCGAGATCACGATGGTCTCACCAGGCTAATCTTCTCTACTCTTGGCAGAATACTGTACAGTAGCAGCCATTCAAAATGGCCTTTCCCAGTCAAACGGCAGCCGAATGGCAGCCAACTTCCCTGCAACTCCCAGCGAAATCCCCTCCAACTTCCAGCCACTGGAGTGACCCCCCCTCTTGCATATTTTTTTTATCTGATTCCAGCCTTTCACTGAATTAAGCTGGGCATACACTGTGCGATTTCTTCAAACGTTGCACGCAGCTATTGCTCACACTGTACGACGAACCTGCGGGGTTTCGTCGTACCCAACAGTCTGATGCGATCTACATGCTCCCACTGTACATTTAAAAACCACATCGGATTCAGCTCCGCAGTGAGATGGCGCTACCCGGACTCGTCTATCCAGAAGCCAAAAGAGTAGAAGATGAATATGAAGCTTACCAGAGAGAAACGCGCTGCCTCTGCAATTTGGGCAAATTTGTGCTGCATGGCGCATGACCCATGATCAGGCTTAAAGTTTGGCTGATCAAAAAATTCTCGCATGACTAAAAAGTCTATTCCTGGCCTTACAGGGTCTGACCAGGAGATGACGCTTCTCTTTAGATCCTAATGTCCACAAATTATGACAGAAAGAATATTCTATTACAAAAATTTATGTTTAAAAATGAACTGTATGGGACCAGCGAAGGGCCCATCAAGAAAAGTGGGGAAATTTTGAATGGCTACTACTGTAGGTAGAGTTAAATATTGCTTCATCACCTGGCAAAGACCCAGATTTTAAGCAAAGTTCAAATATGCAAAACATTTGATATCAGTCACATTCCAGAGGCTTTTAAGGTATAGTGGAGGATTTTCGCAAATTTTTGAAAAGACCCGATCTGCACTTTAAAAAAAAGCACATACACAAACCTGTACCTGCTTTCCAAAAATGGGGACGAGCACGTAGGACGGCATACGTAAACATGTCAACAGAATGATTGACAATTAGGAGGGCCACTTATTGAGATCATCCACCTGGAAAAAGAACATCCTCCACTGTATCTTTAATCCTAACCTGCTTTATAAATTATTATTAACATGATTTGATATTTATTGTCATATATTAGTTTTTAACTCGACTCCCACAAAAATGCTTCCCATCACTTTGGCCGAATATCTCAATCTTTACATAGTTTTGACTGCTGACCAATGTACCAGAAGAAGTTTGGTTTTTTCTTGCTGAAAATTACCGATCAAAAGAATGCCAGAACCTTGCCTCGATAAAAACAAAAAATAGATTTCGTGTCCGTATATATGAATATTTTCAGTCATCCAGGCCATGGTCAAGCTTGACAATGGTCAACCCCCATGTGACCTCTTTGGCCAATCCAGTGGGAGGGATCAGAGCCACCTTTTGCCCCCCTCCAGCTACACTTTTTTAAGCTATTTTGCTACTTATAGATACTTTACTTATAGATACTTTAAATTGATATGTAAATATAAATAACTGTTGATATATGGGTGAATTAACTATAAACCATTTTCTCTCTTACAGAGCTTGAAATATAAAACTTATATCTGAAAAAGATAATTAAAAAAATAGCAATTCACTTTAATTTTTAGCAATGCTATGCTCATTCATTGTTCTAATGAGTTTTTTGCTGTAATTTTAGTAATCGAATTACAGTTAGATTTTATTAGAAATGATAGCTTTAAATCTGTTATCTTGACTGTATCTAAAATAGGGCATTTTTTAAAATATGAAATAAAACAGACCTTTAGCTTTTAGTGCCCTGAATGTAAGCTTGACCCCAGACAACTTACCCCAGAAAACACACTTATCTTTTGTTTTAGCCCCTCTATTTCTCTGCCTAAGGCCATCCAGCCCCCATCCTGTGTCCCAGATCTCTCTCTGCAGAATGCTTCTTTCCTTCCAACAACTACAGCCTCCATTAGCAGATGTTCCACTTAGCAGAAAAATTATTTCCTTGCAGTGTATTGCAATGGTTTAAATTATTCATATTTTTTACAAAACCAACACAATTTTAGTGCATATTTGTTTAGCAAAAGGCTTTACTAAATTTTATGCCTATAAAAACTAAAATCTTGTGAAGCAGATGTATTCACCCGCTTTTAAAAACTTCTAGTTCCTACTTTATAATTGAAGATCCAAGTATTTTACCTCTAAAAAAAGTGAAAAATTTGCCCATTCCTTTCTCCAACATATTTTTGCTTATTCTTTAGCAGTTTTGTTAAAGAGTATATAACACTTTACAAGACTTTTATACAGATCTTCAGCAACAATTAGGTCAGGGTGTTGACCATTGGGATACATATATATTGTTTGGGTAAATCAGGCCAAGCAGAAATGTGCTGTGGTTCCGTGTCTTAACCACAGGTGGCAGTGTCATTAGAAAACTGCACAATGCCTCTTTAGAGGTAAAGTAAATGAAAGTAAATGAATTTAGCGTTAATCGGTAAAGAAATAAAAACAATAATTTTCATTGTGATCACTGAGTTCTGGGAGGGGCCATTTTTGTCCAAATATAGTAACACCTCCCTCCTGCCAGCTTTTAAAAACTATCCCTATCTGCTTAGCTTTATAGTCATCTTAAAAGAGAAGTCTGGTCAGCCATGAATAACCAATGGATCATTATTTATAACCAAAACTAATATGTTTGCTGTGATTTAATGAACATCAGTAAAATAATAAAAACAATAATTTTCATTGCGATCCCTGAGTCTGGGAGCGGCCATTTTTGCCCAAATATAGTAGCCCCTCCCTCCTGCCGTCTTCCAGCAGGGACGTCACGTTGCGGTAAGCCTAGCGCCATTCTCCCCGCTTTCCAAGCTAAATCAATGGGAACTACTAGACACATCTGCAATCAACAACAGTTATTGAAGATTTCCAGAGGACTTCACCATTGAAATTCACCAGAGCTATAGTGAAACTGACAATGCCCACGTGCATGGCAGCTGGATGCTGGAATACATCGGGTAAAAGTGAAAAAATAAGAGTTATTCCACCTTTCTGATTCCTGATCCTCCACGGACGGGTTGGTCGTTGGATCGCCAACTTGAAGAGGGAGGATCTGCCATCGAACTTCTGGCCAGAGAAAAAACCCGTAATATGTAGCCAACATTTGGAAGAAGAATGTTTTCAAGATGACTTGGATAATAGCGCGTTGTGACAAACACCAGATACAGCACTGGGACTTGATCAACAGCCGATACCGCACCGTGACGTCACTAACCAGTAGGTGGCAGTAGTGTTCTTTGACAAACATGGATGCCTCCAGTAAAGCACATTCACATGAAAATTACTCTGAATTAAAAACACTGATCATTTATTGAACAGGATGGAATCATTTCAGATGTAAAGAACTTTCAGAAGTTTGAATTCTGACTTTCCTGCATAAATATGAATTTATTCCTTTTAAGTCACAACTATGTTACTCATAAGTGCAGGTGGGTAGGTCTCTTCCTCAAAAACAAATGTAGTGTTGTTTCTTTTCTCATACCAGTGGTTCTCATACCAGCTTTCTATTGAATTATCTGGTATTTATTATCTACTTCAGGGCACAGAATGCTGCTTTAAACAGAAAAGAAGTCGCCCCATGCCACAAGAAGAAGTAGATTAATAATAAACTTGCAAATATCATCCTGTACTTTTTTCCTCCTTTATCTCCTCTATATTGTGATTTCTCAACAGACCTTGACACTAAATGCAAAAAAAATAGTAATAGAAAGCAATCAAAAGCACAATGTTAACACGCATTTTTACTCAGTTAAGAGGCATTGCAGTCTTTGGAGAGACATTACTGTGTGTGTCACTGCTTGTGCATAAACTCACACAAATAAATGTATTGAAGAATGGCCTGGAGGCAAAAGGGTCCAAGCAAAACCTAGCATAAATGGGGGGAAAAAAGAGTTAAACGTCTTCCTGCATTCATGTCCCCTTTTCCTGCAGTCTCTGTATTTGGCATCTTTTGAACGCCTCTCTTCATCTTGTTTGTATCGATCCACAATCTAAGGTGAAAGTATCAGGAGTTTCGAGTCGCATGAGTACAAAAGTGGCGTAAACACACACACACGGAGTCCAAGAGATAAATATTTCTTTGCAGTAAGAATGTCACATTGGGATAAGCTTCTGGTTTCAATGGAATATACACACACTCACACCAACACAACGACCTGCAGCTTTCTGGAGCTGTCCAAGGACCTGACCAGCTGATGTTACTCTGAAACAATATGAAATACTGAATTCAGTGACACAAACATGACATAAATGAATCTATTATCCTGTGCAAAGGTCATTAATAATTTATTTTAATCAGCTCAGATTGTATTTTGTCTATCAGCTTTATTATCTAGAACCACGGTAGTTTGATGAGTTTAAAAATGTTTTAAAAAGATGCTATAAATACCTCAGAGCCGAGGCAGGGCCAGAGCTTGCAAGGTACAGTCTGAGTCATAGTGCTGGTGGCAGACCCGGCATTTAATGTGATTTATCCAAATTCTCCGCATTTGGCAATGTGGGACACAGTTCAAACGAAGAGCTCAGACAGAATATATTGAGGAGGCTGCGTGTGTGGGAAATCGTGCAGGACTGTTGATGAAGTTTGTGGAGTGCTCAGAGGTGTGTATCGCTGTGCGCATGTACGCACTGATTCTCACACTAAGTTGGGCATAACGCAGGATTCAAAGGGAGCCTTTGAAGTATTTTGATGTTCCCTGGCTGCTCTCTTGCCAGTTTCCTAAATAGGTCAAAGACTCTGCACTCTGCCTTCTGCGCAAAGCTAACTGCACTGCAGTCTGCTAGAAAGAGTCAGAGAGGGCAAGAAAAAAAATGTCATATTTAACTCCATCTGAAATAAACTAACAGGAAAGCTGCCTTGTTCACATTTACTTCATGGCATTTCAGTTTCATGGCATCCTTTTTGTTTACAAGAAGCTCAGCAGGTGCACCCTCACAACCTGGAGGCTGTTTATATTTCTTTAGAGGCCGAAAAAGGAATGATGAACACTAAATTTGATAGCTAGAATGGAAAGGTGAACTAAACTTAGAGACTGTGATAGAGGAGGTCAAAATGATAGTGTCCAGCATAAGACATAAGCCATTTTCCACATTTTGGAAATTAAGGACCTTAATTTAAAACATAATCAGGAGGATTTCAAGTCATACACAAACTTAAAATATCAGTAGAGTGAAAATATATCAGTTGATGCATACAAACCCTTACAGCCATCTTAGTTTCATGCATCTGGGTAAACCTAAATCTTAATATGATAAATATTTTCCCTGCTAATGACAGGAATGCCGATTAGCAATGATGGTGCTTTTCCTTGAAAAAGAGGCTTCAAAATACAAACATTTTAGATGTTGAGTCCTTCTAGAAAGAAAGAATCTAAACTATCAAGCAAATCTAAAACAGAATGGTTTAGGTAAGAGCATGAGTTAGTATGGCTCAGTAAGAGTTAAGACCAAAATCAAAATGTGTTTACACTTAAAGGGGTGGTGTTTAAGATTAATTCCCATCTAGTCTTTCACACAATAAATTACTTCAAGGATGACATTCTACTCTTTCTGAGTGGAGGGGACGCATCAACTTCTGTCACTTTGGTCAAATAAGCTAAAATAAGCAATGAATGCTTGGAACATTTCTCTAATATTAGAACTGGAAGAAACCTAAGATTATGAGCTGCTATGAATTACAGTTAATAACAAGAGCAGCTGATGATAGCTGCATCGTGGCTCTTCCAGTTTAGGCTAGCAAACGGACTAGCACCTTGCCTCAATAACTGTCTAACAGGAGGACCGACTCAGCTTAGTCTAACCTCGCATTGCAACTGATTTTAAGCATTAAACACAAGGAAAATTTCTCTGAAAAAAGAGCTAGAAGAAGCCTTCAGCTGCCTTCCTCTGTGAAGAATAACAGCAGCTAATAAATGTTGTAAAGAAGCTCATCCAGCGCTGGATAACAAACAAACTAGCTTTCTCTGTTAGGTGGAGACTACAAGCTGGACTACACCACCTGTTAGGTTAGTCAATAATGATTATAGAATTTATGTGTGTGTGCTTATAAAAATTAAAGCAAGGGGATGCTTCACTCTGCCTTGTGATTCAGTCAAGAGGAGAGCATCCTGTCCTATGACCTGATCAACTGTCCTGTCAGAACAATACTCTCTTTTGTAACCATGTGTTATGTTCTGTTAATAAAAGACGACTGCAGGAGGGGGGTCGGTGAAAGAGTTGAAAGTTGGGTTGGGCTCTTTCCACTCCTGCAGGAGCTGTTGTTGAAAATCCCTCTCTGTGTGTTCAGTCCTTCTTTTATGAACCTACATTTTAGAACCCAACACCGCCCTGTTTCTAACTGACTGCTGAAATAAACTTCACCTGTCCATTGGATGGCCCACATCCTGTTTTGAAGCTCCACTCTCTGACAATTTGTCTCCGCCTGGTAAAAGCTGGGCTGATGCAGACTCTCCTCTTCTCCTGGTTTTTAATTTTCTTTTTTAATTCAGAATACGGACATTCCTCCCTTGCAACAGAAAATGTAAGGCAGAAGGATCTACAATTTGTGCTTGTTTTAAACTCCTTCACCACCATCATCACGTACTCTGATACAGATAATACACATGTGGCTACATAATTTTTACCTTTCAGCTAATCTGATCAAAACTTCCAATGCAACATGGCATCTCCCATTAGGTACCATGCCTTCTGCAGTAGCAGCCATTTAATATGGCCATTCCCAGTCAAAATCCAGCCAAATGACAGCTAAATCCCCTCTAACTTCCAGATACTGGCCTCCTCAAGGGAATGCATTTATTTACTCAGACTCCACCCTTTCACTGAATTACAGGGTCTGACCAGGAAACGATGCTTCTCTTTAGACCTTAATGTCCACAAATCATGACAGAAAGAATATTTTAGATGTTTAAAAATTAATTGTAGGGGACTAGCCAAGGACCCATCTAGGAAAATAGGGACATTTTGAATGGCTACTACTGTTTTTATAAACTACTAATTCTGAGTTGATTTTACTAATTCTATGTTCATTTTGTATGTTATGTCAATAGACTTTTGCAGAATATGCATTTATCAAAGCAATAATTCAATCTTTGTAAATAAAAAGCCTTTTAAAATGAATTGTAAAAGATGCTCTTCATTCAGACCAAATGAGCTTGAGATGATTTTAAGATGACTGGGAAGAAACGTAGGTATCTTATTGTGCAAAGCTGATAAAGACATTTTCACAACTCTAAACAAAAACCCTGCAGCCGTAGCTGCAGTGAAAGGTAGCGCCACAACATACCAATTAAATGTGTCTTGAAATCATTACCACAATATTCAGATATCTATTTATAAAATGAACATAGCGACATTTTAATATTTCCATTCCTTCTTTAAATTATGCACAAATTTAAGATGGCTTCTTATAAAATTACAAGAAAATGTATCTATATTTGAATTAGAAATGGCATAATTACTTTTTTAAGACACTATACGAAAAGAGGAAAAAATAAATAAAAATAAAATAAAGTGCTAATATGAGGGTTGGCACAGATTTAGTGAGCCAGACATGGAAGTATATGAGAGCTGGTGTGGTCCTGCGGGCCATCTGTCCACAGAACTGTTTGGATTCTGGCTTCTTACGCTCGCTCTCCTGCACGCCAGTCATTTGCATCTTCCAGCCTTTTAATGAATTTGGTATCTCTAGAAAGGTTTTCCTCCAACATTTTTCTCCAGTGAGGCCCCTTCCAGGTCATCTGTCTGTGTCTATGTATGTGATTAAATGCACTCTCATGCCTTGGTATAGGGTGCTTCAATCTCTATGTGATTTCTTCTTTCCAGTCCCCTGAGGTTTAGGGTTGAATTCCTGCACAGCCCAGAATCACAGATCTGAAGGAGTTTGAGAAAAGGCTTGTTAAGGCAGCTTATGTAGAAGGACTAAAATTATTAAGAGAATTATTAAAGAATTATACCAGAGACATCCTTCCTTTGTCCCACGTTTGCCCTTGCCTATTTGCAATATAAATAATTAAAGGAAAACAAATTATAAAGAAGGCTTTCCAACTTTAGGGGCAATACTTAAAGATACATTTTTATGGAGAAAAAGATTCATAGCTGAGCTTTCTTGCCCCTAAACTCATACATAATCATGCAAAGAAAGAACTATTCACCATTCCAATGGACCCTGTTAGCACCAACGCTCATCCTCCTTGCTGTAGACAGAATAAATCAGATTAAGTCAGGCACTTGTTTTAGTTGCTCAAGGTGGAATGTCCACCAGTGGGAGGAGAGGTTGAGGCGTGATTTATTGTAGAGCTAAGCTAAGTTCTGCCATGGGAACAGGACACACAGCTCTCTGTGGAATGGGATTTGCCTTCTGCTTGGCTGGGCCATGTTAGCAAATGTAGCAGAACACATCCTTTCCTCCTCTTTAGACCAAGTAAAAACCCCCTTTTTTTTTCTTGACTGAAATACAGAGAGAGAAACCAGAGGGAATCAGAGTGGGTAGGCTGGTGTATAAGGGAGGAAACAGCCGCTACTCCTAATACATCCCGCTCTGCTTCACCATGCTCATGGGGGCCAGCAGTCCTAAATAGTGTCTCCAGCTCATCTGTGATCTCTCTTCTTCTTCAGTAGTTTGCACAGCACGATTCCACGACTCAACCAGAAGCCCTCAATCTCCCTCTGGGGCTTTGTCATCTCCTTCAAGTCCCTTCCACGGATACATTTCTGAACACCCTCAAAGATGTTTGGCCGATTTTTTTCAAAACCCATGGCCCCACACAGATGCTCGGGTTAGCATCACATTCCAATACACCAGGGGTAAGCAATTAAAAATCAGCGGGGTACGAATAAAGAAAATCATCAAGGAGACATTTTTACTTATAATCCATTACTTAAAACAGAATTTAACACTAAAATAAAATGCAGGTGTTTTTGCATCAATGTTAAACATTGAATTTTCAAATAAAAAATACAAAAAAATAGAATGTTTTTCCATTTTTAAATCTAAAGTGTTTTTGAAGTAGAGAGTAAGACTAGTTCAGTTTGTTATTTTCCTTCTTTTCTCTGTCTTAATGTTGGCAGTGGGCTTTAGGCTGCCCTGCAAGGCTTTAAACCTGGGTTTGAATGTGTCATGATGGGTCTCTGTGATTAAACCCACATGCAGAACACCACACGAAGCAGGGTAAAAGTTTAACAGTTTATTAATGAGTTGCAAAAACACATAGAAACAATGCACTGGTTCTGGTACTGGTCCGGGACTCGGTTTGACAGAGTATCTGATGAGGTTCAGACTTGTTCAGTAGAGAGAGGGAACCGGTTGGGTCCAGAGACTGTGATTCCAGCTGAGAGTTCAGCAGTGAGAGAGCTTAGCTTCAGGCTAGCGAGATTCAGACCTTGAGTTGTCCTCTAGTTCTCCCCTGAGAACTAGTTGGAAGATTCTGGCTGAGGATCTTCAGGTTTGGCTTCTTTGGGCAGGCAGGCAGGTTTCCAAACATGAGCTCCTCCAGAGCTACAGCGTTTAGTCGGGTTTCAAAAACTGGTCAACACTCCGGCGCTGAAGACAGGTCTGTCAAGTAGGAAGGACTCCTGATGACGTGATGATTAGGGATGGGAATCGAAAACCGGTTCCTGTTCAGAACCGGTTCCGTATTTTCCGATTCCATGGCATCGTTTGGCAGCTCGCTGAACAATTCCTTTTTCGATTCCCGCAGCACCAGAGCCTAAAGCGCCGGCTCTGGGGAGCACGACTTACGTCACGTTTTTTTAAGCAAGTTACGCACACGGCGTTCAGTAAGCAAGTACGGAAGACAACGAGCTGCGGTCACTTTGTGAATCAAAGCCCCGTCTTTCCTTAGCCCAGAGGGTAGATCAGGAAATCCAGCTCTATAAAAGCTTGCCCTCCATCCCCTGCAGGGATAGCGCCACACTGTGGTGGTGGAACAAGCAAGATACGCTGCCCTTGCTATCTGGACTGGCTGAAAACTACGTCTTTGTGCAGGCTTCCTCCACCCCATCTGAGAGGGTGTTCTCCACGGCTGGAGACACCATAAGCCCTGAAAGATCCCGTATCCTTCCAGAAAAAGCAGATATGCTCATCTTTCTGCAAAAAAAACTGTTAATTTTCCCTACTACTGTTTTATAATTAGTATTTTTTGTTATTGAAATAGGTTATTATCCCATCATTTGTTATTAGACATTGTTGGTTATTAAGTTTGTTCTTGTATTCATTTTTCATTTAAACACAGATGTTACTCCAGTTTCACATTTCCTGTGGACATCTTGATCTTGTTGAGTTTGTAAGATTGTGCAATAGTTAAGTAAACAAAGTTGATGCTGATAATCAAACTGTTTGTTCTCCTTTTTTGCCCAAATTGGAATCGAAAAAAGAATCGATAAAGAATCGAATCGTTTCATAGAATCGAAAAGGGATTTGGAATCGTGAAAATCTTTTCAATTCCCAACCCTACTGATGATCTTCAGGTGTGTAGAAAGGTTCCAGCTCAGGAGCCCCACAGCGCTCTCTGCTGGAGACAGGTGGCAGATCTCCAGATCCCAACAGAATGGAGACTAAGCCATTCTCAAGCACATATCAAGGTGCTCATTTTGAGCCTGGATCCAGATTTATTGTTGATTCTGTTCATGGTGGAGAATCCTGCTTCACAGCAGCAGGTTGAGCCAAACATCCTCTAAATGTGCAGGGTCATCTTTGAGCACGCCATTTCACTTTTCTTTCACCAGTTCACCCCAGTTCTTCCAGCAGTCCACACTTTCTCTGCTCTCTTTTTCTCATCGGCTTCTCCTTCTTTACCATCGTAACTAGCAGCAGCAACCCGGACTGACAGCTCATTGGATGATTTGGATGACGTGCAGCCTGGTGCTACGAATGGCTTTACCATACAAACAGGAGAAGCGGTGCAAGTGGCATTTAGACACTATCATTGGACAACAATAATATCAAGCTGGGTCCGGATAAGCCAGCAGGTGGATCTGGATCCGGACCCTGGTCTGCTAATCCTTGACCTCTGCAATACACCATCGCTATCACTTCCACAGACACCCAGCATAAACGGATCAGGGTTCTTATAGTGTGTCATCACTTTGTTCACAAAGACTTTCAGCATCATTACAAAGACATGCCTCCCACACACATTTTTTGTATGGTTTTATTCTTCTGTTTTAATGTGGCATGTTTCTGCAGAATAAGCACAAGATTAAATGGGACCAGCTGAAAACCAGACAGATGCCCTATCACATTTGAAGCATTGCCACCTGCTGTGTTTTGAGAAATGAGTGTCTTCATTTGAAGCATGAACGTCGGGTCTGCTGCTTTCAACTGTTTGTCTTAGTTGACTTCCCATTGGGGATTGTAATGTTTGTGTCAGTGGGCACACTAATAGAGATGTGTGAGGTTAGCGCTATTGTATACATCAATGCCGGGGATCTGTGCTTCACTATTATAGGCCTGTCACCTTTCGCTGGGGATTATACAGGTTTTAAATGGGGAGGCAGGCTCTACACAGAGCCATATTGAGGGGCTTTAATCTACACAAACAACACTTTTATATGAGGTATTATGGCCGACTGTCATGCTGCAGATGTTACTTCTGGTGGAAAAGAATGTAGGGATTGTGGTGGAGGGCCTGCACTTTAACAGATGAAAGATTAAAGGGGGCTACGCCTTTAGATAAGGACTTTGTCTGATCAGGGAAGGAGCTGGCTTTTTCTTTATTAAACACGATCAATATCAGAAACTTTAATGGTGTGTGTCTTACAAAAATATTCAACAAGTTTCCAATATTTCATTATTTTTGTCACATCACAACCACAGAATGGTGGGAGGTTATATATTGACTGACGCATTGCAGGGCATTAGGAAACCAATGCATGAAATAAGAGTAACAATATGTAGCTACGCATCTTGCATAGCTGAGTGATTAACATTATATAAGCAAATTATAAGCTAATCATAATCTGTACCATCAAAACAAAACTATGGGATAAAACTTTAAATTGTCAATTCAGACAACAAACAACCAAACAATATGCTAATATAAGCTCCTTGTTGTGCCAAACCTGCGCTGGTATATTTTGGCCGCCTCTATTGGTTTTCCCTCCAGCTAACGAGCTAATGTAGCGAATGTACATAGAAAGAATAGTCTATTACCTTTTTTCTAGTATGTATAGATTGTGTAATAATGGAGGGAATTTTGTTACATTTTTGTTGCAAGCACTGCAAGCACACAATGTTTAAATACAAATAAAGAAAAAAAATGCAATCTTGGAATGGAACTTCAATTTTTTTAACCAAACAAACTAATTTTGTTGTTTTTAGATTTTATTTTATTTTTTTTTTCTTTCAAACTTTAATTTTTGATTTTTTTTTTACAGATTTATATTTTAAAATATAATTTTTCATATGTTTCTTTTTAAGTTTAATACATTATTTTCAAATTGCATTTTACAGATCTCATTCTCGTTCTTTACTTCAGAGTCGCATTCGGCTGTTCAGCCCCCCACGTGCGGCTGACTGGAGACTTTCCTACCCATCCATCCATTATCTGACACGCTTGTCCCAATTGGGGTCGCGAGGGGTGCTGGTGTCTATCTCCAGCTGTCAATGGGCGAGAGGCGGGGTTCACCCTGGACAGGTCGCCAGTCCATCGTAGGGCGACACAGAGAAAAACAGGACAAAACATTCACACACACACACCTAAGGAGAATCTAATTAACCTAACAGTCATGTTTTTGGACTGTGGGAGGAAGCCAGAGTACCCAGAGAGAACCCACACATGCTCAGGGAGAACATGCAAAGTCCATGCAGAAAGACCCCGGGCCGAGAATCAAACCCAGAACCTTCTTGCTGTAAGGCAGCAGTGCTACCCACTGTGCCACTGAGCACTTTGCTAAGCAAACAAAATGGAAAAAGATGGATTTGTTTTCGACACAGTGTGTAGGAGGAGAAACAAAAATTGTGCGTGGGGGTGTGTGTGTGTGTGTGCAGTGAAAATGTACATGTAAGCATGAATGACCATTATTTATGTATTTAAGCCTATTTAGCGATTTTGATATTGGGCTAATATACACTTAGAGCTCTTAGGAAGCTTATACAAGCCTCTTAAATTTTTGCAGTTCCAGACAGATCTGTTTTTTGTTGTTTTGGTCCAATATGGCTAATTGAACATTTTGGGTTGCAGACCCCTGTCTTACACCAATAAAAATGTGTCTTTGCTTTTCTCTCTGGAGGAAAATCACCACCAGCAGTGATGATGGTGAACTGAAAATGCAAATTGAAAATAATGTAATTTCTAACACTCAATCTGAAAAAAGAGAGATTAAAAAAAAGACCAACATGACCACCCATCTCCTGCAATAAACTGAACCAGTTTATCTGATCGCAGAACGGCAAAATGAGGCCGAGTGTGATCGAGATAAACTGATTGTTTTACCACCTAATCCTAACAGTGACAGCGCCTGATCTTTTTTTTTGGCTAATGTCTAAGCTGTGAAAATTGGCTTTTCCGGCTGTCAGAGGTCTCTTCACCCTTCCAAAGAAGAACCTAATCACCAAAGAATGTCATAATACCATGCAAGCAATGGCTGTAGGGAGACGTTTCATCCAAAAGGGTAAAGTTGTTGTTGCATGACAGTGAGCGTCTTTCTGTTGGAAAAATTACCCGATGTTTAATGATAAATTAACACCGCATAGTGGCTGAGTCAGTATTTAATTATAGGTATGCCTAAACTTGACTTTGGAAGGCTTCAAAAGCATGTTATACAACATCTAAAACACTTGGCTTTTGTTTGGCAACTGCTTCATTTTTTTTTTTTTTTTGCAAACTTTCAAAAATATCCTTTGTTGATATTTGTACAACTTATAGTAGCTTTAAGTGTCCCACAGAGTTTTTCCCTTAAATTGTGGACTTTTTCAGTTTTACCCGTCATCATCTTGGCCCTGATTCTGGTATGACTTTTCATTTCACTCACCTGCCCAGTTCTTATTACTGATTATCTGATCCACCTGCCTCAGCCTCTATTTAACCAGCATTAAGACCAGTCATCAGTACCAGATTATTAAAGCCTGCGGTGAGAATTCTCTAGCATTCCTGCTTCTGATTGCCTGATCCTGACTCATTCTGCCTCTGGACCTCTGAGCCTGCTGTCCTGTTCTTATCTGTTTGCCTGACCTGTCCTCGGACCCCTGCCGGATCTGCCTGTTTACCAAACCTGGATCTTATTTCTGACATCGTCCTGGATTTCCCTTTGGTATCTCTTCAGTACTCTGATCTGGCCCACACTCCCAAGCACGTCCTCGACTCGGCTTTGGCTTCGCCCGCTGGACTACCCTGCCTTTCTTTGTCTACTCAGTTCTGAGTAGACGGCGCCCGCCGTGTCTAATTGGCAGTTGGACGGCTAGAACCAACCTCTTCCTCTGGGCACAGACTGAATATTAAGACCAGGTTAAGGACTCACTAACATACAGAGGTTCCTGCCTTAGACCCCCTCGCTGTTCACTGCAGATCCGTTTCTAAATAAAAGTTTGGGAAAAAAACGACTGTGTTTCTTCCTCGAATACTGTCCAATCTTTCTGAGACACTAACATAGTTACTGTCTCAGACAGAAGGTTGAAAACACATGAATACTTTATCTCTTTCATGGAAAATTGAAAACCATGTTTAATTTTCTTTCCAGTCTCAGTAATGTGCTACTTTGTCCTGGTCTGTCATATATAATCCCCCAAAATGTGAACTTAACCTGACAACATGAAACAAGTTCAAAGGCATATAAAAACCTTTGCACAGCAGTGTGACTGTGAAAATACCAGCTGGATCTGACATGTCTTTGTGTTCGTTTGATGAACTGTACCAGTCCTTAAAAAATGTTTTTGTTAAAAACTTAAAGTCAAGCGGCGTCAGTGAGACATGACACTTTTTTGGCCAATTTTCAGGGAACATAAAATAAATTCCCCATTTAAATAAAAAAATTTTTTGGGTAGAAATGTTTAATCAACTAAACATTTTAAATGTGTGAAGCTGAACAACAAACAATGCTGATTCAGTGGAAAAACTTAAGCCATTGTCAAGTCCAGAATTAATATTTGACAAAACAGGAGATTTTCTGCTCATGTCTGAACAAAAAAAAGAATTTGGTGAAATTTATGAATAACTCTGTTTACAGTAAGTACTTAAAAAAAAAAAACTGTGGGATATCAGGAGATGATCAAAAATATATGAGATTGAGGCCAACCTTGCTTGTGATTCTACATCTTCAGTTGTGCAGACTCTGTATCCATTAAACTTTAAAGAAACATAAAACTCATACACACAAACTGCAACCGTTTTTGAAAAACCTCTTTCTAAAACATAGCATTAGTCACAGTAAGCGTCCTTTTATATTTTGCATGTTTAAGGATAACTGTTTAAAAAACTGCAGTGCTTCTGTGGCATGCTCCTTTTATCTTCTGGATTAAAGAGTTTATAAATGTGTTAACAATCTGAGACGAAGACCTTGCATTTATTATCCCACAACAGAGGGAGGCTATAGCTGTAAATTGCAGCTGAAACTTGTTTCAAATAAGCTAAGGTTCCTACCAACTCCTCCAAAAACATAAGAACAATTAAAAAAAAGCAATGGAAGTTCCGTTAATTTAGCCTTATAGGGTGCAGTTAAGTTAATTATGTCTAGGTACTGTTTTCCATTTTATGTATTTTTGTGATGGCCTCATGAATGATGTTCCATCAGCCTAGATAGAAGCTTCTCAAAGACCTACATAGGAAACAAGAGTTAATGTCATTCCCCTCCCCACATATTCCACTGACCTTGTACAGGATTAGGGAGTCATTGAAAAAGGATCGACTAGAATTTGATTAAAGAGAGTAGACTTAACAGAATGGACAAACCTCATGTGATTTGATGGCTTCTTTCTTTGTTAAAGCATATGTAGGAATGCTTGAAACTTCATATAGAAATAAACAAGCAATGGAAACAATTGGAGACTGACTGAATTAGCCTGTTAGGTTGTATGGCTGAGCAAATAATCTCCATGTTTCCCCAGCATATCTCTGTAACATAACGGGAAACAGATCACGTTTCGCTTTGGGAAACGACCTGTCTCTGACCGGAGGAGACGTGTACCGTGGTCATTAAGTCATTAAAGAGGTCAGAGCAGAAAAACACTGTAATAAACACAGATTAAGAGACAACAAATAATGAAGGCAGAAAAAGACTGAACCAGACATCTTGATGAGATGATTGTTGCTGGACCTTGACAATGACAATATCTAAAGTAAAGCATGGAGATTTTTCAATTTTATTGAGTCAAATATTTTTTTTTTCTTCATTAAAAAAATAATAACTGGTTATTTGTGCACAACTTAGACTTTTTTCATAACATTTAAAAGATATTGCTAACAGTTAAATGCTGTAAATTTAATCTGAGTTTTTATATTTAAAAAGGTTGAAGTGTGGAGAAAAAAAAAAACAGTACTCTATTGTGATTTTGTGTGTTTATAAGACACCAATTTACAGGCGTTATCTCTTTGAAGTGGTTTACTGCAAGTATGCTGTAGCGGTCAGTGATTCACTTCACAAATTAACAGCAATGTGTGGAAAGAACATTATGTTAAGATATTGATGTAATCTCTCAAAACACTGGCCAGGGAGTTGAAGCTTGAACACAAATTATTGTTTTGAAAGTTCCAATGTTGCTAAATTAGTTTCAAAGTGGCTTAAAAACACCAAAATTTATGTCAAAAACACTTGATTGCAGTCGCAAAAAATATATATTGTTGAACACGGATTAAAAAAAATTTGAATGTGTCATGATCTAGCCTGTTTGCTCCTCCCTAATTGGTCATTCCTTTCACCTGTCGTTTTTCCCTCCCTGCCTCAATTATAATTTATTCCTCTCACCTGTTTCCTGTTGGTTATATTCAGTTCAGCCTGAGCATTCAGTGCCAGATCATTACTTGTCTTTCTGTTAGTCTGTCTGTTCAGTTTTTCGCCTTGGTTCTTATCCTGGCAGCCAGTGGAAAGAGGGTTTTTGTGTTTGTCTCGTCTCCTGATCGTCCACTGTTCCTCCCCCGTGGAGTCCTGTGGGTTTTTGGCTCTATATGTGGGGAGGTTTAGTTTTTATCTCAGTAAGCCTGGCTCCTGGGAGGAGACCAGTTTAAAGTCCTGCATCAATTTCTGGTTCCACGTCCTGTCTCGGCTACCCTCTTCCACAGAGCCTGCTCATCTGCACCTAATCCTGTCTGCTCCTGTGCGTGACCGTCTGGTCATGCTTCAGAACTCTGTCAGACTCTGAACCTGTCCCGGAGCTCTGTTATGGCCGGGAAGCCTGGATCCTGCTACCTGTTCTGTTCCTGCCTGATCTGCAACCTGTTCTGTCCGTTCCTGCCTGATCAGGATCGGCTTCCTGCAACTCCTCCGGAGCTGCAGCACCGGGGACACTCTGGGTAACGCGAGCCGCGTCAGCTGTCAGCCCACCGGCTGGATTGCACCCCTCTCAAGGGGTATGGACTGAACTGTTAAACCAGGTAAGTGACTCACTGAGAACATCATCTTCAGTCAGATGATCATGGTCACTTACCTGTGTTTCTCCCTTAGAGTGTCTTCAGTTTTGTTAATTTAATAAACGTTTTGAACTTTCCTACTGACTGTCTCTCCTTGAATACTGGGTCCTCTGTCCTCGGTTCATGACAGAATGAGAAAGGCTGCCTGCTAATATGATGAGTTGTGCCCTGAAATAATAACCAAACTTGTGGAAATTAATTCTAAAAAGCTAGAAGGATAAAGTTTGATCCGACTCATATAGTTTAAGTTGATATTTAGACAAACACTAACAGTATTTATTCAATCCTCTTGGAACCTGGAGAGACTTAAAGAGAGAAAAGCTGCAATCAAAATGATTTAATTAACATGAATGAAATTAGTTCTTTGGCGCTGGGACCCCGGCAGAAGCCTTTGATGCTGTGAATTGACATGAGCTCTGATGAATAGCTTGGGAAAAGCATTAGATTGGTGGAATAAGTTGGAGAATGAGTGGGACTGAGAAGAGCCTTAGGCTGTTTCTCATTATGTGTGCTCTTGTCTGCTCGTGAAACAGATGCGGCAGAGAAAACTTGAGCATTCTGCGGACTGGTGGCTCTGCGAGCATGCACCACGGAAGCAGTAGCTTCCAGTGGAGCGCTGATAGAGCGACCTGGAGAGACTCACATGGAGAGACTTACACCGAGAAAAGTTGCAATTAAAAAATATTAAATTCATCTATACAGGTAACACAATAAACCAGCTGATTGTGACAACGTGTTAACTCTTGGCATTCCCTTCACTGAGCATGCACGCAGCGACAGTGGAGAGGAAAACTCCCTTTTAACAAGAAAAAAACCTCTAGCGGAACCAGTCTCGGTGTGAGCGGCCATCTGCTGGGGCTGACTGGGGTTCAAGTACACAGAAGCAGATGAAGATATAAACGAAATAAGTTACTTAGCGCTCTGGCTCATTTACACTGGTAGTGGAATGAGCCAGAGGATGAGTGGGACTGAGAAAGAGCGAGGAGATGGGGGGAGGGGGGTTGAAAGTTCACTTGTGCGGGGGAGGGAGAGAGAAGCTAGGCCAGGAGCTAAACGAAGGGGATGTTGAAAGATGATTGGCTTCGGAGAGGGTGTGGCCCCTCCCCCCCGAGTTGATTGGCTGGAGCTGAACGAGGGACATTGCAGGTGGTACAGATGAAGCTGATAAGAATCTTGGAGATGGAATTAATGCTTAAGCTTCATTAAGTTAAAACGTTCAATTATTTGCTGCTGTTCCACAAAAGTACATTTTAAGATCATTTGAGCCGAGAAAATGATACTTTAAGCTTCACTATATGGCCCATTTGCTGATTTAGCGAATAGTTCATATGTTGAGAAGGCAACCAGCGGACCTTCGAGGCTAACCACAGCCAGGGCGTCTGCAGCAGCCCTCTCTCGGCTTAAGGCTGATTTATACTCAGAAACCAGGTCGTCCCTCTTGCGTTATGGCGTGGAATAACATTATATTGGGCATAAATCATAAAATATCTGCGACAAGCTCACTGTGACACACTGCTTCAGGAGGATAACCAGACCTTAAAGGTACACTATGCAACTGGTGTTGATTTTCGGGCGAAGGTAAAAGTGCACTGTCGTAAATATGCTCAGCTGTTCTCCTGGTTTCTCCGTCAAGCCAGGCGCGGTTGTTTTGAGCTTAGCAGACAGGCGAACGCAACGAATGACTAACACAGTGAAAGTATGAACATGCACACAGAGAGAAAGAAACCATTCCAATGTTACTTACAATCACATCAGCAGAAACGCGAGGTCCGCGTCAGCCTTGCAGCCTTCTTTTTATTTTAGCTCTCGCCATTCGGAAAAAGCTTGCCCGATCTTCACCCGTGTACGACTCCTCTCTCTGTCCGGAGCCCTTTTCCTCTTTCTTGCCTGCTCCGACATGGGCTTTCGCTGTTTTCACGCTGGTTCCACCATGATAACTGCACAAAGATCGCCACTGTGCTAGCAACGAGCATGCTTTTAACTGGGGGCGTGTAGCAGTTCTCGCCGTAAAGCAAGACCGACTCTCACGAGACTTCTGAGCCTGTGGGTGCGGGCCGAGGGCTCCTGCTATTGCAAGTGCGGTATTTCCCCTACAGACCACCAGGGCGGCCGAGAAAACCTTTGTTCAACCTGAAATGACTCATTTAATCATCCAAAACGTTATGGAACACATTAACTGAAAAATGTTGCATAGTGTGCCTTTAAGCCCTTGGGCTTGTAAGCGGCACATCAACAGGTGGTCCAGGTGAGGCTGAAAAGATTTTGAAATTTCGTTTAAGCTTCATGATTTTATTGAAGTAAAATAAAAATCTTGAAATAGACTGGTGACCTGTGCAGGGTGTATTCCACCTCTCGCCCATTGACAGCTGGCGATAGGCACCAGCGACCCTCTTAACCCCAGCAGGGAGGGAGGGAGGGATGGATGGATGGATGGATGGATGGATGGATGGATGGATGGATGGATGGATGGATGGATGGATGGATGGATGGATGGATGGATGGATGGATGGATGGATGGATGGATGGATGGATGGATGGATGGATGGATGGATGGATGGATGGATGGATGGATGGATGGATGGATGGATGGATCCTCTCTTATTGTCATCCTGACCTATAGCATACAGAAAAAATGTCACCCAAACACTCTAAAAAAGATTAATTTAATCTGATTTATTGTAAAAAGGAAGTAAAACAACGTTTTTCTAAAAAGTATGTAAATATCTATTAGCTGATCTGTTTAATACCAACTACAGTACTATTTAGTCAAATTCTGCTGATAGTATAATTGGTTAACAGTTATCTGTTAACCAGAGAAAGCAGGCATGCATGGTCCTCCCCTGTCATTGAGGCTGCATGTAATTCTATTTATCTAGATCTGGAAGCTATATTATGTCTCTTTTTGATTACAAAATATCTTCCTGACCTTTTTAAGGCAACATTTTTCCATGCATTGCAGTCAGGCTATTTTTTTCTAATCCTTTAGCTGTACCTGCAACACCTGGCTGTGAAACACCTCTGTTTAGTTTAGACCACAAACTCATTCTTTAGAGTCTAATTTCCATCCTCTCTTTCCTCATATGCGTCTGTCTTTTTATTTCACTTTGTCTACTTTGTTTTTCTCCCCTGAGAAACATTGACCAAACTGAAAAGACCTCAGAGTTGGGTAACAAATGGAGGGAGAAAAAACACACCAAACACTGCAGTCTTCATTTACATTTTCATTTAATTTTCCTTGGCCTGTAGCGCTGTGTACTGAATCAATCTTTCTAACTCCATTTCCAATATATTACCAAGAGAAAGCAGGGAAAGAAGGGGAGGTATTGATTGACTGAGTGTTCATTGTGTCTCCACACAAAGTGCACACTTCATAAGAGCAGCAATGAAATTGCTGTTTGTTTCCTCTTCCTGTGTCTTTATTTTAAGTGAAAGATTAATAATGACGCTGTGATATGGCCTAGGTGTGACAGTCAATACAAATCTATGAGTTTTTCAGGACTGCTCTTCTTGTTCTAAGCAGCTTACCTTACAATATTACATCAGAGCTACTGCTATTATGCTACATTATTGCACGTTAAATAATGATTTTAGACTTTTATTATTATACGTTTCTACTCAAGTGTAGCATTTATTTAATTTCCTCTTAACCACTCTATTGGAATGAGGATTAGCATCTTTTTTTGCCTTCTATTTTTCTTCTTTTTTTTTCACCTGTCAACTTTTTGATGCAAGAAAGATTTAAACTCAACATCTCACCGCTCTTTAATTGGCCACGCTCTGACCTGAACAAGGATTATCCATTCATAGCTTGGCAACTGTAACTAGGCAGCTCAGGTCTGTGCAGCTTTGGTATTGGCTGGTTGGAGACATTGTTGGAAAAAGAACCTGCCTGTGTTTCAGATGCCCGAATGATTCACTTCCCTGGAATCTTGATATGTCACAGCGGCTACATTTTAAAAAGTCACACAGGTTAATGAATGTTCTGGAATAATTAAGAATTTACTCATCAGTGCCTTTGACTGTATAGCAGCTGCTGTCAAGTTGTTTATTTAAAAGGAGGGCAAACTAGACTTCACTTGCTCAGATTGGGCATATTTTAAAGATTTTTTTTTCCAGATTTTGATTTAGTCTTTTAGAGGAAAGATATGATCAATGAATCATTATTTATACCTAAAGCTAATACACTTGCGGTGATTTCGTGAAATGGCATATTTGCTGTTCTATGAGCCCTAATGCAGCCTGGTTAAAAGCCCCAGAATAAAACGACAGGTTTTCTTCCTTTTATGCTCATGAATATTTAGATGAGCTGTGCTCTGATTGGTTGGTTTACAACGAGCGAAGCTGCTGAGCAAAGACGCATCATAGCAACAAGCACTCACTCACGGAAAAACTGAAATTGTTGATATGGTAGGGTGACCAGACGTCCTCTTTTCCCCGGATATGTCCTACTTTTCATACGTAAACAAATGTCCGGGGGGAATTTCAAAATCGTCCTGGATTTTGATCGACTACAGTGCAGCACGTAGTCGAAACACACCGGGAATTCGAACCGAGCCGTCAGCTCCAGGGCTGGTCCAGGAACCCCGGTGGATGGGGGCAGGGAGCCAGCGGGGGACGGAGCGACCGAACCCGACCCACTGACGGTAGCCTGGACCCAGTGCTTCCCTCCGCCTGCCTTACCGGCCACCGGGCCCCCTCTTACAGCTGAGGACGGGCGGCTCATGGCTCTCTGCTGAGGTCTGGTCCAGTCAGCAGCCCAGCAGTCGGATCTTCACCCCCCCCCCACCCCCCACCCCCCCACCCCCTCCTTTGGGCCAGTAAACCAGTGGGCTGGTCTGTATGTCAATTTCGGAGCGTGACAAAAGCAGAACCAAATAAGGCAACATCCCAGATCAGCATGATCTGGAAAAACTAATCCATGCGTTTATTTTTAGACAAGTTGATTACTGCAACGGTGTTTTCACAGGTCTGCCTAAAAAGTGGATCAGACAGCTGCAGCTGATCCAGAACGCTGCTGCCCGTGTCCTCACTAAGACTAAGAAAGTAGAGCACATCACCCCAGTTCTAAAGTCCTTCCACTGGCTCCCTGTATCTCAGAGAATAGACTTTAAAATACTTCTTTTAGTCTATAAATCTCTGAATGGCTTAGCACCTAAATACATCACAGACTTGCTATCAGTGTATCAACCCTCCAGACCACTCAGGTCTTCTGGCTCCAGCCTGCTCTGCAGACCTAGAACCAGAACTAAACTTGGAGAAGCAGCATTTAGTTCCTATGCTCCACTTATCTGGAACAAACTTCCAGAAAACTGTAAAAGTGCGGAAAGCCTGAGTTCCTTTAAATCAAGACTAAAAACACATTTGTTTAGGATTGCCTTCCACTGTTCTAGTTAAACAGTTCAACTAAAACATATTTTCTTTAGTCCAACTGTTGTTAATATTCTTTTTTGTTTCTGCATTTTTTTATTTTATTTTTTTATTTATTTTTATTCTTTCCTACTTGCTTTGATTCTGTTTTATCTTCCTGTATTTTAATCATGTAAAGCACTTTGCATTGTCTTTGTACTGAATTGTGCTATACAAATAAATTTGCCTTGCCTTGCCTTTTGCCCAGAAATAAGAGTTTATGTCAACTCGGTTCTTCATTTGGATTCGCTCGTTTTATGGTGGAAGTTTAGAAATGTGAGATTTGCAGAGAAATTAAGTGTTGATGTGGTTTGACCTTCTCTCTACGTCCATTTCACCCAATGAACTATCGTTATCTATGACAATGTAAACTTGGTTTTGCATTCTATGACCCCTTTAATTAAAAACAGTTATCATTATTGAAAAGTATGTGATAATTTCATACCTAAAGTACCTTCAGAAGTTTGTATCCTGAATGTGACCGGACTATTCCTTTAATTTACACCTCACCTATTTTGTGCACCCTATACATTGGCCTGACTTCACACCCGTGTCATCTTATTATATTAGGCACTGTCAGATATCTTGGATTCTATTTATTGGTTTGGAGAAGTCTAATGAAATCTCCTCCCCCACAAAAGTCAGTAGGTGCAGAGGAAATGTCAGCCAAGAGATGTAAACTGAGTGTAATGAGGTGACAGTTCTGTCTAATCTCAACCAACCCAGTGTGAAAATAATTTTTAGTGTCTGGACATGTTTTGAGTGTGTCAACCCTTTTAGTTCCCATAAAAAAAACAAGATACAGAGGAGCTAAAATTATTCAACTGTTCTTCATTGAGCTCAACTGAATGGTATAAAAAATATATTTCTTATACATATATAGATATATATATATATATATATTTTTTGTAAGCATATTTGGCCAAATGAATAAAACTTAGCATGGCTTAAGGATGTAAATGTAATTCGAGATACATGTTTCTTAATTTATCTTATCATCCATTGCAAGCAATATAAAACACCAAATATGTATATATTTTTGTATACATCAATAAATCTAAATAATGTTAAATATGGGTTGTCATTAGCATGACTACTGGCAGTTCTCCAAGGCGTCATCTAAGCAGAAATCTGCACAACCTGCACTCACATAAATACAGAGATATCTACAAGCCAGAAAACAGTGAATCAAATAAAGAATTTATTCTGTTTGCAAACCATGTATACTACTCATTATGTAATGAATGTTTTTAGAGTAAAATATATATATATTTTTTATATTACTGGGTATTATTTCTAACATGTGAAATTTTCTGCAGCAGGAATGATTTGTTGTTTTTACTTGAAATAAACACAGTACATATAAAAAGCCAATTAAGCATCAGGTTAAATGTACAATTTGTTCCAAAGGTAAATAAAAGGTGAAATCTCTTCTGAGGTGTATTAGTTTAAATTGTCTTAATCTAATTTATTTTTCAGTGACAGCTTCGTATAGCTTCACACTGTCAGAATGTTGGTGGCCATGTTTAAGAGAGGAAACTCAATTCTTGTCATTCAGGCCTTTAGCTTTGAAGGTTTGCCAATCTGCAACTTAAATAAGCCGTCTGTAAACAGACCTTTTAGAGAATACCGAGGTCCCGCTGATTTTCAGTGAGGAGCGGATAGTCCTAATAGAGGTGTATATTAGGCAGCCGGCTGTCTGTTAGCATGGCTTTCTGATTGATAGGAGGAGACATGCGCCATTTACTGCCCAAGCTGGAACTAGAGGGAACCTCCATCTTCTCTTTCCAAGCAGTCAAGAGATGCTTCACAGTGAAAATTGGCCTATTTCCATAGGGTTAGACCGGGTAAATTCAGCACCAGGCACAGAAAACACAAACAGGGTTTTATCTTGAACGCATACACCTGCATGCATGATTGGACGGTAAATGAGAATGGGTCAGATGTCTGTAAAGATATAGAAATTGGAGTCTACATGCACTTTATTTACCAAGTGTGTGTTTTCTCTGAAAAGCTAATACAGTATTAAACGCAGACGCTCAATGATAAAATGAATGCTACATTTTCAACAAGAGGCATACAGTAAATATGTAGAGAATTCAAATAAGAAAAAACTCTTCACTATGATATTGTAAGAGATAGGTTCGGTCATCTGAAGTAGGGGTTTTAAGAAGTTATTTAATATAATAAGTTTTGAGGGTCTTTGTTAGACCTTTGTGAATAAAAGCTACAAAAGGCATTGAGGAGATTCCAAAAAAGAAGTTAAAGTCATAGGAAAGTCATATTTAAATGTCTATTCATTCTGGCTTTAATATGTATATAAATGTACTCTTTATCAGATGATATTGTACCAAAATTTCTGATAAAAAATTTAAAATCCTGTCTTAAAATCTATGGGGGGCTTTTAGAGCTAACAGAACTGGCAGCGTTGCGAGGCAAGGGCTCAAACATGTACGGCTGGAAGCCTTCTACACCAAACCAAGCTTCTGCCGCCCTGGCGTCCTCTTCCACAACATCTTCGTCCCCGCTTTCCTCCTCTAAATAAAAAATGGATGACGGAGGAGACTCATCCACGACCTCCGACACTAAACTCTCCTCCTCTTGCATGTTTCCGCTGTCCATAGCGTTCCTTGACAGCGTCGTTTCTAAGTCACAAATTTAGTGCTACTTGATCCCAACGGAATTTCCCATTGGGAACCTGCTAGCACTAAGTTGCTAACTGGTTAGCAAGATGCTTCCAAGAAACAGACTACAATCAAAAAGCTAGCAAACCTTCCACCACAACAATACCGCCCTCTTGATAAACGACCAATCACATTCACTTTATTCACTCGTGTAAAGTCGTGCACCACTTGGGAGAATTCGGAAATGCAACGGTTGGAACGGCCGCTTCCCTACGACTTTAAAAACAAACCACTGCACTTTGTTTCCAAGTTCAAAGGTGTTTAGCTTCCCATTCAGGAAGGTTTTTCAATTCAAAATGTCTGGAGTGGTGTTCAGTTCCAGGCTTTATACAGTAGCCCAACAAAGCCTTGTTATGGCTAAGGTAACATTGAATTGAACCAGAGGAACAGGTCCACCCCTTAGTAATGGGGATGGTTGAGGTCTTTGTTAGCCTGCAATACCCAATACTGGTACCACGAAGAAGGCAGAGAACAGACTACCACACTGGAAAAACCATCAAGAAATACGTAAAATGTCTTAAATTAAGTGTATTTACCCTTCATTTGAGTAGAAAAATTAGATAGTTTTCCAATGGAATTAGTATTTTTATACTTAGAATAAGATATTGAGATAACATGCACTTGAAATAAGACAATTGTGCAATTGTGTTTTCTTATTGTAAGTGTAAATTGTCTTGTTCTATTGGCAAAATCTCTCTTTTACCTCCTCAATCCATTAACAAATGCACTTATTTTAAAAAATAAAAATGACTTATTATATTTTTTTCCAGTGCAGAGATGAGACAGAGAACTAGAGTAGAGGTTACTATGTGAAAGAGGGGTAAGATATGCAACATAAAGAACGAAGCAAAACAGGACAATGACGGCTACTCCATGCAAAAGACCTATTGGGCTAGCCACTCCTCTTTAAGCCCCATTCCAATGGACCAAAACAAACACCAGCAGCGAGAACACACACTTACACATAAACACACATGGACACCGACATACACACGTTATATCCAACTATCTTTATGGCCACTTTCCATAGAATTACGTTCACTTTACATACATTTGTAATCCCTAACCCTGTTACTGAAACCCTAACCATTAGTAACAACAGCTAACTCAATTCACAACTTCGTCCTAAATGTAACTTTAGCAAAATAGGAAGTAAAGAACAGCAAATGTTCCTCACTAAGATGCCAAAACAGGAGCCCCCCCACACACACATGACCAGGACTTTGCACTGATTCATGTCATTGGTCTAACCCAGACCATCACCATAACCCTGCCTGACTCCGCCAGAAGGATTTGCTCTGCATATCCATCTGGAAACCTTCCGTTTAAGTAATTTTGGGAAGGGGCGTAAATACTGGTTAGCTGATTGGCCTATGTTGGTGATAGACGGGCCAAATAAACCAATCAGATCAAAGAAGCATATGACGTACTAACAGCCAGGCTACTCTTGCCGAAACCAGTCGGGAGAAGAGCAAAAACATCTTTTCCTCTGAGAAAAGCCTCCAGAGCAGTGTTTTGCTCTTCTTTCAGTGAAGAAATACTCTGAAATTCCGATAAAACTTGCTCGACAGCCACGCTAACGCTAGTTTCATCGGCTGAAGCCGCCATGTTCTTTAGACTGAACTGTCGCGCTTCTCGTTGCGTCACACCTCAACCCGCCTCAAAGCCAACGCTGATTGGACGTTCGTTTGGTGAACGGCTCCAAGTTTTCTTCAACGGAGAGTCTCCAGACTGATTAGCGAGTGAAATCTTAGAAGCTTGCGAGATCAGGATGGTCTCACGAGGCTACCATAACGCTGCCTGAATAAATAAAAAAAAATTGGTTTGATTTGGTTTGTGATGACTTTCCATATTCTGTTATCTTTTCCTATTTGGGCTTTGCCTTATTTGTTCTGTTTGTAAGTTAACTATGTTTGTGTTTTTAGTTGGTGTTGTCTTTCCTTTCTCCAGTCTACTAATTTTGCTGTTAAGATTTGTGGTTCTGGACCAAAGTGCAAAGTGAGGCTCAGAAGCCAGATGAGAAGTTTGAAGAACTTAATCCACTTTGCATACATTGCAGGTGAGAAATAAAACAGGCTAAAAAGACATGAAGATGAATTGAGGACCTAATTAATTCTGGCAACTGACTGTGAGCTTAAATCTCCAGTGTGTAATATTTACAGGGATTTACTGACAGAAATGTTACATATACATAAGTACGTTATTTATCATCCTCTATGAACTTAAAGTCTCACTTTTGTGTTTGTGTTGCTCTAGAAATTGATATTTATAATTGCAAAGGGGGATATCAAAGTGTCCAAAACAGGTGAATGAATCACACAGACAACAGAGGTAAGGTAAGACGAGGTTCTGGATCTCAGGCAGGACCAGCAGGAAATCTGTCGGAGAACACCAGCTGAGAGAGTAACAGAACCAGGACTACCTTTCCCCCCCACGGATGGAGGAAGATCGGATAAGGCAGACAAAAGCTGAAGGCGGGAGAGAGGGGCTGCGGCTGGCCATGAAGAGGACCTCGGTACATCGGAGAATCCTGTGCAGAAGACAGAGAAGGAAGAGCAGAGGAGATAAGATGGTAACTGGTCGGTGTCTGCACTGGAGGTAGGACAGTGAAACAGTCCTTTAAGGGCTAGATTGAAGTGGTTAGTTTTCAATCCAGCAACAAACCTCTTTAGAGTGTTCCCCACTTTGTGCTTTGTGAAAAAAACATCTCTAGCTTCCATTTTGATTAAAAAAGGCTTGTCTCTTCTAGCCTGACGTAGTCCTACTCAATTCTAGTCAGAATATGATTCTGATACTGCTCCATAGAGCTGTGATTATGGGGCGTGTTTCGAACAAACCAGGAAAAAAAATGCCTCTGCACTCAATCGGATAGACCTACAACCAATAAGAGCAACGGAGTGTGTGACGTATGTTAAGTGACGCATAGTTGTTGTCAACAAAAATCAAAGCGTGAATTTGCACGCCTAGAATAAGAAGATGAGCCTTGATCGCGTTTCTCTGTTCCTCTTTTAAAATTAATTTGCTGTCGATATCTTTTAGAACAGACCTAATAGCAGAATCTACACACCTCAACTCTCCAGCGGCAGCCATTGTTGTTGTCACCCAAGCGTGCTTTGGTGACGTGGTTGATTACGTTACTGTTGATCATCTGTCCATCATCGTATAAAGCCCGCCCTGACAATTTGATTGGCCCGCCAGATATTGTGCGATCATACTCGCGCTACTTTTGAGCAATGCCAGACCGAACTTCCCGACCTCAAATGTTGTGGGCGGGAATAAGTTCGGAATGGCACCAGGGCTATGTCTCTTCTCCCTCCTTCATCAAAACGGAGATCATTTCATGATATTTTCTTATCTCCGGATTTTTATTCTTAACAATAAAATGTGCATAATGCACATGACACAATATTATTGAAGATTTTATGGATTTGATGCTATAATTCGTGACCAGCAATATAAAGATCAGCAGATACTGATTTTGATGATTGGCTCCTTGTCATCACTTGACAACAAAGGTGATACGGACATTGCGGAAGTCATTTTGTTCCACGGCCTCTTTATTGTTGGAGGGTTAGAAACAGTGGGTGGCAAAAATCCCCATAGGCTCTCATTAAAAGTTGTAAATGCGCAGTAGCTCCTCTGCACTGTTAAAAAAGTAAATGGCAATTGTTGTTCTAACACACAATTGTATTGTAATTCGACTCAGAAATATAAATTTGACATCTAACAAATAAATACACGTTTGCCCAACTCAAATTCTCAGAAGTTGGTTTAACAAGGAGTTTTAAATCGCCTATACAAGATTTTTTGAGTTCCCTCAACTGTAAACTCATGGGCATGCGCACTGCTTATGTTCATGGACACGCCCACTACGGTACGGGGTTTCCTATCGGTTTCTTCAAGGGCACAGCCTTTTTCCCTCGCATTTGAGAAGATTGGCTGACATTGTGCTTTTATGCATCCGGAGAACCACGGAGGAACGACCCTGGGACCTTACCAGTTTTCTGAATCTTTTCTTTTCCTGGTGAGTGCTGCAAAGTACAGCCAGTTAGCGGTTAGCTCCGTGAGTTAGCATTCCTTTGTGGTGTATTGCCACCGAGTTGAAGCATGAGTTCGCATGTTTTTCACGTTCTGATGAAAGGAAAAGCCGCGCGCGTGCGTGTTTATAATGCGCGTGTGCGCGTGCGTGTTTATGTCGCGCATGTGCGGGTGAGTGTTTATCCAGAGAAAAGAGTGCCTGTTATTTTCATTGTACAAATGAAAAGAGACATTAAGTTGAGTGTAATAACTTTAAATAAAATAAATTTCTAAATTGTTTTATGTAGTGCAGTGTTGTTGCACTTAGGCACAGAATATTACAAGACTACATTATTTTACTTTCTTAATCTGTGTGGGTATTTACTGTTTAGCTGTAAGTGGTTTTATAATTATTTACATGTGGATTTTTTGCTTTCATGATTTTATTTGCTTTACAAGAAAAACAGTGACATTAACATTTTATATGTTAACCCTGTAATGCAGCAGTTAATTCGTAATGAGTTAGAAAAGTTACATTACACACTGAAATTTATCATACTTGGAGAGATATAAACTGTACAGTTAAGAACAAGAAGTGAATGGATTTAACTAAGCCCTGTTGTGCTATGCAGGCTGGGTTTTTTGGATACCCTGGATTCTGGATTCTCTCCTTAAATGGAGATGGCGAGCCAACCGTGTGAACATCTGGATTTGGACTGAAGAGAAGGATTTGGACTAAAGAGGACTTTCTTTTCTTGCATTCATCGTCCTGTCGGAGTGGTAGGACAAAAAAGAAAAACTCAGAGATAAAAAGGGAAAACCTTTTTCTATTTCCGTTGGGAAACAAGACATTTTATTTCATTTTATTTTTTTTAAAGGGTGCACCCATTTTAAAGAGACTACAATTGAAAAAACAAACTCAAGGCCGTCCAAATTTGTAAAACTGTTATTTTTTCATATATGTTAATACACTTACTTCACAAAAAATTACCTGTGTGTTTTCCTCTTACTAAATCGGTGTCTTGCTGTTTTTTCCCTCATCATCACTCCCTCTTACAAATCTAGAACATTCTGGTCCAGTGTCAGGTTACTTTGATCTGTGCAGTTAAGATTATGTTGTTGAACATGGTTTTATACTGTATCTATTGATACAATGTTTGACTTGAAGCAATAAAAATGTTGTATTAACATAATTTTTTGTGTGTTGAATGATTGGTAGTGAAGATGATTGGTAGGACTAAAAAAACTGAGTTGATAGAACTCAACTTGCAGATAACACTACAAAATCTGAGTTTGTAGAACTCAAAATCTATATGTCAAACTCATAAAACAAAGTTGATAGAACTCAGAACTTAAAGGTGAAACTCAAAAACCTAAGTTGGTAGAACTCAAAATTTCTATGTAACACTCCAAAAACCTAAGTTGGCAGAACTCAAAAATCTTTGTAAACTCAACCACAGTGAATTTAAGTAAGGAAAACTCAAAAAACCAAATGCATCACGTTGCCTAGAAAATTTAAGTTCTGTCAACCTCTATTTTTTTTTTCAGTGTGCAGTACAGAAGTATAGGAGAGCTCTGGACGTAGCTAAGCTGTGACCTGAGGTGGCAGGAAGTATATTGCTCACCACTTTACGCCACAGCGAATACCTGTTGACAGTGATTGACAGGTCGAGTCGCAGGAGATGGAGACGCATTGGAGGAGGAGAGAGGGAGAGAGAGAGAGAGAGAGAAAGAGAAATGGCGCAAGAAACATCCTTTTCCAGGACCTGGTTTAGCTACAAGGCTTGGCTAACTGCATGCAGCGTGGCTAATGCTTTATTCTGCTTTCCCTTATTCCTTTTTTAAACATCAGGATCTGACCCAGCATGGATGACGACAGCTAGGACTGATTTAAAGCAATTTGCAGAGAAAGCAAAGAAGATTGAACAATGGAAATTCACATGGAAAATAATAGAAAATAGTCTTTTTCTAGATGTTTGTAAATTTGCATAGTTGCTCATAACTAAATTCAACTAAATTCTGAGAAACACATTCTCAGAAAATAGTTTTGATATATTAAAAAATATATGATAGATAGATAGATGGATAGATAGATGGATAGATGGATAGATAGATAGATAGATAGATAGATAGATAGATAGATAGATAGATAGATAGACAGACAGACAGACAGACAGACAGACAGACAGACAGACAGACAGACAGACAGACAGATCATGGTTTTTGGAAACTAAATCAAATTTAGCATAACTGTTCCGATTAACTGTTAATTATCTAATGCATACTGTCCCCTTTTTAAACTGCTTAAGTTTCAATCTAGAACTGAAATCTATCATGCTGTCATACTCCTCATTAAGCTTCTGAAAAACCATGCCCTGTTTGGAGGTAGCCGTTCTCTCCTTGCTAGTCCAGTGGGACACATGCAGGTGCTAAAGAGAAATTTCTCCTCCTCTCCTAATTTGATTCCTGTTGAGGAACATTGAATGCAAATGAATTAAAATCATGTCAATAAGAAATTGCTTTATTCCACTATTTCTTTTATTATTCCTCCCGAAATATGAATAATCTGTGTCACTTTCTTGGATTCCATAAATGGATGTTTTCTCTTAGGAATCCATTATCCTACATCCTGTTACAATTGGTTCATAGTTGTTGAAGACAGAGTTTCATTGCATTCGGTTTATTAATTTCATTGCCACATTGACTTTATTGCTACTGTCAGAAATGGGAGTATGTAATAGAGGAGGCGCCAAAACAGTTTTTCAATCATTTCCAGTGGCTCTATGAAATTAGTGTCAGTAAATTCAGGCTTATGCTTTTTTAACTAACAAAGATAAGCAGGAATTGGTGGATGTTCACACTGCAAGTTAAATTAATTTATTTTTTTAGCACCAATCCTCGGAGGTCAGCTTTTTTTTTTGACTTTTGACAAAAAATGAGCAAGCTGAAACAAAATGTCCCCAGACATATTTTAAGAGGCAGAGGTATCTCTGAAACTGTGTTCTATAGACACTTTTTAGGCTCTTTAACAATGTACAGATCTATTACTAACATTTTTTTAGAGTATTTTGCTTCACAACCAAACATATTAGAGAATTTTAATGGAATTTATGTCATTAAAGACCAGCAGAATCCAACACATAATTAGAAATTGGCGAGAAAAAGAGATGCATCATTGTTTTTTTTATTTATTTTATCACAAAACAATGTAAAACTATGTATAACTATTCTTGAAATACTTATTCATGTTTTACTTTGCTCTATTATTCTATACACTCACCAGCCACTTTATTAGGTACCCCATGCTAGTAACGGGTTGGACCCCCTTTGCCTTCAGAACTGCCTAAATTCTTGGGTGCATAGATTCAACAAGGTGCTGGAAGCATTCCTCAGGGAGTTTGGTCCATATTGACATGATGGCATCACACAGTTGCCGCAGATTTGTCGGCTGCACATCCATGATGCGAATCACCCGTTCCACCACATCCCAAAGATGCTCTATTGGATTGAGATCTGGTGACTGTGGAGGCCATTTGAGTACAGCGAACTCATTGTCATGTTCAAGAAACCAGTCTGAGATGATTCCAGCTTTATGACATGGCGCATTATCCTGCTGAAAGTAGCCATCAGAAGTTGGGTACATTGTGGTCATAAAGGGATGGACATGGTCAGCAACAATACTCAGGTAGGCTGTGGCGTTGCAACGATGCTCAATTGGTACCAAGGGGCCCAAAGAGTGCCAAGAAAATATTCCCCACACCATGACACCACCACCACCAGCCTGAACCGTTGATACAAGGCAGGATGGATCCATGCTTTCATGTTGTAGACGCCAAATTCTGACCCTACCATCCGAATGTCGCAGCAGAAATCGAGACTCATCAGACCAGGCAACGTTTTTCCAATCTTCTATTGTCCAATTTAGATGAGCTTGTGCAAATTGTAGCCTCAGTTTCCTGTTCTTAGCTGAAAGGAGTGGCACCCGGTGTGGTCTTCTGCTGCTGTAGCCCATCTGCCTCAAAGTTCGACATACTGTGCATTCAGAGATGCTCTTCTGCCCACCTTGGTTGTAACGGGTGGTTATTTGAGTCACTGTTGCCCTTCTATCAGCTCCAACCAGTCTGGCCATTCTCCTCTGACCTCTGGCATCAACAAGGCATTTCCGCCCACAGAACTGCCGCTCACTGGATGTTTTTTTTTCTTTTTCGGACCATTCTCTGTAAACCCTAGAGATGGTTGTGCGTGAAAATCCCAGTAGATCGGCAGTTTCTGAATTACTCAGACCAGCCCTTCTGGCACCAACAATCATGCCACATTCAAAGTCACTCAAATCACCTTTCTTCCCCATACTGATGCTCGGTTTGAACTGCAGGAGATTGTCTTGACCATGTTTACATGCCTAAATGCACTGAGTTGCCGCCATGTGATTGGCTGCTTAGAAATTAAGTGTTAACGAGCAGTTGGACAGGTGTACCTAATAAAGTGGCCAGTGAGTGTATATTCCCACAGCATTTTTAAAAATCTGTTGAAACAAACAAGAGTTAAAGAACTACGTTTGAAATGTATTGTAGATTAAAAATGATCCTCCTAGAGCAACAACTTTGTGTTTCTCTCTGTTAACCTCGTTACGCTGAATCAACTGTTATTAAAAGGATCCGAACGCCTTTGGCTTCCAGGCTGCAATATCATATAGCCTTTTTATCCACTTTGCATACATTCAAGACCGGCTCTTCAGTTTTAAAGAGGGAACTTTGCTGATGGCTTTGCTCCTTAACATCTGGAAGATGGTTGCAGAGCATCATGGGAGGAAATCAGTGCCTGTTTCACGTTTTGCTGGCTTTAAATTGCACAAGCTCCCAAAATGAATCCCTCTCATCGAGTGAGACTAACAGGCGGGTTGCTCAAAAGGTTATTTCAATTATGCACTGTTAAAAGTACTCAGTGTGCTTTTTCACACTGAATGGGATAGATGTTTGCTCTGTTCAGAGGCTGAATGTTGTTCAGGTTTATTTCCATAGTTGCTCCTATTTAAATATATTTGGACTGGTTCCTAATCTGAATCACACAAATTCACTACAAGACGTTTAAGGTCCTGTGTTCTTTGAGGCGCCTGAATTGAAGCAGCTCATTAAATAATGTGAAGACAATAGCTCTTGAGGACTGCGTAGGCATTAGGCATTTAAATTACTTTTTCCAGAGCCCTGTTTACATCAGGTGCCTCCCAATTTGCTAAAGTACCACACAAGCTCTTCCCTACATTCACATTCTTTAGCCATGCATTAATCAGCTCAGCAGTCTTTTGAGATTTTCTACAATAAGGACACTGTTGGCAGCATATGCTCCTGAAGTTACTGCTGTTGTTTAGAAATCTCACCTCAGCAGAGTGAGAGCGGTATTTTACCCAGCTTGTTATAGTCTGTGCCAGGAAATGGCAAGACGGCAAGAAAAAAAAAAAAAAAGTGTCAAAATAAATTATACATTTTTTTTCCAAGACACACATATCATATCAGAATACATTATCACAGTCAGACTCTGATTCAGTGTATATTTTTGTGCTTGTTCGGATTTAGAAGCTGCACAATATCTGTGCCAGGGAGGCACCTGTGGATAACTGCTATCTTCCCCCAAACAAAATAACAAGAAATAGCAGCAGCTGAACTCTGATTGGGGGGGGGGAAGTTAAGGAATATCAAAAGCAATATCTCACAGATGGCCGCAGCTTCCGCTCACATCTGTTTCTTGGCTGTTGTCGCCGGCGCAGCCACTTTACTGTAGCACTCAAAGACCGCATCATCTTGGGCAAACATTAGCCCTCCTCATTGGGATAAAGAGATTCTTTCTCTATGCTTAATACACTGTCTTCCATTTTACCGGAGCGTCACCACAGAGGCACAAAGTAATATCTGTGACAACAGCTGTATTGTTGACTGCTAATGATTTCTATTCAAAAGCAGCCTATTATATAGCCTGTCATCTGACTAAGTACATGTTTGTCCAATAAACACATCATTTGCCACCTATAGAGCCGGTATGTCACAGCATCCCCCCCCCCACAATGTGTCTTTTACCAATTTGCTTCCCTGGAGTGAATCTGAAAAGATTAATTGAAAAGAAAAGCAAGTATATCGTCCGTAGGCAGTGTTACTGTTATTATTATAATTAGCAGTCGTGGCATGGCTCACTGTTTCAGTGGCCTGTTAGCTCATGGGCTAAAGCTTCTAATGAGATGGCTGTCGCTTGGTGTCAGCTTCACTGGGAAAGAGCAGCAGAGGCGAAGCACAATTTGCTCATCATATCTTAGCGGGTTTGTTTGTGTTTCATTTCTGCGTCGATGTAAATCGCCGTATCACGGATCAGGGGGGGGAAAAAAAGGGCCCCCGTCAGCCTTCGCGGGTGGTGAGGAATGAACAAGTAGGACACCAAAGAACAAGTTTTCTGACTTGTTCTCCCACACAGTGCACTGCAGCAGAATGCTCATAAATTATGGTGACACATAAAAAAAAAAAAAAAAAAACGACAGACGCATTTATTTTACCAGGAAGTTGTAATTACTGCTGGAGAAAATGTGACAAATGGATCCTACAAGTGAGGATAATTGTGTGGATGATCACATAGTTACATACAATCTATAAACACTAACACAAGTGAGCCTTAACTACAAAGAAAGAAAAAAAAACATTGCTAAGATACAGCAGTCAGTGCGCTCACCGAAATGTGTTTCTCTACATCACACATTTTTTTACAGCTCATCAAACTGAGCAGTTATTCTCTCTGTTTGCAAGTTTGCAGCTATTATAGATTTTTTATTGTATATTATCTTTATCTTCACACAGAAGTTGTGAAGTCCTCCTTTGTAGGATAACATTTTCAGCCGTTTCTGTTTTTTTAATGTAAACTACAGACCTTGGTATCACTCTCTAACACATTTTAAGAAATCTGTTGCTTTTAATGTTTCCTGACATTATAGATTCTATTTAATCTTTTAATGATTTTCACGGCTATTCGTTTAAAGTCGAAGGGAAGTCATATTTGAATGTGGAAATCATTCTGGCTTAAACATGTATATAAATTTACTCTTTATCAGACAATATTGTCCCAAAATCTAGAAAATTCATATTTAAAAAAAATAATCCTGTCTGTGTTTTTTTTCCATTATCTTCTGCAGGCCAGTTAGTTATACATCAGCCTGAACACCTAAATTCGGCCAATCATATATCAACCGTCATCTGTCAATCAAATTTTTTCGGGCCATAGCATTTTAAATTAAATCTCGCAGCTAATATGTACGGTGGCCCTGAAGTGCAAACTGCAACTAAAAATCTAAAAGCACAACTAGATTAAGGAAATTGCAACTACATGAAGCAAAGCGCAACTACATTAAGGAAAAACACAATTACATTAACCTACCTTGAACCGGTAGTTGCGTCGTCTGAACAGTCCAGCTTCTTTTAAGTGTGTCTTCAGTGTACGCAAACTAACTGAAATTTCGTGATTAGCCTTGAGCATATCCAGTATCACCTCGTACGTATGTCCTGATTTAAAATATTCCTGGATAACGGCAGCTATGTTTGGGGCGCCGACAATATCCATGTTTTCAAAAGCCGCAGCAGGCAGAATGACTTCCGGTTCAAGGGTCAAACGGCGCCGTCGTCCAATCAGCGATGTCTCATGTTTCCCACTGGTACCTACCTTTTCCGGTAGGTTAATGTAATTGTGTTTTCCTTAATGTAGTTGCGCTTTGCTTTATGTAGTTTTGTTTTTCTTAATGTAGTTGCGCTTTTAGATTTGTAGTTGCAGTTTGCACTTCAGGGCAACCGTAAATATGCGTAATACGTAATAACGGTTGAAATCAGACATCAGAATCCTTTCCTTTCCCATTGAGTTGCGTCCCAGTGTTCACGGGGATGGACGTCTGTGTCTTCGGCAGGCGTAGAGCTAACAGAACTGGCAGCGTTGCGAGGCAAGGGCTCAAACATGTACGGCTGGAAGCCTTCTACACCAAACCAAGCTTCTGCCGCCCTGGCGTCCTCTTCCACAACATCTTCGTCCCCGCTTTCCTCGTCTAAATAAAAAATGGATCACGGAGGAGACTCATCCACGACCTCCGACACTAAACTCTCCTCCTCTTGTATGTTTCCGCTGTCCATAGCGTTCCTTGACAGCGTCGTTTCTAAGTCACCACAGTAGGTGGCAGTAGTGTTCTTTGACAAACATGGATGCCTCCAGTAAAGGACATTCAGATGAAATTACTCTTAATTAAAAACACTCATCATTTATTGAACAGGATGGAATAATTTCATATTGAAAGAACTTTCAGAAGTTTGAATTCTGAATATGAGCGGAATTTTCACAGACAAAAGGTAACTTAGTGTGCCTTAGCGGTCATTAAAAAAAACTCACATTGAGGAAGAGTCATGCAATAGTCCCTGACAGGGACTATTACAGCAAATCATTAATTACATCTATGAGATGCATTTAGTTACATTTTTTTGCAATTTAATCAAAAAGTTACATTTTAAACCATCCCTTGGCGCCTGTTAGAGGCCATTAAAGACTTTATGCTATGAAGTAACTGTTTGGTGAAGGAGGTAAATATGCTTGTTAGTCAGCTGGATGGTTAGCTGGCCCTTCACCAGGGCAACGCTCTATGGAGGCGGTGCAACATGGTGGTAGTAGTGTTCTTTGACAAACATGGATGCCTCCAGTAAAGCACATTCAAATGAAAATTACTCTGAATGAAAAACACTGATCATTTATTGAACAGGATGGAATCATTTCATATTTAAAGTACTTTAGAAGTTTGAATTTTCCTTTTCCTTTAAAAGCATTAACATAAAATGTAAACATAAAAAGAACACTTCACCAATATTAACTTATTTTTTATGTATTTAAACAAAAGATCTTTTCTAAAGGAGTTGATTCTTTCTCCTTGATTGATTCAATTGGCTGATTTTCTTTTAGGTAATTAAAGAAGGCTTTATAAGTTACTCTTGAACAACTAAGCATGCACATTGTTTCTGTCGGTAATTATAAACATGCTTATTCTGTGCCTTATCTGTAAACAAATTAAGGAACGGACCAAAAGAAAAAAAAATGCAGCTTTGTTTTCCTCCATTGTTTCCATTTTAACCTCTGTGCATTCTCTCTGCTTCCAAAATGTTTTAGTGGATAATGTTTGGTAGTTAATGTTAATTATTCCTGTCAGTAGCACATCAGATTTTAAATCAGTAATACTTTACTGCAGTAAGGATTCGTTTAGGCATCAGACCCCCTGCTCGTGTGTATGCGCTGCCTGGGTTTAGTTGCTATTGTAAATAATGAAGCCTTTATTCTTAGGGACAACTATTAGCAAGAAAGGGTTTACTGGAGATCAGTTGAGCTTATCACTGGAAACCAGTCTGAATCCAAGTGAACAGCATTCGATGCGTCCTCTCGGTCAGCTCCATCAGTTCCTTGTCACCTCAACAGTTGCTCTTATAGCTTCTTCACCAAAACATGTTATCTATTACTTCCAGGGTCGAGCACAGATAGAAACTAGGTGGTAATAGATAAATTGCCCTTGACCTGCACCTGACCTCCGGACAAAATAAGCTCCCTCCTAAAATAATTTTTCGTTTTTTACTTTTTACACGCCTGTTTTGCAATAATTTTGGAGCCTTAGAGCCTGATAAGCGGCATTAAGTTGCAACTGCAATAAATGGACATGATGTGGATCATCTACAAAGACTTCTGCACAAATGTTCAAAGCTATGGAGATGGAGGTCATACTTATTAAAAAAATATGTCAGAATTAAAAATAGTATTTTTATGTTTAATTTTCTTTTACCATCCTGGAGAGAAATATCAGCTGTGCTGCTGCCATCAACGCCTTTGTTTCTAGATGTTGGAGTTTGACCTGTTTTCCAGTGTAGTCCTGTTTCTCTGACTGTGACTAACTGGATGTGCTCTCTTCATCCTCTGACATGGGAGCTGGCTCGGAGCTCGTCTGCCTGGCTGTGTGTTTCCTGGACGGGGCCGCCTTTTAAAGTTCCCTTTTGTATCTATGCTTCTTTTTCTATGTCTGCTTCTGTCTCCTTGAACCCCAGTGGGCCTCAGCAGATGGCCGCTCACACTGAGCCTGGTTCTGCTGGAGGTTTCTTCCTGTTCAAAGGGAGTTTTTCCTCTCCACTCTCACTAAAAGCATGCTTAGTGTGAGGGATTGCTGAAGAGTCAATGAGTGGATGCATCTGGTGAACTGTAAAGTGCCTTGAGATGACATGATGTGAATTGGTGCTATAGAAATGAAAACTGAATTGAATTTCTTATCATAAGTAAAATAAATTAAACATAACTGTTATTTGGTCAAAGGTGAAAGAAAATGAAATCCTTTTTTCAATGAGCTGCACCCCTCCTCCTCTTTTTTCTTTAGGTTCTTTAAATGATCTATTTTTTTATTAACATGCCATAATATTTGTGTTCAATGCTATTTTTCTATTTCCCTCCTGCTGAATTGCAAACATGTTTTCTTTATTAATATTATTTTAGTATTGTTATTTCTCGTACTCGTACTCGTCGTCTCCCGCTTTATCTGGATCCGGGTCGCGGGGGCAGCAGACTAAGCAGAGACTCCCAGACTTCCCTCTCCGCAGACACCTCCTCCAGCTCTGCTGGGGGAAGCCCTAGGCGCTCCCAGGTCAGCCAAGAGACATAGTCTCTCCAGCGTGTCCTGGGTCGTCCCCTGGGCCTCCTCCCAGTGGGACGTGCCTGGAACAACTCCCGAAGGAGGCGTCCAGGGGGCATCTGAAGAAGATGTCCCCTCCACCTCAACTGACTCCTCTTGATGTGGAGGAGAACCGGCTCTACACTGAGCCTCTCCCGAATGACCGAGCTCCTCACCCTATCTCTAAGGGAGAGCCCAGCCACCCTGCGGAGAAAGATCATTTCAGCCGCTTGTATCCGGGATCACGTTCTTTCGGTCATGATCCAGATTTCATGACCGTAGGTGAGGGTAGGAACGAAGACCGAACGGTAAATTGAGAGCTTTGCCTTTTCGCTCAGCTCTCTCTTCACCACGACAGACCGGTGCAGCATCTGCATTATTGCAGCAACCGCACCGATCCGTCTATCGATCTCCCGCTCCATTCTTCCCTCACTCGTGAACAGGACCCCAAGAATCTTGAACTCCTCCACTTGAGGCAGGGACTCTCCTCCAACCTGAAGGGGACAAGCCACTTTTATCAGGTCGAGAACCATGGCCTCGGACTTGGAGGAGCTGATTCTCATCCCGGTATTGTTATTTTGATGGTCTAAACATGTTTACATGTGAAGCATCCCCATCCTGAGGCATTGTTCCAATGTCTCTGATGTAGCAACAATGACTGCAGATGCTTTAGTGCGTCGGTTTATACCTGACTTTCAGAAACACCAAAGAAATAATTGTTGGGAGTCAATTTGCAAAATCATTTTATATTGTTAAATATCTATATTTGCATATCATGCACTATGCATACTATGCATATCCTTCACTCATATAACCTGCATGTTGATGAAGGCACCAAACATAGTTTGCAGGATTTCTGCTGGTTCCAAACGCAAATGTTTGAAGATCTGCTCAGTTCCTATAAATATGTTTGCATGTGTTTTAAGACATGCAAACCTTCTGAAAATCAGTCCCTTAGTCTTTTATTTCTCACCTTTTCTTTTCTGTTTGATCATTTTGATGGTTTGTTTTCACTCACAGCCTTTCATATGTGGTTTACTCTTTGATTAGTAACGCTCAACTCCTTCATATTTTCCTCTCTTTGCATGATCGCTTAGATTTCAATTTTAGTGACAGTATTTTGTTTTCTCAGGACCTTTTGTATCCTCTTAAATTCCTTATTGTTCACTCCTGTGTTAACGAGTCGTACTCCTTCATCTCCTTCGTTGAGGTTCACACTCAGCTGCTCTGCCTTCCTCTGATTATTCACCGGCTCTCATGTCATTCATTGAACTCTCCAGCAGTTGCAGTTTAAACCAGTTCGTTTCTTTACCCCCATGCCAGATCCTTCTATTCTATATTTCTGTCCATCCTGCTTTTTTTCTCTGCTTCTGTCTCTGGTCGTTCCACTCAGCTGCACACCAGTTCCTTGTGTGTCTGATTCTCATTTTGTAAGTATTTTCTTCAATAAATCCTCTTCAGCTGCAATGTGAGTCCAACATTTTTCTCTGTGTGTTTTCTGTAGGTCGTATTTCTTACAACTTGACACATGTGGTATAACAAACACAACAAAGAAGGTTTTTTTTTAGCTTTCTAAGCATCTACAGATAATTATCTCAGTTCAAACATAAACGATTCATGCTTCTATTTTTTACTTACTTACTAAAAACCAATGTATTGCTATAAGCTGATCCCTAACAAGTAAGAAAATTGTATTTTTTTTTGTAAACTGGCAATGCAGGCAGAGGTATATGTGGAGGAGTAAGACTGTGCATAATTGTATCATCTAAAAGGAGCCAACCATGCAGAAACAAACTGCAGTTTTATTTTATATTTAAAAGAAAAGTAATTTCATGAGGTGCATAAAAAAACGTCTTGCAGAGGCAACTATAACTGCATCTATATTCCCCTACTTACCTCTATAAAGCTCTTTCAGGAAACATTGGCTGTATTTTATTTTTAAAATATTTGCTTTTAAAATGTTCTTTATTGTACGTATGGCAGGTTTCATTTGCGATCTCTTATAACTTTCCTATCAATGGAGAAAAAAAACAGAAAATAATTGCTACTTTTTCATCTTTAAGTAGGTAATTTAAAAGCTGCTACACAAAGGAACAAATTGGATCAGTGACAAAGGCTGATACGGCAGCTGCTCCGCTAAAGTATTCATTTCACGAAACTTTAGCTCATGTATTTATCCTCATTGCTACTCATTTAGACTAATTCTAATTTTGCAGAATAAAGACATTCATGAAATGTAGTTTCATTAGCAGGTTTTTCTGCTAATAAAGAAAACATTTCAGAGACTGAAGGCTCACTGATGCATGCAGGTCTTTCATTTGTGAGGTAATCTGAAAGTCTGATTTAGTAAGTCTAATAGTTTATCCTTTTCTTCTACAACACAACTGTTGTAATACAGAAATTTCAACTGTGCTGCTGCCATCAACACCTTTGTTTCTAGATGTTGGAGCTTGGCCTGTTTTCCAGTGTAGTCCTGTTTCTCTGACTGTGACTAACTGGATGTGCTCTCTTCATCCTCTGACATGGGAGCTGGCTCGGAGCTCGTCTGCCTGGCTGTGTGTTTCCTGGACGGGGCCGCCTTTAACAGTTGCCTTTTGTATCTATGCTTCTTTTTCTATGTCTGCTTCTGTCTCCTTGAACCCCAGTCGGCCTCAGCAGATTGCCGCTCACACTGAGCCTGGTTATCCTGGAGTTTTTTTCCTGTTAAAAGGGAGTTTTTCCTTTCCACTGTCGCTACAAGCATGCTTAGTGAATGCTCAAAATTTCCCGACATATGCCAGCGTATACGTACGGCATCAGTTCCAGATGGTTGACATCCGTTCAGTGTCAGTTCCTCATCAGTCGGGGCTTCTAGCTGATCCTAAACCTCTGAGTAACTTGCGCATAACTTCTGCGTAACTTATCCAGAACTTCTCTCCAACATATCAGCGTATCTGCCGTGTTCCAGACGAGCGCTGAACGTGTTTCTAACTTCCAGCTACTGTATAATGGCGTATTGGCAGCGTTTTGGTATAAAGGGGGTTCACAGGAGGAAACCGTCAGTTCTCCTCCAGACTTCATCCCCATCATAGGGTGAGCCAGAAGGTGAGTGATGGATCCTCCCTGCGTTCACGCCCACCACCAACACACTTCCTAGCAGACATGACGCTCAATCTGCTGCTACCAAAAACCTATTTTCTTTCTTTTTCTTTTTTCATTTTGTTTATTCTTCTTTTGGGTGCAGGCGGTAAAAACCAGCTGGGTTAATACCACGATCAAAGACTTCTTTTTATGCAGACCGGACGCCTGCGGGCACATCGCGGCTCCTGAGGGAGCAGCTTTAACAGATGCTTCGTAATGCCCATGAAATGATGCTTGTGCGTCAATTCAGGGGCATTACGCTGCCGTGCGTTATGCATAAGTTAGAATCTCGTTGGACATAAGTTCAGGACTCCTTATGAATACTCTTAACCTGACTCCGCCAGATGGATTTGCTCCTTATATCCATCTGGAAACCTTCCGTTGAAGTAATTTTGGGAAGGGGCGAAAATACTGGTTAGCTGATTGGCCTATGTTGGTGATAGACGGGCCAAATAAACCAATCAGATCAACGAAGCATATGACGTACTAACAGAGCGACGACGAAGAGGAGCCAATTGATAGATCAAACTCTTGCCGAAACCAGTCGGGAGAAGAGCAAAAACATCTTTTCCTCTGAGAAAAGCCTCCAGAGCAGTGTTTTGCTCTTCTTTCAGTGAAGAAATACTCTGTAATTCCGATAAAACTTGCTCGATAGCCACGCTAACGCTAGTTAGCTAGGCTGAAGCCGCCGTGTTCTTTAGACTGAACTGTCGCGCTTCTCGTTGCGTCACACCTCAACCCGCCTCAAAGCCAACGCTGATTGGACGTTGGTATGGTGAACGGCTCCAAATTTTCTTTAACGAGAGTCTCCAGACTGATCTGCGAGTGAAACCTTGAAAGCTCGCGAGAACAGGATGGTCTCACGAGGGCTAGAATACTCTATGCATACGCCCAAAATTGAAAAAACACATAGAAAGTTCAGCGTATTCCAGCGTTTTAGGAGATTCTGGGACGCTGGGCATACACCATCTAAATCGGCAAGGTGTGACAGGGATGAAGTTCCTACAACAGTGAGGAACTCCGCAGAAGGAGTATATATCAGAGATGGTACAAAGAATCATCTAAATAGCTGATTGAGAGCAGGTGTGGACAGAACTAAATAGGGGGAAGCTAAGGGGAAAGGAGGCTAGCACAAGGGGGCAGCAGAGATTAACTAAAAAAAACAACACTGCTTAATTATAACTAGAAAACAACTAGAATGACACAAAATGAAAAAGAAAACAATGACCAAGAAAACTCAGAATGACATAAATCCAAGTGTGACTGAAAACTGAAAAAGAAACTTAAACGGAACCAAAAATTCCAGAAAGGGCAAAATCATGAGAAGTCTATGGGAACCTTTAGCTTTGCTAACATTTGTAACTCTTGTTCATCAGCTTTTTGAAACTCTTCATATCGGTTTATGTGTTTGTATTCAGTTAACAATGAGATTAGTCATATTTCCTCTGCTTGCTTCAAGGATGCTCTCTTTCTTGAAATCAATAGATCTCCAAATAAAAGAAATGCAGTTTTTACTTCGCTAACATTTTCTTAATTCATTATACTTTATTTCTGAGGTCTCAGAAACGCCTAATTAATGAAGGTCTTCAGTTGGACACATTCATATGGTTCACTCTTAGTGTCTCCCATGTTTATAAACAGCCAATTGCACTTTTTATTTAAAAAATACTATAGAATATACTTAAATATATCAAAAGGGACATAAAAAGTTTGATTTTAAACTGGTTTCTCCTAATTTCCTGTAACAGGTTTAAGCAACAATTATGCCTTTTTCCTGGGAGATTCCTGGTAAACACCAATAAAAGGTTTTTATTGGTGTTTAGCTTTATCAGTCACATGACCAACGGTGCACATTGGAACATTTTCTGCTAAGGTGCAGAAGCGTGTTTTTTTCTTTTCCTTTAAGGCATCAGCTGGGAAATTGCTGAGTAAAAATAAGCGAGTGTGTGTTTCTACACACTTACATGCACTCACTGAAGTAGAAGAGACTCAATTAAAAACCAGCTGTGCTCTATTCCTCAGTTAGCCCTCCAGCACCCCCCCCCCCCCCCACCCCGTCCTCCTCTTCTACCCCCTGCCTCAAACCCCCTGCTGCTCTGTAAGCCGCCAGTAAGCTGCTAGCATCCTGCTGATCTAATGCTTCCCTCCAAAACACACATTCAGACACGTACGGAGGCACGTGCGTACGCGGAAGTAGCGAGACGTGAATACATGAAACAAGTAGCTTGTCCAATGCACCCCCCCCCCCCCCCCCCCCCCCCCCCCCCCACACCAGTTAATGTTTGTCGACTTGGTTTCTCTCTCTTCTGTCTCCTGATTATTGTCCCTTAAGAAACAGCAGTAGCAGAAGTCTGGGTGAGGAAAGGAAGCGCCTAAATAAAAACTGTGCTTTTTAATAAGAGGAAAAACAATCTGATGGACTCGGATAAACCAGTGAAAAAATTACCAGAAGCTTGCTAATGTGATTTAATATCACAACATTTGTTTTGTGCAAGAAAGGTTACTGTGGAGACAGTTTGGCCAAAGATATTAAATCCTTGAGTATTTCTCCTGCTTTTTGCTTCTCCTGGTAGACTGAAAGCCCGCCTCTCAATAGGTTTCCTTTAATTCTTTATTCACTATTTTGAAAAGCTGTAATTTATGTTTTACGTCATTGTCATGCTGAGAAAGGCACAGTTAATGTTGCTTAATAAGGGTGTATCCAGAGGGCAGAAGGACTGCTTAGCCAGCTAATCAGTGGTAATTCTATAAGTCCAGGTCCTTTAATTAGCTAATTTGCATTTTCAGAATTAATCAAATTGATTATGTAATTAACAGTACAATGCATCTTCTTCTCAGTTCCAGCAAGGCACACATGCACAATAACAAACCCTGCCTGCTGTTAGACTTAGCTGTGGAGCTGTGACTGGCTGTGGTGCTAATATGTAGGAAGGTTAAAGACATCTTCTCTGACTGTACAGTCTGTGATGTTGCAGGAAGCACCGTGGTTCAATGCTGCAATGCTGTGGGACTGAAGGAGCCCTTAGCTGGGGCTTTAAGCAATATGCTTTGATAAGTTATAACGGCTTGTACTAATATTGGCTCATAATGGGGAAAGGTCAGCTCACACATCTCCATGTAAAGCATCTGACAACTTGCCCCAGGACTATATTTCCCTTGTATGAGCTCTTGAGTCACATTAACTCAGGGGTCAAATTTGATGATTCATGGAATATCGCAAAAGGGAGGAATGACGGCTGGGGAAAGTAACGCTTGAATCTAGGTCAGTTTTTTTTTTTTTTTCCTGATATTTGTAGCCCAACGGGGCCGCATGCGGTTTATCCTTGGTTACAAGTTAGCAATTCTCAAGGTGTTTTATCCCTCAGTAACAGCGGTTTGATGAACAGCTTATCTGTATGATCAAGACGTGGAAAGGAAAGCAAATATGCACCGTCATTTAATTTAGAGGTCAATTTGGAATCCTTAATAAAGCTAATATTCCTCTTTGGGCTTAGAAAGGAAGCTGGCATATGCAGGAAAAGCCATGGAACTGAATTCACCATAGAAAAAGAAGAAATATTAATAGTGTGCATAAAACTATCCCTATCTGTGTAGCTTTATAGTCATATTAAAGGAAAAGTCCGGTCAGCAAGGAATAACTAATGGATCATTATTTATACCTAAAACTAATACGTACTCTGTGATTTATTTAATCTAGTGTTAATTAGTGAAAAAATATATATATATATTTTTCATTGCGATCACTGAGTCTAGGAGCGGCCATTTTTGCCCAAATATAGTAGCCCCTCCCTCCTGCCATCTTCCAGCAGTGACGTCACGGTGCGGTAAGCCTAGCGCCATTCTCCCCGCTTTACAAGCTAAATCAATGGGAACTACTAGACACATCTGCAATCAACAACAATTATTGAAGATTTCCAGAGGACTTCACCATTGAAATTCACCAGAGCTATAGTGAAACTGACAATGCCCACGTGCATGGCAGCTGGATGCTGGAATACATCGGGTAAAAGTGAAAAAAAGAGTTATTCCACCTTTCTGATTCCTGATCCTCCACGGACGGGTTGGTCGTTGGATCGCCAACTTGAAGAGGGAGGATTTGCCATCGAGCTTCTGGCCAGAGAAAAAACCCGTAATATGTAGCCAACATTTGGAAGAAGAATGTTTTCAAGATGACTTGGATAATAGTGCGTTGTGACAAACACCAGACATAGCACTGGGACTTGATCAACAGCCGATACCGCACCGTGACGTCACTAACCAGTAGGTGGCAGTAGTGTTCTTTGACAAACATGGATGCCTCCAGTAAAGCACATTCACATGAAAATTACTCTGAATTAAAAACACTGATCATTTATTGAACAGTACGGAATAATTTCATATTGAAAATACCTTCAGAAGTTTGAATTCTGAATATAAACTTTTTTTTCTATTACTGTTGGGAGCAAAGAACACATTTTGTGAATTGAAATTTGTAACAAAAAAATGCAATCCTGCAATTAAACTAAAAAAAAAAAGGTTTTGAGAGTAATTGTGCTTTTTTCTCAGATGTTATTTTTTTTTATTTTGAGATTTCAGATTTGCACATGCCTGCACAGTGTAGCAGTGGGTAGCGCTGTTACTTTGCAGTAAGAAGGTTCTGAGTTTGATTCCTGGCCTGGAGTCTTTCTGCATGGAGTTTACATGTTCTCCCTGTGCATGCATGGGTTCTCTCTGGGTACTCCGGCCAAAAACATGACTGTTAGGTTAACTGGGTTCTCTAAATTCTCCTTAGGTGTGTGTGTGTGTGTGTGTGTGAATGGCGGTGTGTCTTTGTGTTTCTGTTGCCCTGCAACAAACTGGTGACCTGTTCAGAGATAGGCACCAACCCCACCGCAACCCAGACTAGGACTAAGCGGGACAAAATATATTTGCACATTTTATTTTTACATTTCCCTTTTCAAATTGCATGTTTTCCTTGCTGTGTTCTTCAGATCGTTTTTTTCTTCACTTCTAGGCGAGAGCTTTCCTCGGGGATTGAGGAGCAAAGATTAATTTCTATATTTTTCTGTATGGATGTAAATGGTTAAATGATTGTGGTTTATAAAACTCAAACTGAAAAAAAAACATTATTTGGAAAAATTAACGTTTTAAACATAAAATATGTTTAAAAAAATACAAAGTTTGAAGAAACAAAATTAAATAATAAACTAACATCAAAGTTACTCTCAAACCCCTTCTTGATTATTAAATGTTTCATTTATGGATTCCCTTTTTTATTTTCATCAAAAACAAATGTATCTTGCAACAGTAATGAAACAAAATAAATTCACTTTATAGTTTATTGCAGAGCTGCGATCTGAAGGCGTCTTTGTTTTCTTTATGGTAGCTTGCATCTTTACTCCCTTTGTTGGCCAGTATTGCAGCTGAGTTCTTACTGCAGCCTCCTGCTACACTTCCTCATCATGAAAAGAAAAAAAAAACAGTTTCACATTTTCTATTTTAATCAAATCCAAAAAAACTGGCATAAAATTCAGGTTTAAACCCAAATAATTTGTTTTTCTTTTTGTTATTCTGCTGCTGTGCTGAGAAATGCTCTGATAATTGATTGTGATAAATCTTTTGCTCATTAAGCCTCTGGCAGGCACTCTCCACCATCAGACTGCTGGGAATGCCTCACCTCATAAATTTTTGGCTTGATATTAAACACACAAATTACCAAAGTTTGCTTTTCATGTCTTGACCATGCCGCCACATATCCAATACCTTCTTCCTGTAGCCAATCTTCTTGTATGAAAAGATTTAATGTGAGTTTAATGGAGATACATTAAAGCTTATGGGAATCTGCACTGGAAAATATCGAAATCTAGATAAGTAATTTTTTCTTAAAATAAGTGAATTTGTTCTTGAATTGAGGAGGTAAAAGATACATTTTGCCGATGGAACAAGACAATTTACACTTAAAGGTACACTATGCAACCGGTGTTGATTTTCCAGCGAGGCTCCCCCCAGAGGGCGAAAATAAAAGTGCACTGTCGTAAATATGCTCAGTTGTTCTCCTGATTTCTCCGTCAAGCCAGGCGCGGTTGTTTTGAGCTTAGGAGACAGGCGAACGCAACGAATCACCATGTCTACTGCGGTAAGTGACTATTTTGTTCCAATTTTCGAGTTTAAAAATTTAGCATGTTTTCATACATTATTTGTTATGCATGTGTCTAAATAATAAAGATTGTAGTTAGCCAAGTTCTCGCCGTAAAGCAAGACCGACTCTGGCGAGACTTCTGAGCCTGTGGGTGCGGGCCGAGGGCTCCTGCAATTGCAAGTGCGGTATTTCCCCCACAGACCACCAGGGCGGCCGAGAAAACCTTTGTTCAACCTGAAATGACTCATTTAATCATCCAAAACGTTATGGAACACATTAATTAACTGAAAAATGTTGCATAGTATGCCTTTAAAATTAGAAAACACAATCGCATTGTCTTATTTCAAGTGCCTTTTATGTAAATATCTAATTTTAAGAGTAAAAATACTAATTCCATTGGCAAATCATCACATTTACCTACTGAAATTAAGGGTAAATACACTTAATTTAAGAACTTTTTATTTATTTCTAGGTCGTTTTTCCAGTGTGTTTTCAAAAATGGGGATAATTTTGTAGCTTTAACTGGTTTTAGAGACCTCTGCTATTTTGAAACATTTTATCTTTCTAATCTTTTTAATTTTGCGTTTTAATCCTTAGAAATGAAAATTACAAGCAATAAAAACGGAAAATGTCAGATAAGAATTTTGAAAAACCTGATTAGAATTCTAAACTTGTTAATTATTTCACGTGAAAATGCAAGAATTAAAGAGTTAAGCATTTAATTTGTATTCCTCTGCTGGAGAAATGAATTATAAAGATGTTTTAAAAATATCTATGAAAAGTTCAACTATTTTGAGGATGACTTATGGCTAAAGACAACAATTTTAATTTTTTTATTTTTAGAGCAAAACTCTTATGATGCATAAATGTGTTTCTCTGTGTGTGGCTCAGTAGCTTATCCTGATCAAATTAGAAAATGACAGCTTCAAGTTAAGGATAATAAGGTGGAAATTACCCCCAAGGATTCGGTTTTTAAAGCATAACATCACAAATGTGTTCCAGCACCCTTTCCAGTGACTCACATACAAGCTTACCGCAGTCTGATCATTTAATTAGAAAACCAATATGCCTAAGATAGAAAACTAAAGAAATGAGTAAAAGGGATGAAACAAGAAGGCCACAGGTGGCACCTCTTTATTGCAGGCGGAGATCAGAGGAACCCATTTAGCAAGAAAGGAGAGCTGTTAAGCAAAACCCCGGTCAGCCACCAACTGTGTAACTGACCCGATCCAAACTGTTGTGTCACATACAGCAGCTTGCTAAAGAGTCACACAATTTGAACTTTTCCGGATAAAAAAATAAAAAATAACAGCAGCAACAAAACATCAGTATTTTACTGGGAAGCTAATGCAGCCTATCCTGCAACGTCAGAGTAAATGGGAACTAATACTTTACAAATGTTTGTATATTTTATAGGATGATTAAGGTGTCCGCGGCCCCCGGGACAGGGCCCAACCGACACCTGCTTGTGTTTATCTGATTATAGAAATGGCCAAAACACAGTCACATGGTGTTTCCGTCCACACTCCTTTCAAATGCTTCAAAATATTTTTTTTATAAGTAGATTTTGTTTTATAGCTTTGTAAACAAATAAAATTAGCTTTAAAATCCCACCTGACATGTGTGACTCTGCGGGACTAATGCAACAGCAGTTGTTCATATTTAGTAGTGATGTTACGAGACGAGCCGAGGCTTCGAGGCGTGTGTCGAGTAATGGAGGGGGCGTTTCCCCAAAGCGCGTGTCGAGGCGTGATTCATTTAGAGGCGGGGCCAAAATTAATGACGTCCGAGGCCTCGCTACCGTGAAACCACGTGAGCGGTTTGGGAAGCGCAAGAATTTTGAAAGGCATCTAAACAGCCTCAGTGTTCAGTCAAGATGTGGGAGTTTGGAGGAGAGCTGCTCTCAGCTGGATAAAGTTTGGATAGATTCTAAGAATAGATTGGCTGTTTTTCCAACCAATCTAGTTGCTTAAAACTAATTTATGTAGAATAAACAATGTAATGATCAAAATTTGAGCAAACCACCAAACAAAGTCAGTGTTAACACGTTGCTGTTAAGTAGTATTTTCTCCCTGCTATGGTCATCTACTTGGGTGGTGTCATCTGTAAGAGACAGGCTCCCACTCCAGAAGTTAATGGTTCAAGACCTGTCTATGGGCCGGATTTATCAAGATCCAATTTTGCGTGCAGTAATTTGCGCTCGCAAACTGGAATTTTGCGCGAGGGGCTGAACCATGGTTTGCGGGTGATTTAACAAGAGCGATTGCGTAACTGGTGGCAGGTGCAAAACTGTTGAAGACGCCCTATTTAAATGATGGTTTGCGGCATGGCGAGTTTGGACAGCAGAAAGCGCAAAAGGAAATTTGACCCCATGGAAATGGAGGTATTGGTGGATGAAGCCAACAAACATTTAAGTGAGCTACAGCAAAGAAGTGTGCCTGTCACACAGAGGAACGCTATATGTGAACAAATCAGTAATAAAGTAAACGCTGTTGGTGAAACCTTGCGAACAGTGGATGAAGTAAAAAGAAGATACCAGGATATTAGAAGGCGAACCAAAGAAAAACTGGCATATAACAAAACATCTGCGAACAAAACAGGAGGGGGCACAGTAGATGAGATGCCTCTGACCAGCATTGAGGAACAACAGCTGACGCTCTGTGAGGAGCAAATCACTGGAATTGCAGCTCCAAAATGGCAATGCTGGATAAACTAAATGTTTTGATGATCGTTTCCTCGTTCATTCCAAAAATATTCACACGGAGTGAAAAAATGCGTTCTCTGCGTCTCCTTGCTTCATGTCCATGTCTCCTTCTTGCGACAGTAACCGCTGCCATGTGTGCGCAATTACGCATACAGACCATTTGCACCTTCTTTTGAAACGTGTTAAATATAGAGTCAGATACCGTTAGCAAAATTGCTTTCAGGTTTAATAAATCACTTTGCGAGTGCTAAATTAATATATTTACATGTTCTCCTCCCATAAGACGCACTTTTGCGTGTAAACGCCCCATATTGCATATTCATAGCAGAAAAAGTACTAAATGGATAAGAGGCGCTATTTAGCACGTTTTAAAGACCAAATCCTTTTAGCACACTGTTGATAGATCAGTTTGTACATTTTTTTGCGTGCGCAGTGAAATAGCTCACGTTTTAATACACGCAAACCTTTGATAGATCCGGCCCTTTGACTTTTGAAATTTGCGATTAAACTGGCTGATGACACTAATTTGCATTGTTTTGCCCGAGTAAAAATATAGATTGGGTAAATTAGGTCGGTTTAGTCAAAAGATTGGTTGAACACAACTTCCAACCTGATTAAAATAAAAAAACATGGAAAAACTATCATGTTCGAATAAAAATGACTAACACCTTTCATTTTGCTCATCATTTCTCATCAAAGTAATTTCCCTCTGGGATTATTAAAGTATTTCTGATTCTGATTGCCCAGTTTTACCCAATTTGCACAAACACTTTCACTGTCTACTTGAGTTTATTTCACTAAAATGGCAGAAAAACAGTGAACCTTAAATGATTATTCTAAGAAATTTTACACAAATTACGAAAGATTTTATTATTTTATTATACACACCAACCATTAACAATTTCAAGGGAACTTTGAAAGGGAAAAAAAGAAAAACAGTTGCAAAAAAAAAATACAGATTTTATTACAAACTGTAGTTCTGCTGTCCACCAGTAGGTGGTGACATGTTCACATGAAGCCTCATGAACTGTGGGGATCGTTGAAGCTATTTGGCCAAACGGTTCAATGCCTCATGAGGCTTCATCTCACCATCACTAATATTTAGCCCCGCCCCCTAACGGCCACCATCATTGGAAACTAGAGGCTCAGACCTTTCCAAGTAGGGGTCAGAGGTCATTGTGCGACCATTTCAGGTGATGTAACCCGGCATGCGTTACATAAGCTGCTCTGTTCTTCTTATTTTCTATTCAATTTGGTGAAATTATTGGTAAATTTCAATGAACCAACAGTTAAATCTTAGGAGCAAAGGCTTCGCCTCATGCAGAAGGTCTCCAATAATGGAAATCATCATAACTGTCTGACCAGATTCCCTTTTATAAGCGGAAAAATGCTTTTTGCACTTTTGGCATTGTACCAAAATCCCATTTCCTCCCAGCACTCTGCCCACTAAAACCTTTGTGGAACAAACATGCTTCCAGTGTTGGGAAAGTTCTCTTTCTACGTGAACTAGTTCAAAGTTCAGTTCACACATTTTAAAATGAACTAGTTCAGTTCATAGTTCACAATTCCAAAAAACGAACTAGTTCATAGTTCTTTTTTTTCTTTTTTTTTCATATATTGCTCAATTACACCATAGCCTACTGTAGAACCACAGACAGCGATTATTTTATCAGTTGTAACACTGAAACTGTGCGTCAGATTTCATCTTCATATCCAGTTTTGAATCCTTATCCAACCAGGGTTTACATTAGCATTGAGGGGACAGCATTTCCCCATTGTTGCTTTAACGCTTTGTTGCTGTCCATTCACTTCACACTAGTAGCAGCTGCAGCTTTCACCCCTACAGTATATTCTCAAAAACATCAGGAAAAATGTGCTGCTTGAATGGTCTTTTTTATGAGTAATTATTAAAAGAAAAATAGGAAAGTAGTCTTTAAGGTGCAAATGTTTTTTTTTATTTTAATAATTTTTTCCATTTGAAATTCCATTTCAATACATACTAAAAAGGAATACTGGAATCCTGGAAAATTATACCAGGCAGGTTTAACAAACAAGTTACATGGATAGTAAAACCCTCAAGAACAGGGGTCTTCTATGTTTTCCAGACCAAGGACCCCCAAACTGATGGTGAGATGGAGCGGGGACCCCCTATTTATATATATTGTATGAAATTGTGTCCTATAGTCACTCTATTACAGATGGAGTAATATAAAGAAATTAATTTCTCCCTGGGATTATTAAAGTTTTTCTGATTCTGATTCCTGGTTGATGGGACAGGTGTTGTGAATGAAACGGTGTCCAGCTTGAAAGAGCTCCTGTGTGTCGCTGAATGTGAGCATTGATGACTGAAAGACATCTTCTGCCTCCATTTATCTGTTTACTACAGTGTGTTGATTTCATGTTGAGTATTTAAAGACATTTCAATTAGTTGGGGGGAAAAATGCGGGGGGGGAATATAAAAATATCAACTAACCATGCAGATCCACATGCAGTACCTCCGTAGACCCCCTAGGGGTCGCGGATCCCCTGTTGAAGACCTCCGCTCAAGAAGATTTTACTAACACAAACTGAGGGACCAGGCTGAGGGAGGAATTTAAGGTTACTGAAGTGCGGATTTTTTTACTGAAAGCCGGCGGGCAAACTTGTTGCCATCATCCTCACCGACCACCTGGTCATAAACCTGTTTTAAGTCGCCTCCATGCTGCTGTTGCTTCCACGCATTTTGTTTTGATGACGCACGCGGCTGTAGGCTACGACGCTGGTAGCTGGTGTTGCCAGATTGGGTGTTTTTCCCGCTACATATTAAGGCCTGTTTACGGTGTGATTTAGCCGGGGTTTCGCCTGGAGGGCTGTATAGAAATCTGGTAACCTATTGAACGGAGCTGAACTGAGAGCGTGCCGTTCACAGACGCCAGAATGAACGAGTTCTCAATAACGTTCATCAGGCAATAATGCAGTACGTTCAGTTCACGTTCGCCCAAAATATGAACGAGTTCATGAACTTTCGTTCAATGAACGCGTTCAGGCACAACACTGCATGCTTCAACTGATTCAGTCCAGATTAGCTTGAGTCATAGTCAAGATGTGGATCTATAAAGTCTGAGGGTTCATCCACAGTTTCAAATGGGCTTTCATGGTGTTTTATTTTGGAAATAAATTTGCCGAGGCTAAATATTTTTCATATTTTATTTGTTTAATCACCTATAAATCAGACATGGTGACATTTAAAATAGTGATTCCACCTGAAAGATATTCCTAAATGCCTTTCTGTTATACAAATACAAACAAATGTATTTTCAATTTATAGTTTTGGAGCTGTACTTTAATTCAGATATCTAAATTCAGGCAGAATTTGCTCCTAAGACCCTCTGGGCTTAAGAGGCTAAGAGTCAATATGTTGTTTTCATTTCACATTACAGCTTTTTGTATCTCTGTTACATAAAGTTCATAGTTGTAGTAAAACATGATGGGATGAAGTCAAAGTTTTACTGATGGTTTTAAAAGGATTCCAGGGCAAAAACTGATTTAAAAAAACTAAATTGTGATTTGATTTTTCATGATATGTTTGTAGCCCAAACGATTCTTTGTCGGAACTCTACATTCCTCAACAAATTACACGAGTATGATGAAGGATGGGCGCTAAAAGTACAAGACAGATATGCGTCTTTTATTTGGTCATTAGGGAACTTTAGAACAGTTTAGCACGCCTCCCCTGATCTGCATTTTTCATCTAATCATGCATCTGCTCCCCTCTGGAGATCAAGCAATTCCTTCCTCTTCCCTCTAACTCTGCTCTCTAGATTTAAGCGTGCCATCTGGAGGTCTTTCACATTTTACTTATATAAAATAACCCAATATCCTTATCAACAAATCAGCAGCGAACAGGCTGATAGATTGTCAAAGAGAGGGGGGGAAATGAAAGAGTAAAATAAATAAATAAACACAAATGGGGGGCGCTTTAAGTCCCCTGCCAATCCCCAGTTATGCATAAAAATGCTTCTGAAATGAAATCTTTATCAAAAGAGCCACAAGGTTCTCCTTACAAGGTGTTTTCAAATAACCAGGCGTTATTATCATACCTCCATTGGGAAATATGCATTTACAGCTTGGAGAGTGCGAGGCAATGGGGTAACTGCTAACAATGTTTCCCCTAGTTATTGTGCATAATTGCATGCCTCCGTTATTGCACCTTTCTATTGCTGCTAATACAGAGAAAGCCCATTAGGCACTGTGCTAATGTGAGCGGTAGCCTGCAGAGCAGAGGGTGCACTGTTTAAAAAGCGACCACTGTAATGGGAGTTAAGCCATATAAGGAGGGGAATAACATCCAAAGCAGGCGTGTTCATTCTCTATTAAAGGAAGATTAAACTTTTTTCTATTAGGCAGTGCAGAGGCAGCTGCAGCATCTTAAAATCACACATGAAAGATTGGAACTTATTTGATGTACCCTGGGCATGACTTTAGCAACGGTTTACTGAACCGGGGGAAAAGTCCCTCAGGTTTTCAAGCCCTGACATATATTTTTATTTTCTTGTTTTGTTATAAAACAGATAATGGAAAGTTACCTAAGAAACTTTATAAGTCCATATTTCTGGTATAATTTCCTGGATTTGTAAAGATAACCATGTATGATTAATTGAAAATTGCAATGACCCTAAAAACCTGGTTTTCAGCAACAACCGCTAAAAGGCAGCAAGGAATTCTGCAAAGTCTGCTTCATTATGCAAGGAAATTTCCACCGTCGCTGCATGCGCTTCCAGGAGGAGGGAATTTGGCAAAGTCAATCAATCAGAGTGATCAGCTGGGTTACATCAGGAAACTTTGAACCAATCTGTATTATTTGAATTGATTGTAATTAAAATAACACGTAAATTAACTGAATAGAATTTCAACCTTTTTTTGATACTATATAGAGATTATTTTTATTTTTTTAATGAATGAAGGCCTCCTGAAATATAATCCCCTATTGATAATTACCTTTAAGGGACAAATACCTTTCTGGAAAAATCCTATTTTGTGATAAATAGGACTTTAAACGTCTTGAGTTTATGAGTATCAGACTTTTATTATATTTCTCTATAATAGAATAGATTACTATTAGAGAAGTCAGACAGCTGCACTTCATCCAGAATAGTGCCGCCCATGTCCTCACTAAAACTATAAGAGTGGAGCACATCTCCCCAGTTCTAAAGTCTTTCCTTTGTGTCCCTGCATCTCAGACAATGAACTTTAAAAATCCTTCTGTTAGTCAATAAATCCCCAAATGGTTCAGCTTCAAAATTAATTACAGACTTAACCAAAGACCCACTTTTTTAAACTCGTTTTTTAGTTTTAATACTGTGTTTACTGTTTTTGTATGTTGTTTTAATTTATAGAAACTTTTTTATAAATTTGTGCAGCACTTTGTGACCCTGGTCTGTGAAAAGTGCTATAGAAATAAAGTTTACTTACGTACTTACTTACTAAAGTTTATCAACCGCCACCCAGATACCTCTCTAATCCACTCTGCATATCTAGAAACAGAACTAAAACACATTGAAGGAGCTTTAAGTTTTTATGCTCCACCAATCTGGAACAAAATACCGTAAAACTATCAAAGCACTGAAACGCTTTAAATAGAGATTAAAAACATGTCCGTCCGTCAACACACCTGGAAGAATAAAAACGGTTAATGATCAGACCTCTGCTAAACTTGCCAAAGAGGTTATTTGGTCTGTTTTAGGTGTATTGGAGCAGGGATACATGCAAGAGCTGCAGGACAGTGACCAACATTTCCCACCCCTGCTTTAGAGTGTGTCAGGGCTCCGCCCTCTATTTAAGTTTATCTTCAGTTTCTTTGTATTTCTAGTTCTTTTCTAGCAGTGCTTGGTTCCTGAGTTACTCTCTGTCGCCCCCTTGTGTTTGTTTCATTTCCCCTTAGCTTCCCTCTAGTTGCTTCCATCCACACCTGTTCCTTGTCAGCTCATTAGTCCAGTCTCCCATATATATTCTCCCTGTGCAGTTCCTCAGTGCTGGTTCCTCGTCTTTTCCGGGCTCCCCACGTGAGTTTTCCCCTGAAGTTTTCTGGTTTTTGTTTCCTTGTGTTTTTATACTTTGGTTTTTGACATTTTTCCTCAGTTACTTCATTAAACCCCCACATCTCACCTCTGCATCCTCACCTCTGTGTTTGGGTCCTGAAAACCTCAACCCCAAACTGGAAAAAATCTAAATCTAGATAAGTCATTTTTTCTTAAAATAAGTGCATTTGTTCTTGGATTGAGGAGATAAAAGAGACATTTTTTCAATGGAACAAGACAATTTACAATTAAAATAAGAAAACACAATTGTATTGTCTTATTTCAAGTACATTTTATCCAATTTCCTTATTTAAAGAATAAAAATACTCATTCCATTGGCAAACTATCTAATTTACATACTCAAATTAAGGGTAAATACACATAATTTAACAAATTTTACTTATTTCTAGATCATTTTTCTAGTGAACTGTGACGGTTTATGCTATCTAAACATTAAAAAGCTTTTTTTTTCATATAATCTTTTATATATATATATATATATATATATTTAATTGTATTTTGTTCCCACTGCAATTGACATTTCTTTTTTTCTTAATTTTCAGTATTTTAATTGTCTCTGCACTTAAATCCGATACATAAATAAACCTGCCTTTCCTTGTTTTTATCTTGTTACATTTTTGTAGCAAATCCCAGTTTTCTAAAAACTCTCACATCGATAAATCAAACATTTTCTCATAGACCAACTGTCCAGGAATTGAATAAAATCAAAACATGAGATAGCAATACTTCATGTTTCTCACCAAATCTGACTTCAAAATACAACATGGCTGTTTTTATATGTCAAACTATTTAAAAAAAACGTAGTCACATAAATTTAAAACCATATTTGCAGCTGCTTTATAGGTACTATATTAATTAATTGAACAAAAGCAAACATGGAGACAGGTACAGTATGAAATTAGAAATGTCAGGGTCCTCACGGTTATTTTTAATTTCTCTCTTTACCCTGTAATACTCAAAAACAATGTTTGAACTTTATATCTGATATATCGCATCAAATCTACCATCTACAGTATTTATATAATAAAGAAATGAACAAAACCCTGAAATAAAATAAATATACAGCTGCTCTTCCTTTTCCCTCTTATATATATATATATATATTCTTCTGCATTAATTTATTGCAAAGTTGCAGAACTTTATTAAGAACAGGGGTCTCAAATTCCGGTTTGCATCTTTTTCAAATGGATTCATTTCCACCTTAGCATGTAGTCTGGCTTTACAGAGCTCCTATAATGAGCTAGTTATTTGAGTCAGGTGTGTTAAAGCAGGAACATCTTAAAATTGCAGGAACTAGGCCCTTGAGGACTTTAATTTAAGGCTGTAGACTAAGGAAGATCATTAGGTAGCAGCTTTACTTTCCTAATATAACGTTTTTAAACAAAACTGGAATAATTGGCTGAAAGAAGAGTTGGACCGTAGAAGACTTTGGAGAAAAGGAAATCTATTTTTTTCTTTCCAGCTCTTCATTAAATGGAGTTTAAGAATGCCATTTGTTTTTGTTGTACGGGGTTATGGGAAGGTGAGATGTTCTTTGATTTAAACAAAAGGTTTTCATGTAAATAATTTCCCACATCATTCCCGGGAACAACATCCGGCTCTTTGCCTTGTAGGAACAGCAGCTGATGGTTCTATAAAGAACAACTGTCTTAGCGCAGGGGTCGCTATGATCCTTCCATGTTTGAGGTTTTTTACTCTAGTTTGTCTTTGTTTTATTTACATGTGATTCATTCCTTGTATGATAGTTTCTCAGTTCTTTGTACATTTACTGTGTTCAGCTACTGTCAGGTTAATTAGTTCTCCCTCCCTCTGCGCCCTGCTTAACTTCTGTCGCAGCCACTCTGTATTCTCACCTGATTAATACATCGATGTCATCATCTTCTGTCTCTCAGTATACAAGATTCCCTCTCCTCAACATTCTCTGCAGCATTCCCTCTTAAGAAACCCATCTTGTTCATCTGTTCCTGTTTTTGTGCCTGGAGTTTTCCTGTTGCAGTTTTAATCTACTAAATTTCTCCATGTTCATCCAACGCACTCCTCCATAACCAGGCAACTTGACAAGACATCTGATGAGACCACCTTTGTTTGCTCTATCCCCTGTGGCTTGTAGAAAACTGAACTCAATATGCTTCTTTCTGAAAGAGTGAGAAATGGATGCAGATTTTACCTGAGCAATAAGATCTCTGCAGCTCCTCCTCCTTTTCCTTGAGCCTCTTTACAGCTTCTGTGATTAGCATCTTTTGAAGCTTTCTCTGCTTTACCAGACCTGGGATCAATTCTTTGCCTCTCTGGGTACCACGGCATCCTGTAGGATAACGTCATTCATAATAGAAAACTATGCAGTTATGCCTTTTTATTGCTCTGACATCATACTTCATTATGTTATAATAGCGCAATCTTTCCAATAAAGATGCGTTTGGCTCTTGGTTCAGAAGCATCCAAGTTAGACTCACTTCAGATCTGTCAGATGTTGTTTAATGTGACCATGCAATCAGCAAACTTTCTTTCCTCTTGATCAAGACGCTTTATTTTCCAAAATCAAAACAAACTTAGATTTTCTTACCGCAACATGACGTGACAGGCAGATCATATCGGCTCATTTCGTTCCTTTTTTGCCACTCAAAGAAAACAACAATAATAATCAAAAGCGGTCAAAAACTGTATGGCTGCGCTGACTGAATCCAAAAGCTCACCCGGCCCCAATAGCCGACTCCAATGTAATCCAGGTGCTGCAGTCACCTGTCCGTAATGAAGGGGCGGAGGCCAGAAACAGCATAAATTATGAATGGCAGCAAAACACAACTAAACAAATTCATAATTTCATAATTAAGTCAGTCAACTTATACTTCAAACCAAAATATTTCATGTTCATATAAATCATACCAAAACCAGACAAAAGTAGTAAACTAGAAATAAATATTCAATCATAAATCAAGCATTTGGCTCCAACAATGTTAGACTTAGATGTATTTGTCATTTTGTTTACACAAGAGTAAAACAAAAAGAAATTTCGTTAAGAACAGCTCTCTGGACAATTTCATTTTTTTTTTTTAAGCGTAATAGTAAAATAGTAAAAAAAATATATATAAAAACAGTAATATAAACATCTGACTGTAAATGTACAGTTCTAAGATTTTCTGTTTTTTTATATATATATAATGATAAAAGATAATAAATATAATAAATTACACTACAATTACTCATTTTACAATTCTTATTAATTTTCTGTAGCATAGAACCTCTTCTTGTCTCCCTAAAGCAGGGGAAGGATTTACTATTAGTCAAACTAGGCAGTTGCCTAGGGGCCCCAAGTTCCTGGGGGGCCGATAAAACTCTGTTTACATGTCTGGTTAATAAAACTATTCCTTATTTGTGCACATTAATTATGTTTCTGATAAAAATCCTTTGTTAAAATGCCATCAGAATGCTTATAATGTGTGTCTCAGCCTAGTGGTGTACAGGGTGGGCTAATGCCCAGGTTGTATAATGGGGCTGTTTTATGGGGTGTCTTTTCAATTCAAAGGGCCCCCTGTCTGTCTTTGCCTGAGCCCCAAACTTCCTAAATCAGCCCCTGACTGGAGTCATTATTTTATGTTCGTTTCTACTTAAAATGTCTGTGTGCTTTGCTTTTTTTTGTTTCTTTTGTCAAAAAAAGTTAAATATATATACATTATGAAAAAGTCTGTTAGATTTTCATACTATTTGGGTTGCGACTAATTTAAAGCACAAATTGGTCATGCTGGTCACTTTGATATAACTAGTGTTGCACCGATACCAGTGTGGGGCGGGGCCCCGATCCAGCACTAATGAAGGTATCGGCGAGTACCAACAAATAGAGCACCGATACCATTTTTGTATCAAATCAAGCTGCACAAGTATATTTACATGCAATAATATTATCCCATATGTCTTATTGCTCCATCGTTTTGGGCCCAGGCCACAAAGTCTGTTTTAAAACCTTTACTCTCACTTCACAAGCAAGCATTAAAAATATTCGATCCAAAACCGGTGAAGTGGCATCACTGCAAAATTATAAAAAAATACAACATGATGACATTTGAAAATTTTATAAATTTCTCATTTTTAAAAGCTTTTTTTAAATGCCTTAATGGTCTTGTCCCCGAAGTAGTCTGTAAATTTGCTTTAAAGAATGCAAATGAAGGAATCAGGACGAGAGCTGGAGCTAGTGGGAACTGCAGGATTAAAAGATGTCGGACATCAATGGGTCAGTCGGCCTTCTCAGTGAAAGCATCACATCTCTGGAACTCTTTGCCTCTGGAGCTTAAAGGAATAGTACACCCAAAACATGATTAGCCTTCATTTTCTACTCACCCCCATGCTGAACAACACTCTGGAGTACTTTTTTGATATCTCAAATGCATCTGGAGATCTGGGAGGCTTCTTGCTGTCTGCTGACATTCAAATAATGGAGGTCTATGGGATTTCCTAAAAGCGCGTTCACGAGTCTACGGAAACCGCGGCAGACCAAACCAGATGAAAGTGCGCATTCAGCGTCTGCTCTGCCGATAATGCAAGCGTAGAAGAAGAAATGTGCTGTTTACCTGTGCAAAGAAAGAAACAACGAAAGAAAAATGTCTGAGGACTTCAGTGTTGAGGAAGAGCATGAGTTCTTTGCCGAGCTGAATGCGCACTTTCATCTGGTTTGGTCTGCCGCGGTTTCCGTAGACTCGTGAACGCGCTTTTAGGAAATCCTATACACTACTGTTTATGCTCTAAAAACATTCTAAATGACTTCGTTTCGAGTAAATTATGGACGCTACCCACTCAGGACACTTGAAATACATTGGACGAGCAGTATGGAGGAATATTGACATGTTTTTTGTGGACTTTTATGGACCTTTCTGCCTCGGGCGCCATAGACCTCCATTATTTGAATGTCAGCAGACAGCAAGAAGCCTCCCAGATCTCCAGATGCATTTGAGATATCAAAAAAGTACTCCAGAGTGTTGTTCAGCATGGGGGTGAGTAGAAAATGAAGGCTAATCATGTTTTGGGTGTACTATTCCTTTAAGTCACAGACTGATGTTCGACTTTTCTTCACAAGATTGAAAAAATGGCTCAAAGACAATCAGGAGTGTGAGCACCAAACTGGCTTGTACTGTACATTTTTTTTTTTTTTACTTCTCTTGTTTTTATTTTATGCATCTGTGTGTCGTTACTAACCTCCTTCCCCTTTTAAAATGCTAACACCTTTTAAAAGCCTAACCAGGGACGAAGGCTGCAAATTAGCCCATGGCTACAAGCCTTATGTACTTGGACATCAGCCACCTGTTTGGTTACAATGTTTAATTGTACTGTCCCTGTCAAATAAACAAATAAATAAATACATTTTGAAAGCAAACAGTTTATTCAACTATTGTCACCCATTCCAGGTCGGCAATAAAAAGTTCTACTGGATTCACTTTGTTTTAGTCTTTTTCCTGCTTCACAAAGCCATGATGGTAATTATTTTACATCCTAGTAGTCTGCAGTTCTTCATATATACTAACACCTCAATTTCAAACAGATGGTATCGGCCGATTCTGCACAGTCAGATATCGGATATCGGGGCCAAAAAGTGGCATCGGTGCAACACTAATTATAACCTGCAACTGTCAAGATGGGTAAAATGGCATAAAATGATCTTGTTTAAAAGTCCAGAGCTAAATGAAGCTGCATTTGCACCTGGATCACTGTAATCCGCAAGATTAATGTGTTTAAAAAACTCTTTGCAAGCTGTTGGTGCTTAATGGCTCCATTGAGCAATGGCTCATTTGCTCTCAATTTTCCTGCAAATAATTATGGAACGCATTTCTTTAAAGTACCAAGAAAGACAGCGAGAATATGAGATGTATTGTCAATTTTATACACTCAAAAAAAATAAAGTAATTCAACAGCTTTTGGCATTAAATTATATTAAGCTAAGTTAATAGAAAACAAAAAAATATTGCGTTATTTTTTCTTTGTAACAACAACTTCTGCTATTTGAGCACTAAGAAGCAGGATTAATTCCAAGACAGTTCCTTCCTGGATGTGCAGGTGAATTTTCTTGATATCAAACATGCAGAGCTCAGTCTGTCTGCCTCATAGAAGCTGTTTTATTGCAGAGCAGGACGGACTGCAGCAGAACCTGAAACTCTTTAGGTGTTTAATCCCCTTCGTGACTGATGGTAGGAATCCAGCTGCGGACAGACAGCCCAGGGTGGATTACTGGCAGTTAATGACCGCTGACTTGTCTCGTCCGTGAACGCGCGCTCCCCCAGCCTCGGTCATTGCTCTCTGCGCTCTATGTGGCTGCATGGTCGCTCCCTGGGTTCCGATGCACGCAGCCTTTATCCGTCTGCAGAGCATGCATGTCTGCATCCTCCAGCCCAGAACTGAATCGACAGGAACGTTTTTTTTTAAACATCTTTTTAAATAATTCTCATTGTTGCGCGCAGCTGTTTTGGCCACAGCCAGGCAGGCACTGCCTCCAAATGGATTGCTCCGTCTGATCTCAGCAACACGGTGATATGTTGAACTGGAGGCTCCGAGTCAGCCATCAGTTCCCAGGCAGGACAAAGAAAACTATTCAATAAACATTTGTATGCTGCACAGCCCGGTGGCTCCAAACCAGGATCGTAGGGGGAGAGAAAAAAGTTGGAAGTTGAAGAAGGGATGGTTATGCATTGAGTTCCGCACAGAGCCGAGAACAGGTACGTCACGTTTCGAACTATATTCCTATGGAAACGATGCTTACGCACCGCTTGTTGTGCGCTCTCTGCTTCCACATGGGTGCAGCGGTTCCGTGACATTGAGGTGCCTTTCATGGGAAGAACAGCTGTGGTCCTCCTGCGGGTATCCACTGTGGCACAGCAGATGCAGAGGATTCCCTCAGCGCGTCTGCAGCTCAATATGTGTCAAAGTAGCGAAGCGAAAAAAAAAACGCAGTGGAGTTTTTGTTTGCATGATCTGCGCCAAGCAGAATATATTGCATGCAGGAGAGGTCATTCTGAAGCACAGCTTTCTGTGAAGGGTCAAGGTAGTGAACTGCAAGGAAGGTCCTGAATCCGATGTGTTCCTGCTGCACCGCAGCATCATCCGGTCATTCAGCTGCAATAAAACTCAGGATTTTATCTCAGTGGATGAATTCAAGATGTAGGTTTGAATTTGGACCTTTATAATTGACGCACTGGGCATTAGCCCATCCTGCTACTGTAAACAGGGGCAGATTAAGGAAATTTGGGGCCCTAGGCACATAGAACAGACCCATTCTACAGATAGAGAAATGGTAATAGAATAGACATCCATTATTTGTTCTAGGTTTTGTCCATTTTCTTGTTATGTTTCATTTGGATGAAATAATAGCTGCATGAATCATGACAGCAGACAAGATAGAGGAGAGCAGGAGGCGGGGTTACCAATCTACTAGCTCTGGAGAGCAGAGTTCGCTGCTTTTAGACGTTGTCTCCAAAGTCTCCAGCAGCAGAAAAAAGTCTCTAGATTTGGCGCTAGGAGCTTTTTAGAAATCAAAGTGCTAGAGGGGTCTGAAAAGTGGCTAAATATAGCGACTAAAGCGCTAAGTTGGCAACACTGCTCTTTGCATGGTTTGTTTTCAAATGGTTTGCTGCTGTCTGTTTGGACCTTTCTGAACATGTGCAGCAAATGGACTGATCCAATATGGTGGACACTGAAGGGGGGGGGGGGGGTATTTTAACAAAAGGATTTTTATCAAAAATATAATTAATGTGCACAAATAAGGAATAATTGTATTAACCATACATGGAAACAGAGTATTATGGGGCCCCCTGGATTTGGGGCCCCTAGGCACCTGCCTAGTTTTGCCTAATGGAAAATCCTCCCTGACTTTAAATAAAACCCTCTGTATTTATTCATGTTTTGCCAAACGTGCCTTTTCATGCAAATTGCATGCAGCAAACAAGATAGACATTTTCACATTATATTTATAAAATTTAATCTTCAGCAATTCTCATGATGTCATTTTTAAGAGTACTAATTTGTTTACTGTAAAATGTTTGTAAATTAAACAAGAAAACGTTGAAAAGTCTGTACTGAGCTTACAGGTGGTAAAAGTGTCCATATGAAGCTAAAAATAATTAGAAAAATATCCCGAGAAAAGCAGAAGTAGGGCTATGCTGACCATCCTCTCATGACGTTTTAGTCATTTCCTCTTGGACACTTATTTTCATTTTTCTTGTAGTCAAAAACTAATTAAATGTACGTTATAAAGATAATGTAAAATAAATGTAAAACAGAAAATGATAAATAAAAAAGAATAAATGGTTCCACTGCTGTTGTTTCTAGCAAGAAGAAAAGACTGGAAATTAAAGAAGGGTGGTTTGCATCCTAATCCATGTCTGTTATTTTTCCTGACCTTTCACTGTGCTATCTGAACATTATTAGTACTTTAAAAAGATATATTTTTCATATAATTATCTTTTTTAATATTTAGTTTTCTTTTTTCCTCAATTATTTTTGTTCCTGTAAACCACTGCAGTTGACATTTCTTTTTCTTTCTTTTCCTAAAGTCCAGCACTTTGAATTTGTGCCTTTCCTTGTTTTTCTCTCCCAGTTTTCTAAAAACTCACACATCGATAAATAAAACATTTTTCCATAGACCACCTGTCCAGGAATTGAATAAAGTCAAAACATGAGATAGCAATACTTCATGTTTCTCACCAACTCTGACTTCAGAATACAGCATGGCTGTTTTTATATGTGAAACTATTTTAAATAAACTTAAAACCATATTTGCAGCTGCTTTATAGGTACTATATTCATTAATTAAACAAAAGCAAACATGGAGACATGTACAGTATGAAATTGGAAATGTCAGAGTTCTCGTGGTTATTTTTAATTTCTCTCTTTACCTTGTAATAACTTTATATCTGATATATCTGAATTAAATCTACCATCTACAGTATTTATATCATTAAAAAAATGAACAAAACCCTGAAATATAATGAATATACAACTGCTCTTCTGTTTCTAGGCAGATGAATGAACTCTTATACTTTAAGCTTTGTTATTTCTATATATATATATATATATATATATATATATATATATATATATATATATATCTATATCCCCACCATCAATGTGAAAACGGCTTCTGCTTTGCTTCCCGTTTCCTTTCGTCTCAGTAAAACTATTTCTCCCCTCTTTGCTTAATATCAGATACTGTAATTAGCTGCTCTTTTTTTCCTTGTACTCACTGAGGGATGCTGTAGAGTCGTTATGTATAGTTAAATCACAGGTGAAGGCTGTGCAGATGCGTCTGTTTTGCTCCCCTTCTGATTTATTTCCTCCAGTGCATGATCTACATTTTTTCCGTGGCGACACTGAGCAGCAGAAAGCCACAGCCCAGCTGGCGAAGCCCCTCAAGCTGCAGCAGAAAATAACACTGCGGGACGCCGTTAACTCTGGGATGAATATTCATGGAGCATGTGTGTATGTTTCTTTCTTTTACTTCAGGATTTATTGCTACATGTTTGTATAAAGTTTCAGAATACAAGAGAAGGAAGAAAAAACCCTAACTCTCCTAATGTCAGAAGCTGAGGCCCAGACACCAGCTGTAGGAGCCTGGCGGCCATCGCACCTTGTGACACGAAAACTCTAACAGACACACAGATGCCAGGACGATCTTGATGAGAAGCCCTGCTGAAATTCACACTTCAATCTTGCTGGAACACTCTCTCTCTCTCTCTTTTTCCATCTAAGGCCTCTTTATCTCTTCCTCCACCTTGAGCTCTCTTCAAGCCACCCAGTGCTTGTGTGATCCCTTACCCTATTTGATTGGCCCACCCTTCTTGCGCACCACCATGTTAAACTATATCAATCAAAACAGAAGCAAAAAAACTCTCGGATATGGACGCCATCATCGCTGACTGAATTATGAACACATTCAGAAAGCAGTTTGCTCTCAAGCCGCACGTCTGCCCAAACATGGCTGCTTGTTTTCTTTTTTTCTTCTCTAATCTGCAAGGTGTGTTAATCACTATAGACGGTGTGCTATGTGTGCATATGCAGTCTTAAGTGCTAATAGGAGCTCACACTAGAGAGCAGCAGGCCGTGTCAACCGCAATCTCCAGACAAGCCCTCAGGGTGTCCTATTTGGCATGAGCACCCGGAAGAAGACACACTCACACATATATGCACTAATGGGTCTGCTATGTTTAGACTTGACTTAAAGACCCGAGAGCTAAGGGTTCCCTGAGACCATGTCTGAGCTGGACATTCACAGCTGATAAATTGGATTAACTGAAAGGCTGTAGATCTGGATGCCTTTAGAGGATGTTTGTTTTAAAGATTCACCAACCAGGCTTTTTTTTTTTTTTTTTATAGCCTAGATTCTCTATTTTCATGAGTTCTGAACCAGAAACTGACCAATTCCAATTTTTCATTTATTTACTTATTTAAACTCCACCACATAAAGAGGACTTGTGCTACACGTCTTTAATATGGATAGTTTTGAATATATATATAAAAAAAAACAAGCAATAAAATACAAGATTTTCCTCATTTAAAGCATACCCTGGTACAGGGGCGGATTTAGGAAATTTAGGGCCCTAGGCAAAGACTGGCATGGAGCAGACAAAACATAAAACAGCCCCATTCTACAGATAGAGAAATGTTAATAGAATAGACATCCATTATCTGTTCTAGGTTGTATCCCTCTCTTCTTGTCCCTTTTCTTCTTGTTTTCCTCTCTATGTTTTGTACTCAGCTGACTTTTCATGCTGTCTCTAAAGGAATGAAAGATTTTTTCCAAGCACTAAGCTCACTTAGCTGATTGCTCCTTCCTGTGTTTCCAAAAAGGCCAAAGTAAATAACCCAGTCCTTCTTTTCACTGTAGACAAGCCATGATCTGCTTATCTGTTCTCCATTTTTCATTTGGATGAAATAATAGCTGCATGAATCATGACAGCAGACAAGATAGAGGAGAGCAGGAGGCGGGGTTACCAATCTACACGCTCTGGAGAGCAGAGTTCGCTGCTTTTCACTTAATATTATAAGCGCTTTGATGGCATTTTAGCAAAGGATTTTTATCAAAAAGAAACTGCCTAGTTTTGCCTAATAGTAAATCCGCCGCTGCCTTGGTGTGTAAAAACTAGGGATGCACGATATTGGGATTTTGGCCGATATCCTATATGCCGAAATTTTAAAACTCATGTAGCCGATAACCGATATCGATACCGATGTTAAAGCTGGACAAAAATAAGTAGTCATTGAAAATAGCAGTTTTGTTATCCATTTCTGACACGTTGAAAAATATTAAACTCAAATATATTTTCATATGCTGATATCAAATTGATTTTTAAAAACGCGGTATCGATCTATTTTACTTTCAGAATCTCGTGAAATTTCATCGTTCTGTTACAAACTCTCGTGATATTTTGCAAATTCTTGTGAGATTTTGTTAGTAAAATAGATCGATGCCGCGTCAATATATCAAGATATAAAAATATGGCAACATTTCGTGAATTTTCGGGGGATTTCGTAGCATAACGATGACATATAGCAATATTTCATTAGTAAAAGAGATTGATATGGTGTTTTTAAATGGCAATATATCAGCATATGAAGATATTGGGATATTTTAATGTATCAATATTTTTTCCCTCGTCTTTAGAAGCTTTTAAGTCTGTAAAAAAGAAGTTTTTGAGGAAGAAGAAGAAGTAGTATTTTATTTTTTTTAGACTTTAGAAACTCAGAAGCTGATCAAATATCGGGTTAAATATCGGTGGGGTGGCCGATGTCCGATATTCAGTTTTAAGGCCGATACCGATAGGGGGCCGATTATATCGTGCATCACTAGTAAAAACTGTATCGAGGTCCATGCCGCTGATGCATCTAAAGAGCAGAAATGGGAGCTTTTACTTTAATGTATTCACAGACCAGAAATTACGGTTAGTTCAAAATTTGACACATTTCACAGAATAGAATATTAAAGATTATTCAGCATTTGACCTGCCAATTACTGATTAGGGCTCTTATATGCAAAATCATCTGATTCTGATCCAGTGCCGATCGGTCGGTGCATTTGTGCTTTGTTTGTTCACACGAGTATTATTAGACAGTGAATAGCTTTTAGTTTCAGTATTTTGTCTTTGTCTCTCTGCCTGTATGTGGGTTACATATTTATGCATGCATTTTGCTGCAACACCTGTGAGGCCCGGAAAGAGGTGCATCAATCTTCATTAGGCTGAAATGAGGTTGGCCTTGTTGAATAAATGACTAGCATTGAGGAGCTGGGCTGTGTGCACGCGCAGGTGTTAGTGTGCTGAGCTCTGTGGACCACTCCGACCTGGCTGACAGATGACTGCAGTGATTTCCAGGGTTCAGCAGATTAGGGGATTAAAGACTAAAGGCTTCACACAATAACACCAAGGCATGCATGGGCATCAGTAGACAAACACGCAGTCACACCATTCAAACAAACACTCGCTTCCATGTGGGTCTGTTGGGGCTGTGGTCATTGATATCCAGTGTGAACCGCTTGATGTCTTTTGTCCCAAGCTGTGAATGTGTGCATGTTATCGTGGATGGAAAATAGTATTATGCAAAACCTTAAGGGTCCATTTTTACTGTACGGCCGTGACCTGTATTGGCACTAAGAGCCCAGTTAATACATCCTGTCCTTCCCGACCAATTCAAAATCCACTTATTGTTAGAAAATGAACCAGTATACTGATTTAAATGTCTTTGTTGTTTATTTTTCTTCTTGTTCAATAGTGCTTTTTTTTTTTTTTTGAAGAATGACTGCCAAAAGTCTCTATGAAAAACACAAATGTAACACCACTTGTTTTTTTTTTATTCTGTTTTTCTTAATTCTGCCAACTGGAGCTGTATTGTAGGAATTAATGGCTGCTATAACAAATACCTTGTTATTTGTTATCCAGGTGTAATTATTTGAGTGCATCGGAGTGCCTGGTGTTTGAAGCCTTTGTAGGTTTTCATGTTTTGACAGGTTTGAGGGTTATTTTTGGAGAAAAGACATTCTGCCTGGTCCTACCTTTTTTTTTCCTTTACCTGGGCATTCCTGGAGGGTGTGAAACACAAAAAGCTGTTGCTACCGACTGGTGCAACCATAGCAACATTACTAAGCTTTGCAATGGTTTAAATCCATCCGATTTTATCTTGGCAGCAGAGTTTACTCTGTTTTTTTCCTGGTTTTCCATGGAGATGTATAGATAAAAGAAAGCAACTAGAGCTTCACACCTGCGACTCAGAGAATCATATCTATCCTCTAAGATTAAAAGCAAAATATGATATTTTGTTTCTGCTGTTGTTGGCACGTTGTTATTAAATCCTTTTTACAAAAATGATTTTGTCTGTTATAGCAGCAGTATAAAAACCCCAGTCTTCCTTAATGTTATCTACTCTAAAGCTGACAACACAGGTTTTCTGCCAAAATAAGGTTTGGGTACTGAGACGGCCCAGGGCTTCAATTAGACAGCTGTGAGCCCCTGGGCTAGAGTCACTTACGGTGCACTATCTGAAAAATGTCCCTTTCGCTTACAATTTAAAATACAGTGATCGTCACATGTTGATAACTTGGCTTTTACCACATGAAAATACAAGTTTCAAAATGTCTAAACAATTAGGTATAAAATAAAAATAAAAGCGATTTAGCAGCAGCTTTCTGTGACTAGCTTAATAAGGAATGCTTTGCTGCACATTGGCCTGTTTCTGGATTCATATATTTTGCACATTCTCTTGCTGAAGGACTTGATGACTAAGTGGTATTTTTTATTTTATTCATGTTGTTAAAGAAAAAGTTAGGGTTAGGATTCAGAATACAAACTTCTGAAAGTACTTAAAATATTACAATTATTATTATTATTATGTCCTGTTCAATAAATAAGTGTTTTTAATTCAGAGTAATTTCCATGTGAATGTGCTTTACTGGAGGCATCCATGTTTGTCAAAGAACACTACTGCCACCTACTGGTTAGTGACGTCACGGTGTGGTATCGGCTGTTGATCAAGTCCCAGTGCTGTATCTGGTGTTTGTCACAACGCGCTATTATCCAAGTCATCTTGAAAACATTCTTCTTCCAAATGTTGGCTACATATTACGGGTTTTTTCTCTGGCCAGAAGTTCGATGGCAAATCCTCCCTCTTCAAGTTGGCGATCCAACGACCAACCCGTCCGTGGAGGATCAGGAATCAGAAAGGTGGAATAACTCTTTTTTTTCACTTTTCCCCGATGTATTCCAGCATCCAGCTGCCATGCACGTGGGCATTGTCAGTTTCACTATAGCTCTGGTGAATTTCAATGGTGAAGTCCTCTGGAAATCTTCAATAATTGTTGTTGATTGCAGATGTGTCTAGTAGTTCCCATTGATTTAGCTTGGAAAGCGGGGAGAATGGCGCTAGGCTTACCGCACCGTGACGTCACTGCTGGAAGATGGCAGGAGGGAGGGGCTACTATATTTGGGCAAAAATGGCCGCTCCCAGACTCAGTGATCGCGATGAAAATTATTGTTTTGATAAACTCAAATTCATTAAATCACCGCAAACATATTCGTTTTGGTTAGTTTTTAAAAGCAAACATAAGCCTGATAACAATTTGTAAAAATAACTTGAATAAAATATAATATAATAAATATATATATAATAATATAATAAAATAATGATCCAGTTGTTGGGAGCTGGAGAAATCCCATCTTTCTCCAGCAGAGTCCGCCGTGGATCCTCTGAGGGAGCTCCCTGCACAGCTGCAGCTCGTCAAGATCATCAGAGGATCCACTACTTAAGCTGTCTTCAGACCTTGCCTCAACGCCGCAGTGTTGTTCCAGTTGGTCAGCGCTAAAGCCTAGATCCTCTGAGTATCTCCATGACTTTGAATCCAGTCTGGATTCTAACTATTATCTCTGTCTTCCAGGAAACCTGTGCCTCCTCTGAGAAAGCTCTGGAAGAGCTAACCTGCCGAGCCGACCCTCTGAGCCAAACCTGAAGATCCCTCTGAGAAACCTCAAGCAGCTCAGGACTGAGCTGGGACTTCCAAGCCAAGGTCTGTTCTAACAAGACGTGAGACGCTGAAGCAGCTAACGGACTCTGCTGATAAACCCTTCTCCAGAACCAACAGTGACTCTCCCAAAGTTAACCTCAAGTACCCTCAAGGTACAATCAGTGAACTTCTGGAAGTTAAACCCTGTCAGCAAACCGCTAACTGAACTGTCTCTCACGCAGACGCCGGTGAACCAGTATCCAGGCCCCGAACCAGAATCAGTTCATTCTGTGTGTTTGTGCTTTAATAAACTGTTCATCCTCATCCAGTTCGTCCTACTCTTCATCCTTGTGTCTGTCAGTGGTGTTCTGCATAACTGGGTCGCCTTCAGTGAACCCAGTTATGCCTTCAGTGAACCCATCATGACACCAGTGGTTATTCCCTGCTGAGCGAACTTTTCTTTCAAAAGATATACAGGCCCACAGATGCACTGTTCCTGTTTTTTAAAGTGAGAACTGTTTGATGCTAAACTAAGTAAGTTTTGTGTGTTGCTTAAAATTCAGTCTCATTTTACCAACAAACAGGTCCAAATAAATTCCCAGCAGAGTTGAGGAAAAGCCATAACTTATCAAACAACTACCTATAAGTAGAAAGCATTTGTTTGTTTTTTATGGAGACTAATGAAAGATGTTGCTCTTTGCTGCAGTTCTGCAAATGTCAGCTTTTTTACATTACCTTCTAAATACAAACTAAATAAGAATCAAGTTGATCATGTTCAGCTTTTTTTATCTTCAATTCTGATTAGATAAACTTAAACTAAAAGTCAGATTTTTCTGATTTTTAATTGTGTTATTGGAGAAAGATATATATATATATAACAGGGGAACTAATCCTTTTCTGCACCTGCAGCATAATGCAAATGCCTGTTAGATTAGTATTTCATCATTTCAAGCAAAAGGTTAGACAGTGAAAAATACAGAAACAACTTATTGTCACTGCTGATTAACAAAGAACACTGACCTTTAAAGAAAAGGGTGAGTTAAGTGAGAGCCGGAGAGTGTAATACTGTTTATACAATTGCTGTAATTGTCAGAACACCCTGTTGAATAATAAAAATTATTAAACCTAGCAGAACAGCTCTGTTCGAGGCTGCTCAGTCTCTCCGCCACCCACACAGCTTTTTCAGAAGCTCAGGGCTTTCTTAAGCCAGATATACAATCAACCCAGCTGCATAGACCCACACCCTGCTGTAAAATCACTGTTTTTTTAATGGGATGAACATTAGCAGCCATTCGAAATTGTCCTTCCCAGTCAGACGGCAGCCGAATGGCAGCCCACTTCCCTGCAATTCCCAGCGAAATCCCTCCCAACTTCCAGCCAATGCATTGACCCCCTTTTGCATATTTTTTTACTCTGACTCCACCCATTCACTGAATTACAGGGTCTGACCAGGAGATGGCGCTGTTCTTTAGATCTTAATGTCTACAAATCATGACAGAAAAAATATTATAGTACAAATATTGTTGTTTAAAAAGGAATTTTTCCGGGACCAGACAAAGGCCCATCAGGGAAAGTGGGGAAACTTCGAACGGCTGCTACTGTAGACGAGATAACTCATTGTGTTTCGCTGTTGTGTTTCCCCCATGTCCTGTCTGCCTATTAGGCTACGTTCACACTGCAGGCCTCAAAGCTCAATCCCGTTGCGCTTCACATTTCCAAATACATGCGACTTATATGTGATCTCCTGTGTGAAACGATTTCATACAACGCAAGTGTCCCACATGCGCAGTTGAGGATGTAATGATGTCACAGGCCAGCGTGTTCTATGTTTATGGAAGTAAACATGGATGGTAGCGCTGGAGCGCATCTAGAAAGCTTTCCCAACCTTAAAAATAATTTTTTTCAATTTGGTTAAACATAAATACTACTCTCCGCATCATCGTCCGCCACAGTTCTTGTTTTTCTTGCCGCTTCTGCATAACAAGATACGGAATAGTGACCTTTGTCGGGTGTTAATGGCGTTCAGCTCGGATGAATGCGACCTAGCCGTTCAAACACACAGGTCGCTTTTGAAAAGTTCAGATTCGTATCGGATTCAGGACCACAGAGCCAAGTGGCCTGGATCACACGGGAAAAAAATCAGATCTGCACTGCAAAAACTATCTGAAATTAAGTAGAAATGTATTACATCAAGTATATTTACCCTTAATTTGAGCAGGAAAATAAGATAGTTTGATTATTTTTACACTTAAAATAAGATAATTAGAAAATATGCACTTAAAATAAGACTAAGCAATAGTTTTTTCTTATTTCAAATGTAAATTGTCTTGTTTCATTGGCAAAGTGTCTCACTTACCCCCTCAATTCAAGAAAAAATGCAGTTATTTTAAGAAAAAATTACTTATTTAGATTTACATTTTTTGCAGTGTGTGTTGTTCAGACTGTCATGAGAAGATCAGACCCAGGTGGCATATGGGCAAAGAAATCGGATTTGGGTCATTTCAGCCCGCTGTGTGAATGTAGCCTTATTTATTTACTCTTTTTGTCAAATTCAAAAATTTCAGTTACAATCTTGCTCCTAAAACGTGTCCCGCTAAGGTTTGAAGCTAAGACATCCAGAGTGTTTTACGTGCCTAAAAATAATAAACACCTGCTAATAAGGGGGCAAATTATTGGAAATATAGTTATCGGTTGGTTGTCGTCTGAATCTTGTTAACGTAGTGCTACGTTTCATCCCTTCTTTAAATACAGATCTATATATTTGTAAGAAAAAAGGTAAAATGGATGGAAAAAAGATGCCCTATCTTAATATGATGCTTAAAGGCTCCGTATCGTTGTGTTTTGGTGACTGAAAGGCTAAAGGAGCTGCGTTATGACGTGGCTCTGGTTACATCTTCTTTGTACTTTGAAACAATACATCTCAGAAAGCCGTCCAGGACGCACAGTTAAAGGAAGGAAACTAGCCTCAATAGCTAATGCTGAAGCTTGAAGAAGAAAAGAGATTTCACATTGTCATGAATTGTTAAATGTATGTTGCTTTCTGGAGTTTTCCAAGCAGTTCTGAAATCTAAAACAACAAACTGGCCTGCAGTCTTTCCCCTTCTACACTCCCATGTGACCTTTGATGTGTGTATTTTTTATTTTTCTTTGAAGGCGGCTGTGTTTGCTCAGATGACCGTTTTGGTGTGACTTTTTGATATGAGAGTGTATTTGGTTTGCTTTAGAGAAAGTGACGCTTGTAGAGCGCAGCCTTCATCTCGGATTACTATGCTCATGGATCCTGTGGGTATTTTTGTTGGAAGTGATGGTGGAGCGGGATGATATTTACCTCATCCGTCTGACAGCTGACCGACTGGTTTTAACTCAGCCTCCTCGTGGGCTCATGGAGCTTTGATATGAGCTTCTTGGCAAAACTTTAGCTTAGAAAAATTGGATTTCTAGTTCATGAGCCTGTATGAGTAGCACGTGTTGTTATTAATAGAAGGTAGCAACATCTCTTTTTATGGCCATAATGTATTTTTTAGAAATATTTTAAAGGAAAAAAAATGTCTTAATAATTTACAGTAGCAGCCATACAAAATGGCCATTCCCAGTCAAAAGCCAGCCGAACGGCAACACAAACCCCCTCCATATTCCAGTACTGGAGTCACCCCCATTGCATATTTTCTGACTCTGACTCCACCCTTTCACCGAATTACGGGTCTGACCAGATGATGTTTCTCTTTAGATCTTAATGTCCACAAATCATGACAGAATATTTTATATGTTTAAAATGGAATTGTGGGAGACCAGCCAAGGTCCCATCAAGGAAAGTGGGAAAATTTTGAATGGCTTCTACAAAAAAAACTATTGGGGAACGCATATCAAGCAGATCCTTTTTCCTATCCAGGTCATCATCAAAAAGTTAAAGCCTCTAAGTTTGGCTGAGACACACCTGGAGTCAAACGTTCAGAGGAATCATAGAGTGGTACATTCAAAATTTCCAAAACTTTCCTTTTACCCATCAACTTTCCTTAATGTCCCCTTAGCTGGTCTCCTACAGTTCCTTTTTAAACATCAAACCTTGTCCTAAAATATTCTTTTTGTCATGATTTATGGACATTAAGATCTGAAGAAGTAGTATCATCTCCTGGTCAAAGCCTGTAATTCAGTGAAAGGGTGGATTCAGAGTAGAAAAATATTTTGGGTGTGACCCAGAATCGTTGCCGGCGCCATTTCTGTTGTTTTGTACACATTCTCGCGTGATTTGAAAAAAACGGGTGATTTTCCGCCAGATGGCGTGATTTTTGTCCACCTAGCGGTAATTTTGATGTAGTTACCAAAACGACAAACAAGCTAGAAAGCGCTATCATATGGCAGTCTTCTGTACAGTGATGCAGGTCATACATTAAAAATTTTCGTTAAATTTTTTTCTCTTAGACATTGGAGAGGTGCATTTAAATGTTATAGAGCTAAACATGTTAGATTGGTGACCTGTTATGTTATTATTATTGTCTTGTTGCTGCATTTATTTTGTCAGGGAAAACTAATCCTGAGTCAGTTAAAAGTCAGGGAATTCTGAAATGATGTCAGACTGTGGAAACCCTGTATAAAATAACTATCTATAATGATTCTCTAGAAAAGTCACATTATATTAATAGTATTATCTTTTTTAAACATACCGTGACTCTAAAATAAAAGTTATTCATTTGTGACACTGACTTCTGTCTTATGATTTATCTTATGTTTTTAACCTGTCAAGTTTTTTTTTTAGATTTTTAACATTACAATTTATATTTTTCCAAGCACACAACAGTTTAAAACAAAGTTTAGTTCGAAAAGAATGTGCAGGAAGGATTGAAAAGCATGTTAACACGGTAATGTAGGCTTGAGTTCATTATCTGACGCATGCAGATACACACCAGGAACCTGGAAACTTAAAAATACTGAATTACTAAAAACATTTAAAAAACAAACATGTTTCATTGATATATATACAAAAACATTATACTGGGCAGGTAAAAATTGTTTCTGGGCAATTGAAATGTGAAAGTCACTTGCCCAAAGGGCAAGTGGGCATTCTCCACAGACTGCCATGGGCTAGCTTAAGTTCAAAAAATGTCTGTAGATCCTTTGGGTTTTAAGTAGGGCTTCAACTAATGATTATTTTGCAAATCGATTATTCTGTCAATTAATTTATTGATTAATCGATTAATAATCGGTTAGATAAAGGTTCCTTAAAGAAGACATTTTACTAAATTAAACCTGGTGAGACTGTTGTCGGAAAATTTTGATTTGACTCTTCCATTTATGAAGTTCTGGATAGAGCATATTGACAGACGGAAACGCTTTTTTTTTTTAATCTTAAATGTAAAATGTTAACATTAAAATTAATTTTTTTTTTTACAATTTTGGTATAGTTCCTGCTCTAAGTGGGTCGCTTTGTCAGCTAAAGTCTCTATTCTCCAGTTAATGATTAATCGTTTACTAAATTAGTTGATTACTAATGATTAACGTGATTAATTGTCTAATTTTACTGACCAGCAAACCAAAACTATATACAGTTTTTAAGAAGATGAATAATTTAGAGAAAAGCTGGATAGTATTGATAAAGATGGCTCACCCAGTTGGAAAGATCTGGATCTTTGGAAGCAGAATGTAGTGAAACGGCAGTCTATAAATTTGCTGTTTTAATAATATTTGCAACAAGAACAACCGGCGATAGAAGATGGTAGGGACAGTTCAAAATGTCACATTTCTAATGCATTTTATTTATGAGCTCTTATTTCACAGCAGTAAAACCAGCGTCGTCTCTATCAGTATGGAGATGGAAGCAACTTCCTTTTAATATGTTTTTTTTTTCTCTCCATTCCTTTTCCAAGGGAAGCATTAGCTTGTGGACATTTTTCTCATTTACAGTTAAGAGGAATGTGTGCCTGTTAAAGAGCTTATTGGTTATTGGCGAGATATTTAGGACCAAGTTTCACTCTTTTACACAGGAAGTAGAGTCTGAGCTTCTGCAAATTAAGCTGCTTTTGTTCCAATTACAAGTAGCTTTTCGCTGGAAAATTGGCCGCTAAAAGGAGCTGAGGAGGATGTAAAGGTATGGAGGCTTAAGTTCACATACACACAGATTCCATTCCGCCGGTTAGAATTGACTTTGACTCTTCTATTAACAGCATTCATCTTCCTTTATTTGTGGTACCATTCAAATCCATGCATTTCCAAGCCAATAGAATAACTCAAACTCTTAGTGGCAGCCGATGTAATCAGCATATATAAAGCGGCTTCTCTTCCTCTGTAGCTTATCTGCTCTCTCTTTCCCTTTCTGCCTCTCTTTCTAAGTAGACATGTCTAGTTACAGCCTAAAATGGCCTTGTGAAAGAGGACGCAAGTTAAGATGGCATCCCTGGAGACTTTTCAGTGGAGTAATTTAATAAACTGTGATATTTTCCCACTCCACCAGGGAAAGGGAATAGGTTCAGAAAGTAATGAAACTCAGCTGTTGAATTTTTAATATTAAAGAATCAATTTCCTGTTCTTGAACATAAGCAAGTAAAGGTTTTCCCTCCTTCTCTCCCGCTTTTATGTCTCCTTTTGTTACATACACAGTGTAGCATCGATGTCCAATGAGCCTCCTGTTGTTTTGCGGAGAAAGGATGTAAAGGTTTGTTCACATGCCCGTTTTTGGCTTCCATCCAGACAAAGGCATTCAAGGACCAATGGAAACATAGATTTTCCAAAGAACTGTTACTGTTAATAAGCTAAGAAGTCGCTACCTCATAAGAGTGAGCATTACTTTTCATATTGTAAAGTAATTTAGTGAAATACCACTTCAGTTCCTTAGTAAACCCTGCAAATTGAAACGAGACAATTGGGATTCAATTTTGTGTCAATAAATAGCAGGATTGATGTATGTATGGGTTTCCTTGCAAAGTCCCTTTAATGACATCTACGTTCAAAAGTATTTACTTTTGAATGTATTTACAGGATGCTGCATATATTTTGGAGGTCTGTTGTGAGTGTGGTCTCTTTCTTCATCATCTACTGGCTAAAAGAAGCTCATCAAGCTGATGAAGAAGGACAGCTCTGTTCTAAGAACTCCTCTAGAACCTCTGGAGATGATTCAACAAAGAAGGATGATTCCTAAAGCGAAGAACGGTGAGCATCCACTCCTGAAAACTGTTAAACACCAACAGAGTGTCTTCAGTCAGAAGCTTGTCCAGATCCAGGGCGAGACAGACCGCTACAGAAGATCCTTCCTTCTTACAGCAATATGGAGATCTGAAATACAATTCTAGACATCCAGAACGTTTATCAGGGTTCCCGCGGGTCCTTAAAAAGTCTTAAAAGGCATTAAATTCTTCAAAATAAAACTAAGGCCTGGACATTTGGGAGATGCGCCATTAACTTTTTGTCTGGAAAATATGAGCAAGTGTAAATGTAACCAAAATTGTCTCCATCCAAGAGTTTTCTCCATGGCTAAAACCAGGGAACATACATGAGGCTCAGTGGATTTAGTGCAAGAAGTCATTCAAGCTCAGAACGATGGGAATTAAGGCAGTGGAGTCACACATGCGAAGCACGAAACACAAAGCGTTAAAATGGAGTTACAGAGAAACAGCCGGTATTTCTCAGTTTAGTTCCACCCTTGTCTCTGCAACGCCTCCACTTATCACCAAATCAAACATAGAAAACAATACAAAGAAAAATAGCTGCAAAAAGACTTAGCACTGGTTATGTTGGGGCTTTAAAACTGATTTGTTTTGTTCCCTGCTAAAACAAAGTTTGTGAATTCAGTTAAATAATTGTTCAAATATATCTGTCATTTGTGTGTTTTTTAGCTTTCTTCCTGTATGGGAAACTTTTCAAAATTAGAAACATTAGTGCAGTGGTTTATGTTATAATAAACCTTTGGGTTTAAATTGTCGTAGGCAGGTTTTTCTTGTGTTTCTTGTAAAAATTGTCTTAAATTTTTATTTCAAGTGGCATTAAAAAGTCTTAAAAAGTCTTGAATTTAACTTGCCTTATGCTGTAGGAACCCTGGTTTATTCTAGATGTGAAGAATGTCGTTTTTTTTTTTAATCATGGAAAAAAGTTTTTTTAGATATCAGAAACACATGTTAAGTTAAACTAATAAATATCAAAATGGCTTGCCATATACTTTTGTGACCTCTATAAAATTAGGAGTTTATTTCTTAAATGATAGTAGATCAATGTATCTATTTAGGTGAAATCATCAGTTAAAAAAACAAAGAATAGAAACATTGTTCTAATAGAATGAACCTGTTGATCATGCCATGGTTTCCTGCTAATTGATTCTGTCTTCCATCACACAGTAAATACTAAGTGGCGGTTTGCAGCCCCTTCGGGTGTTAATTTCCCAATAAATGGTTGTTATTAGCGTCTATCGGCCCAAAAATGGCTTCAAATTGTAACAGCAATCTCTGTAGGTTGGCATCACAGAGTGAATCCTAATCCTAAAGTAGTTTGAATGAGCTGTAGCTGTACCTAGCTACTAGGCCACCGCTTGCATCTTTGCATCTTATTTTCATTCAGAAAAACTAAATAACTGATTTTTTTTCTTCGTTTTTACCTTAATTAAGTTTTACAACCTCAGACCCAGGCGTCAAACTAGCGTGTGATAATTTCCTTCCTTTTGTTGCTTTTGTCAGGGCTGTTGGCTTTTTGTTTGCTGCAGATCCTCAATGACACTCCTTTTACCCCGACACTCGCTCTACGTGTGGCAGAGCAAAAAGAGAGAGAGACAGAGAGGGAGAGGTCAGGTGATGATTTATGACCGAGATGCAGCATTCCAGCACAGGATGATTAATCTCTTCTGGGAACACTTCACGAGTACAAGTTTAACCTACCTCGGCC